>NC_135632.1:7235000-7835000 GCF_053574225.1 Canis aureus | reverse complement strand
ACCAAAGACGCCTCAAGAATGCCTTCTTGGCCGTCGGCTCCAGACCTCACCAACATTCCAAAATTACATGATAGGACTTCAATGAAACAAATGTTAACTACTTGTTGAATGAAGAGAGTCAAGTGTGAAAGAAAAAAAATGTAAATTTTTGTAACCCATGAATTTCCTTTCATGTATCTCAAAATATTTGGTGGTCTCAGGACACATTCCAGTTACAGGGTAAAGAATATACATCACAAATCGAGATCATTTCAGTTATTCTGAATTCAGAGCACGTCCCGAACGTGGCGTTCACAGGCAGCTTCAGGTGTAACAGAGCTCTGGGTGACATGGGAGGCCCTGAGTGTTTCGGGATTTGACATGCAAGGAGCAGGCAATCCAGAGGACTTGGGTCTCAGTGTGGGGCCTCATGGTAAGATCTGGGGGGGTGGGGGGGTGAGAGACCAGCCTGGCTCTTACTAAGGGGAAAAGCCCATGGTATTGGGAAGGCAGTCTTGTTTCCAGGGGGATCCATTTTTATGAAAGAAAATATATGGAATCAAGATCTGGAAATCGATTCCTTTTAACATATCAGTATCCCAAGGGAAGTCTTCCAGAGTGCATCCTGCATCAGGGACACTTCATGACAGCAGGGTTCCAGGGAAATGCTGCCAGATTTCCTCACTGGCTTCTTAAAGGCTCTGCGAAGGCCCACACAGTAAAGAAACACATCCTTGTGAAGAGTTTTCCAAAAGTCCTTATTTATTTTTTATTTAACACTTGTTAGCATCACCATGGACACTTCTGGAATAGTGTTATTTTTTATTTTTTTTAATTATTTTTATTTTTTTTTGGAATAGTGTTATTAATGGCATTCTACAGATCATGAAGGTGAGGTTAAGTCAAATCTGTAAAAGATCAGATAATAAATATTTTAATCTTTGAAAGCCATTTGGTCTGCGTTCGGTCACTCACCTCTGTTATTGTAATGCAAAAGCACTGTAGACAACTCATCAGTGAATATTAGCCAAAGGTTCTAGAAATAACTTTATCTACAAAATCAGGTAGTAGGTGGGCTGTGGCCCGCGCCATAAAGGGAGGCTGTGTCACAGGAGACAAACTTCATCCCCTTGGGCATTTTGCCAAGCTTAGCTGGTTCTGAGGCCCAGTGGGTTTCCCTTAGTGTTTGAGGGTCCCTGTCATCACCTCCACTCATCTTTAATAAGCGATCAGTATGGACCTCATGGTCCAAAGAGGAAGTTTCTCCCATAGGCGCCAGATGCCAGGTACAAAGCAAAGTACACAAGAAATCTTTTAGGACAAACCAACACCCCTACAGCTCTGGGCTCAATCGGGCCCGCCTGGAGTTCTTTCTTTTATTAATAAGCTGGTCCTTGAGTCAAGGGAGTCTGAATATGCTAGTGATTGGACTGGCTCTATAAATGGTAGCTCTTCAAAGCTTTCAGAATGCTGAAAGGTACTCACAAGCCTTTGCCTGCTGCCATGGTACAGGCATTTATTTACCTGGGAGAGGAAGGCCATGTGTAACCCCCATTGAAAGCCATATTCCCTTGTAGGACAGTCCTTGGGAAGAGCCTAGGAGGGTTCATTTTTGGATAGAATCAAATGATGGCCATTATGTTTTGGATGTGGATTGCTTTCTGGACGTCATCTGGGGCAACTGCAAAATGCAGAAGTGTGCCCTGCAAACCCTAAATACGGAGACCCTTTGCAGAGGCCTCCATTATACTGTTAACCTCCACAACAACAGGAAGATCTGTTTTTATTATTCTAAGTATGGTAGGCAGGGGTCACATCATAAAAGCCCAGAGATGGTGTGCTAAGGAGATCAGATTAGATACTGCAGGGAACTACTAGAGAAGGGGAGAGGCTTGCCCCTTTGGGCAACAGGATGAGTGTGAGGAAGGCAGGAGGGCTTTAGAATAGTCCAGAAGAGAGATGATGGGGCCTGATTTTAGGCTGTTTGGGGCTGGGGGGGGGGGGCAGGGAATGGGAAAAAGAGGCATCAGGGATAACTCATATTGCTATTTAAGTTGTAGGCTGAAATAAACTGGAAAATCAGCGAAGTGGATTTGTGAGGAAAATGTTTTAGCAACCGAGGCTTTTCTTGGGAGGAGTGGGAAAAGATTGTGGATCATGATGAAATGTAGGGTTAAGCTAAGCAGCAGAGGCTCAGAGTAAGAAGGATGGGGACTATAGTTAGCAGGCTTCAGTCCTCACTCACTATTTGCTATAAACACCTGATGTGTGCTCAGTATTATGCAACATGTGGGCAAACGAGGCTTCCAGCCTCCTCCTCGATCTCCAAGCGTATCAGTACCCTGAGCCCTTCCTGTATAGAAATTCTACACATTCAATGCGATCCCTATCAAAATACCAACAGCATTTTTCACAGAGCTGGAACGAATAATCCTAAAATTTGTATGGAACCAGAAAAGACTCCAAATAGCCAGAGAAAGTTGAAAAAGAAAACCAAAGCGGGAGGCATCATAATTCCATATTTCAAGCTGTACTAAAAGCTGTGATCATCAAGACAGTATGGCACAGGCACGAAAACAGACACACGGATCAATGGAACAGAATAGAGAACCCAGAAATGGACCCTCAACTCTATGGTCAACTAGTCTTCGACAAAGCAGGAAAGACTATCTACTGGATAAAGGACAGTCTTTTCAACAATCGGTGTTGGGAAAATTGGACAGTTACGTGCAGAAGAGTGAAAGTGGACCATTCTCTTACACCAGACGCAAAGACAAACTCAAGATGGATGAAAGACCTAAGTGTGAGACAGGAATCCATCAAAATCCTAGAGGAGCACGCAGGCAGCAACCTCTGTGACCTCGGCCACAGCAACTTCTTGCTAGACATATCTCCAAAGGCAAGAGAAACAAAAGCAAAAATGAACTATTGGGACTTCATCGAGATAAGAAGCTTTTGCACAGCAAAGGAAATAGTCAACAAAACCAAAAGACAACCTACGGAATGGGAAGAGATGTTCAAAAATGTCTTATCAGATAAAGGGGTAGTATCCAAGAGCTATAGAGAACTTATCAGACTCAACACCCCAAAACCAATAATGCAGTCAAGGAATGGGAAGAAGACAGGAACAGACATTTCTCCAAAGAAGACATCCACATGGTCAACAGACACATGAAAAAATGCTCCATATCCCTCGGCATCAGGGAAATACAGATCAAAACCACAATGAGATACCACCTCACACCAGTCAGAATGGCTAAAATTAGAGTCAGGGAACAACAAATGTTGGAGAGGGTGTGGAGAAAGGGGAACCCTCTTGCACTGCTGGTGGGAATCTAAACTGGTGCAGCCACTCTGGAAAATGGTATGGAGGTTCCTCAAGAAGTTATAAATAGAGCTGCCCTACGACCCGGCAATTGCACTGCCAGGTATTCACCCAAAGGATACAAATGTAGTGATCCGAAGGGGCACCTGCTCCCCAGTGTTTACAGCAGCAACGTCCACAATAGCCAAACTGTGGAAAGAGCGCAGATGTCCATCGACAGGTGAATGGATAAAGCAGGTGTTGTATATACATACCACGGACTACTACTCAGCCATCAAAAAAAAAAAAAAAAGATATCTGATCCTTTGTAACGACGTGGATGGAACTAGAGGGTGTTATGCTAAGCAAAGTAAGTCAATCAGAGAAAGACAATTAGCCTATGAGTTCACTCATATGTGGAGTTTAAGAAAACAGAGGATCATAGAGGAAGGGAGGGAAAACTTAGATAAGACGAAATCAGAGAGGGAGACAACACTTAAGAGACTCTTAACTATAGGAAACAAACTGAGGGTCGCTGGAGCGGGGAGAGTGAGGGGATGGGGTAACTGGGTGATGGGCATGAAGGAGGGCCCGTCATGCAACAAGCGCCGGGTGTTGTATGCAACTGATGACTCATCGCCCTCTACCTCTGAAACTAATAATACACTATATGTTAATTGAATTAAAATTAAATTAAATTAAAAAAAAAGAAAAGAAATTCTAGGGCCACCATTAGCACTAAGCATTCTATACAACATGTGGGGGTTTGCAACCAGCGCAGCGCTCTTCCAAAGGAGGATCGGTGACCCCGGGCTCCTCGCCTGGGTGTAGACGAAATACCCTGCTTTCTGATCGTCACCACCCAGTCCGAGTGGCATGCAGGTGGGCCGCCTCTCGAACTAAAGAGCCCACGAGGATCTTTTGCAGCGGAGAATGCGAACTGCAAAGGAGCAACGCACCCTGGGGAAGCAAGGCCTCCGGGCCTAGTGGTGTTTGCACAGCAGCCGCTGAGGCCACGGGCCCTTAACGCCGGGCCTGCCAGGGCTTAGAGACCCATGCCACCCACCATAAGGGGCCGAGCACTGGGGGCGCTGGCTGCAACCGTCCCCATTGTCCCCCGGGGCGGGGGTGCGGGGAGTCAGAGGCCGGGCAGGTGCTGCTGCCCTTTGGCTCAGGCCAGGTCATTAGCTGCCAGCGGGCTGTGGCCACCTGACACCCTGGCAGCGACGCCCTAGCTCAGGCTCCGCAGCCCCCTGTGCTCTCGCCGGCCTGTCCTCTTGGCCGGGGCCTGGGGCCTGGCTGTAGGATGCCCACCACAGACTGGACTCTCTGGGGCAGAGGGGCGGGGGGCGGCCCTACCTTCGGGGACCATGCAGGTAGGCTGGGGTGGGGGAGCAGCGCACACAGCACCCCTCATTCCATAGCCCACGGTGCTGCATCCTCTGGGGTCCACGCACTTGTTGGACGACAGTGCCAGACCCGCGGCGCCGTGTGACAAGATGACATGCTCCTCCTTGGGCATCACAGGGAGCCATCGTCGCGTGTAGGGGGAAAGTGTAGACAGGTGCAGATCATGTGTACCTGGCCAGGTGTATGGGGAATAGGAAAGGCTCCTACATCAGGACAATAGTTCTTTCCCCAAAGTCATCAAACTTGTTTGTATGCCACATAAATGTTAGCTGCGGGTGGATTGATTGATTGTTTGATTGATTGATTGATGAGAGAGAGGCAGAGACACAGGCAGAGGGAGAAGCAGGCTCCATGCAGGGAGCCCAATGCAGGACTCGATCTCAGGACTCCAGGATCACGCCCTGGGCTGAAGGCAGATGCTCAACCGCTGAGCAACCCCCCCAGGGATCCCCCATTTTTTTAAGGTTTTTTTTTTTTTTTTTTTTGGTAGCTAATCCCTAGGATCATAACACGAATCTGTAGGAATCCAGGTAAATGCAGGTGAGGGTTGGAGCAAATGTCTTATTTCAGTGGGAACCTGAACACATATGGTCCCGATGACTCCTATTCATTTTTAATTTGTTGTCGCTTCCCTGCAAGGGAACACAGGAATGAGACCGGCGGAAAAGACGGACAGAACTCTCAAGGGAGCTTCCAGCTCTTTTGTTTTTCTTCATCCTTTCATCTCTCTAACCTTGAAGAAACTGTTCGAGACTCTGGTGAGGCTTGGCCACGAAGCATTGCGTTCAGACTTTTGTTCTGGAAGGGAGGGGGGGAAAAAAAGCAGTTCCAAAGAGTTGTTCTTACTTTTCTGTTGGAGGCTCCTGAGCTCTGTCTGTCGAAAGAACATTCTGCTAATTAGTCAGACAGCCGGGAAGTTGGGGCTGCTTGGTTTTTAAGGGAATAGGCACCGAGTGTAAGGATCTCTGACAGTTGGGATTTCTGCTTTCAGTTTGCTAACACTGAGTTCCTCTCTGTTGTGATCAAAAAAGTCCGGCCCTTCTGTGGTTCCAAGCGGCTCTGAATATTTGAACACAGGCCTGTGTGTGGGATGGAAACGGAAACTGGCTAGGAGATCGGGTCTGGGGTAAACTGCAGGAGAATGGACTACATCCCTATCCATACCAAAGAGTGGGTCAGATTTCTTGGCACATTGACCCCGGTCCTTTGGGCAGGTGGGTTCATTGCCCTTGGCCTTCTTTAACTTTTTCTTCTGTTCTGTGCCTTGGCTTATACCAAAAACTATAACCTAGAGTTTAACATCCAGCAGATATGAGTTCCAGGCCCGAGTCTCCCTGCTTATCTTGGGCAGGCCCTTAAGTCTCAGTTTCTTCAACTGTAGAATGGGGATACTGATAGCATGTAGGGTTACAGTGAGGGTTGGCCACAATCAGGTATAAGTACCTAGACCATTGCTTCATCCACAGTGAGTGCTTAGGAGGTTATTTTCCTCCCCTGGTCCTGACTTTTTTTTTTTTTTAAGATTTTATTTATTTATTCATGATAGACAGAGAGAGAGTGGGGGGGGGGGCGGCAGAGAAGAGACAAGAGACACAGGCTCCATGCAGGGAGCCTGACGTGGGACTTGATCCCTGGTCTCCAAGATCGTGCCCTGGGCCAAAGGCAGGCGCTAAACTGCTGCACCACCCAGAGATCCCCCCCTGGTCCTGACTTTGTCACTTAATAGCTGTGAGACTTTTAGCGAGTCATCAAAAATGGCCCTGGCCTCAGTTTTCCTTATCCCTAAATTGGGTAGGAGGAGAACACGATGGTAGCACCCGCTCACTGGGATGTCCTGAGGTGTGTCTGGACAGATGTGTCTGCAGCTACGGATGATGGCCACTACTCACTGGTCGACTTCACAGCCGTTAGGGGATGGGAGAGTGTCAGGCTTGTGTCTGAGAGGTCAGGGAGTGTGTTTGCTGGGAGGCGGGAAAACCCCGTGGTCATACTCCTTGCAGGTGGACATCCTGAATGCAAATGGTGATTTTTTTTTCCTTCCTTTGGAAAGTGCGATGGCTAATTATTATCTATTAACTTAATCGGGCTGTACGGTGCCCGGACGCCTGGGCAAACATGGTTCTAGGTGTGTCTGTGTCTCTCTCTAGGTGAGATTAACATGTGAATCACTAGGCTAAGTAAAGCGTATTGCCTCACCCTCAGCCAACAGGGCTCACAGGTGGGCCCTGTCAAACATGTCAAAGGTCTGGATAGCACGGGAAGGCTAACCATCCCAGGAGTAAGAGTGAACCCCTCTGGCCTGATTGCCTTCACACAGGGACTTTGTGGTCTTTTCCTGCTTTTGGACTTGAACAAAAACATCAGCTCTTCCTGTGTCCTGATCCTACCACCTTCAGACTGAAACTGACCCCATCAGCTCTCCTGCGTCCCTAGCTTACAGATCCTGGGACTTGTCAGCTTCCATAACTGCATGAACCAATTCCTTATAATAAATCCCTTGTAGATGTATTCTATTGTTCCTATTTCTCTAGTACAGAAGATCTCTTATTTGTCACTCTTTCTTCACTGCTTCTGTCTTAATCCAGACTCTTCTCACCCCAGATATGAACAGCAGCAGAAACAAATCTTTCTGCTTTCAGCCCTCAGATGAATGTCTCTAAAATTTAAATTACCTCTTGTCTTTTTGCTATTCAAAAATCCAATGGCCCCATCACCTAGATAAAGCAAAGATCCCTCCGCCTGATATTCAAGACCCACTCTTTTGCACTTCCCACCATTCCCCCCACAGGCTGTCCACTTACCTGCTAGGATCTCATTGCTATTTTCCAAGGAATGTGCATTTTCTCAACTCCCAGCCTTTGACTATGCGATTCCTCCTGCCAGGCATGCCTTTCTCTGTAGCCCATCCTAAACATAACCTCATTTTTGTTACAGCCGTTACAACCCATTGGCTTGGGAAACAAGTGCCGAGTTCCCAAGCACAAGAACAATCACAATAAGTGAAGCAGGGAGGAGAAGCAGGTCTGATGGGGCAATGACTGGGTAAATGTGGTAGTATTTTTTGTTGGTTTGTTTCTCTTTTCAAAATCGCATTGGATTTCAATGAAAGAAATGTTATTCAGGCAAATGTTCTCTCTCTCTTTTTTAAAAATGATTTTATTTATTCATGAGACACACACACAAAGAGAGAAGAGAAGCAGAGACACAGACAGAGGGAGAAGCAGGCTCCCCGCAAGGGGCCCAATGCATGACTTGATCCCAGATCCTGGGATCAGGACCTGAGCTGAAGGTGGACGCTCAACCCCTGAGCCATCTAGGCATTGCCTGGCTAATGTTCTTTTTTTTTTTTTTTTTTTTTTAAAGATTTTATTTATTTATTCATGATAGTCACACAGAGAGAGAGAGAGGCAGAGACACAGGCAGAGGGAGAAGCAGGCTCCATGCACCGGGAGCCCGACGTGGGATTCGATCCCGGGTCTCCAGGATCGTGCCCTGGGCCAAAGGCAGGCGCCAAACCGCTGCGCCACCCAGGGATCCCCTGGCTAATGTTCTTTAAGAACATCTTCTCTGATGGTCATCTGATAATCTCTTTGAAAACTAATTTTAAAAGTGGAAATAATTCAATTTTTTTTCCTAGTTAGAAAGAATAAAGAATACAAGGATAAAAATTTTAGAAGACTAAAAAGAAAGATAGAAGTAACAATTACTTGTACCTCCTTTCTGGCTTCACAGAGGGCTTTTTACATTTTTTAAAAAAGGAATTATTGTCATGTATACCCTTTTATACATTTTTATACACCATTTAAACAATATCTTGTGAATGTCCCTCATATCGATAAATATAGATCTCAATAATAGATTTTTAATGACCATTTAGGAGTAGAATAAAATGTATTTAATCAATCCCATCCTGGTAAATACTTAGCTTATCTCAGGGTTTCACTTCTTCAAACAAGGCCATCATGTATCTGTAAGTATTTTCTTGAAAGAAATTCTCAATATGTGACATTATGATGTGTATTATCAGGTTCAGAAAATTATATTGATTTTTGGAGACAAAATTTGCAGGCGTTCACTGTAAACAGAAGAAAACAGAGACAAGAAAAAGAAGGTAAAATAACCCACAATTCCATCCCCCAGTGATCAACTCTACCAAGGCCTTGATAGTACTGCATCCTGGAGTTGGCAGGACACTTCCTGCCATGTTCTGAGCATTTTCTTCTATTTTCCAATTTAACCAAGCAGTCAAAAGCTTATCTGGATACTCACATTGTGAAACCCATTGACGTCTTCACATGCTACACATTATGACTATTATTTTTCTTAGAGCTTATCATTAGGCATTGCAGCAAAATCAAGGTTAATTCTGACATGATACATTGCAAATGTCAAGACAGGAAATCAGGCCCCCACTGATCCATGTCTTAACATCCATATATTTAATTTCTTTTTTTTTTTTTTTTTTTAGCTTCAGGCTCCTGACTTGGAAAATGATATGATGCCACAATGCTGTGTCACCTTCCTCCAGACACAGAGTCCATCATGCTGGGATCATGTGTTAGGAAGTTCCCTTCCACCCACATCATCGCTTTTTGAGGAAACAGTACTTCGGTCTGGATTATTCCATCTTTATATTGTCCTCCTTCATTGCTTCTCCATCACCCAGGACACGTCCGGTGAGCACCCCAAGTTTGGGGAGCCCCTCTCACTCTTTTTTAGATTCTCCCTACATAGTGCAGCGTCAGCTTATAGTAGCTAGTTACATAATCAAGTTTGGAATCCAATTATCTATTAGAATAACAACAGTAGGACAGCGAGAGAAACCGAGACACATTATGATTTCAGGGGCCTTGGGCGCTTGTGTCTTCATGGGGCCCTTCTTCCGCTTTAAAAACACAAAGATTTAGCATCATATTGTATAATCCCCTTGGGATCATAATCCAGACTGGATTTATTATTATGCATTATTAGTTGTTTCCCTTTTTCTTCTGACTTTAAAAGAAATAAAACACGTCCATAGGCACTGTGTCTAATGGATAAGGGGCCCATCTGTGTTTTGAAAGCTAAGGGGAGAGAAATGCAGTTCTAGAGGGAAATTATTCTGGGATTAGCCGGGGCTTTTTACTTTTGCACTATTCTTTGACAGCTTGCTATAGTTCCCACAGTGGCTTACGTCTCATGTAATCAATACACCAGCCCTCTGTGTTAATTACTGCTATTATTTCTCATTTTACAGAAGAAGTAACCAAGGCATACAGAGCTGAAATTAAAGCTCAAGTCATATGGTTAGTAAATGGTGAGATTGGGATACCATTCACTGTGCAGAGATTTCTTGGCCATCTGCTGTGTGCCAGGCACTGTCCAGGGCCCCAGGAAACAGCCGTGAGCACACCCAAGTCCCTGCTCTTATGAAGTTTCACCCTCTGTCTGATTCCATCAGCAGCTCTGAGTCTTGTGGATGGACAGGCAAAGATGTCTCACTCCAAAGGGAGGGGAGGCTGGTCCCTGAAGGCAGATGGGTGAAGCCAGAGGCTTCCTGTGGGATGTGGAGTGAGCCCAGAGAACAGATGGAGGGAGGGGGAGTGGCGCAGCAGAGGGAGCTCAGAGTGGGCCGCCCAGGAGGGGAGACCCTGTCTCCGAGGCAGCAAGTTCTGTGTGGCTCAGGCAGGAGGCAAGATGCTCGAGGGCTGAGGGCCAAAGAGTTTTATTTATCCTGAAGTTGTGAGCACTCGGCAAAGGGTCACCAGCAGAGATAATGAGGATGATTGCAGGGCTGGTGTAGTAACCGAGGTAAGAAATGACGAGGGTGGTGGAGATGGAGAGAAGTGGGCCGGCTGGAGAGAGGGCAAGGGGGTAGACTGCAGGGCTTGGTGTCCAGGCGGACGCTGGGGGGGAAGGAGGAGGGTCAGGTATCAGGCTCCAGCTTCTGGAACTCACAGTGCTCTCTCTTCCCCCCACGTCTTTGCACAGGGTGCTTGTTGCTTCCGACTGGACGCTTTCCGCCTTTTCACCCCAATAACTCTGCTCACCTCTCCCAGGGGATCTCCCATAGCTGTCAGGGTCCAGCAGGAAGGAGGTGGCACATTATTACTTGAGTAATTGGGAATTGGGGAGACTTTTGTAAAGGGTTTAGTTATGAGAGGTGTGAGCAGGTTTAAGGAAACCGAAACGTGGTTTCAGATTTTAAAAAACCACAACTAGCAGTCCTGTTAGCCCAGAGGCCAGAACGGACCCCGGGGTGCGGAGTGGGGAGAGGGTTACAAGATGCCAGAGGAGAGAGATGTATGTCGTGGGCCAGCCGACAGCAGGTGCATCCTTCAGGAGGGGATACAGCCGGCCTGGGATGATCCCAGAGGAGGAATCCAAGAGGATCAGGACCCCAGGCTCACCCCCTTCCCTCCCACTTACCTTTTGCTCCCCACTGACCCGCTCCAACCAGAACAGCAGCACTGGAGCCCGCCGTGTACTGCCTGTCAGCCCGCTCCGCAGCACAAAGCAGGCCCGAGAGAGGACCTGAGAGGCAAACGGAGGATACCGACCACGCTCTCCCCGTCCCGGCCAGCCGTCTCTCCTCTCGGGGGCCCCGTGATCCTCACTATTTCAGCATTGCTCTGTCTCCCACACTCACCCCCACGCACGAGACTGCCAGCTTCTGGGAAAGGTGTGTGCCCGCGTCTTACCCACCTGTGCACGTTCCACACCGACACAGAGCACGGCACCGAGGGAAGGCTCCCCAAACGGTGAAGAAAGATCTCACTTAATAAAGATCTCAGATGCAAATTTCCCGTAGAAAATACATTTTTTATTCTATCATCGGCTGGTGCCTCTGGATGGTTTATGACAAGAAAGAACAAGTTGCAGCATTACGAGTTTAAAGTTAGCGTCCTCTGGGACACGAGCTTCCTGGCTTCATTCTTATTTATTATTATTATTATTTATTTATTTATTTTGGTGGATCAGCGTGTCATCCGTCTGCAGAACGCACAGCAGCTTCCCCTCTGGGGGTGCAGGACGCCTCCCAGGAACGAACCCGCGTCTGCCGTCCCTTCTTTGGCAGCAAGGCTCATGCATCACAAGGGAAAGCAAAGTCGATGTTCTTTCACACAAACTACCTGGGACGGAGCAAGCAGAAGGAGTGTGCTGCAAAATTAAATTTAGCAGGTCAAATGCAGCAGCACAGAGCTCACAGCTGTCTGCACGTCCGCTGTGTTCATGGGCTGGTGCGGGGCTAGCCCGGTGCAGCCATCAGACACACACAGGGGGACCGGCCGGGGACCCCAGGGCTCTGTCCTGCCCGCCCCTGCTCCTCCCTTCGCTTCCTCTTTCAACCTGTCCTTCGCTGCGGAGATGGGGAAATTGTTCTGGCAGCAGAGTTCGTCGTAATGCTCCTCTAGCCTAATGTCCAAACCCTTTTGACAAGTATTTGTCCACTCCACCCTTAGGGAGGTCACCGTCCCCCCGTAACTGGCTCTCAATCCTGCATCTACAGCTCTTCTCGCGGCCTCTCGTTGAAGGTAACCTGGCTTCACTGTTTTGTTTCTTTTTTAAGATTTTATTTATTTATTCACGAGACACAGAGAGAGAGAGAGGCAGAGACACAGGCAGAGGGAGGAGCAGGCTCCATGAGGGGAGCCCGACGCGGGACTCGATCCCTGGTCTCCAGGATCGCACCCTGGGCTGAAGGCAGGCGCTCACCTGCTGGGCCACCCGGGGCTCCTGTCTTCACTTCTGTTGTGAATCCTCACCCCTTCTCAGACCTAGTGGGCCCTCCAGGAGGATTCCTGATTAATAATCCACTTAGATTTCCCTGCTCCATTCGTGTCTCCATAGTAACCCTACCCCTGGCCGAAAGTTGATGGCAGCAGCGTGTGGGGACCAGGCTTCTCCCCCACTCGGCCACCGACCGTGTAAATGGATAGATGGATGATCTTTATTCCTACCCCGCCCCCCCCACCCCCACCCCCGCCGGCCTGGAGAGCTCTGCCCTCCGTGAAGAACCGGCAGGGCTGCCAGCTTGCTACCTGATTCCTCTCTGCCTCCAAGCACAATGCAAAACAAGCTCCTGTTTCCACGCTGCACAGAAATAGAGATTGTTCTTCAACTTCAGAAATGTCCTTGGCACAGAACGCATGGGCCTAGCAGCCGCGGGATCTGTGTGTCTCCCCATGGTGCAGGGGGGCTCAGATGGGACCTGGGGGGGGGGCCTCTGCGGGAGGCCCCCCCACGGAGCGCATCTGCATCTGTCCTGCCAGGCCTGCCTTAAGGAGGGGGTCAGTGTTGCTGTCAGTCTGCAGAACCTGGAGCCAAACCCACAGGAATCTATGGACTCCTTGCACGCCTCCTCCTCTGCGCTCCGCTGCCAGCCTGGGTGAGGGGTGCTCCCTGGGGCCCAGGGCCAGGCATCGTCTCGAGCACAGGGAAGACGGGGACTGGACTGGCCACACGTCCGTGCCCCCCTGGATGCGTTCTTTGATCTTCTCCCCCCCCCCCCCCACTCTGGGTCCCAGGATGCAGACCTGGGCCGGTTGCTACTCCTTTGCCTCCAACTTCCTGGTGGATAATGGGAAGCACCGGCAGGAGAGTAGAAGTGGGAATGGAGGAGAGTGGCCCGCAACCCTGTCTCCCTGCCAGGTGGCTGTGGGTTTGCTGCTAGAGGCCGCGGCTCCTGTCAGGCAGCCCTGTCTGCTCAGCACCCTTCTCAGAGTTCTGGCAAACACGGGGGGCCCTGGTGTGATGGGCCCCAGCCTATAGTACTGTCCTCGGTTGCCCTCACCTTTCTAAGTGGCTCCCTCATTAGACTCTTTTTTTAAAAAAATATTTTATTTATTTATTCATGAGAGACAGAGAGAAGCAGAGACACAGGCAGAGGGAGAAGCAGGCTCCATGCAGGGAGCCCAATGTGGGACTCGATCCTGGGACTCCAAGATCATGCCCTGGGCTGAAGGCAGGAACTAAACCGCCGAGCCACCCAGGGATCCCCCCTCATTAGACTCTTAATTTGACTCTGCTTGAGTGTGAGTGTGACTCCGCATCATTGCTTTCCTGGGGTAACCTGACTGATCAGGCCTCTGTGAATTCTCTGGGATTCCTCCTGTCAGGATCATTACAGGGAGGCCGCGTCCCCTCCTGAAGGCACAGCTTCCCTTACGTGGAGGAGAGGCAGACAACAAACAGGTGGCAGATGTAATCTATAGAATTTTAGAAAGTGATAAGGGCTAAACAACAGCAAAAAAGTAAACAGGGGAATAGGATGGCAAAGGTCTAGGGAAGGAGAGCTGCTTGCCTGGCTAGAGTGGCCTGGAAAGGCCTTTCGGAAGAGGCAATGACATCTGACCTAACAGCCAAAGTGATGAGAACTAGGCAGCTGCCCCAACATCCAGTTAAAGAACATTCCAGACCAGGAGCAGCAGAGGCAAAGGGCCCGAAATGGGAAAGAGTTGGAACAGAGTGGAACCTGGGGGCCAGGGGCGAGCACAGGAGAGGTCAGGGAGGTGGGGGAGGAGGGAGTTTGGATTTTCTGTGCTAAGGGCCCTGAGAAGTCACTAGGGCTGGGGAGTTGGGACCGTGAGGGTCCTAATAGAAATCAGATGCCACAGTGAAAGGGTCTAACGGAAGGGAAGGCGGCCACAGGAGTGTTGGCATAGGCGTGGGCAGGGTCAGAAAGCAGCAAAGCGGGGCGCGCAGGCCCGAGCTAGCAACAGACGGGGATGTCCCACCCCCAGGCCTGCAGGGGACGAGAAGGGGGAGCTGTCACCAGCATCTGGGAAGAGAAGGAGGCACGCAGGAGGGGCCACCAGGGCGGCTGTGTCACATGCCCCCCAGAGGCCTTGAGGAGGGCTTGGGGGGGGGTTGGATTCTGGGCCTACTGTCCTGCTGTCTGAGGCAAGGGGACGTGGGGACTTCAGGGATACCTGAGCGCTTCTGATACGAAGCAGAGACACCGGAAAGAAGGAACTCATTTTCCAGGGACCACTCCTGGTTCTGAGGTTTGTCAGCAAACCCCAGGCACGTTTTGTAAGCCTTAACAGCTCCGGGGCTCGTCCAGGAAACACAGGTTCAGGGGGGCAGCAGCAGGAAGCGGCGGGGACCCCTGAGAGGGCAGGTGCTTGCCCCCCAGGAGGGCCTTCGGGGCCACAACCTGAACTCAGCACAGCTGGCTGCTCCGCGAGCCAAACCACAGCCTCGGGCCGCCGTGTCCAGTCAGCTGCCCCGGCAGGCAGAGCTTTCCAGAGTCTTCTCGTTGCTCTGCCCATGGCTGTGTGGGGGCCCCAAGGCCAGCCGGGAGCTTGCTTGGGCTGAGGGCTGCCTACCAGCAGCAGGCCCCACCAGGGCTCCTCCTTTCCAGGAGCAGAGTTCTCCTCAGCATAAAATTCTAGGGGAAGAAAACACTGGGGGGGGGGGGGGGGGGTTATTTAGGGAAAGTAAATATATGGTCTTTTTTTTTTTTTTTTCTTCCTCTCTTCTGGTTTCTGTCTCATAGTAAGGTACATCTGGAAAAAAAAAAAAAACCCACAAAACCAAAAACCCAACAATATAAAGTAAGCATTCTCTTCAGAAAGCTCGGCTGCCCCCCACTGGCCTTAGTCTTATTCAGTAGTTTCCAAATATTTTTAGCCACAGAATTCTTCCGAAAACAAGATCTGCCACAGAATCTTTATGTAAAGCACGGGGGAAACCCAAGTGGCCGTTTTCTAGATGCCTCCGTGCAGGGCCCGCTTCTGACCCGTTCTAGTGGGCACATCCCGAGCGCAGGCAGGCACGTGGAAGTGGGGCCTACAGAGGTCATAATTCACATACGGTAAAATTCACCCTTTTTGGTGAACATCCAGTTAGACGGGTGTTGACGCGGCCTCGTAACACCACCACAGCCAAGGCCGGAACAGCTCCACTGCCCCCCACACCCCCTCATGCCCTCCGTAGTTCGCCACCACCTCATTCCCTGCAGCCACTGATCTGATTTCTGTCCCTGAAGTTCTGCTTTTCCAGAATGTTGTATCTATAAATGGAATCGTGCACTATGCAACCTTCTGTGTCTGGCTCCTTCCACCTAGCCTGATGCTTTTGAGAGTCATCCGTGATTTTGTATGTGTCAGTAATTTGTTGCTTTTCCTTGCTGAGACGTCTGTTGTTCTTGTGTGGTTTGCAAAATGGTCCTTCAGCTTCTGATTCTTTTCTTTAAAAAAAAAAAATTATTTATTTATTCATGGGAGACCCAGAGAGAGAGGCAGAGACACAGGCAGAGGGAGAAGCAGGCTCCCTGCAGGGTGCCCGATGTGGGACTCGATCCCTGGACCCCAGGATCACGCCCTGGGCTGAAGGCAGACGCTCAACCACTGAGCAACCCGGGCGTCCCCTGATTCTTTAGACTATAAAGTCCCTCATTCGAATAATTGTCTTTCATTTCTAAATTACTGAGATGGAAGCCCTGGTAACACCACCGGAGGAGCACAGGTAGAGGAAGGTCCTTTGACCCCAGAAGTGCCCCCCGCGGGGCCACACTGCTCTGTCAGAGTCGTCACTCATCACAACGGCTTCCCTAGCTTCCAAAGTATCTCCATCTCTTCCCGAGACTGGAATTCCTTGGATTATTCTACTCAAAGCAAGAGAGGACTGCTTCCTCCTCCTCCTCCTCCTCCTTCCTCCTCCTCCTCCTCCTCCTCCTCCTCCTCCTCCTCCTCCTCCTCCTTCTTCTTCTTCTTCTTCTTCTTCTTCTTCTTCTTCTTCTTCTTCCTCCTTCTTCTTCCTCCTCCTTCTTCCTTCTTCTTCCTCCTTCTTCCGTCTTCTTCCTCCTCCTCCTTCTTCTTCCTCCTTCCTCCTCCTTCTTCCTCCTTCCTCCTCCTCCTTCCTCCTCCTCCTCCTTCCTCCTCCTCCTCCTTCCTCCTCCTCCTCCTTTCTCCTCCTCCTCCTCCTTCTTCCTCCTCCTTCCTCCTCCTTCCTCCTTCTTCCTCCTTCTTCCTCCTCCTTCCTCCTTCTTCCTCCTCCTTCTTCTTCTTTTTAATTATAATTAATAGGCCATTCTTATGCTGGGGAAAGACTACAAGGCATGCATTTGTTCCAAAGTAAACCTAGGTTGCCAGAGGTCTCCCAAGGACAAAGATACGTGGCTCAAAAACAAATTCCGCACAAACGCTTCGGCATCAGCCATCGCTCATTTGACCACACAGTTGCAAGAATCTCGCAGATTCTTAGCTCTGCCAACTGACAAACAGCTGTTGTTCCTTCTCAAAGGCCACACTCTCTGCCGACCACCTCACTAAGTTGGAGCCTTCGTGTGAAGAGTGAGGGGAGGGGGGTACATACGAGACTTGAGGGCTCTGCTCAAGAGTTTGGATCTTGTGCTAGAGCCAAAGGCACTGAGCAACGGGTTCGGGTGGAGGCCAGCCCGTGTGCACCCTGGAGACCCCTCTAGTATCTGAGGTAGAGAAACCTGTTGGAGGCTCCTGCCACAGTTCAGGTGAGAGACGATGCATCATGGGGATAATGGTGAGAAGAGAATCCATCTCAGAGCCATGCGGGATGCACCACTGAGCGGGTCTGGAAGACAAGTGATGGAAAGGAAGGTGCAAACCACCTCCTCTAGCTACCCTGATAAGCCTGCGATGTACGTGTCATCACGTCCATTTCACAGACACCAAAACCGAGCTCTACACAGTTAAATCACTTAAGTGAGTTTACTCAGCTAGTGAGAGAAAAACCGTCTCGCAGAGTTGAGGCACAGCACTCAGGGATTACTCAGGCCTGCGAGGTAGGGAGAAACACATTGAATGAATTACGGAAAACCACCTTAAAAAAAGCCAAAGGCCATGCCTTGGACAGAGCATCCCTGAGCGCTGGGAGAGCAGTGTTCGGGCAACGCGCTTCCAGCGACGCAAGGGAGAGGAGCAGATTGTTCTCGTTCTCCTCCCTTTCACTTTGTCCTTCCTCCTGCATCTGGGGAAGAGAGATTTGTATAATAACGTGTTAGCATTTGAGAGCATTTCAGCAAAGCCTGCCGCCAGCTGCCTTTTCTGACACAGACATATCCCCTACCATCAATTTATTCCTTTGGGGTAAGTGGCCTCCTCCCCATCTCCCAACTGCTTTGGAGATAAAAGCAAGTAGTGAGGGATTTATCCTTTTTCCCATAATATTGTGGCTGTAATTTAAAGCTGCCATAACTCATGTATAGAACTGTGACCATAATACCATGGAAAAAGCCATCATTCAAAGCCCAGAGGAAGAAATGTGGAGTCTTGTTTCTTCCAGCTGTAAATTGCCTCAAAACCAGCAGACAGCTGTTGGCATAACCAGACAATGGAAACTAAGGTTTGGAAAGTTACCCATGACGGATTGTTTTTTTCTTTTTCTCCCCTTTTCCACATCTTCACTAGAGTCAAAATAGTTTTCTGGGTTGGAAAGTAACCAGGACTAGATAATAGATCCTTACTGGGCTTGTACATGACTCTCCAAATTTGGGGGATCCCCTAAAAGATTGGTAGAGCTGGGTTAAATTTGCACGGATTAAACAGACCCTGGTCAGGTTGGGTTGCGTTACTTAGACTAGTTCTGGGAGGCTACCAGCCATGAGTCTTGCAGGGACCATGGCGTCTATTTTTCTCTTGTTCATAGGGTGAGGTTTTCCAGACCAGTAATTTCTCCCACACTGTTCTGGTCCATGCTTCGCAGCTGTGCTATGGTTAAAATTCACTGCTCTAATCATTTTCCAGTGAGCTCATGTAGGAGATCAGGAATGTCTCCATGTCTGCTCCCCACATGTCCTACCATATTGAGCTCTGTCCTGTATGCCAACTCACACATGGGCATGAGCACCTTCTGTGCATTAAGAACATTCTAGACACTATGCTCACTATATTATTTCATCTTATCCTCACTGCAACCCTACAAGTTAGATGTTATTATCATTCCCATTCTATAACAGAGAAAATTAAGTCAATGAGTGATGCAGTAAATAAGAAATAAATTCGAAAAAAAAAAGAAAAAAAAAGAAATAAATTCGAAGCTAGGTCAGCAGAACTATCAAGCTAGTGCTCTTGTTTTTCTCGGTTCACAATTCTTTGAGGAGGTAAGATGTATATGACCTCTGTTAGCAAGAGAAGATTCAATTCTTATAAATGCTTTGAATGTGCAAACTGTATTTTTTTTTAAGATTTTATTTATTAATTCACAAGAGTCACAGAGATAGAGAGGCAGAGACACAGGCAGAGGGAGAGGCAAGCTCCATGTGGGGAGCCTGATGCGGGACTCGATCCCGGGACTCCAGGATCACACCCTGGGCTGAAGGCAGGCTCCAAACTGCTGAGCCACCCAGGGATCCCCGAATGTGCAAACTTTTAAATCAACTATTACCTAAATATTTCTGAGATATTATTTATTTTTTGCAGTTGATAATTTTCTACCCTTGTGCTTGTGCCTTCAGACTTGTGAGTTCAGGCTTTAGGGTTAGATTGCTTGAATTCAGTCCCACCTCTGTTACTTCTTACCAGTATGACTTGGGGCAAAAAAGTCAAACACTTCTCTGTGCTTTGGTTTTCTCATCTTAGAATGAAAATTATAGGTATTATCCACTTTATAGGGTTGTTTTTAACTTTTAAAGAGGATGAATTTATGTAAAATGTCTAACGACAGGTGTGACACATGGGTTGTACAGTTGACTGTACACTGGTGGCCCCAAATGAACCGTGACTCCCAGGATTTAGCCCTTATGCAGTGCCCTCCCACACTGACCCTGGCCTTGGCTGAATAACTTACTTCAGCCAAGGAGATACTTACAAGTGGTACAGAAGCAGAGTCCTAATAAGTGCCTACACATAGGGGTTGTCCTGTTGGGACACTTATTCTTGGAGCCCTGAGCCATCATATAAAGAAGTTAGCCTATTTAATTGTAGAGAACCCTGGAGAGAGAGATAGAGAGATAGAGAGAGAGAGTGAGAGGCCCAGTCAAACCCTACCTGTTCCAAATGAAGCTCCAGATAGCCATTGTGGACATTTCAGCCCCAGCAGATGCCACATGGAACAGAATAACAACCAAGTAAGCCCGGTCAACCAATAAAACCTTAAGAAACAATAAAATATTGGGGCACTTGGGTGGCTCAGTTGGTTAAGCATTTGCCTTTGGCTCAGGTCATGACCCCAGGGTCCTGGGGTCAAGTCCTGTGTCAGGGTCCCTGCTCAGCAGAGGAGGGGGCAGGAGGTCTGCGTCTCCCTCTGCCTCTCCTCATCCCCTACTCATACACTCTTTCGAATGAATAAAAATCTTTTTTTAAAAAGAAACAATAAAATATTGTTTTAAGCCACTATATTATGTTGTGGTTTGCTATATAGCAATAGATAACTGAGGTAAAGCACATTCCATAAATGTCATCTACTTTTTCAAGTTGTCATCATTATTGCTTGACTTTATTTCCTCCAAAATAATTAATATTAAGACAGAGAATGCTGTGTTTCTCAATAACTCATTCACTCAACAGTAATGTGCTGCGTTTCTACTACGGGCAGAGCAACAAGGATTTGCTCCCATATTTAAAAAATAGTGTCCTGCTCCCACTGCCCCCCAAGCATGCTCTCATAGGGTTTTTCATTTTAAAGCTTTTTAGAAAAGATTTATTTATTTATTTTGAGAGAGAGAGAGAGAGAGAGAGAATGTGCATGTGAGTGGGGGAAGGGCAGAGGGAGAGGGAGAGAGAGAGAGAGTCCTCAAGCAAACTCCATGCTGAGTGCAGAGCCCGACATGAGGCTCAATCCCAAGACCCTGAGATCATGACCTGAGCCGAAATCAAGAGTCGGCTGCTGAACCGACTGAGCCACTCAGGCGCCCCATGGACTTTTTAAATCTTAGATTTGCAAGGTAGAAAAATGTAAATTTCTCATCCTTTTAGAATTATTATTTATTGAGTGACTACAATGTTTATCCATTTTTTAACCTTTTAAAAATGCATGAGGGAATTAGTGCAGAACCAGACTTTATTTTTCATATACTCACTGACTCGTCTTGATAGGAAGTTGAAAAATACTCGACACTACATCAAAACCATAGAGTCTCAAGGATAAAAGGGCCTTTGAAAGGTCAGCTAGTCTACTCTAGTCTAGGTAGGCTTTCATCTCAGCCTCCCGGAGAGCTGCCAAGGCTCCTGTTTTTAAAGTTTTGCAAGCTACATTCCCTGGGTAGCAGCCACAAAGCCCTTCATGCACAGCGTTGGTATTTCCAGGAGAAATCATGCTGCAGTATTAACTCTGCGTCTCTCTTCAGGCTCCTGCATTATGGACTGCTGTAATTTAGGGTCATGTTCGTAGCCATGAAATGTCATTTGGTTGAAAATCATCTTCTCTTTGCTTGCTGGTCTTACACACAGCTTCTACTGGGCATACAAGCAAAATGAGTTAAAACAAAATTGTGCAGGGTGCCTGGGTGGCTCAGTGAGTTAGGTGTCTGCCTTCCACTCAGGTCATGATCCTGGGGTCCTGGGATCAAGTCCCGAGTCAGGCTCCTTGCTTAGGAGGGAATCTGCTTCTCCCTCTGCCCTTCCCCCCTGCTTGTGATCTCTTTCTCTTTCTCTCTTGGTCTTAAATAAATAAATAAATAAATAAATAAATAAATAAATAAATAAAATCTTTAAAAAAATTGTGCGGTTCAGGAAGCTTGTGTCCCTCTCCACACTTCTCCTTTGGCCAGGACCTGCAGGCCTTCATCTTCTAAACACTGGTCTGATATCAGTTGCTTCCAGTACAAATGAGCTTTAGCCTTGCATTATTTCTCCTTCTACATTCACATCTTAAGCTATAAATGTATCTGATGTATGTAAACATGTATAAATCACCCAATTATGGAATCAAAGGCCTAGTACCTCGTTAATCTAATTGTGAAATCAGAGAGATAGGAAGTGGAGTTTATTCCAAGTCCCCACTTTTATATGCTCCGGTCATCTTAAGATATGACTGTGGGAGGGAATGGGGGTTAGAAAAGGATAGGAAAAGCATTTGGCATGGAGACAAACATTCACAAAGGACCTCAAATTTAGAATTTTGACATTGTTTGCAAAGAGGTCATACGTAGAGTCATAGATACAGATGCTTCTCATTCAACTCTAAACTCATGTCCCATGATTGGACCCTACTACCTCGTGGGGGCTACAAATTCATTAAAAAACAAGCAAACAAACTCTCATAATTACCTGTGAATAGCACATTTATATGCTATTGTGTGTTTCGAATTAGAATTAGAATTTGTTAATGTAAACATTAAAATACACCACAGTGTTTGGATCCTGTTTTCACAATTCTTTAGAATAACACCAGCTAAGCATGCATGGAGGCGTTATCAGACACTGGGTATTTAGCAAGAAACTTTTTAACAATCTGGTAAAGGAGGAACTATTACCATCTTGTTTTCCGTGTGAGGAAACTGAGACACAGGCACATTAAGAAATATGCCCAGGGCACACACAGAGCTGGGATTGGAGCCAGGCAATGTGGCTTCAGAGCTCATATGTTCAATCCCCAGTCTACTGTCTCAGTTTCAAAAGTCCCCACACATGGGGGAGGATGTCTTATGTCTCCAAAAGGTGCTGGACCTATGGAGATGGAAGAAGAGGGTGGGAGGACAGGCATGGGACGATGCCAGAAAGGATGAAGCAGGGTGACCTTTGTGGTTGCTGAAACACGTATCACAGGCCCTGCAGGAGCAGAGGTCGATGAGGCCGCCTTTGTGGGGTCCACCTGCCTGGCCCGTCTTCCCAACAGCTTCCCCGCTATGCTCCTTCCCTCTCTACTTCTCCCTCTTGTTCCCAGCTTCATCCCCATTTCCTTGCTCCAATATTCCTGCCCATGGTGGTCCTGAATCCTTTCCAATGGTGTTCTCTTTCTGGCCTACCTGGCCCTGCAGCTCCAGTCTCCGGCCTCAGCATCCTCAGGAGAGGGCAAGCTGGCTCTGAGTCAGCCACGGGATACCCGGGGCCTAGATTTTCTGCTGCCTCAAGCTCTGGCTTGCCCCTTCCAAGCCCAAGGTCCAGGGAGTCGAGGAGAGTGGGATGGAGAGGAACCTGTCAGCAAGGGGAAGGCTTGTCTGCCCTCCTGGGGCCTAAGCTCTCCATGGAGTGGCCCAGAAGGGATATGGGGGAGATGTGTGATTACCTCATGGGCACGTCAGCGAAACCTGCTGACACTGCACTAGCTGACAGCGCTTCTGTGTGCACATGCAGCGACATGGAGACAGTGTCACTCGCTAGAATGCTGGCGAGCCTGGGCTGCACGGATAGGCCTGATCACGGCCGTTTGAATGGTGAAGTCCCACAGGCAGCGAGGACGTGAGCTTTGCAATGGCCTACAAAATGGCGGAGGCCTACAAAAAACAGGATCACAGAAAAGTCCGTCATAAAATAAGACTAAACATCTAATGAAATGCCTGCAAACCATAACAGCGTCTCACCTCGCCAGCCCCAAGTCAGCCCATGTGTCAATAATTATTGAATGTGGAAAGCGGGTAGGTTTCCATGTGATGGAATATGTCTGCCATGATCTGAAGCTGGCAGTGAGGCCCAGGCACCCGCTCCCTCTGAGCAAGCTGTGAGCAGTGGGGACAGGGTGGCACGTGTCAGAAGAACTGCACAGAATGGAGAGTAAGGGGTGGGCACCATGGACCCTTAAAAGGGTAGTGAGGGAGCGGGGCCCTACCAAGAAGACTGCATGCTCCCCAGAGTGAACTCTTCCCTCTGGCCCCACGAATTGAGGCAATATTCCAAAACTCACAATCTTGGTGCAGTTGAATTTCTTGCAAAAATCAGTGAGGGGAGCAGGTGGGGGACTGAGGCTGGAAACTGGGTTCCATCTCCCTCATCACAGCCCTTCCTTCCTGAGGATAGCGGACCCTACTGCACTGGCCTCCTTGTGTCTTCTGCGATGGCACAGCCTCAACGTTGTGGCCCTGGTTGTTCCCGTGGCCCAGGACCCCTCCCTCACATCTTCAGGCCACCAACTGGCCATTCAGGTCCCAGTGAGGAGTCATCTTTCAGGGCGTCCTTCCCCGACCCCCACGCACTTGGGGAAATTAAGTGACATCCTTGGCCCCACATCACAGGACTTCACACTATTCTGTTTCATTTTCTTCATCCAACTTTTTGCTGTTTGAAACCATCTTTTCACATGCATGACTCTCTTTCTTTTGTTTGCTTGTGTGCCTGCCTCCCAGCTTCTAGAATGTGAGTTCTACCAGGACAGGGACTTGCCTTGCCTTTGGTTTTCACAAAATTAAAGTCCTTGGTGTGTTGCTACCGCCTATAATAATGCCTAGGATATAGTAGGTGGTCAATAAATACTTGCTGAAAGCATGCGTAAAAAAATGAATAGATGGCCCTGAACTGCCATGGCCCACAGGAGTGGAGAAAGCATGGAGATACTTTGAGGTTCTTGCATTAGGGGTGAACTAATTTTAACTAAGTCTCCAAGGGGTCTTCAAGCAACATCTGGTTTATGTATGTATTTAATTGTACCTTACCTCATTGCAAAAGAATTTGCGGTCATTTTCAAAGATACATAGAGTGCAATAAAATTTTTAGAAAGGAAGTAGTGGATATAGAGGGGGAAATAAGCATTGAAAAACTAAGATAAAATGAGAGCAAGATTAGCAATTAAAACATATACCGTAAAGTTCTTTCTTCCTTGCCAGAAGTGGACTGCAAATGTGACTTTGAACTTTTAATAGCGAGTGACAGCTCATCTACACTAAAGTCCTTAAAAAGGAGAAGAGAGAACATGTAAAACTTGACTTTTCCTTTACTTTTTACCTGTTAGCCATGAATCATAACTATGCTAACGTTAAATGTGTTTCCAATTAAGTTTACTAATCTTCGTTACAGCAGTAAATATGAGTTGTTATCAATCAATATTTATTGAACATCTGTACTCAAAGGGCTTATGCATTCCAGCACATTCTCATGCCTTTCTCATGCTGCCCCAGTAACCTGGCAGGATCCCGACCAGTCCAAACATTTATGAGGAGCACAGCCTGCCTGAAGGATGGTTGACAAGGCCCTGGGTGATGCAGGTCTGACATGGCTTACTTCTAATTGGTAGAAAATTCTTATTTGAGTTTAATTTATAGGCTCCTTAATGATATTGAGGATCATTTTCTTCATACTGCCTGCCGTCTCAGCCCACTTCTCCACAATAAATCCCCTCAATTGGTTTAATCTTTTTCTAAAATTTGCGCATCTTCCCAAATTTTGCTCATCTCTGTTTGTCTTCAGAAACTTTCTATTCTCCTCCCCCATCCTCCCATTTTCTCTCCCTCCTCCTCTTTCTCTTGCTCTTCCCTTTCTCTCCTTTAGACAGTTTTGAAAGGCAGTATAGAAAGTGTCAAAAGCCATTAGAAATTCTTTGGGCCATGGGATACCGGCCAAATTGCTTGATATTTTTGTACTTCAGTCACCTGTTAGATTATGATTATATACCGTTCCCTTTTAAAATGATCTCCTTTCAAGCACCTGGGTGGCTCAGGTGGCTCAGTTGATTAAGCATCTACCTTCAGCTCAGGTTGTAAACTTGGAGTCCTGTGATGGAGCCCCGCATCCGGTTCCCTGCTCCACGGGAGCCTACTTCTCCCTCTGTCTCTGTTTATGAATGAATAAATAAAATCTAAAAAAAAAAAAAAAAAAAAAGAGAGATCTCCTCTCTCTTTCCTGTGTCCCTCAGCAGAAACTATATTTATTCCCGTTGTCCCGTATCTCCATGTCTCTGAATATTACCAGAATTCCCTTCCTCTCTTCTTGGCTTGGAGAACTCCTATACGTGCTTCAAAACTAATCTTAGATATTTCCGTCTGCAGAAAATCTTTCTGAATTGGCACACCCAACTTCTCCTCCGGGCTTCCCTGGCAACCTGTGCGTACCTCTTTATCTATCTGCTTGCCTGTCTATCTCCATAAGGACTATCAGGACAAGGGCTAGAACTCGAGCCTTCTTGTCTTTGATATCTAGCATATTTCTTGCTACATAGTAGTTGTTCAGTTTAAGATTGGTTGAACTAAAATGAGTACAGAACTGACCCCTGGAGAAAAATCAACCTATAAAGTGGTAGCATCATATTTCTTATATATCCCACACAAAGTAACATGCTTGCTTTCCTGGATGAGACTAAAAGAAACTTATTTTTATTACTTACCAATTAAAGATTTAAAACTCATCTTTGTAGGAGACAAAGCCTTTTTTCCCCTTGTAAAAATAGATCAGGAAAGTAGCATAAAGTACTGAGCACTGGGTTTGAATCCCTCTTCTGTACCTCCTGGTTGTGAGATTTGGGCTAAATCAGTTCATCTTCCTAGACTTCAGAGTCTGCACCTATAAAATGGGCATTGTAACACTCACCTCTCTCATGTCTTGTGAAGATTAGATGTGATGTGTCTGCGAATACACTTTTAGAATAGCATATATTTCCTTTGCAGATGTTAGGTAATACATTACTTGGGGAGAAATCTTGGTGTCTAGATTTAGGTGCTCATCCAACTCAGGGGTGGGAAACTATTCTGGCTGCAAGGTTAACTGGAGATAATATTCCTTTTTAAAAAATCTTTAAATTTTATTTTAAGTTGGCTCCACACCCAGCATGGGGCTCAAATTCGCAACTCTGAGACTAAGCGTCGCATGCTCTACCCACTGAGCCAGTCAGTTGCCCCAGCACTATTCCTTCAGGATCAAGATTCAACTGTCAGGTAATTTGCACATTTACATTTCCGGTTACACCATTTCATTAGATACTAAGAGACTTTCCGATATAGTTTGCATAAATGACACTGCTTTGGGAGGCAGGGTGTCGCTGCATGCCAAATCCATGGTCTCTACAGGGCGTGTGGAGTGTTCCCAGGGCAGAGGATGACAATGTAATTTCACCAAGGAAAGGTGGGGGCAGGCCTGCACAGTCCAGGCAAAGCCAGTCCATGCACTCCAAACACAGGGCCGTGTGGATTGTGATTATTTCTACATGGCAATTGACACCTTACGCACATAAGGATTTGTTGGCTAGAGGATGTCTACATGCCAGTCCTTTAATTTTTCTTTGCTGCTTTCTAATTTTACTGTGATGATAACAAACGGAACCACAGTGCTTCCATCAGAAACCAGAGCATGTCCATGAATAACTAACAGACTGCATACAGTTTTCCCAGTGAATTTTCAAAGCCAAACGTGGGTTGGCTTTTGTATATAAATTGCCAGTGCGCCTTTTCCATTCCGGTGGGAGCTCTCTGAAGGGAACATTACAGCTGTGATGAATAACAGTCCCTCTAAAGAAGCTGGCATGAGGCATGCATTTCATCCCACTGAGTGGAACACCGCGCCTGTCGCCAAATGTGCCGGGTCTCCCACCATTAAATAAATATATACATATGTCACTTGGCTTTGTTCCCAAGTCCTAGGCTCTGTAGAAACCAAGCACTTTATTACTATTAATAATGCTATAGTTATAATAGATGCAAAGCCAAGAAGTGGGAACTTTGTCCTTAGCATCTTTGATGAAATTTCCCAATGTCTGTTACTTAATTTTTACTTACCACATCCTTTAACTCTTCATTTGCCACTACTGGATAAATAGCAGTATTCTTTCCAATATATGCTAAATCTAAGCAGCTGACATTTTAATTAATGAATTTATAAAAATAATAACCTCTACCTCACAGACCAGGATAATAATTAACATTTATTATCTGGCAGGTATTTTTCTAATTATTATTAACCCTATTTTACAGATGATAAAACAATTCTAGAGAGGCTCATTGACTTGTCTCACATGACATTGATAAAATTTGAACCCAGACCACTGTGTTCTAATGCTTCTCTATGGAAGTGAAGTATAAAAGCATCGTTCAGTAAATCTTTTCTTTTTTTCTGAGAAATAACAGAATCATAATTATTCTCATGTATAGAGATGTTTATTAGAACACTCGTTAGTGATCTCTCAATAATTTTTGCGAAGATATTTTATTTCGTTTTGAAATGACATTAAAAAAATAACTCAGGTTAATAGTTAGACAAGAGACCAATGGAGGCAAATATCCAGTTTTCCATTTCTTTTAAAAATTGTATTAGCGGGCAGCCAGGGTGGCTCAGTGGTTTAGTGCCGCCTTCAGCCCAGGGCCTGATCCTGGAGACCCAGGATCGAGTCCCACGTCGGGCTCCCTGCGTGGGGCCTGCTTCTCCCTCTGCCTGTGTCTCTGCTTCCTTCTCCTCGCTCTCTCTCTCTCCCTCTGTCTCTCATGAATGAATAAATGGAGAAAATCTTTAAAAAAAATTGTATTAGTTGCAAATTTTTAAGATAACATCACCCGGCCCTTGGATTATTCCTATAAACTTAAATCTGTCCTTCCGACTCCACTCTCCCCACCCCACCACTAACCTGAAGAAGCTTCATGAAACTGCAATTTGATGGCTTGGCTCCCAACTGCATCCCCGTTACATCTCCTCCCCTACTTCTACAGTGAACCTATTGCCAGTGGAATCAAATCCAAAATCCTCATGTCAAAGTCTTCACCAATGCAGTTTCATCCTAATGATCCGTTTTTATTTCCTACAATGAATCAATGTTTACCCTTACTTTAAACCTAGAGTGGTGCCTTACCAATTATTCCTTAATTGCTAAACAATTAGCAATGAAGTGTCTGGCCATGAAATATATTGTCAGCTCCTTAGGGACAGGTCTCCTCTCGTAATTTCTTTTGTATCCTCTAGGATAATGCTAAAGAAACATTAGGTGCTCCATATGTACTCACTGGGTAATGAAGATTGGAATTAGCCAAACTTGGATTTAAAATCTCAAATTTCTAATTTGTAATACACTCCCTAACTTTGTAATTTTATTTAAATAATGTTCTAGATCAATCTAAATACACAAGAGTAAATGTTGAGTTCCATAAGGGATGACATAGCCATACAGTGGAATACTGTGCAGCCATTTTAAATAGTGTTCTTGAAGAAATATGAGGTTAAATGCTGTGTAATATATTGGTAAATTTTTTAAATGCTATGAAAGGTATGTACAGAATAATCCCAATTTGGGATAAAAACTCCAAAATTAATAGGACATTGAAAAGTACTCATCCTAAAGGAAAAGACTGATGATTTGTACTTTATAAAAAACTTCTATTCATCAAAAGACACCTTAAACAGAGTACAAAGACAAGCCTGACAGAGGACTCATATCCAAAATATATAAAAGAAGTCCTACAGATTATTAAAAAAAAAAAAAAGACAACAACATTTATAAGATAGGCAAAAGGCTTGAACAGGCAAAAAAGAAGGTATCTAAATGATTGATAAATAAATGAGAAGGTGCCAAACATCATCAGTCATCAGAGAAATTCAAATAAAGCCATGATGAGATACCAGTACACATCCACCAGCTGGCTAAGAAACAAAACAAAAAAACCCCACAAAACCAAAAACTGATAATATCAAGTGTTAGCAGGGATGTGGAACAACTAGAACTCTCTATTACTAAGGGGAATGTCAACTGGAACCTCCATTGTGGAAATTCTTTTTTCTGTTTGTTTGTGTTCTGGAGAACTTCCAGATACCTCTGGCCACAGATGTTGGCCTTCGACTTTCCTTCTCCCACTTTCTGGGACTTCCGATCACCATTCTCCTATGGTCTCTTGCTTCTTTGATTCAGTGACTTCTTATTTCTTAGTTCATTTCCTATTTCTGCTGGTATGTGTATTTTTTGATACTTTCCCAAGAAAGTATGGATAAGAGATAAATGTTTGAGTCCTCTTAGGATTTTGATGACATTTCTCATTGTCTCCCAGTATCTAACATTACTGTTGGTAAGCCTGGAGCCGTTTCATTCCTGTTTCAGTGAATGTGAACTTGAGAGAAATAAGCACTAGAAGCTTTAAGATCTTTTCTTAACCCTGGTGTTCTAGAATTTTTAAATGATTTGCCTTGGTTTATCTCCCACCACTGTCACTATGATTGACTTCCTGGGGTCCCTCCCTTTTCATCTAAAACTCATAATCAGCTCTGAATAATTTCTGTGTAATTTCCTCCTTTTCCCCAACCATGCACCTCTTGTTTTAACTCTCTGGATTAGAGGTAGCTGTTGGACCTCTAGGGTCATTTCTTATCTTTTTCCTTTTCTTTTCTTTTCTCTTTTCTTTTCATTTCTTTCTCTTCTACTTGTAGTATTTCTGTGACTTTATCATCCCATCCCTCACTGAAATTTTCATTTGGGCTATTATATATTTAGTTCTATGAGCTCTTGTTATTTGATTGTCTCCTTTTCACCAGCCTTGATTTGTTTCAACAGATGCAGTAGCTTTTCTCCTGAGGGATATGAATTCTAACTGTTTCAGAGATTTTTTTTTTTTCTGGTCTCTTCATTATCTTTCATTGATCTACATTTCTTTACTCTGTACGTATTTGTTTTTGTGTCACTTTCTTTCATAGTGGAGGTTTTCTCCATTTTGGCGATCCTTGGCTTCTGTTCATATTTTAGAGGGAGGAATTAAAAAGCGTGAAGACTCTGGGTGTGTGAGCAGCGTGTGTCACCTAGTGGGCTCCCCTGTAAAAGAAGAAAAGGCAAATTCTGAAAAAAAAATAATGTTCCAAAATGATTTCCAAGGAAAAAAGTAACCCATTCAGTACCAAAGATTCACGTAATGAAAATTTTGCTTATAAGAGAGTAATTGGGCAGCTGCAAAAGGAAATAATTAAATTGTAGAATCCAGTTCAGTTGTACAGAGAGAAAGTTAAGATGATAGATCTTCAGTAAAGCAGTTCCATAGCTTATAACAAAGTCCAGTAGCTCTCCTGGTTCTAAATAGGTAACAGAGGGGCACCTGGGTGGCTCAGTCGGTTAAGCATCTGCCTTCAGCTCGGGTCATGGTTTCAGGATCCTGGGATCGAGTTCCACGTCCATCCTTGCTAGGTGGCCAATCTGCTTCTGCTTCTCCCTCTCCCTGTGCCTCCCCATTCATGCTGTCTCTCTCTCTCAAATAAATAAAATCTATAAAAAAAATAAACAGGTAAACAGAGCTTCTTTTAAAGCAAGTATTTAGAAGATGAATCTGACCATTGTTTAAAGACTTACTGGTGCCTAATGGAAAATTTTGAAAAACATAATCTAGAGACAATCCCGTGAATATAGTGTATACTTCCTTAGGGTTTCCTTTCTTCTCTGTTTTAACCAGTTTACAAAATTTACATTTAAAAGCACCTTGGCTGCTTAAGAGTTCTGTGGGTTGTTGGTTTTTTCACTTTGCACTTCATGGTTTTATTTCACCAGTAATTAAAACTGCACTAAGCCAGAAAGAGATGAATGAAAAAAATATCCCTCAAAGCTGCTTTTCCTGTCTTGTTAGCAGAAAGTCTTCAAAACAGAATAGTCTTAAAAGTTTTCCAGGTGATACTGGATTCACTGAGATACTCAAGGGAAATGAAACTTGTAAATGCCATCAAAGCCTTATTAATTCACTTTCACGTATTTGCCATTAAATCATTTTGTCATAATAGCCTCATTAATTCATCACCCTTGTTTTTCCTCCCTTTTCCGTTCTCTTATTATTACTTATTGGTGACCTCAATGTGTAAAAGCACCTTTAGTCTCTTTTGTTTGCTAGCTCCTCTGTCTGATTTATCTGGGGGGAAGCAAGTAGAAGGTCACAAATGGTGACCGCCTGGCTTCACACAGGTGTGCTTGGAGGGTGGCTCATTGATTAATGAGCGTCTCATTTTGAAGGGAATTACTTGGCTGGTTTTTTACAGCTTGACTTTCTGCCCAGTGAGGTAATGGCAGAAAGTTTTCACTTGCCTAAAGACGATTCCTTGTAGGTTGTATCAGAAAGGAGCTGAGCATTGCAATTTAACTTGTAAGACATAATTTGAAATATGGAGAAAGTGCAGCCAGAAGACAGATTGAGTGGCGTGGGGAATCAAATACAGCCGAGGGCCAAGTCATCCTGCTTCATAACGTGCTGTGGAGCTCGCTCTTAGCCATACAGGAGAATCACTGGTGGAGCTTTTAAACAAAGACCCCAAACTGGGCTCCATTCTGTATCAACTGAAATGGAATCCCTGGGAGTAGGGCCCGGGAATTTGCTATTTTAAAAATCTTCAGATGATTCCAATGTACCGGTGAAGGTTACAAAAAACTCATGTAACAGGACAGGATACATTAAGCAGTAAATAGGAATAATTAAGCTCTGGCTTCCCAACTCTGGCTCAGACACACCATGGGAGAAGGTGCAAAGACAGAAGGTGTGGGTGTCAAGAGATTTTCCGACCCATTGGAGAGACAAGATAAGCTCGAATGAAGATAACTGAGAGCAGCATAAGGCACAATATAATCGTGGATGCTATACCTATGGGATTCTAGGAAGAAAATACCACTGTGGATAGAAGTAGTAAAGGGTCTTTGCAGGGCAAGTGTTGAGTTAGAGCTTTGTGGGGGGAGCAGAGGTGGCTCCACACTATAGGTGACACAAGAAGTAGGGGAAAGAGTGTGCTCAAGGGGGTGGGAAATAGTGAGCAGATTGTGCTGGAGCTTGGTTGAGGGGTGGCCTGTTCTGGCACCAACACCATCCTACGGTGAGCGCTTGACATCAATTTTTACTGTAACTCCTCAGCAAAGTACCATGCACGACAGATGGAGAAACTTGTCCCCTATTCTGTTGGAGGATTCCAGCTAGGCAGCCGGGGACAAGGGAGGACCAACGAGAGAAGTGGGAACACCTGTTATCTGCAGCTGTGACATCAGAGGGGCGAGAGTTTGCAGGATCAAGGTGGAGAGACTGGAGCAAACTGGTGTTTAGTGCAAGAGAATCTGAGGGCCTTGTCAGGAGCCCAGGTGAGGGTCCAGGGGCTCAGAAACCAGGGTCACTAGACCCAGGGCGGAAGGTCAAAAGTTGACCAGAACTCGACACGGGAGAGAGTGCCTCTGCCTTCAGCCAGGCAGCACCACGCTCCGGGCTTGTGTGTGACGCAGGAAGTCCTGACATGGCCCTCTGAATGCTACAAATATTTTGTGACCTTTACAAAAATTAGCATTCAGGTTTTGTCTTATTATTGGGTAAAAACATGACACAGTGTGATTTTTAAGCAACATGCCCCTCAGCCTGCTTACCCCGTACCTGACCCCGAGCTAGAAGGAGACATTTTGGCACCTGGGGCAGACAGCAGGCGATGTTCTCCTCCAAATCAATTTTATAATTCATGATATGGCTCACAGATGGGCATTATTAACAGTGCGCACCATCTGGCAGTTTCCTACTTTCAACCATTACTCTTGCTAAAGAGATGTTAAGCTTTCAAAATCATTATTTACAATTGTCGTGTCCTCTAAATCTCAGGGCTTTAGGTCCGGCCTCCTTTCCTGGGCTTGACTCCTCCTGGGCCATCTCTACCCCTGCCAGGCGAGGGTGCGGGCACGCATGCTGTGGGCACACAGCGGCATGCAAACAGCTAAGAGTTGAATGGCTCAAGTCTTAGGCTCCTGACAGTATATAAAAGTATTAACAATGTTCATGGAACCCAAGAGACCGTGTCCACACAATAGGAACCCACGGTGTGATGCGATGAGTCCCCTTAAGGGAACCAGGGAGGGCAGGAGATTCATGGGCTCAAAGAAAGCAAGTGGTATAGATGTGACTCGAATTTAGTGTGTGGGATTCCTGAAGCTGAGAATTTCTTTTGGCCACGTCCTGCTCTGACCCCATGTGCACGGCAGAGAGGCATCAGCTCCGACCCTTGTCTCCCAGGACCTTAACTGCACCAACCAGGCTGGAGTAGGAGATAAAGAACAATTCCTTGTTAGCGTCAGATCCCAGGCAAACATGAGGAAGAGGCGTCAGGTGCTGAAGCAGACCCATGCCCCAGAGACTCTCTTTGGAACTTACTCTTTGAGATTGCTTAAGATTAAATTCCTATTTCTAGGCTTTTTTTTTATTATTTTATTTTTTAAAAAGACATTTTATTTTATTTATTTTTTTAAAGATTTCATTTATTTATTCATGAGACACACACACACACACAGAGAGAGAGAGAGAGAGAGAGGCAGAGACACAGGCAGAGGGAGAAGCAGGCTCCATGCAGGGAGCCTGATGTGGGACTCGATCCCAGGACTCCAGGATCAGGCCCTGGGCCGAAGGCAGGCGCTTAACTGCTGAGCCACCCAGGGGTCCCAAGCTTTATTTTTTTATAGTTGCATTTTTGAATGGGTATTTTAGGCACCGAACCAGATCTTGAAATGACACAAGAGGATGCATTGTGAATAGTGAGCTTCCTACCTTCCTCAGTCAGGGTTCCAGCAGGAAATGAAATTCACCTCCAGAATGTTCAAATTTGGGGACTTTAAGGAAGGGACCACTTGCAGAGGTGAGGGCAGGGGTCAAAGGAGACAAAGGGGCCTGGACACCCCGGGAACTAGCAACAGCTGAGGAAGAAAACGGTGTGGCTGGAGCCCAGCAGGGGCTGGGCCTAGCTGGGCACAGAGCAGGTGTTCCCGGCATGGCACCAGAGGGGGGTGAGCGTGGGGGGAAGGGCAGGCTTTCTCTTTGCCCAGCCTCCGATCTCCTACCACTGTCTCCCACTGGCCCAACCCAGGAGGACCTCAACCCTCGAGGGAAATGGGGTGATGGAGGCCCTGGAGGACAGATGCTCTGCAGGGAACAGAGCACAGAAAGGAAAATGATGAATTGGGGAGAGACCCAGAGAACAGGCAACGTAGCACCCCCAACCCTCAGTCCTCCAAGGCCTCCAAGGCAACAATTATTAGCATTTTTTGGGGGGGTAACCATCCAGAAATAGTCTATGTATATACCAGCTGCAAGTGTATATGTCAAACCATTTGCTATGCAAATAGTGGTAAAGTCTTCCCTGCCTCCTCCCACACCCCTGCCCTTGCCTTTTAGTCAGTATATCTTGGATTTGGCCCCTTCTGGCATTTATGGAGCTACCTTGTCATTGGCTGTCTTGTCATTGGAGACGAGAGCGTGGTCCCCAGAGAGCCAGCATCGGTGTCACCTGGGACCTTGTGAGAAATGCAAACAAGTTAGAGACCCTGGGAATGAGGCCCCAGGAATTTGTGTCTTAACAAGCTCTCTGGATCATTTCATGCACACCAGAGTTCCAGAATGAGGCTGGGACCCCACCTGACCAAGGCTTTGGCTGCTCAGGTGTCAGTGTACCTCAGGGACAGGAGAACAGAGAGTGCTGCAAGGCTTTCGTGTCCATGTCGTTCCACCGAACCTACCAGCAAGAAAAACAGAAAGCAGCACGTACTGATGCAGCCTCTGACATCAGCTCTCAGGGCAAATCAGAATCCCAAAAGAGCAAAGAAAGGAGAGGCTCACTCACTTCCTCCAGACACATCTCCCTTTCTCTCTTTTTGTGTATATTTAGCTCTTTGGACACAGATACTGTGCTTTAATATGTTGGGTTGAGTATGTGATGCAACGCAAGCTAAATATAATCGTGAAGACTCATAGTCACCCCATGCTTAGGGTTGGCATCTGCTGGGAACCCACAACTATGAGACTCACCACCGCCTTGGTCCCTTAGGACACTGACTCCCTCAGGAGGACCCCGTCAGGCATTGCTCTAGCTTTGTCTCGTGTGGCTCCAGTACCCACTGCATCTAAGGCCACTGCCTTCTATGCCCACACAGAAGATGGGCATCCGGTCCTCTGGAAGCTCGCAGAACAGCCTGAGGTTTGGGAGGCACTTGTTAGCCCTGTAACCCTAGGGCCCTCTCTGTGCCTTGGTTTCCCCACCTGTAAAATGGCAGCATTAGAAATGGCAGGGCTGCTGGCTTGCACAGTTCTGAGGGGGCATCCCTGAATACCTGAGTAGTGCTCCCTGTAGGGTGAGGGCAGGATGGATGATTATAATAGAATCCCCCTTCCTATGTGATATACATATATGTAATGGGTTACTATTCAGCCATCAAAAAAAAAAAAAAAAAATGAGGGCAGCCCGGGTGGCTCAGAGGTTTAGTGCCACCTTCGGCCCAGGGCATGATCCTGGAGACCCGGGATCGAGCCCCACGTCGGGCTCCCTGCATGGAGCCTGCTTCTCCCTCTGCCTGTGTCTCTGCCTCTCTCTCTCTCTCTCTCTCTCTCTGTGTGTGTGTCTATCATGAATAAATAAATTTTTAGAAAATCTTTAAAATAAAATCTTTTTTAAAAAATGAAATCTTACCATTTGCAATGATGCGGATGGAACTAAAGAGCGTTATGCTAAGTGAAATAAGTCAATCAGAGAAAGACAATTGCCATATGATCTCACTCAGATGTGGAATTTAAGAAACAAAACAGAGGATCATAATGGAAGAGAGGGAAAAAACAAAACAAGATGAAATCCGAGAGGGAGACAAATCATAAGAGACTCTTGATCATAGGAAACAAACTGAGGGTCACTGGAGGGAAAGGGGGGAAGGGGTCACTGGTGATGGACATTAAGGACGGCACGTGATGTGATGAGTGTTGGGTGTTATGTAAGACTGATGACTCACTGCCCTCTACCTCTGACAGTACATGTTAATTAATTGAACTTAAATTTTTTAAAAAAGAAAAGAAACCCCCTCTCCTGGTGCCTAATAGTGGGCGGCACAGTTCTGCTGTGTGGCAATGAGCTGTGGGAGGAAGTGCAGTGGACGTCAGACAGTCTGGGATTGAATCCAGGCTCTCTTCCTTACTTAAAATTCTGTGACTTGGACCAGTCATTCACCTCGAGCAATGCGGCTGGCATATTAATGGCGTGCGATAGATATTTGTTGAAGGAATGAATGTGCACTTAATGAGTCTCAGTTTCCTACTCTGTATAATGGGAACAAGAATATCATTTACTTCATAGGGATAAATTAATATTAATCGAGAAAACATATTTCAAAAGTTCTGGCATAATGGAAGGAACCAAATATGTGGGCGGTTACCGTAAACATGTGCCAGGGGCTGTCTTGAATACACTGCTGAGTTTTTGGACCTGGGTTATCGTGTCTGGGTCAGACTCCAGGCATGGAGTCAGTTTAGGAACAGAACTCAGTCTCTGTAAGGCCTGGCAAAAGCAAAGGAGAAGGAGTGGGTGCATGACCCCTGGTTGTAGTTTAGATTCACACTGGAGCTTTTAAAAATTTACAATTAAGTCAAATCCCCGGTCACGGATCTTGAGCATGGATATTTTTGAAAAGGGCCCCAGGTGATTCTAAGGTACAACCAGAAGTGAGAACTCTGATTTATGGACACCTACTATGTGCCAAGTGTTATGCTAGATGCTAAACAATATTATTTCCTTCACTCCTCACAACAACTCAACATATTAGATATTTTGTCCCCATTTCACAGGTGAGGAAATCAAGGATCGGGTGCTAAAGAAACATCTGGAAGGTCACAGACCAGTGTGATGGATCCTAGCATGGAAACCTAAGCTAGGGCGGTCTGACTTTGAAGCCAGTGCTCTTTTCACTGCTTTGTACCACATCTTGGAAGGATTCTCCAAGGAAAAAGTCCGGAATGCCCTATATGATTTCTGACTTGTCTCCCACAGGGCTGAGGCCGGGCAGGTGGTGGGCTCAGCGGCTCCCATCGTGTGGGCAGGGCGCAGCAGGGGTGGACAGTGTGCGCCTGTGCTCCTTCATATGGCAATGGGTCATTTACAGCAGAAAAGTATGGGAGCTGTTTTCCTTTCAAAATAAGGGGTATTTCTTGGTAAAATGGCAAGGAAATTCCTGAAAGCGTCAGAAATGGAGTTTCTATTTCCGGCTAAGAAAGATTGGTTTTGTGGCAGTAATTGATAGCTTCCAATGTGAGCCAAATCCAAACTGCTTACAAAATATCAGAGTTTGCATCCAAGGCAGACTGGCCCTCTTGCACGTCTGTGATTGCGACATGGTCTGGATTCTCTTTGAATCTAGAGATAGAGTTTTTCACTTGTGAATATCACTGTCCCATAACTATGAGAGATGACACTCAGAACTCATATGGAGACAAACCCAAGGTTTTTGTTGTTCTATGAATAATTATATCCTTCCCCTTAAAACTGCCTTTAGAAGCAATGGGGAGGGGGGCAAGAGGTGGGGGCGTGGATAGCACTCCATTTGGTTATAAATTCACTTGGGCCCAAGCTGCATATTTGGCTGGTTGGCCAGGGTATATTTCAACAACTGGACAACCAAATATCAGGATCTCTGGGAATAAAATTTTTGCCCAGTTAATTAGTGATCGTATAAGCAGTTTGGACTACCATAGTTTTTGTCTATAAATTACCATCGAATAACCACTATTGGAAAGTGATTTAATCTCTTACAGAGTTTTCTGCATTCATTAATGAAGGCGGGTTGGGGGCAGGACTGGATGATCCAGAGAAATTTCCAGTCCAGACATGTCGTGCGTCTCTGACGTTCTATTGAATTGACCGTTTAGGTCAAAACTTAAAATAATGTTTCCTAAACTAAGGACTGGGCTCCAGAGTAGGGCTCAAAATATAATACTGTGTATTAGAAACAGAAGACTTCAGAGCCAGCCAGACTCTGCATTCAAATGCTAGAATGTTCCACACTCCCCATCTGAGCCATCCCTTTGGGCCTCAGGGTTTTCCTTAATAAAATGGGAATAAGTGATAGTTCTGGCATAGAGTTCTTGTGAGGATTTAAGGAGAGATACAGAAACAGTATAGTAGTGCATAACGTGTCATTATTGTTTTTATGATTAATGGGATGGTCTGACTTCCTCAACCACCTGGTCCGCCTCTACTCTGTAGCACTTGGAGTTTGAGGATAAACAATTATGTTGAGACTGAGGGCCAGGAATTAGGGTGTACCAGAGGCTCCTTATCTCAGTGGTGGCATGGGGAATTATAGCTGGGAAGATGTTGACTGGGCATGAAAAACTAACCTAGAATAACTTATACCTATGTTGAATGTATGCTTCTTGCTCGGGTTTAGTGGGCTAGCAACACCTCTTCCTTCTTCCTCCGAATTTGGAGCCAAGTAAGAGGTAGACACATAAATGAGACGCTTTGCTACTGATAGACCTGGCATGGAGGATGTGGCTTAAGCAGGTGGCACACGGATCCCAACACTCGCCTCATTTCAGACTCTGCACAGCTTCTCTGGAAGATGCACACCGCTACAGGCCCTCCCCACGGCCCACTTCCCTAAGCTCAGAACCAGCCTCCCCTGCAGCTGGGAGGGAGCACCCGTCCCCTGAGTATAGTCAGCTCCTTCTCCCAAATGCACCATTCTGGGGAGTCTGCTTCCCCCAGAGGGGAGAGACTGTAGTTCCTGGGAGGGAAACTCTCTGGCTTCTTTTTTCCTCTCTCTTCCCCAGAAACCGAATGGTTAATCCATCCCTTCTACGGGGAGGTGGGGAGGAATCGTCCCCTTTGTTAACACTTCTTATCTTGGATCTGCATGCTGTGTGCTTGTCCAAAACTGTTGGAATGCTTTATCAAATGAGAGTGGAAGGAAATTTTATTTGTTCCAGGGCTCCCCACTGATCTTAGATATGAGATTCTATTGGAAAGGACTATGCACACACAAAGAGCAATATTTGGCTACTGCAGTGGAGGTATTAGTTATCTATTGTTGAACAACAAATTACCCCAATGTGGTGACTTAAGACAACAATAAATTTTTCTTATCTTACATCGTCTCTGCTGGTCAAGGATTCAGCAATGGCTTAATTGGGTGGTTCTGGCTCAGAATCTCTTCGGAGGTTGGAGTTAAAATGCAGTCGGAGGCTGTAGGGCTATAGTCATTTGAAGCTTGACGGCAGCTGGAGGAGCCACTTCCAAGAAGACTCACTCACGTGACTGCAGGTGGGAGGCCTCCTTTCCTTGCCCTGTGGCTCTCTCCCTAGGGTTGCTCAAGTGTCCTCGTGACACGGCAGCTGGCTTCCCCCCAGAGTGAGTGATCTCAGAGAAAGCAAAGCCGAAGCTGCAATGTCTTTTGTGACCTACCTTTGGAAGTCACCCTTGCACCCTTTTTCTACATTATCTTATTGGTTATACAGGGCAGTCTTGTTCTTTTCTTTTCTTTTCCTTTTTTTTTTTTTTTTTTGAGAGAGGGAGAGAGTACATGAGAGAGCAAGAGAGAGCATGCGTGGGGGGAGAGGCAGAGGAATAGGGAGAAGCAGCCCACTTCAGGGCTGGATTCCATCACCCTGGGATCATGACCTGGGCCAAGGGCAGATGCTTAACCCGCTGAACCACCCAGATATCCCAGGTCAGCCTTTGTCAAGTGTGAGCAGGCCCCACAGGAATATAAAGACTTGGAGGGAGGGATAATTGGGACCATCTCAGAGGCTGGTGACCACAGTGGGTGATCTGCTGAAGACAGTTTTGTTGTTTTTACTCCTTGCAAGAGAACAGTCGGTGAATCCCACCGGTGGCCTTTGAGAGGCTTCAAAGCCACCTCTTGCTGTCACCCCCAGGGAAAGCATTATTCATCAGCCTTTCGAGAATGTAGGCTGAGACAGGAAGATGCCAGGCAGACAGGGACACCCTTTAATACAAAGCAGTGGCAGGGCTAGCTCTCCATGTGTGGGGGATGGCACATGACTCCTAGACATTATTTTCTGAGCACTTACTTTGTGTAGGTGTTACAGTTCACACACAGGAGCACATTTCCCTCCCCGCAACAGCCTGCAAGGTGGGGCCTGTTTCCATTTCCATTTTACAGATGCAGAAACTCAGGCTCAGAGAAGTGAAGTAACTCAGCTGTAAACGGCGGGGCCGGGATGTGATGTCAGACCAGGTAACTTTGGATCAGCACGTCCCAAAGCAAGGCACGTCCAAATCACCTCGGGGAATCCAGCTGAAATGTAGGTTCTGTTTCGGTAGGTTCAGGCCAGGGCTAGGGTTCTACATTTCTTTTTCTTTTTCGGTTAAGATTTTATTTATTTATTCATGAGAGACACAGAGAGGGGCAGAGACACAGGCAGAGGGAGAAGCAGGCTCCCTGCAGGGAGCCCGATGCAGGACTCGATCCCAAGACCCCAGGATCACCACCTGAGCCAAAGTCAGACGCCCAACCACTGAGCCACCTGGGTGCTCAGGGGTCTACATTTCTGACAAGCCCCCAGACAATGCTGCTGCTGCTGCTGAGGCAGGAGGCTTTTGAACTCCTCTGGGCAACTCCAGCAAGGGCTGGGGACATCCTAGCATGGCATCTGGCACAACTAACTGTCAAACAAATGGTGGAGTTTCTCTGTAGAGAGGAGCTGGAGCCCAGGACCCTGTCTGCTCTGCAAGCACCTATGCCTGCAAAGAGGGAGGCAGAGAGACGATGGGCTCATGGGCTTCTACCATCCACCTAGAAAAAAGGGGCTAGGAGCCCCAACCATGCTCTTTCTGAGGCCTCTTTCTTTACCTGGGGCTGCACCCTCCTGTCGAGCCATCACCCAGAAGTCCCTGAAGGCTATCTGCTTTTGGGACCAGGCAGGAAACTGTGTTTCCCAACCTCACCAAATACAGCCTTCTCAGTGAAGGCTTCCCAGTTGGGGCAGGGGGTAGGGCTGTTGAGTTCTGCGTGTGGATGTGGGGGCGCGGAGGAGGCACCCCCAGCTGGGCTGGGGAGCTCTGGTCCTCCTCTGCTTGTTCGTCCCCTACCACTGTGTGAGAGCATAAAGCCTCTAAGTATACGCAGTATTTCCCAGAGAGACAGGATAATGAGTGTTTTTCTTAGCTCATCCATAAAGTCAACATATAATACATTCTTAATCGCATTTAGGAGCATTTATTCAACCGAGTGTAACTACTAATTTCAGAGAATGCCCAATAATTCTAATAATACTAATGTTATAGCACAGTCGGAGTGCTTTGCTCCAAACGCTCCAAGCGGTCCCTCAAGTTTGGCTTTGGGGGCAAGGCTGGCACTTTGTTCCAGGAGAAAATCTTCATTCACGTGGACTCTGTGTCCAGCCTTCACTGCTCTTGGGTTTTCCAAGGTGAGGGCCTGATGCTTTACCTCCTTTCATCTTCCCATCACTCAGCCACCCACCAAGGTGGTTTCTGAAAGCCCTGAGTAGGGACTTGAGAAATTCTGTGTGGATTACTCTCCATTTCATGGCTAACCTCCTTCCCCTCGGTCTCACACAGCCTGGAGCCAAGGACAGAAGTGAACCAGAACCTGGATTTGACCTTCCTAGAGCCTTCCTTCCCAGCAGGCCCACAGAAGGAAAAAAAGGTTGCTTGCAAGCACCTCCTAATCTTCCTAGAGATAAAAATGCTGCACCCCTCACCCTGCAAGGAAAAGGTGCGAGGCTCTCCGTCTTCAGGGCTGGACACCTGAATCTGAAACATTTTCAGGAAACACGCTGAGTGAGACTGGAGAAGTGAGTCAGAAAGGCCTGGAAGCAAACATGAAAACACTCATGAATGGTGAACTGAGGTCCTGGTGAACTGAAAGGCTTACCAGGAGAAGGCTGAAGACTTTTCTGCTTGTGTCCCCCTAAAACATGCATGATTAGCCATTCGGAAACTTCACGGGCACTACTGTACCCACATAGACAACAAAAAGTATGCATATATGTGACAGGCATGCTATAGAACGAGAGCTTAGGCCTCCCCCAGTGAGAGTTCTGTTCCCCACCAGCACCCCTGGCACCCCAGTGCCTCCTCTTGGGTGGCCTCCGGGAGCACCTGCCTCCTGTGGGCGACTCCTGTTTGGAATTAGAGCTGGTCCCAGCCCTGCCTGGCCTTTGCCACCATATCAGCCCTATAACCGTGGGGAATGCATGTGACTTTCTACACCTTAGCTAGCTCCTCTGTGAAATGCAGGAATGGTAGTCCCTCCTCTGCAGGGCTGCTGTGAGATCGAGGCCAGGCCAGGGCACCATTTAGCACAGACCTGGCCCATGGCATGTGTGCAGTAATTTTCAGTGATGACTTGAAGCCCCCAGTTCAGAAAAATGATCAAACTTTTGGAAATAAGGCCAGAGAAAGGATGCCCGTGTGTCTTGCAATGTCATATTGGAAAACGCTGTCTGTCCAGCGTGCCTGCGTCAGGGTCGCAGGACCCTATAAGGAAGGAACTCTGGCCCGTGGTAGTCTATTGGTGAATAGACTTCCTGAAAGTTTGATGTTAACTAATTAGGTTGCATATGATTTTTGTCTAATAGAAATGCAAGTTGTTCTTGTTCGGTGGGATGGATATCCGTAGAGGCTACAGTTGTATTGCTTTGGGGTTTTTTTTTTTTTTTTTTGGTGTTTAATTTAGCAGTTTGATTCTAGCGTCCTGTCTTCTGCTGATCATGTATACATCAATCTCCTGCATGTTCCTTTGAACCAGCTTTACCATCTTGCTGGTTCCCTCATTAATTAGTTCAATAAATCTCTGACACAGGTACACTGTATCATTGAGTAGGAGACTCATGATTGAGCTTTTTGAAAATTCTACTTTGACAACAATTAATTCATCTTTCTGCTTTGGTTGCCAGAGCTGGGTTCTAGTGACTGCAACCAAAATAATATTGACGAAATGAGTTCTATTTGTATAACCATAGTCACACCGTCTCTTTTATCCCAGCTTTACTCGTCAAGATCTCAGTTACCAGTCACCTCAACCTACTCTAGAATATTCTCAAGGGAAATTGTTTCATTCCCTGATTGACTTGAATAATCAATTCTTACCTTCCTTTTTAAGGCAGTTAGCATTTTCTTTTCACTCCATTTAATTCACAAAATGGTTACCAAAAAACCCAAATTAACACAATGGTTTTTAAGTGGTGGGACTTCGATAATTTTTTTTTCTTGTTTCCTACTTTGCTTTTATCAATATTCTCTATATCAATGATTTGCTATACTCATAGTGAAAAGATTTAAAAAAAACTTCACTTAAGAAAAAGTGTGCACCTGCTGTGTTCACGGCACGGGGGAAAACTCAGCAGGGAACACAGTGTTCTGCACCTCACTGCTCCTGCCTTTGACAGAACAAAGGTGGAAGCATAGCTATGGAACAGGACAGAGTGCAAGTGCAGATTGAGAAAGAACATATGGTGCCCAGGAGAAAAAGGCTGCGGAGGGGGTGGTGGGGAAAGAATTGTGTTGGAGGATTAGCCTTTGATAACCTTATTAATAGCCAATAGCTAGTATTTAACGTACGTTTGTTACATGCCAAACATCCATGCATCTCCTTTAACTCTTCATTTTTAAAATTGTGTGAAAATATTTGATTTACCATCGTAGCCATTTTTAAGTGTACAGCTGAGTAGTGTTAAGTATATTCATTGTTGTGAAACAGATATATATATATTTTTTATTGTTATGAAACAGATCTCCAGAACTTTTGCATCCCACAAGTATGAAACTCTACACCCATTAAATAACTCCTCTTTTCCCACTTCCCTGAGGTCCTAGTAACCACCATTCTGTTTTGATTCTATGAATTTGACTAACTTTAGACACTTCGTGTAAGTGGAATTATATAAGTATTTTTGTGACTAGCTTATTTCAGTCAGCATAATGTCCTTAAGGTTCATCCATGTTGTAGCGTGTGATAGAATTTCCTTCCATTAAGGCTGAATAAGATTCCATTGTTTGTACGTGTCACATTTTGTTTATGCATTTATTTGTTGATGACTTTTTGGGTTGCTTCTACCTCTGGGCTATTGTAAATATACTGCCATGAACACCGGTGTGCAAATATCTCTTTGAGACTCTAGTTTCAATTCTTTTGGATATATATGCAGAAGTAGGATTGCTAGATCATACAGTAGTTCTATTTTTAAGTAATCCCCATGGAATAAAAAAGAAATGTATCTTTTCCTCGGTATGGTTCAGAGTTCTCCCCAGCACAGTCTTTGGTAGAGGACTTAGGCCAAGAGAATAAAAAAGCTCTGTGAAGAACCAAATTCATTTATGCTGAAAGACAAAAAGTTTCTGCCATATTTTGAGGTCTTATTTTAGCTCCTTTTTTCCTCTTTGGAGAAGCTGCTCTTTTAAAATAATTAATCTTTATTTTATTTATTTATTTCTTTTTAGAGAAAGAAGAGAGGGCGTGTTAGGGCTGGAGGGAGAGGGAGAGAATCTTAAGCAGGTTCCACAGGTGAGGCTCGATCTTACCACCCTGAGATTATGACCTGGAGCCAAAATCAAGAGTCAGGCACTGAACCAACTGAGCCTCCCAGGTGTCCCTAAAATCATTAACCTTTAAAATGACACTCTCCCATTTATCTGCCCACACTCCCTCTCACCAATTTCTGGTATTAAAAAACCCAAGTCTTAAATATTTCATAAGTATTATATTGCCAGGCACAGTGCAGGGCTTCTTAATGGATTATCAGATACAGTCACCTCAGCCGTCATACACCGATCTGCAATGTCCTACAGCTTTGCGTGCTGTCATTATTTTACAGATGAGGAGACTGAGGCCTGGGGAGGTTCTGTATCTCACCATACATCATAGAGCTTGTGGCGGCACCAGAGTCTTGAGCACCTGCTCCCCAGCACAGCCCCATATCTAGCCTCAGCTCTGCTCCTGTGTTGTTAAGTGATCCTAAAAATGAATTCCCTGAAGATATATCATCAGGATGGGGAGGAGGATGTTTAAGTTGCTGGGATTTCCTTCTGTCTGGTTCTTCAGAGAGGCATATTCAGATGTCTGGAAGTCAACTGGTTTTGAAACAAGAACAAGGCCCTTGATATCCATATGGAGATTTGCTATTCTGCCTACATTTTAAATTAACCTTATTGATGGATTTCCTGCCAAGCTTAGTTCATTTATTATGCATGTTCCTTTTGGTAGGTGGAAGAAAAAAAAATATGTGAGAATTATCCTCTAAATAAAGCGATATATGCCAGGCTCATAAATTTTCTAAAGTTTATTTTTGTTTGCCAAGCTCTTCTGTACTTTTTTTGGGGGGATAAATGTGTTTATTTAATACAAAGAAAAGCAATATTTAAAATAAGGATATTTTAGTAGTAAACAACTAGGAGAGGATCTTTTTTTCCTCTTTCATTTATCATTGTCAGCTGCACACATTCCCAACCAGCAACCCAGGGGGGAAATTTATGGCATCGAGATTGGTCAGCCAATTCACTATTTCTTCCTGATTTTAAAGAAATTTCAGCCTCAAATCCTAACCTAAAATGTGTCATCAGATGATTGTGTTACAATGGTTGGGCCTAAAACTCATTGCAGGGCGACAAGTCAGGATCAGGATTCCCTGGGGGTGACCTGGAGAGCAAGTGCTCTTTGGGCTGTTCTCATCTTGGGATGAAAAAATATAGATGAAGGAAGGAGAAGATAAGAAAACATGACTCCATTTAGTGACATTACCTATGATGGCCAGACAATACAGTTTGTCTGGAATACTCTTGGATTTGATGATCTGGGGAAGATAGTGAAAAAAGGAATTTGCATCAGTGGCACATATAAATGGCTACTTTGTAACAGTACTATCTAAGTCTAAACCAAGTTTGAGTTGAGGGGAAGGAGAGTGGATCCCAAAATAATTCAAAGCTTAGTGATTGCTCCAAATAGGTTGGAACTCTAGAACTTTGTGTCTGACTGGGAAAAATAATCACCCAGTTGATCAATTATATGTGGGCCTGTTCAGAGAATTTCCAATGGAAACTTAATTCCAACATTTTCAGACCCTGTGTTCTCTTTTATAACAAATTTTTAAAAAATATTTTATTTATTTACCTTAGAAAGAGAGAGCACGGATGGGGGTGGGGTGGTGGATGGACAGGGGGAGAAAAGGAAGCAGACTTCCTGCTGAGCAGGGAGGCTGACGTGGGCTCCATCCCAGGACCCTGGGATAGTGTCCTGAGCTGAAGGCAGACACTTAACTGACTGAGCCACCCAGGAACTTCCATAACAATCTTTTTTAAAGATTTTATTTTTAAGTAATCTCTGTACCCTACGTGGGGCTCAAACTCACAACCTCGTGATCAAGAGTTGCACCCTCTACTGACTGAGCCCGTGAGACACCCCTATAACAAATTTATGAACACCCTTTCTACTCTCCTGAATTGAAATTTGTGTATGACACATTAAAAAAATAAATATAACATCCTGTTATAAAAGGAACTAAAAGGAAAGTAATTTCCAAAAAGATATGTATCTCAATTTGCAGATACCCAGACAAGATTACTGCTAAAAGACAATTCTAAAAAACAAACAAGTAAAAGCTTGATTCTCATCCAGAGAGAAAAATGAGCATATGCATATATTTTAATTAACTCATAATGAGGAACTAGGCAGATATTAAAACCTGTTCAAGAGAGAAACCAAAGAATGAACAGAACACATTTATAAATCAGAAATATTGAAATGAATGTATACATGGAGGCAAAACTAGCTTCTTCAATAGTGGAAGAAAGGCCAATTGTACCTTTAATAGGACAGAATTTGCATGTTTATAGACAAAAATTATTTTTCATTGTTATCAGTTATCTACCCTTTACATGAGTTGTAGAACAGCTTCCATGAAATCAGAATCAAATAACCCAGAGGGGTGTGCTATAGACAGTGCACAGTTTTCCAATGAAGTGCAAATTTTTCCCTACACATCCTTAATGAATTAATCAAACATTTGCCACTTAGGTAAAAATACCCTGAATGAGGCATCTCCCTAGGTAGAATAACTCAGCCAATTTTTTACCCCGAGTTCATCAAACAGCAATGCCTTCAGGTAGTTTCTGAAATGGGACATTTCTGAGCAGAGAAGGTATATACTCTTCCCTCAATTTACACAGTAACTGAATTCCTAGAAAATTCAGTGCTTATTGAAACGGCTTGATAGTATTTGAATGTATAATGGAGTCAGGTTCTGGGTTCAGATTATTATAAATGTGTTTTTCACCTATATGAATATCTGGCAGGACATTCAAAATTGTGAGGGATAAAGCAGATCCTTATTATAGGGGATTTTCTTGCATTTTGCAGGCCCTACCCACTACATGAGATGTTGCCCTCTAGTCATTATGACAACTGGAAAAAAAAAGAAATCTCACAAGTTTTCAACACACTTCCTGTGTACGGAGTTGCCCTGGTGGAGAAACACTGTCATAGCTGAAATATGCCCTGGGACCCACTGCTTCATCTCTATCTTCAGCAATATCATTTGCTTAGTCAGGCAATTATGGAGAAGAGTAGGGGGTCTTCTTGAGCAGGGATAGGCCAAAAACAATTTTTAATTTACAAATTTTAATTCATCTCCTCTCAATCCCTCTCTTTCAAGTTTAACTACTCAATGAGTTACGAGATAAGGGAAGCCTCTCGTGGAAAGTGACCACCTACCTACCCACCCCAGTCTATTGAAAATAAACTGGAGTGTGCATTTACCTTTCTGAAGAGTCCCTGCCAGGAGCCCTGCAGTAGGAGGTGGAGTGGGATGGGGTACGGATAGAAAGTGGCACAGTCAGATGATCAAACAGGCCAGGCTGATCACAGAATAATGAAGTGGTCCGGGAAAGGTGGGACGATGTGCACTTGCCCTGAGTCAAGGGGCAGCTGCTGCTTAGACTCAGTCCAATGTTTCCAGATCTTCTGATTTTACTTTCAAAAGAAACAGGAAATCCGAGGTTTCTTGTATGCAATTTTTCAATTCTTAAATGTTGGCTCATATATGTGTATATGGTTTGTATAGGTGGATAGATATTTACATACATGCCCCATGCGCACATCATTCATACATATGGCCCCTTGGAGTTAGACCCATGACTAATAGAAACTACACATTAGGTACTAAAGAGGCCCATCCCTTAAATTAAATGAAAACTGGGTGTTATGACCCCTGTTGCAGATTTGAAGGTAACAGGACTTAGAGGAGTTAAATGATTTGCCTAGAGTTATACTCATACTCATACTCATACTCATACTCATACTCTAGGGCAATGAGTTTGGGATGGGATGGGATTTGAATCAGATGGGATTTGAATCAGGACTATTCTGTTCCTGGTATCAAATTGCCACCCAGTCTATGCAGAAACCAAAAGATGTTGTTCTCTTCATCTTTTTTAAAATTCTCATCCTGAATTCACTCTTTTCTTTTATGTTTTTATTCTAATTCCATCACCCAGGGCTCATCAGAAGTGCACTCCCTGACGCCCATCAGCTATTTCACTCATCCCTCCACCCACTCCCCTCTCTGGTAATTTGTTCTCTATAGTTAGGAGTCTGTTTCTTGGTTTGTCCTCTCTCTTTTTCTCTTTGCTCATTTGTCTTATTTCTTAAATTTCACATATGAGTGACATCATATGGTATTTGTCTTTCTCTGATTTATTTCACTTAGCATTACACTTTCTAGGTCCAACCATGTTGTTGCAGATGGCAAGATTTCATTCTTTTTTATGGCTGAGTAATATTCCATTGCATACATATGTCATGTCTTCCTTATTCATTCATCAATCTGTGGACACTTGGGCTGCTGCCGTATCTGGGCTATTGTAAATAATGCTGCTATAAACATTGGGGTGCATGTATCCCTTTGACTTAGTGGTTTTGTATCCTTTGGGTAAATACCCTGTACTGTGATTGTTGGATCATAGGGTAACTCTATCTTTAACTTCTTGAGGAACCTCCATACCGTTTTCCAGAGTGGCTGCACCAGTTCGCATTCCCACCAACAGTGCAAGAGGGTTCCCCTTTCTCCACATCCTTGCCACACCTATTGTGTCTTGTGTTGCTGATTTTAGCCATTCTCACAGGTGTGAGGTGATATCTCATTGTAGTTTTTTTTTTTTTTTTTTGTATTTCCCTGATGATGAATGATGTTAAGCATCTTTTCCGGTGTCCATTGGCCACGTGTCTGTCTCCTTCGGAAAAATGTCTCTTCATGTCTTCTTCCTATTTTTTAGTTGGAATATTTGCTTTTTTTGGGTGTTGATTTGTATAAGTTCTTTATATATTTTAGATATTAATCATTTATCAGATCTATCATTTACAAATAAATTCTTCCATTCTGTAGGTTGCCTTGTAGTTTTGTTGATTGTATGCTCTCTTCATCTTTAATGACTGAAATGCAAAGCAAGGAACAAGAATCATTTCTGCTGAAAACAACACTTACACATTTATTTAAGCAAAATCAACATTTCTTAAGGTTTCTTGATCTATGTTCCTGTCAGCAGCACAGGGAGGTCTCTGGAGAAGGATGAGTACCTGAGTTTTGATGTTTGCAGTGAGCTGGGGGAGTCCGAGGCTGTGCTAGCCTGCCATCCATCAAAACTGGTATTGAGAATGACAGACGGAATCCCTGGGGGTTGCTTGTAAAAAATGTTAAAGCTTTAATTGAAAAGATCTTCAACAAAGGCCACAAGTAACTTCCTCATTGTGAATTCCTGTCTTGCCCCTAGATGCCCTGGGGCTTTGCCAAATGCTAGGGCCAGGTCATTCTGATATACTTGAGCCATAATCCACCGGCAGGGCCTTGGATGAAGCTAGAGTCCTGCACAGCCCCCAGGAGGAAGGGACACACTTGGAGCAATGCCATCTATCAAGGTCTAACCTCTCTTCTGTGAATGTCTGCAAATTAAAGCTGCCTTACAGAAAGTGGGGATGTTTAATATTTTAAATGGCCTGATTGGAATGCTCATGTAATAAAAAAGGGTGGGTTTGGCCACCTAAAAGGGGCATTTGTAACAGAGCAGCAGGCATTCCATCCGAAACTTTTCATGAGGGACACCTGGGTGGCTCAACGGTTGAGCACCTGCCTTTGGCTCAGGGCGTGATCCAAGCGTCAGGGATCAAGTTCTGCATCGGGCTCCTTGCAGGGAGCCTGCTTCTCTCTCTGCCTATGTGTCTGCCTCTCTCTCTGTGGCTCTCATGAATAAATAAAATCTTAGGGAAAAAAAAAACTTTTCATGAGCTTCCTGAAAATCCCTTATCAGTTTCCTTTTCTTTGCCCGTTTGTGTATTCATTCATATATTCATTGTCCTAACTCAGATCAGGGTGTGACTCTAGGCTTATTCAAATCAGCAAGCATTTATTTCTTCTGGAGCAGATTTACTTCTGGAAGGTGTCCCCTGGCTTCCTCAGACAACCAGAGGTAATCAAAGACCAAAGTGGTTAAGAATTCCTTAGTGAAATCTCTTACACAGAAGTGTTTTAAACAAACATCTTGCTTCTTTAAAAAGATGTTTATTATATTCATAATGCATGCTCATTAAAGACAACATAGGGAGAAAAAAAAAGATAAACAAACCAAAACCAAAGTCTTGGTGACCCGACTTAAAAAAAAAGAAAAGTGCACGTTATTCAGGGTAAGTTGCAGGAGAAGGCATCGGTATCAATGAAATGTTCTCTGAATTGAAGAAGTTAGGTGAAAGCTGGCCCCCAAATTTGCTACATTCTCATATTCTTACAGAGACCGGCACAAGAGGATCATTCAGTTGCCTAATCTCCCTATGGATAAAATTTCTTTTGTTGACAGAGAAGACTATTAAAACAGTTATTAAAAAAATAAAAAAATAAATAAAATAAAACAGTTATTTTCTGTAGTTAGAAGAATAATAAATAGTTTAACAATTACCCATCAATATATGCTCTGAGTTTAAAATCCGAAGCAATTTAGGACTGTTCTTTCTCTGTATATTGCAAATCATGCACCCTTATATGGAGCCCTTAGTGTACTTTGGAAGGGAGGCTGGGAATACAAATGCAGGGATGAAATGCAGGGAAGCACAAATTGTGTAAATGAAATCTAGACTGTTTCTGGGAACATAATTTCATGAATAAAGATGATCTAGCATCTCTGAACTATGTATTTTAAGATTAATATTTCTCAATAGTACTTGTCAAAGTGAGTGGCAGTAGAATCCATAATAAGTACTTTATTGAATTATATTTAGTCTAAATATAAATGTAAAAAGGCACCATGAATCCTCATGTCAAATTATATCACCCGAAAGTTAATTAATCGTACCATGATTCTGAAAAAAAGAATTCTTTTTCACTTGGGAAATATTGGTTTGTGTTTCTAACAATTCAATCGTTTTTTTAATCGATAAACTTTATTTTTTTAGTGCAGTTTTAGGTGCACAGCAAAATCAAGCAGAAGGTACAGAGAGTTCCCATACACTCCCTGTCCCCACACATGCACAACCTCCCCCACCATCAACATCCCACACCACAGTGCTACATTTGTTACAAGCAGTGAACCTACACCGACACATCATTATCACCCAAAATCCACAGTTTCCATTAGGGTTCACTCTTGATGCTGTACATTCAATGGGTTTTGATTAATATTTAATGACATATTCCCATTTCTACCATTGTATCATACGGAGTAGTTTTACTGCCCTAAAAATACTCTGTGCTCCACCTCTTCATCCCTCCCTCCCCCACCACCGCTGGTAACCATTAGTTTTTCACCACCTCCACCGTTTTGTCTTTCCCAGAACGTCATATGGTTGGAATCCTATAGCATGGAGCCTTTTCAGATCAGCTTCTTTCACTTAGTAATGTGCATTTAAGATTCCTCCGTGTTGTTTCATGGCTTGATTGATAGTTCATTTCATTTTATGGGATACTATCCCATCGCCTGGATGTACCACAGCTTACTCATCCATACACCTACCAAAGGGCATTTTGGTTGCTTCTAAGTTTTGGCAATTAGGAATAAAGCCCCTCTGAACATCCACGCGCAGGTTTTTCTGTGACATATGTTTTCAGCTCCTTGCATGCTGGCTTAGAAATGGGAACTCCTCAAGGCATGATTTTCTCAAGTTCTAGAAAATCAAAGTACTATGGTCAAAAGTTGTGTTGGTTACGTTGCTCAGCCTCTTCATCTCAAATTGAAATCAGTACAGACAAAGGCACTTTGGGGGAACACTTTTTTCTTTTCTGAGCTTGTTTTTAGCATTCCCTGAATAATTATTTATCGAGCAAGACAGGAAAATACACATTTTCCTCTGGTTTCTGAAATCAAGACTCTACTTAGCCAATTTAACAGCTCATTTTTCCAGTAAAAAAAAATGGAAAAGAATCAGCAAGTTGTATTGCTACATTTCCATATCATTTCCTTTCATGTCTATTTCAAATCCAGGTCCATCAATCCGGAATATGAAATCACACCAAAAAATTTTCATCAGTAATTCTCTGTCCCTACCCTCTGTAGGAGAAATAAATTCCCCCATCTTAGAAGATAAATATCCAACCTGCTGAGAATCAGGTGATAGGTTCTGTACCAAAGGGTGATGAGTACATTGATGCTGTTGGTCTACATACTTATCTTCCACATTGTGATTATTTGTTTATTGCCTGTCTTTTCTTTGAGACAGCTCCCTACGCGCATCAATAAGGCTTATTTGATTCTTCTGCAGCACATAGTCGGTATTTCAATATGTATTTGTTGGATGTATCATTGGTTCATCAAATATAATAAATGTTAATCAACTTTGTCTAACAATGATTAAGCACTTATTATGCACAAAAGCTACATGCTGATTATTTGGGGTATACCAAGGTAAGTAAAATTCATTCCCTGCCTTCAAAAAGCTTACACTACTGGCAATCCTTGTAGTATGCTGTTCTTATGAAGCCCATATCCCTGCAACCTGACTCTCCATCTACTCTGATAGTTCCCCTAGAGGCTGATGGCTTCCCACATCTCTTCACCTAAAGGTGATCTTTGGCCTTGGAGCAGCTCAGCATCTTGGAGGCAGGATAGAAGTGTCAGAGAATTATCCCCAGAACAACTCACAACCAATGAGGGTGGCAGTCCTTTGCCCTTCAGTAGTATACTTCTGAGCACGTGCCACCTAGACCCTCAGATCTCTAATGGGATTGAGCCCCAGTTGCTCACAGTCATAACCTGTTCATTCAAACCACCCTTTATTCGCTTTTCTCCTTTCTTGGTCTTACTTCCTACTCACTCACAGGACTTCCTGGGATCTCTTTCCCAATAAATTTTTACATCCAGATCTGTCACTCAGGGTCTGATTTTAGAAGAAGCACGAGCACTAGAGTGATAAGTAACAGAGGCATAGGGTGTTGTAGGAATGCAGAGGAGGAGGGGATTAATTCTAGCTGAGAGAAGACTTGGCATCTTTTGAATAGGGTCTGGGTGGGGGCAGTGAGTGTCCCTGTAGGAAGAGATGCTTTAGGCAGAGAAAAGAAAGGCATGGAGATGCTGAAGCATAAAGAGTGCTCAAGGAACTGTAGGCAATTGAGTCTGGAAAGAATGTGGGTAGAGGAGCATCACGGATTTTCCTAGAAAGTACCTCAGAGCCCCTCACATCCCAGCAAGGAAGCAGGTCTTTCCTGTATCTTTCATCCAAAACCTCAGCTCCAGCTACTCACCCTTCTTATATTGGTACTCCGAAATGTCCAGACATTCTCCTTTTGGTAGAAATATCCAAGTATAGAAATAAACGTGACTACACATCATCTATAAAAGCAGCCATATGGTAACCACCGACCAACCTACCGCCTTTTTCAAGCATGAATCTTTCTTTCTGCGTGCCAGTTTTAATTTGTGTTTTTTGAATTCCCATGCATTAATATGTTGCTCTTTCTGAAAGCTTATAGTCTAAACACTGTGTTTGTGCCTCAGTCTAGATAGGGAACTTTTCTGCCTTCTGTTAGGGATTAATCTTGAACTTAAAATAAAGGAGGGGTGCCTGGGTGGCTCAGTCAGTTAAGTGTCTGCCTTTGGCTCAGGTCATGATCTCGGGGTCCTGGGATCAAGTTCCACATCAGGCTTCCTGCTCAACAGGAAGTCTGCTTCTCCCTCTCCTTCTACGGTCTCTCTCAAATAAATAAATAAATAAATAAATAAATAAATAAATAAAATATCAAAAAAAGAAAAAGAAATGGTGTGTCACGGAGTCAAAGAAAATGATCCAACTTAACTCTACTTTGGAATCCATACTATTAGTTCCTAAGCAAGTACAATGTGTATGTACAGTCCTGCTCATTCTCTCTCCCATTCCCTCTCTCCATGCCCTGGAAATGGTTTCCTTCTAATAAAAATGTTCTGACAAATCATTCTGTCTTCCAGTACTGACTCAATTATAGCCTCTCACCATGACCAACAACTGCGAAATTGGTTATAAACCCAGAATAGGAGGCGAAAACCAAAAAATAGAGGTGTGGCAGGAGGACAGGAGCAGAATAATTTGGTCATTTTCCCAGCAGAGGAAAGCCAGTTCAAGAAAGCCAAAATGAGTGCTTCTGGAAAAGGTATACAAGATTGGAAAATAACAGAGAAATTAAAGAAGTTATTAAAGCTTACAAGAGAATTTGGTGAGGGAACACTACTCATTTCAGCTCAGTAGGAGCCAGTTTGCATTATTATGTTTTGCTCTATACTTAGCTTTGAAGAAAGCACAAATTACAACGGTTAAATAGAGCTTTTGAAAATAGAAAATAGCAACATCGCAAGTACAGAACAGCACTGGGCTAGAACACCCTCCAGACCATCCCCAAACTAGGATAACTGTAGAGAGCTTCGGAAATTCCTCCTCCTTTCTCCCACCCCCAGGAATTTCAGTTCCGTCCTTTGAGAATCCCCATTACTATAATATTATTTGTGTAATAGATACAGCTTTGTTTTGTTTTTAAACTGGGAAGTTCAACCAAAGGCTGGGATAGAAAGAAAACTGCTGGGGTAATTTGACCCCAATGAATATTTGGAGAAGAGACTAAATTAAGGCATATCTGGATCCAGAAGGGAATGATGATAATCACATTTGTTGAACTCTTTGTGTGTCCAAGGTAGTGCTCTATAGACATATTCCATGTGTTAAGTAATTTATCCTCACAACAACCTTATGAGATTGACACTGTTACTCACCCATTTTAGAGATGAGGACACTGGGACACAGAAAGGCTAGGTAACTTGCCCAAGGTCACATGACTGGCAGGTGGCAGGACCAGGATTCGGACTGGTGGTCTGACCCCGAGCCTGTGTTCTTGATAACCACACTGCAATGCCTCAGGAGTCATGCTGTGGAGTAAATGTTTGTGTTCCCATATGCTGAAGTCCTAATGCCAGGGTTTGGAGGTAGGACTTTGGGGAGGTAATTAATTAGATTGGAGGAGGTCACGTGGGTGGAGCCCCATGATGGAATTACTACCCATATAAAAAGAGGCTAAGCCACTAGAGCTTTCTCTCCTTACCATGTGGGGATACAGTGAGAAGGCAGCCATCTGCAAGCCAGGAAGAGTGCCATCACCAGGAACTGAATCTGCTGGCACCTTGGTTTTGAACTTCCCAGCAGCCAGAACCACGAGAAGATGAATTTCTGTTGTTTAAACCAATCTTTGGCACTTGGTAACAGCAGCCCAAGAAGACTGGGACAGACCACTAAGTTATTACAACCAAGCTGTTATCTGTGGAATCAGGGATTTGTAGGCAGAAGAGCTTCCACTGAGACCCAGGGACTTATTTTAGGTGCTTCTTTATGAGGCTCTTGCTTGCTGCAGAACGAGGTTGAGTTACAGAGACCGTTTGGCTCAAAGGTCATCCAGGGCAGGTGCAAGACCTGGAATCAGTCTTCCGTAGGAAGCTAGGTAAACCAAAGGTTGGTACCTTGCGGGTTATCAGTGGCCACCACATTTCCGAGTGAAGCAGCAGTTATGAGCTAAATATGCAGGGATTTGGATCTGGATAGGGGTGTTGAATTAGAAGGAGGAACAAGGCAGTTCTTCCTCTTCTCATTTCCTGGGATATGGAACAAATCAAGATCTGTGTGTAAAATATGAAGAGATCACTAGTTGAGGGGCCTCAGTGTGTCCCTTTTAGCTTTTTATAGAGTCTAGTCCCAACTGGTTTGGCTCTAACTCAGTCCTTTTTATTGACCACATGTTTAATGGCATAAGTTCAGTCCCTCTCAGTTAAATGAGATCCACATTGTTATCAAATTTTTGCCACAAAGAATAGCGCTACAGAATATCCCTAGGCATATATGCTCTTATGTATAGGTAATTTTACTTGTATGGAGTAGATTCTGAAAAGTGGGATTTTAAAGAAAAAAAGAGTATTATTAATTTGAGAGATACGATCAGGTTTGCATTTTAAATAGGAACTAACAGGGGTGCTTGGGTGACTCAGTAGGTTAGGGGTCTGCCTTCAGCTCAGGTCATGATCTCAGGGTCCTGGGATCAAGCCCCACATTGGGCTCTGAGCTCAGTGGGGAATCTGATTGTTCTCCTCCCCCTCACTCTGCCTCTCCCCACTCCCTTCCCCCTGCATGCATGCATGCTTGTGCTCATGCTCTTTCTCTCCAATAAATAAATACATAAAATCTTTAAAATACATAAAAATAAATAAATAGGTGCTAACAAATTTACTTTCCATTGAAACTGTAGGGCATGTTAGTCCATCTTTCTTAAACATCCTTCCTAAGTTCAGAGTGTTCTTCCAAGGGAGAAGCCAAGTACTCACTTTCCCAGCACCCCTTGTGGTCTGAGTGCGGACGTGTGACTTAGGCCCTGCCAGTCAGATACCAAAAGACTTCATGCTGATGAGACAAAGACAGAGGCCCTGTACAGAATCCACTCTGGTGAAGTGTCTGCAGCTCCTTCCAGCTTCTAAACATAGCGGTGGCAGTCATACTTCATTATGGAAACTCTGCAGCTCTAAAACAGGGATATCTCATCAACCCATCAACCCATCAGTAGTAGGAATTGATCTGCTCTTAAATGCACGCACTTCAGTCTATCCCATTGCCTCTACTTCCCCTGAAGCCACAGTGACCTCATCCTGGAGCAGCAGCAACAAACTCCCTTCTGGTCTCCCAGTCCCTAGAGTAATTAGAACCCATTTTCTATCCTGTAGCCTGAATGATCTTTCGAGAACTCAACTCTGATCATGTCACTCCTCTGCTTTCAAAATCTTTCATTTTCTCCACTTTGCCTTAGGCTAAAGTTTCTATTCCTTAGCCTGGTCCATAAAACCCTCCAAGAGCTGCCCCAGCTTCCCTCCCCAGGCATGCCTCTCTCCTACCGTGCTTATTTTTAGTAGGTAATGAATAAGAAATTTGATAAATTAATAAATATAGAGATAAGACAGGTGCTCATATCACTCATATACTCATGGAGTAACTAAGGTTTTGAGAGTCTACTTTCATAAAGCTATGAGACTAGTTAACAGTAGACCCTGGACCAAAACACAAGAATCTTCCAACTCTTGACATGTTTTCAACTATCCCTCATTGCCCTCTTCAAATGCAATTTGTCGCTCTTCTAGGCTCAATAAATACCACGATGATGTACAAACACTGTAAGGTAGGTTTTTCAACCTTGGCACTATTGACATTTTGGGGTAGGTAATTCTTTGTTGTGGGGCTGTTATGTGTATTCAAAGATGTTTAGCAGTAGTTCTGGCTTCTACTCACTAGATTTTAGTAGTATCTTCCTCTTTTTGGTTGTCTTCAGACTTTGTCAAATTTCCCTTGGGGGTGTGGTGGGGGAGGGGCCAAATAGCCTTCCAGGAAGAACCAGTGCTCTAAGGATACTACTAAGCATGCTTTGTTAAATCTCTACAGCTTTGGGTTGAGAGTATAAGCCTCCCCATATGTATACCCCAAGTGGAAAGATGGAAGGCAAGAGCAAATTTATGTCTAAATATTGACCTTGCACCTTTTAAGCCACAGGGTCTTAACCTCACTGAGCCTCAGTTTTCTTATCTACAAAACAGGGATGATAATGCTCAAAAACTGTAGGGTGGATTAGAGAGAATGTTCATAATGAACTCAATAAATTAATTTAATGAAGCAACTGTTTTCTTTCGAACAATAACTGGTGGATGTAGAGCACCATGCTCTGCACCATGCAGAGCATACATAAAGAAAAATAGGACTAAGGAGAGGAGCTGGAAATTCAGGGTGAAATGGGACGAGTTTGATGAGAGAAGGATTTTGCATTCTGAGAGGCCAAAACAAACCCCATATTTCAGGAATGAAAACAAGTATGACATTTGAACTAATAAACTTATGGGTGTGCTGCCTCTTATTTATTACCTCCTTATTTGATGGTTTTATGGAGAAAAGAAAAAAGAAAAGCCATGCCTAAGGATCAGTTACTGTTTTAAAAATGATTATATACCTAATTGGAGCAGAGGGTCGGGGGGTGAAGCACAAGTTTCAAGATCACTCAAAACTGGAATCTGGGGACACCTGGGTGGCTCGGCGGTTGGGGGTGGCTCAGCGGTCTGGGGGCTCAGGACATGATCCTGGGATATGGGATCGAGTCCCGCATTGGGCTCCTTGCAGGGAGCCTGTTTCTCTCTCTTCCTGTGTCTCATGAATAAATAAAATCTTAAAAAAAAAAAAAAAAAAAAAAACCTGGAATCTGGTGAATTAGCAAGTGCTCAGACTCTCCCTTATGAATTTTAATGCAATTTTTATTTAATATTTCATATACTGTGTTTGTTTTCAAGATCCCTTCAATTTTGAATAGTAAATCTAGAAAAAAATATTTTCCTTCTAACCATCTACCACTTTTGCTGACTCCCTACCTTGACGTAATAGAGCTGCTCCAGAAAGTGCTTTGGAGGAAATTCTACAGGGTGTCCTTGCCTGAGGGTTCAAAGGAGTAAACTATAGGGACAATGACATTCCTGTCCCGGTAGCTGGGTAGTGGAGCTCAACAGCACACTCTAGCTCCACAAAACATCTACTCTCTCCTCCCATCCCCTCTTCCTTCTCTCTCTCTGGGACTATAGAACTTTCTCTTCTCTGCTCCTAGGGAGATGCTCCAAAATACAATCTTTTACCACAGAGCTATCTCCTCCTGCTTAGGTCTAAGGATGTCTACCTCCTGAACCCAATACATGAAAATACAAGGAAATAACATCAACCAAAAGACAAGCCTGAAAATGCCCACTATTAATAATGGCTCAAACCTGGAAGCATCCGAAGCATCCATCACAATGGAATGGATGGATCGTGTAAATCCATACAGTGGAATGCTACACAGTAGAGAATGAACAAAGTGCAACTTTGTGAAAAACACAGACAAATATGTTGTTAAATGAAGGAGGGAAGCACCAAAAAGTACATTTGGTTCCCTTCAATGAAGTCAAGAGGCGCAAAACCCGTGTCAGGTTTTGTAAGTTAGACCAGTGGAGTCATGATGGTGGTAATCCTGTGTCAGGGAGTAGTGACAAGGAGACTTTCTGAATGCTGTTTGTAAGAGTGTGTTCACTTTGTGCAAATTCATCAGCTTCTCATTTATGTCCTGTGCATTTTTTCCATATGTAGATTTCACTTCAGACATTCGCTAAATAAAACAAAAACAAAAATTTCCGACACTCTTCTTTCTTTGAAAGTCCTTTCTTTGACGGTAGTATTCTTTCATGAATATGAGCATCTCTCTCAGAATATAGCCTTGTAACAAAACTGCCCTAATAACACTTTTCAGAAACTAGAAGCAGCACTGAAAGTCTTGAGTTCTAGGTTCTGCTTAATTTTCCTATTGATTTCTGTGAACCAAGTGCAGACATCATGAGACCCTTGAGTGAGTGCACTTGAATTTCTCCCTTCTCCAAAGTAGGGAAGTTGAAGCCTAGAAAAATGAAGTGACTTGCGCAGGGCCACATGTTCTTTAGCAATAAAAAGGACATTTAAAAAAAAAAAGATCTCATAGGCACCTGGGTAGCTCAGTCAGTTAAGCATCTGCCTTCAGCTCAGGTCTTGATCCTGGGTTCCTGGGATAGAACCCCCTCATCGGGCTCCCTATTCAGCGGGGAGTCTGCTCCTCCCTCTCCCTCTGCCCCTTCACCCCCCACCCCTTGCTCATGCTTTCTTCCTCTCTCAAATAAAATCTTTTTAAAAAGTCTCAAGATGAAAATGACAATGGGAGTTCACAGCCCCTCAAATCCCCATGATTTCTCCTTCTATTTAAGAATAAAAATTTTGCTGGGAGGGAGAAGGAACTGGGTTGATTGTTATATAAATACAGAACTTTAATTAATTGACTCCATTTAGATAAGAGGTGATGCTCTCATCGTGACTCTTAAGTAAAATTCCCTTTTAATTGACACTTATTTCTCCTTGAGACTAAAACAGATGTAATAGGAGAAAATACACATTATGCTGCAATGACAAACAGCCCCCATGTCTTGATGGCTTAAAACAGCGAAGGTTTATAATTATGCCACATGCCCATCAAATGTCAGCAGGAGTTTTGTTCCACCTCTTTAGGGTTCTTTCTCTGGGACCCAAGAAGTCACTCTCTGGGTCCTGGTTGGTCACCATGGCTATGGGGAAAGAGAATGTGGTAAAGCACACACCGGCTCTTAAACCTCTGCCTGGAAATGACGCAGCCACTTCCACATACATCTCTCCATCAGAGCAAGTCTCTTGAGCACTCCCGACTTCCCATGGGGCAAGGAGGAACAATCCTACCCTGAATCCAGAAGCAAGGAGAGCAGGAATATTTGGGAACAGCTCTAATGACTAGCTTAAAAAAAAAAAAAAAAAGTGAAACTGTCTGCCACGGGAGTCCCATATTTCCTCATGAGTAACACCATAATCACTGTGACCTACACTATTTAAAGATATGATGTAGTGAAGATGAACTCTGGAGAAAGGAAAACAGACATGAAAGGCAGCATTGGCAGGTGTAAATAAAACTCTATCAACTCCAATTGAAAGGATTTTTATGAAAGGCACGAAGTGGTTTCATCGGCCTCTCTGCAAATAGTTTAGTTGGCTGAATGATCAATATTCCTCTAAGTGCCCAGAAACCATTTTGACCAAAGGCAACTAAATAAATTAATTGCCCTCCAGGACTATAACATTGAACTCTAAATGAAGGCGGCTTCCATGGATGCAAACAAAATGTGTCCCTTGTGGTCATCATAAGATTGAAACATTAATTAGGAGAGAATGCTTATAAGTAGGAAGGGGGAAAAAATCCATTTTATTGGGACTACAATCTCTAATGCTAAGTTAAAAAGAAAAGAAGAAATAATTTCCCAGGTAATAATTGTTTTGCTTGATTTTCTCCCTTTCTTTCCTCTGTACGCAAACATAACCAAAAAAAAAAATCATTAAGTGCTGATAAATTAAAGGGAGAATGTGTGGTGCGCCTGGGTGACTCAGTGGGTTAAGCTTCTGCCTTTGGCTCAGGTGGTGATCCCAGAGTTCTGGAATCCAGCCCTGCCTAAGGCTGTTCCCCTGCTCCCTGTTCAGTTGGGAATCTGTTTCTCCCTCTGCCTCTGCCCTCTGCTCGAGATCTTGTGCACTCTCTCTTTCTCTCTCTCTCAAATAAATAAAATCTTAAAAAACAACAACAATGGGAAAATGTGTCAGGCTTCACTCTTCAGCCCCAAGAAACCCACATTCTGTACTAGATTTCAAGGGATATTATCTTCGGTTGGTAGCAAATATTTTATTTAAAAAAAATCTAGTCAAGACATGCATTTGAATGGACACTGGTCATTTAAAAGGAAGGTTGAGCTAAAAGTAACAGTTTATGAAAAACACACAACACAACTTGGCTAGTTAGCAGGGGGCAAGGCAAGGGTTCTCTCTGGAATTAAGTATCCTGTTTATGTGCTATCGCACTTCAAATGATGCCAGACTCAGAGACTTGCTTTACAACTTGAAGTCATGTTATAAAGATCCATCCTTCTGGGGCCTGTGTAGTAGGAATATTGTTGATGCTCTACAGTCATTACAGTCATATAATCTGTTAGTTTCAATGTCCTAGTGTTTGTGTATATTGTATACAAGACCATATGTGGATTTATGGCTGCATCAAGGAATACAAATGATTTAGGTTGTGAATTACCACCCCCCCTCCCCCGGCTTTATAAATTCATCAAGAAAAAAATTCGGGTAAAAAAATTTTTTTCAGTGTGGAATGTCACAGTGGAATAAGTGAAATTCACGTATGATTCTGGTATGTTGACTAAAATTTCAATGTTAATGGGTTGTAATAAAGACATAAAGTGCAAGAACCATACCAGAGATGTGGTTTTCCTGGACTAGGGGTCCAGATAGGGAACAGTCAGGTGCAGATGATGGTTTCATGAGGCTAGGCAAAAATTGGGCCAGGGGATGACGAAAAGAGTGGTAGTGGTCAGGAGGGCGAGGAAAGGAAACAGTCTTGCCCTCTGGGTCAGGTGCAGTCTATATATATGAAAGCTCTCCAGAAAAGAAAAATAAAATTACCCTGATCCCACCTGGAGGACTTTTATCTTTCCCATCTAAGGCTTACTTGCTTGTTATGGTCTAAATAGAAGTTTAGTCCTTCTGTAACTGAATGTCAGCCTCTTCCTCCTTAGAGCACTCTAGCTGGAGACCAAGGTTTTGCCTCTGGTCTGACTTTGATCTCCAAGGAGGAATCTGTACTTGCACTTGTTATATTTGTGCCAGAACTTGGCACATATAAGTACTTGATAAACATTTGCTGAATACATGAATATTGAATAAAAAAACATGAGCAGAATGGGAAGTGGGACAAATGGTGGTGATACATTCTCTTCCAATTGATGACCCATCTTTACCAAATCATTCATTCCTGGCCTAGCATCAGGGCCATTCCAGGAACATCCTTAGCAAAGCAGGCACCCTTCAGCGTTGCAGAAACTTGATTCAGTCCCATGCCTGGGTGTCTTCCATGTTGTGGACCTTCATTGGCATTTCACCTTTAGCCGTAACATGCAAACTCAAAGCACCTTTGTTAACATTCATTTATGCTACAGGGTACTTGGATTAAAAATGTCAACTGTCACGACACAGAAGGAAGGCCAAAGGTACAAGTATAATTTCATGGGGAGGAAATGTTGGAAGTAGAAGATGAGCAACCTCCTAAATTACAGCGATCTTACTGTTGACTAGAAAAGAGTGAGGTCCTTACTATTTTAAATGCCATGAGCAACAGAAAAGCACTCATGTATAAATATATGACCTTTCTAGTGAATTTGACAATGAATACATGTTGAAACCGTAATAATTCTGGTCTCTCAGTGGCTATACTCACCTTCAAACACTTAGCTAAAATCTAGAACAGTTGGATATCTGAAGTTTGAAGCTGAATACCCTTAGGTTAATAGTTGATATCACCAAGAATATAATTACAAAATGGACACTGATTTTTAAAAGTAGTTCTTGAACATTTCCAAGTCCTAATGTACACTTTTTTTTTTTCAAAGCATGCGGTTGAGACTCCACAATCTAACATTCACATCTTGCGCTTGTGACTATTCTAACAGAGTTATCGTGAGAACACTGCTTGGGAAAGAGTATTTTCACAATGTGTTGTGTTCACCCCCAATAAAGCCCTTGCCCCTTCTGCTTTCTGGCCAACAGTGCACAGCTTTATGTTCTTCTTGACTGGACTGACAGTGGACACAAACGTAAGACAAGACATTTCTGGAATGGAGACAGCCTGGCAACAGCGCCAAACCAGACTCTTGCTGCCCCTAAACTTCCAGTTTCAAAAGGATTCTCCAACGTTCTCAGAAGTTGTTCTCACCCTGGCAATACATTAGAAAAGCCTGTGAAGTTTTAAAAAATACATATTCCCAGACCCCACAAGAGACTATCTTTGGAGGGTGAGGCCCAGGCATCTGCTTTCTCAAAACTCCTATGTGATTCTAATTCAGTGCTATGGCCTGAATGTTGTGTCCCCTAAAATATGTTGAAATCCTAATGCCCAGTGTGATGGTATAAAGGAGTTGGGGCCTTCAGGAGATTAGGTCCCGAAGGCAGAGCCCTCATGAATGAGACTAATACCCTTATAAGGAACTCCCTCACCCCTTCTACCAAGTGAGGCTACGAGAGTAGCCTGTGACTAGAAGGGGCCCTCACTTGGTCATGCTTGTACCCTGATCTTGGACTTCCAGCCTCCAGAACTGTGAGAAATATATTTCTGTTGCTTATACGCTACCCAATCTGTGGTATTTTGTTACAACAGCCTGAACGGACTAAGCCATCCAGTTGGCTTGAGAACCCAGCAGACGATAACCACAGGAACTGAGCAGCTGATGTTGTCTCTTAGACTTAACCTTCTTTATTTAGAAGGCCCAAATATCTGTTGGCCAGGAAGTAATAGCTGAGTGGTATTTCTCAAACTACTCATTTTAGCACTTTCATAATTTTTGCCACATTCAGGTATCACGTTCTATCTTTTAATTAAATTTTTTCTAAATTAAATTACACTTAAACTGAAATATAAATAATAGAAAACAAAATTCTTATTACAACTGTGATTATGAAATCAGTACCCCTTGCCATCAATAGAAAGCAACTGAAAAAAAAAAAAAGCAAAAACAAACACCCCACACATTATTCAAATCAACGGAGACACTGTTGCTGCCCAAAGGCATCCAGCCAGAGGTCTGCTCTCTTTTTGTTAACAAGGGAATGGAAAGAGTCTTGTTTTAACGAGTCAGCACATAGTTCCCACCCCCCACCCCAACAGGGCTAAGGCTCAAGGCTACTCTTGGCCATTGGAGTCTTCGGCAAAGGTCCTGTGAGTCAATCCGTGGTGATGAAACAGGAAGGGGAAATTTTCTGGAGGTTTGGGGGGGAAAAAAAGATTTTCTCTTCTGGGAGCCTCTGGAAGAGAATGTATCTCTTCCTTTAGATGTTGACTGGGACCAATCCTGGGGACAAATTGCAAAGCCTGGAGCTGCCCCCACCCCTGGAAGGGCTGCTGCCAGCCCCAGAGTGAGTGAGGCCAACCAAGTAGAGGCTGCAGAGCCAGCAGAGCACACCAGCCAGAGCTCCTCCCTCTTCCCCCTCTAGGCTATTTCAGTCACCGAGAACATTTTGAGTTGGATTTTCTGTTGTTAGCAGCCCATCACATCCCAACACAGGGAAAAAAGCGAGTGTTCAAAAACACACTAGCACCCAACAGAGACTTTCTTCTTGATATAAGCAGGAGGATTGCAAGAGAACTGAAAGGGGAGTAATATCCTTATTGATTCAAGGTCATTTTATGCCATGTCTATCCATCAACTGAAATCACCCTAGTGGCACCCAAGCCCTCACCTGGGAAATATTTGTCTTAGGTTAGGAAAAGCTGATGGCTTAACAGAATCAAAGCTGTGGTGGCTGTGATTGGCTTCTGTTTACTTCTTGATAACTTCTCTCAATAAGAAAATCCAAAGAGCACATTGTCAGCTGCACTTGAACTCCCACAGGAATCTGAAAATGTGGGCTGGGAATGGGGGAGAGAATAAGTTACCTAAATAGCGTCTGTGCCTCTGGCATTTGCTTAGAGCTCTCTGAGCATCTCCTAAGTCATTGGAACTCAAAGTGGAGCCCATGGACCAGCAGATTCCATGGCATCACCTAGGAGCTTGTTAAAAATGTCCAGTCCCAGGCCCCACCCAGGCCAACTGAATTAGAATATGCATTTTAACAAGATGCCCTTGATATGTGCACAGTAAATCTTGAGAAGCACAGTCCTGGGAGCCCAGACCAGCTTAGTGCTGCTTAGACCACAAACAGCTGATGTTTGCAGAGCCTGGACTCAGAGTGATTTGCTTCCACTTGTGGAATGCCAGCTCCACACTTAGCAGCCAAGACTGTCTGCTTTGTTTTCCTTCAGCTTCTCTGCAACTGATACGTCACCTGCACAAAAGAACCAGTTTCCCCAATTCCTTGGGTTTCACTTAATACTAGTATATCTCTGTCCATCGCTGGCGCTCTCATCTTAGAGCTGTAGAGGTCACAGATACTGCACCAATGAACACCTTTAAGGTTTTCTCCTTTGCTATTACATTTCCTATATCCTATATGTCAATTCATTCATCAGCTCAAACACAGATTAAACTCCTTCTTTGCATCATTTGTAAACCATATCTCCCCGGTTTTTTTATCAAAGTTATTACGATGATTAGCATTTCCCTAAGGCCTATAATTAGCACATGTTGAGCTGTCCTGAGAAACACACAAACAAGAGCTCTCCTGCCCCTGTCAAGTTTTAGAAATTAACTTTTTGCTAATACATCAGACGAGAGTCACGAAAGTAACATACCAAGGGGCAGCTAAAGGTTTGGTGAAATGCAGACAAAAAAAAAAAAAAAAAAAAGAAAAGAAAATCATAACCTGTTCCTGCTAGGTGGGTCCTCCGGACTTCATTTTGCACTTGCTCTTCAGGAATGATCTACATAGTACCTGAGTGACTTGGAATCTAACTTCCTGCATCTGTAAAATAGAGACAGTGGTGCTGAGGATTCCAGGTCAGGTGATGGTGGGGAAAGGCCCCGGCACATGCTCAGCAGGTAGTGCCGCTCCATATGGTGAGGGCTCCAGAGTGATAGAAGCAGGGACCTTATACCAGAGAACTTATACCCTTCCCATGCAAGGGAAGTCTACGTCTGGTCATCGGTAAGAAAGGGAGAATTGGAGGGAAGGGACTAGGTTTAGGTGCTGATGGCTCCTGGGACCCAGGGTTCTGGGGAGGAGTTAGGAGCAGATAGTGGGTAAGACCCTGGGGAGGGGCAGCCTGTGAACATAAAAGGGGGAAGATGGGGCAGGGGAGGCTCGGACTACAATGCAAATCTTATTTTATTTATTTATCTATCTATCTGAGTGGGAGCGAGCAAGCAGAGGGAGAGAGAGGGACAAGTAGACTCTGCAGTGAGCTCGGAGTCCAATGCGGGGCTGGATCTCACCACCCTGAGATTATGACCTGAGCAGAAATCAAGAGTCAGTTGCTTAACTGACTAAAGACACTTCTGTAATGCAAATCTAACGAAGTCTCTGTCAGCCCAAGCAGGGCTCTGGAGCAGAGACTGCCCCTTGGAGGCGTCCCATGTTAGGTGGAAATAGCAAGGCCTGAGTATCCCACTGTGTGCTCAGTTACTGGCAAGGCCCTACCTCAGAAGTATGAGAAAGAGCCTGATGGGGCAGAGAGCTGGGGCCTAGTACCTAAAGCCATTCTTGCATCTAAATAGCAACTTTCTTTCTTTAAGGGAGATCCAACCTGCACAGCCCTGTGGCTGGACAGGATGGGATAATGGAAATCCTCCAGGTAAATGTAGAAGGATCCCAGAGCCCAAGATAGACCATTGCCTGGTTTCCCCGGAGAGGCCATCACTAGGACACAGCCCTTAAATATAGGAGTGGCAATATCTGGGGAGGTGTTGAAAGAGGTCCATCTCTTTGGACCTATGGGTAGCTTCACAGCATCCTGCACTCCCTGGCTGGTCCAAGGGAAAGAGCTGAGCAGTTCTGGGATGGGAGGCAGCAGTGTCAATAAGGAGGGAAGACCCGGAGAGACTTCCCTGTCGGACTAGGAGAAGGCAAGAGGGTGTGGACCAAGTCCCCAAGGCACCACAAGTAGGTGCAGCAGGAGAGCGTGAGAGCTGGTGGGACCAGTTACAGCTCAGGGGAGGTCCACAAGGCCAGCAGATAACTGTGGCCCAGAACTCTGCCTCCCTGGGGCCTTCACCGGGCTCAGTGGGGACCACAAGAGGAACAGGAATCCTAACTGATGGAGCAGCTATGAAGAACAAATGGGATCTTAAACTAGAGAGACTAACTTACTCTGAAATAGTGGGATTATGTTGTCTACTGAGGAGGAGAACCAAGGGCATGGGGGCTATTTAAGTTCAGTTCTAGAAAGTAAAGAAATTCACAATTTCCGCCTTTCTGAGCTACACGGTCTACGGAAGTTCATCTCTGCTGCACACATATCCTTTAATCACTTCACTTTGGGGAATCTGAGTTCAAAAGAAAAACGATACCATGCAGAAATATGTCTTGTTTGCATATTATTTCTAATAGTAAAGTGACTTAAAGCAGGGAAGCGTTAGGTAAATTGCAGTACATTTACTTGAAGGCAGATTAGACTAATCACAATGACATTACCATCAACGTGCAATAGCATATAATCATTTTTCTGTTACATTGTCCAGTGGGACAAGCAGAAAGGAATATTCTACAGTGTTTTTCAAACCTTTTGACCACAGGCCACAGGAAAGAGTTCATTTTACATCTTGACCCAGGTCCTGCGTACATATTTTTATCATATTCACAAAGGTGGCAGGAAACGATGCTTGCCTACCCTGTGTTCCAGGCATTTCGGCATTTCATGGGCTCTTCCATTGTCTTTTTGGATGCTAGACTCACTACGTGGGTCTCCTCACCACTTACAACTCATGGCCCTGTCTGGATGGAGCATGGCCCCACTGATGAAAAATAACAAATGACAAAAACGTACGTCTAGGAGCCATGGTTGGGGAGATGGGCCAAAATCTCAACAAGCCAAGCTCCTGGGGATTCATGTATGTGTCCTGATTTGTTCCTAATAAACACAAATTACTTTTTATAGTGTAATTTATAGCACCATAGCAATGTCTAAGCTGTTCCCAAGGCTTCTCTCCTGCAGGCTAAATAATCCCAGTTTCTCGCTGCCTGGTGAATTCACTTTATACCTCCCAAAAAACTCCAACCCAGGAGACCAAAAGCAGGGGTGGCAGGCAGAGCGACAGGCAGTTGCTGAGCCAGAGCCGCACATGGAACAGCTCTGCACCTCATGACTCATGGCCTCCACGTGGCCACTGCTGAATTATGTGCATTTTAATGAGGAGACTGATGTCACAGTTATCATATCCTTGACTTCTCCTTTCCTTTCTTCCTCTCTCCAACACAATTTTATTGAGTGCCTGTTTTGTCCCAAATACTATTCTAAAAGCTGCATTTAAAAAGATCTTTTTTTGTATTTTCAAATTTTTCCTATGATTAGCATGTGGTTTTTGTCATAATCAGAGAAAAGCAAGTATTGTTATAAAAGGCTTGAAGATACAAGTCTTGCCTTCAAGATGCCCACAGCCTAAGGAGGAGCAGTCACATAAACAAATATGTCAATGTGAGACTTACCTGGGTCCCTTGCCTGCCTCCTGTCCCAGCCAGAAAGTGGTGCCCCCAAGCAGCTTTAAAAAAAAAAAAAGATTTATTTATTTGAGAGAGAGAGAGTGCTTGAGGGGAGGGGTAGAGAGAGAGGGAGAAGCAGACTCCCCACTGAGCAGGGCTGGACCCCAGGACCCTGAGATCATGACCTGAGCCCAAATCAAGAGTCGGCTGCTTAACTCACCGAGCCACCCAGGCACCCCAACTCCCATCAGCTTTTAATTGATGGGGATCGCGGTGTTTGTCTCTCTCCTTTCCCAGAACACTACAGGATTGGTCTCTGCCCCTGGCTCTGAAGTCTCCATTTCCGTTTGCTGATTGAGGGAGAGAGATCAAGAACAGAGAGAAGGAGAAAGAGGAGAGAAAAAAGAGAGGGAAGAAGGGAGAGAATGGGAGGACAGAGAGTCTGCATGGTATCTCGTCCAGTGGTGGCCCACAGATGCTTGGATCTAAGGGGGATCATGTCCCTCCAGTGGCCATGAGCATGTGACCTAGGCCAGTGTTCAGGGGCATCCTGTGGTGCTCAGAATACTGTGTAACTCTACACCCTTCTGAGCTTCAATCACATTAGCCCAAGACTGGTTGGCCCGCTGGTTGATTTTCCCATGGTGTCACGGATGGCCTGGCCTGTGACCTCCACAGGAATGAGACAGCCGGCTCCGTATTTCTCTGGCATCACTGCTGCAGCCAGATCTTTCTGATTATTTTCAGGTTTTCTCGGTTAATGAGTAATGTTCTCGTGGTAGCTACTACTCAGGACATTAACTTCTGATTCTGGTATTTCCCCCAAAGAGTTGGCAGACAGGCAAGCTGGATAAATCACTAGAGAAAACAGCGCCGTACTCCTAGGTCTGCGCTTCAGAGGCCACTGCTCCTGGAGAAGAATCGATTTATCACCATCTTGTTGAAGGAAGCGTCTATTTGTTTTTCAATCTTGGGCAACCTGTCAAAATTTGATATAACGCTGGGGGCACCTAGAGTCAGTCAGGGGTGTTTTACCTCAGCAATTCCTTGACCTCTTGAACTCTTGTCTCCTGCTGTAATCAGAAAAATTTCCTCTCAGCATATTCTTTTAATAATCTTTTGGACACAGTTGTGGAGGACTCTAACATGCCAACTGCCCTGGACCTGTCTCCCTCAGCATGCGTCCGCCTCCCAGGGCCCCTGTCCTGCTGAAATGTGCTCTGCTGATATCAAAGGGGCTGCACCGGAGGTGTCGGAGAGGTCTGGGAGGCATGTTTCAGGTTCTGAGAAACCCAGTGAAAAACATTCCTCTCCGGCACCTCTTTTGTTTGCACCTCATGATAAATGTTCCTTTGGCAGCTTTATAAACAGACTGCTAAAATGTCACCTTTTTAGAAGTGTGAGTGGCTTGTTGGGAAGGGATGCTGGGAGTCAGGCAGCCCAGGTGCCATGGCCTCCTTGGCCTGAGCGGGTGCTTTGACAATGAGCAGGTTGTCTGTCTGTGGAGTTGGTTTCCTGGTTTGGAAAATTTTAAGATGCCATCCTCATACAGACAAAAAAAAAAAAAAAAATGACATCACTGATGCTCTGAAAATCAAACATGGGGCTTCTGCGTGCATTTCAGTCTTCATGAATGTTTCTTGGTCCTATCTGTGAATAGCATGGAAAATGGCATGGAGCAGGATGCAAAGATAGTCTTAGAACAAGAGAAGCCAGCTGGTCTAGAGTGGGAGCAACCCCCACCCTCCTACCCTCAACCCCCTCTTTTAGGAGCAACAAGCTCTAGCTTGTGGAATGAAGCAGTCAGATAAAATTGGGCATTTACCAACCAAAACAACCAGCCTGCAGAGTGAGAAGGAATTAGGTCATCTTGATAATGCATTTGGGATCCCGAGAAGCTAATGTATTGTGAGACGAAGGAACACATTATTTGAATTCATGCTTGTTCAATTAATGCAGAAATTAGTTGTAATTGGGTTTAGTCCCATTCACCCCAGAGAGCAGATGGAGTCCATTCTGGCTGGCTCATCCATCACACATGGAGGAGATTCCATCTGAATTCCAGAGATTCCCAAGAGGCTCATAAAATTATATCTTAGACGCTATACAGGACACATTGGAAATCAGGAAAATAAAAGTCCTAATTGGTAAAGTGAGGAAAAAATGCTAGTGCTTCAGGAAAGGAAAATGCTCAGAATTTCAGAGCTAGTGGGGCTGGTCCTTTAGGAAGCAAGCTGTTTCCATTCAATGGCCTCCAAGGCCCACGTCCATCAGGCCCAGAGTTTTCTCAGGTGAATGGTGTAGATTCTTCTTTTAAAAAAAAAAAAAAGACTTATTTATTTACTTATTTGAGAAATAGAAGTGAAAGCATGAGCAGGGGGAGGGGGAGAGAGACAGAGGGAGAGAGAGAATCCTAAGCAGACTCTGTGCTGAGTGTGGAGCCTGACATAGGGCCTGATCTCACAACCCTGAGATCATGACCTGAGCCAAAATCAAGAGTTGTTCCTGTAACCAACTGAAGCACCCAGGTGCCCCTGAATGTATGATTCTTGTTAGCAAAAAACCTGTTTTATATTTGAATGGTACAAATAAAACCATTTTTGACCTCAAGTTTCCAGATTCTTATCACAACTCTTTGCCTCCCTTTGACAGTAAAAGATTTAAGAACTGTGTCATCCAATACAGTAGCCACTGGCTACATCAAGCACTTGAAATGTACTAGTCCCAACTGACATGTGCTGGAAGAGCACAATACACACAGTTTCAAAGACTTAGCCCATTACCAAAAATGTCAAATATCTCAATGATTTTTTAAAATTTTAAAATATTTTATTTATTCATGGAGACACAGAGAGAGACAGAGACACAGGCAGAAGGAGAAGCAGGCTCCCTGAGGGGAGCCCAATGCAGAACTCGATCCCAGGACCCCGGGATCACGACCTGAGCCAAAGGCAGATGCTCAACCACTGAGCCAGGTGTCCCTCAATGATTTTTTATATTGATTACCTATTGAAATGATAATGTTTGGGATATAGTGATTTAAATAAAGTATATTAGAAGTAATTAATTCTGTTTCTTTTATCCTTTCTAATGAGTCTACTTGAAAATTTCAAGTTGCATAGGTATATTTATAACAGATGGCGCTGTTAGTGGTTTCATTTCAAGTGTGAACAGAATCTCAAGCTTCCTTTCCCACACACCTTCAAAAATCTTTTGGTCTAATTCTGAAGAATTAGAGATTTTTTTTATGAGATATCAAACTTTTTTTTCTGTTGCCACAATTAGGGATAACTTTCAAAACCCAATATTTTATTTTATTTTGTTTTGTTTGTTGTTGTTGTTTTTCAATATATATATATTTTTTTAAATGGACAATGACCGCTCAAGTAGCTTTGTACCGGGAAAGCCAGGCGAGAAACATGGGTCAAAGGGATAGTGTCAGATGTTTTCCATTGAAACATTACATTTTCTTCCCAACCTCTTTCCATTTGTTCCACCTCCCATCACCCCAGCCTTGCACAAAATGGAAGTTTGTCTGACCCCCACCAAACAGGCTTGCCACAAATAAATCATTGCCTAGGAATCAGGTTATCTAATTTTACATACCAGTGGGCTGGATTACTATTAAACATAAAAATACTGGGGGCAAAAAGAACCCTGATATTAGCAAAGACTAGAAACCTAGAGGCAGTGGGAAGGACTTGGAATCCATCATGTCAGTCCAGCCACTCACAGTCATCTGTCTCTTAGGAGATAATGTCAGATCCTAAGAGAGGTTACATTCCAAAATTTCTGCTATGTGAATTCATTTTTTAATTTTTTATCTTATTTTAAAATATTTTTATTTGTTTATCTGAGAGAGAGAGAGCACGCGCACAAGCAAGGGTGGTGTGGAGGGGCAAAGGGAGGGGAAGAAGCAGGCTCAAGCAGGGATCCCAACATGGGGCTCGATCCCAGACCCTGGGATCATGACCTGAGCCACCAGGCACCCCCAAATTTTATTTTTAAAGACTTATTTTTTTATTTGAGAGAGAGAGAGAGAAATAGAATGAGCAAGGGGAGGGTCAGAGGGAGAGGGAGAAAACCCTCAAGCAGAATCCTCCGTGCTGAGCATGAAGCCCGACATGGGGCTCGATCCCAGGACCCTGAGATCATGACCTATACCAAAGCCAAGTCAGACACTTAACTGACTGAACCACCCAGTTGCCTCTAAATTCATTTTATTTATTTTATTTAAATTCAATTTGCCAACATATAACACCCAGTGCTCATCACATCACGTGCCCTCCTTAATGCTTTGATTCTCTTTATATATTAGGTATCATTGATTATTAGGTTTGCATGGGCTTCAAATCTGTTGATATTCCTCAGCATTAACATCATTCCTTGCACTGAGCTACACTAAAGTACAAATAACTGATATTGGATCTTTTCTTCCTTTCTTGATATCTTCTGTTTTCATAAATGGAATTCTGTCTCTGTTAGGCCCCTGTCCTTTTTTCCCTGTCTACTAAATATAGGTATATTCCAATTATAGCATATATATATATTTTTTCTTTTATAGATCTGTTCTGTCTGAAGCTATTGCCTCTTTTCATTTATTCACTGGCTTGATCTTTCCATACCTTGAATGACTCTATAAAACACTTAGGAGTATAATCTTCCACTTTGTCAAAAGTGTTACTTAGTCCATCCAATCCATTTTTCTTCCAGGGTTTTTTTTTTTTTTAAGATTTTATGTATTTATTTGAGAGCACAACAGAGACAGAGCACAAGCAGAGAGGCAGATGGAGGGGGGCAAGCAGACTCCCCCACTGAGCAGGGAGCCTGATGACGTGGGGCTAGATTCCAGGATCCTGTGATCATGACCTGAGCCATAGGCAGATGCTTAACTGAGCCATCCAGGGGCCTCCCAGAGATATTTTTGGATGCCCTGTCTCCTGGACCCTATGTCTTCTTTTCTTGGTTTAGTCTAATTTAATAAAGCATTTCCTCCAGTAACTTCTAAGAAACATCAGAAGTAAATCTTTTGAAACTTAACATGTCTGAAATGTCTTTATTCTCATATTAGAATGCTTCTAGGTTGAAAATAACTTTCCATCAAATTTTTGAACTTGTTGTCTTTTAGTTTTAAGTGTTGTGGTTGAGAAGTCTGATGCCATTCCAATTTCCAATTCTTATGTATGATATGATTTCTCTCTAAGAGTCTGAGCTCCTTTACTTAACATCGGAGAGCTTAAATTTTGTGATATGCCTTGATATATATCTTTATTCTTTCATTTCTTAGATCCTTTCAATATGAAAGCTCATGTCCTTAAGTTCTGAAAAAAGTTTATATTAAGTTTTAATATATAATACTTTAATAATTTAATATGTAATATTAAATTTAATAATATAATTTTCCTTTAATATATAATTTCCATTTCCATTATTTTTTTTAATCTTCTCTTTCTGGATCCAAGGTTTAATTTTGTTTTTTGATCATCTCTTTTTCTGTAAGTTTTGGTGTTCTAGGGAATTTTTCTCTCTCCCTTTCACAGTGGAGGCTGTTCTTAAAAGGCTAATCATCCTTTGACATCATAATTCAGTTTAAGCTACCCAGTGTGTCTGGATGGAATTTGTTGGTATGGGCTTTACTCTAGGGCAATTGCATGACAACCTGGGTTTTTCATAGGGACTCTCAAATGTCAGTTTTGGGATACTTTTGTTCTGGGTAGTTCAGTTCCTCCAGAGAAGATCCTCTGATCTCCTGTTTGGGGGTATTAGGAAGCACATTTGTCTGTTTAAATTTGGACATGTTACATATGAGGTGCCCATGAGACATGCAGGTGTGGAGGTTGAGAAGGCAGAGATCGATTGGCTGTATGGGTTTGGGGCTCAGAAGAGAGGATTAGGCTGAGACATCTAATGGGGGTGGTGTGGATACATAGATAGTAAATGACAGGGCTGAAGTTACCTAGGGAGAGACTGTAACGTAAGGGAGAAGTCCTGGGAACAATTCCGAAGAGTGACAAAACATCAGGGTGAGAGACAAGGACACCATGTGCCTGGGAGATTGGGAAGGAGAGGTCAGAAAGGTGGAAAGAAAAGATTATGAGAGAATGAGAGTATGGCCTCATGGGAACCAGAGATATCCTGACCCATCTGTTTTTCTCTGAAATGTGGTTAGATCCCCCATCATAGGATCTTCTCCTGGTTGCACTTTCCATCAAGTACTGTAATGAGTATTTGTGTAATGGATTCATTTGTTCACTGAATAAATATTTAATAAGTACCTGCTATGTACCAGAACTTTTCCAGAACACAGCAGGTACAGGACAGACAGGGTCTTTGTTTTCATGCAGTTTATCTTCTGGTGGGGTTAACAGGTAAGGAGACTAAGGAAGGAGATAGAGGAAGAGATCGGTCAAGTGCGCCAAATGTTTGAGAAGTCAATGACGGTGAAGACTGATGAGCCCCCATTGGATTATACCACAAAGAGTTCACTGGAGATACTAGTGTGGTCGGAACAGAAACCAGGTCAGAAAGGTCTAAGGAACAAATGATGCCCTGATCAAGAGTAGACAACTCTTGTGGGAAGAATGGACAAAAAGGGTGGGAATAGGACAGTGCCTGTATATATCTTCATATAGGAAAAGATTCAGGTTAAGAATGATTGGAACATGTTTAACAGATGATAGAAAGGATCCAGTTGCTAGGGGAAGATGGAAAAAACAGAGAATAAGGGCAGATACTGAGTAGCATGAGGTCTCTTAGGAGAGGGGTGGAGAGGGGGATGGGAATGCATCTGGGGAGATTTGTCATGGATAGCAGGAGGGACATCCTCCATCATAATAGGGTGATGAAGGGATTTCATAGGTGATTTTAATAGGTGAAGGCAGGGATTTGAGAAGGGTCAATTTAAAGAGCAGTGACAGGAAGGGGGCTTTGAGATTTGAAACATGTGCCTTTTTTACTTCCTACCATTGACTAAGGGGCTTTCATTGTCTAAGGAGGAGTGATGGAGGAGCAGAGGGAGGGGTGAGGAGGTGAGAGCACAGATGAGGTCAAAAAGGGTTGAGGGATCCCTGGGTGGCGCAGCGGTTTAGCGCCTGCCTTTGGCCCAGGGTGCGATCCTGGAGACCCGGGATCGAATCCCACATCGGGCTCCTGGTGCATGGAGCCTGCTTCTCCCTTTGCCTATGTCTCTGCCTCTCTCTTTCTCTCTGTGACTATCATAAATAAATTAAAAAAAAAAAAAAGGGTTGAAACCAGAATGTTCAAGCAAAGACTCTGGAAGTGTGGAGACTGAGGGCCAAATATGGGACGCTAGAAATGAGTGAATTTAAAAGATTTGTGGGCAGGAATAGGTAAAGCTGAGTATAGGGGAAGATCACCAGAAATGAAGACGTTAGGAAGCACGTGGCAGAGGAACTGATGGTCATCCCAGGCGATGTTTATGTTGCCAGGAGGAGGGAACAGATGGAGTGGAGAGGAAGACTGGGCCAAGGTTCTCAGTGTGAAGCCTTCAGGTGATGGCCTGGCTCATGGGCTTTGTCCAGGCACTAAACGTCAGGGAGAGGTAGATCCCTAAACAAAAATCCCAGCCAACAGTCCTAAGAAGGCATATCATGTGCTGGGCAGCAAACCTCAAATGTTGGCCAGGAGTCCCGGATGGTAGTCTCCAGCAGATGCTCCGTATGGAATCAGCCTGCCACATGGGACCAGCTCTGGAGTTGGGGCTGGGGACTTCTGTTGTTCCCTTCTACCTTAAAGCCTCACAGTTTATACTTCCATGGTACTGCACAGTTCAATTTAAAGCCAGAGGCCTAATTGTTGTGTCAATAGTGGCTTCTGTCTTTAGACAAAAGCCGTATGTCTCAAGCAGTGTTTGGGGCTGCTCAGGTTTGTATTCCCTTAAGCTCCAGGTGGGGAGACATAGCATTTTATTTAGAGCAGTGCTTGTCAATAGTGCTGTAGCATATACCAGAATCATCTGGAGGGCTTGTGGGGGAGGAGGGGCAAAAAGATTGTTAGGTCCTAGTCCCAAAATTTCTGATTCAGAAGGGCTGGGGTGGAGTTGGAGAATTTGCATTGCTAACAGGCTGACAGGTGCTGGGGATGCTGCTGGCCCATGGACCACATGAGAACTACGGATTCAGAGCACTGTTCTAAATTCTGGTAGCACACTGGAATCACCTGGAGAATTTTAGAACTCACATGGGCTGGGGGAAAACGTGGACATCAGGAATTGTCAAAGCTCCCCTGGTGAATTTTACAATGAGGGTTGAGAGCCTCTGATTTAGAGAATAGGCCCCACTTGAGAAAAGCATGTGGAACAATCGATTTCTTCCACTCTTCAAACAGCTGTGGTTATTTACCTCATCTCTTTGGACATTCAGTTTCCAAGAGATGGTTCATTATATACCTTGTGCCCATGATAGCTGTGCAATATTCCCTTATTTGACTTTTTGTTGCTGTTGTTTGTTTGTTTGTTTGTTTTTCTTCCAGATCATTATAGAAGGTGCTTTTCTGATCCAGAAGGAATTGTGGTATTTGTTTATCTGAAAAGACCCATTTGGATGAATTTGCAGTTGAAGGGGACATTTAGAAATGTGGTATATTTCATTAATGGAAGTGACCTGGCTCATTAAGCCCCACCAGTAAGTTTCCACTTGAAAAGCTTTATAACTTCCTGGTCAGGTTGGGGCAGGATGTGTACTTGAAAAACACATTTGACCCCATAATGTTTATAATGTGGAACCCACCAAACTTGCTTCTAGGTTGTCTGCATTAGGGAACTAATAGAAACGTGGACAGAAGTGCTATGCAGTGCTTTTGGCACTCAGGAAGTCCTCATTTACTCCTTATTTCTCGGTTGATCTATACTTTGCTAATTAGCAAAGATCTACTGTTGACCAGTTGATAGCTCTTTCTCTAGATCCATGAATCTGGAAGTTTGTGATGGTAGCCAAATCATAATGAGGTCCTTCTGGTATTCCTATGAACAAATTAACAAATTTCAAGGGCAATTCCCAGATTCCTCAGCAGTTAAAAAAAAAATCCAGTGTAACATAATAAAATCTGTCTGTGGTGCTGTTTAAGAGTACGGATTTTGGAGTTTGAATACTAGGATTCAATTTCCTAAAAGCTGAAGCACTTTACATAACTTACAAATTACGTAACTTCCCTAAGTTTTCATTTCCTTATCTGTAAAATGGGAATATTAAGTCACCTGGCTTAACTACTTCACAAGTTGTATCAAAAGACACAATATGCGTGAATGCTTTCTATACACTGTTAAATAAAATACAAATGTTAATGATTTCTATCACAGGGCTTACAAGAATATAACATTTTGGAAACTGAATTTTTAGGGATAATTGATGTATCTGTGCAAATATTTTTATTTCAATTAGAGTGGGATATGTTCAGCAGTCCTGGGACCAGTCCAAATAACTTACCTACTTGCTCCAGAAAATACTTGTTCCCAGACAATAAGACTGTGAACCAGTTAAGGTGACTTACCAAGACTAACAGCTTGCTCAATAAGATTCTCTTTCAAGACTCTCTCCTCCCAAAGCGACTGTGTTGTAAACTCAGCTTCCTGTCTTCCAAGTCTTGTCTTAAAGTCATCCATCCTAGGCCTTAAAATCCCAAAAATATCCCCCCTCGACTTTCCCCTTTTGAGATCCAACCTGGACTGTGGTTCTTTCTCAATACAATATAGCTAAGAAGCTTAGCGTTTCTCACTTAATAGGTTTTTCTGGGGGTCTTTTAGGAAGTCAAAACAATCCTGTTGAAAATTTTTCCAAAAGATAGCATTCCAACTTTCATCATCCAAGTAGGGATGACTTAGTATGAAGAACATAAAGTAATCTTCTCTATTTTCAGATATTATTCAGTGCTTTGGGTGCTTTTTCAGAGTATTGATTTTTCATCCAAATGCATAGTCCACTAAATAATCTAAACCTCTGGTTAGTTGAGCTTTGATTAAGTGACAATAGAGTGGGATAGTCTTCAAAACTGGCTACCTTAGATCTCTGGGGGTGGAGCCCAAGAATAGGGTAAGTTCCATAGGGGTTTTGGTTTAATGGATCATTAATTAGGGAGTAGTGAGTTTCTCAAACTATGTGCAACACAATCTCCTGAGGAGCTTAGTAAAAATGCAGTTTCCTGAGCCCTATCCCCAGAGATTCTAATTCATAGGACTCTGGGTGGGATCCCAGACTCCATATGGTGAACAAGCATCTGTAGTCTCTACCAACCAATTCTGGGAAGTGTTGATTGATGTGGAAAAAGTAAGATCCTCATGACTGTAGGAAACTGGTTATGATTAAAATCTTTCAATAATATGTAATAATGAGGTACCATTTCCTAAAATGATAGTTTTTAAAATTCTGAGCTTTAGTTCCCTCATTTGCAAAATGGAACTGCTAAAATGTATTAACCATAAGAGATGTCCTATTTTTGTCTGTGTCAGTACCCCAACAGAAATCTGCATGATGAAAGAACAATGGGCAGATTTAGTTAAGATCCTGTTTTGAATCCTATTGTTAATGTTGCCAAACTTCTTTCAATTTAATGTGTTGCCTTAAATAGAATAGTCATTCTCTAGGAATAAGTCCAATTATGCAGAAGTTTTTCAAATATATTTGATTTTTGCTTTTCTTGGTATTTGAACTTAATAGATATTATAGATATTTTCATATGTTCACCAATATAATCGGCACACAAAGTCTTACATTAACAAATAAATGGTTGAGGTCCTAAAAGTGCCAGGTACTATGGGATATGAGTTGAGGAGATGTGACAGGTACATATAATTCTAAAATAAGTCCAACTATCATAAGTAAACAAAAAAGTTCTGGGCCCAAAGGATAAGAGACAAATCTATGAGAAGTTGGCACTTTAAAACAGCAAAATTTGGGATCCCTGGGTGGCGCAGTGGTTTGGCGCCTGCCTTTGGCCCGGGGCGCGATCCTGGAGACCCGGGATCGAATCCCACATCAGGCTCCCGGTGCATGGAGCCTGCTTCTCCCTCTGCCTGTGTCTCTGCCTCTCTCTCTCTCTCTGTATGACTGTCATAAATAAATAAAAAAAAATTAAAAAAAAAACAGCAAAATTTATAGTACATGAATTATATCTGAATATATCTGTTATTAAAAACATATTTAGCAAGCAATCCCACTTTGGGGTATATATCCAAAATAATTGAAATCAAGATCTCGAAGAGATACCTTCATTCCTGTGTTCATTATAGCATTATTCACAATAGTCAAGATACATAAATAATCCGTATGCCTGTCAACAGATAAAGTGAGTGAATAAGGAAAATATGGTATAATTCACACCATGGAATATTATTCAGCCTTAAAAAAGGAAATCCTGGGAAGCCTGGGTGGCTCAGCTAGTGCTGATTTCAGCCCAGGGCCTGGTCCTGGAGACCCAGGATCGAGTCCCACGTCGGGCTCCCTGCATGCTTCTCCCTCGGCCTGTGTCTCTGCCTCTCTCTCTCTCTCTCTCTCTCTCTCTCTGTGTCTCTCATGAATAAATGGATGAAATCTTTAAAAAAAAAATCTTAAAAAAAAAAAAGGAAATCCTGTCATGTGACAACACAGATGAATCTGGAAAATATAATGGTGATAAGCCAGAAGGACAAATGACTCCCACTTATATGAGGTATCTAAAATTATCAAACTCATAGAAGCAGACAATAGGATGGTAGTTGCCTGGAGTTGAGAGGAGAGGAAAATGAGGAATTACTTGGTATAAAGTCTTAGTTATGCAAGATGAATGAGGTGTAGAGATTTGCTGTACAACTTGGTGCCGATAGTTAACAATACTGAATTATGTACTTTAAAATTTATTAAGGATAGATCTCATGTTAAGTGTTGTTACAACAACAAGAGATACAAGCAAACTCTTGGAAATAATGGACATGTCTATTACCTATGATGGTTTCATAAGTATACACATATGTCAAACTCATTGAATTGTATACATTAAATACGTGCATTTTTTGTACATCAGTTATGATGTGAGGAAACAAAGGTGAAAGAAAAAAACAAATTTCCTTACTATTTACAGCCCATTGACATGTCCTTGAAACAGGCAGAGTGAACTTGCTCTAGGAATTCAACTATCTTGATGCTGATACTTTGCTAAGGGCAAAAGGCAATCTTAGGGAGCATGTGGGTGGCTCAGTCAGTTAAGCATCCCACTCTTGGTTTTGGTTCAGGCCCTGATCTCACAGTGGAGCCCTGTGTGGGGCTCTGCACTCAGCATGGAGTCTGCTTCAGATTCTCTCTCTTTCTCCATCCTACTCTCCCACCCCCTCTCTCAGGTAAATAAAAGATCTTTTTTTAAAAAAAGGCAATTTTAGCTTAATATTATCTTGACTTCTAGGATCCTGTAAGTCTCCTTTAACGTATAAAAATTCTTTTGGAAACTTCTTTTACCTCTACCACCTAAGACACATGTTAGCAATCATCCTCCAAGCATATGGCCCACTGATAATACATCGAAAGGGTCTTAGGACTAAGGTTTGCTAGACAGTAAATGACCTTTTCTTAATAATAGCTAGCCCCCTCAAGGTCCTAAAAACTTTGCTTCCAAAATTCCTTAGAGACTTATACACTATCCTCAACCCCTTCCTAACTTGAAGGCATATAATCAATTGCTCTACATAATCCCAGTGCAGCTTTATCTGCCCATGGGTCCTGCCACTGTGCTTTAATAAAACCACCTTTTTGCGCCAAAAATATCTCAAGAATTCTTTCTTGACTGTTTGCTCTGAACCCCAACATTGCTACATCAAATTATACTTCAGAGAACTGTTAAAAATGCATATTTGGAAAAATAAAATTAGGATAGATTTTTTTTTTTATCTCTTCTATACAAAATGTAGTCCCAAGAAGAGTCAATTCAGGACTGATGTGGATGTTCCACAAGGTCAGGAAAACATGCTCTGTCATCTTCTGCTTGTGGCTTCCCTCTATGGTTCAGGATGGCTACTTGGCTTTCAGCGACCGTGTTGGCATCTTAGCCAGCAGGAAGAAGGACGGGGAGGACAAAAAGCATGGGTCTCCCTCCTACCGTACTTCCTGGAAGTTGTGCATGTCACTGCTTATATCTCCTTGGCAGAATTAAGTCACATGGCCGTACCTAACTAAAAGGGAGGCTGGAGAATGTACTCCTTACTCAGAGAAGCCCTAAGTCTGGGACTAACATTCAGTAGGGAAAGATGAGCTCTTATTAAGGAAGAGGGAGAGGACAAATTAGTAGGCTCTGATATACGGACATTCTGTGGAGGGTCTTGAATATCATGTTAGAATAGTTTGTACTTAATTCATCAAAACTTGGAGAAAATGCATTATTTTGAGGCAAAATGTGACATTATTTAGAAATAGAATCTCTGGCAGTGATGTGTAGGATGAGTTGAAATGAGGAAAAACTAGAAGCAGGGAAGCCAAGTAGGTGATCACAATACATAGAGCAAGAGGTACTGTGGCCAGAGTTTAGAGCGGCCTCAGGGGGACTGAGAGGAGACACTCAGTTGGAAGAACACAAGGGCTCCAGTAGACAGGCAACTGAGCATGATGGGCTCCCACCACCCCAACAAGAAGGTGTGGGGTGGGGGGTCTCCTGGATGCCTGGATGAGAAAAGCTGCTCAGGTCCCTGGAAGCATGCAGTTCAAACTCTGAGCACCCCCAGGACTGGCCAAGAGTAAAATAGCACTCTTTCATTTGAAAACATTTATCAATAGCTCACATTTTGAAAATCTCCAACTATCCCAGTGAGTAAGTATAAAATACTAGACTATGGGTATGTGATCGCTCCTACCTCAGACTCCAAGATGCGTAATGATTATATAACAAAGCCAGCATTTCTCAATGCCCTGACAGGACATTTATGTACCATTTTGTAATTTATGAAAATGTTTTAATCCATTCGATCTTTCCCTTAAATGAGCTACCCATTCCCTTAAATGAGATACGCTTTGGGTATGTGAGAAGATAAACTAGTAGGACATTAGTAGAGCCATGTGGAGTAACAGCCTTATTGATGAGAAGGGGCTGAAGATGAGATCATGAGATCTTCTTATCTCCTAGTCCCGTGGTCTTCCTGACTTTGCTACTTGAACGAGCAGAAAATGGTCATTTCTGAAGTGTGTGTGTGTGTGTGTGTGTGCGTCTGTGTATACATGCACACGTGTGCATGTATGCTGTGCACTTGGTTATTGCAAAAAAAAAAAAAAATGAGAAGGCCCCAAGCAACCTGTGAATCATGAATAACTTGTCATGGTCAGAAAAACTGCTCCCGTGTGAAAGGGGAGCCGGTGTTCCCCACAGTAGGAGTTGTTTCTCCAGCTGGGGCGTTGAGACCGGCTGGTCTTTCTAGCCTTCCTAACTTACTTGTACACATCCTCTTGGTTGGTGTGGTAATGCGCTCTCCTTGTTACTCCTGATTTATGTAGGCCTTTCATGTTGTTCACTGAACTTACTGAGACTTCGGGGTTGGCTCACTGCCCATCGACATTTCCTTAAACCCTTTCTACCTAAATTCGCAAAGATAGAAGCATGCTTTCAGCCTACTTTAGAGAATTAAAGGTCTGCTAACCAAGAATAAAATATGTCTGGTTAGAAAAGAAAACATGAAGTTTACTGCGGTTATTGATAACATGGGGAATTTGGGACCAGCCCAAACATCTCATGCGAGGGCTTTATGTGTCCTCTTTATTTATCATCATAAGCAAATAATGATAGATCTGTTCAATAAAATGTTATTTATTCATCGAAAAATGGGAGTTACAAAGACCATATAGCCACATATACACACAAATATACATTATACAACAAGGCGGGGGGAAGCAGTTAGGAAATTAAACACACCCTACAGTTTTTATTATGTGAAGGGAATCTAAACATGTTACCCCCAAATATGCCAACTGGGCATAAAAATTGCTTTGCACTGATAACAATTAAGAAGCAGCAAATACAGAAAGAGCTCTCTGACTTCCTCCATCTACCTGAAAGCAGGATATAAATTTTCCTTTGTGGATGTGCTCCCCTTCCCCTCTCCCAGACCAGGAGAACAGTCATTATTACCAGAGACAGAAAGTCCGCACTGAGATGCACAAACAAATCTTACTAAAATAACTCTTATCTTCCATGAGTTTCCTTTACCATGAGGTAAAGTATATTTACCTTCCCCCAATTTACTACCCCCAGGAAGCCCTTTTGTCTTGCACTACTCCACAAATTTTTCATCCTTTGTTAAGATGGTATATAAGCCCCCGATTCTGACCACCCCTTTGAGTTACTCATTACTAAGTCTGCCAGGGTGTATGCACATTGGACACATAAATAAACTGTGGCATTCTCCTTCTCCTGTTAATCTTTTCTTTGTCAGTTTTATTTGCAGGGCCCTAGATACTGAACCTAAGAAGATAGAGGAGAAAGTTTTTCCTCCTCTACACATGCTAAATACAATGGAAAATGGCAGGAAGGAAATACACCAACATGCTAATACGGATTGTGTAGTATGTAGTACGTTTAAACAGAAAAAAAAAAAAGGCTCAAAGCAGTATTTTGTAATACTCATATTAAGTGAACACCAGTATCTTAACTGTTACAAATTTGGTTCAGGAGTCGATCAATAGTAATACCCAGAAGGGTGCTTAAATTCCGGCCTTGATAAAGAGAACAGAATTCCATGAGAGCAAGTAAAACCCATACTAAGAGGCAAGACATACACACGGTTGTACAAAAGAGTTAAGAAAAGCATGATAAAGAGTCAGGTTCTGGAGTCAGACTATCTTTATTTGCAAAGCTTTGGGCAAGTTACGTAACCTTTTTTTTGCCTCAATTTTGGCTTCTTTAAAATGGGGACAACAGTAACTGCTTGGTGGTGGTGTTGAAGCTTAAGTAATATTGCCTCTGTACAGTAAGCACTCAGTAAAAGTTACTAGAAGCATCTGAAAATGATTCTTTTTGTGCTAAGAAAATGCTAATAATCATCAGTTACGTGTAGCAAAAGAATGGCTGTATCAAATATTTGGCAACTTTATTGGCCCTTCCATCTGTTTGATTACCTAAAGCTTTTCCCTGCGTAGCGTAGCACTGCAAGTTTCTCTTGTCTGGGAGCTCTGTGGTCTCCTCTCTGGGTGGAAACAGAACTACAAATATGGGGTCCGAAATAAAATGATTTCCACAAGTGGTCAGAAAAACAGACACCACGAGATGCCCTGTGAAACGCTGTCATATGTCCCCTTCCCCGCTCTACAGCACACCGGGGGGGGGGGGGTGTCACAGTTCCAACATGCAGCCCACCTCACGTTAGGTATGAATAGTGGGTTGAACAGAGGGGTATGGGTGAGTCAGCTGCGCAAAGTGGAAAGCATCATTATGAGGGAAAGAGGAGAGGATGCCAGGCTAGCAGTGATGCTCTGCCACAAATTAACTTTGTGACCTTGGGCAAGTGGAGTCACTCTGAAAGGAGGAGGTGAAAGCAGGGGACACAGATGGATGCATTCCAACACTCAAATTCTATGGTCTATGGAAGAGGAAACACTGCAGGTCCTCATAGCCCTCTACTGCCTCAGGTGATCCTAGGCAGATTACCGTGTGCCCCAAGCCCTTCTTCACCGATGAAGTCTGATTAATACTCAAGCTGAATTTAGGCTGGAGTTGAGGTTAGATGTTCTGAGCTCCCCACTTATTCAGGCTCTATGTTTCCTGGCTGTTATCATTGCCGTGGCCTATTGCTGCCTCATCTTTGGGATCCCTTCATGCTGTGTACTCTGCTCTCTTTTCTCCCAATACCCTCCTTTAAAAAAAATTATTTAAATTCACTTAATTCACATATATTATTGGTTTCAGAGGTAGAGGGCAGTGATTCAGCAGTCTTATATAACACCCAGTGCTCATTACATCATGTGTCCTCCTTAATGTCCATCTACCCAGTTACCCCATTCCTCCACCCTGCTCCCCTCCAGCGACCCTCCGGTTGTTTCATAGGGAACAAACTGAGGGGCACTTAATCTCAACACCCTTCTGAGCCGTGCTGATCTCTTCCTTTCCTTCACGGGAGTTCAGTTTACTTTTGGCTTGAACTTGGAGTTTTGGTGATGAAAGAAAAGGGATCGTATTTCTTCTAGTCAGGGCTATATTTTCAGGTTAGAGCTGCTTAGACCCACTAGAAATAAAACAAGAGGAGATATGAGGTCATGGGCAAATCCCACCTAGCTCCATCCTGATTGGAGAAGAGCCAGGTAAGAATTTAGTCTTTGGAAGGTTGAGCCCAAAAAGGCTTGTAGGGTGGATACTACACAGTGACGTCTTATTAGCTAATGGGTTGCAGGGAGAGCACTTTTCTGAGTGCTGGATAGAGCTGCCTCCAACCCTTGCTCTAATCCCAGATCTTCATGACTGCCTGAAGTCTAGAAGAGGCCTTAATCTTTGATACGTGGAATGTTGAAACCAGAAGGTCCCTAAAACCTGTTCTGCATTGTGACACCAAAACCTTGTTTGACGTGGCCCCAAAAAGCTGTAGCACAATACGGCTGGTGCAGAACACATTGTGGAAGACTTCTAGGTGGATTAGGGACTTTCCATTTTTATATACTTCATGTTGTGTGACAAAGACACACATATACACATACAGACTTGTGCTCAAAGCAGGGGACTAGAGAATGAACAACCTGTTTGCCAAGGCATTTGAAATATTCACTCCAGGATGGCAAATAGCTACTGATACAAGTCCTACGGATCTGGTAATAGTAACTGTGTGTAGACAGTATCTATTTCATCTTAGAAATTACAGGTGCTTTATAAGGATTCTATCATTTAATGGTCACTATAAATTTATCAGGATGGGGCCACTTTTCTCCATACTTTATGGATGAGAAAACAGAGGCTTGGAAAACTTAAATAACTTTTCCAAACTCCCAAAGCTACTAAGTGGTGAAAGCAGAATTTAAATAGAAGTAGTCAGTCCATGGAGCCTGTGAACCCATCCGAAAAACTGACCTACTTCCTCACATGTGGTCTCTTTCCCAAATGGCATGGTTAACACCATTTATTCTATAATAATTTCATTCATTGTAGGTTAAGAACTAGGATTTTGGGGACTACTGCCTGGGTTTAAATTTCATTTCTGCCCTCTATTTATTGTTGTAATCTTGGGTGACTTGGCTTAACCTCTGTGCCTTAGTTTCCTTATCTGTAAAATCCCCTCATCTGGGCATAATAATAGTACCAAGCTCATGGCTATTGTGAGGATTAAGGGAGATAACAAATAAATCCCTTAAAACATAGTAAGTGCTAGTCCTTCTTATAGGATAGTTATTATTTTTAAAAATTTTATTCATTTATTCATGAGAGACCCAGAGAGAGGCAGAGACACAAGCAGAGGGAGAAGAAGCAGGCTCCATGGAGGGAGCCCAACGCGGGACTCGATCCCAGGTCTCCAGGATCAGGCCCTGGGCTGAAGGCAGGTGCTAAACTGCTGAGCCCCCTGGGCTGCCCTATGATAGTTATTATTAATGACACACATTTATTGATTGCCTACTATATCCAGGAACTAGCTTATTAGATATAGGCAGAAGAGAAGAACAGTATTTCGTGGTTAAAAATATAAGCTATGGCGGGGGGAAGACAGATATTTAAAGCAATTTTGATACCAAGTGTTACGATCTATCCTGTAACACTAAGAAAAACGTGATGGGCAGGAGACAGAGCTGTATGGGGGAGGTTTGAGGCCAGACTCAGCATGTCAAGGAAATCACATGTGCTAAGACGTTGGGACTTTATCCTCTGTAGGAAGTCAAGGGGCTGGGACATTTTATTTTATTATTTTGGGGGGAGGTACACTTTAAAAATAGGTCATGGCACAATCAAGTAAGGGCTTTACTGGCCTCCATCAGAGCATAAGCTGATGCTTATGATGTTGGATAAGCTGATGTTAGAAAGATCCAACAGAAGAAGAATAATTCTTCTGAAACTTTTTGTCCAGATTTTTTTAAAGTTCTGTCTAGAAGGTCATCTGTAGATTTTATATAAGACGATTCATTGTACAAAAAAAGGACTTCAAAATGTTATATCCTGATCCCATATGCATCGTGCAAGTGACTCTCATTGACTTAATACATTTGGCACCCTCCTGGATGTACAAAACGTGTTATATAAACAGTAACATAGCCCATGCTGCCAGGGGCTCCTCTTGACTAGGGCAAAGACGACAGTGTATTCTCTTAAGAATATGAGGTAACGCGTGAGGCAGTTCCCTCACTGTGTATGCCAGAGAGTGTTTGAGCTGGGGGCATAATCCCCAGGGAACAGAAATAATTTTAAGAGTCAAAGCTTGGGTTGGCTAGTTTTTACAGCAGTCAACCCAACCTGTTCCACCGGTTCTAGTCTGCGTGGCTGATTAAATGACCAGCGGAACCAGCCAGCTCCAACATACAGATGTAAAGGAAGTGGAAAAACCCAGGCTAATAAATAGCCAAGGATGTGTGCGGGGATTTAACATAAAATGTTCATCACAGAGTCGATTATGGTAGTAAGAATGTCCAACAATTGGTGAAGTGCTTGAAAACATGATAGTACATCCGTACCACTCATTCACTATTGCATATTGAAAATGGGGATATGGAAGTGTGCCCATTGGCAACCCAAGCAGGTTGTACTATATCACTATGTGTGAAAAAAACAAAAACAAGACCGAGAAACAAGGTCACGGAGAGGCCCTGGTGTGGTGCTGTCGTTTCTGCCTACTTAGGGTCTGTGACTTTCCAGAACTTTCAGTGGCGCTATGTTGGGACAGAGCATCCTGAGGTTCACAACTTCTGTGGTCCGCAGGAGCCACTATGAGGAGGGCCCCGGGAAGAATTTGCCATTGTCAGTGGAAACCAAGTGGAGGCTACTACTTATGATGACTTTGTATTTTGGATCTGGATTGGCTGCACCTTTTTTTTATAGTAAGACACCAACTGCTTCAGAAATAAAGATGTTTTAATCAATCCATTAAACAGATGTGAAAAGGAACATTTTAGGAGGTGCAGTCGCTTTGAAAAATGGATCAAACTCTTGAATTCAACATACTCAGCATGTTTGTAAATAAACTTAACGGCATGAATCTTTCATGCCTCTTCTCTGAAACATGGAATGTAATAATTGTGCTTTTTTATTTGGGAAATATTTAGGATTAGTTTGGTCAGAATATGTGTGTGATTGTATCTGTTTCTTGTTTTTAGATTTGAGGTTCTGTTTGATTTTTGATGACTAGGTCAGGACCTTGTTGGTAATCTATGTTATTAAAAATGCAAACTTTGTTGTCACATAGTAATCTTTTAACTGAAAAAGAAGTGTACTTTTATTTGTCTTTACTAAATAAGCAGTAAAATTGGTTTTCTTCATGAGTGACATTTAGTCGTGAGGAAAAGCACTAGTGTATACAGAGTGAAGTCCCAAGAGTTTTCCTCCAGACCTGTGACCTAAAACTAAAATTTTGCCATGATAAACTTGCTATTGACCAATACTAGTCTGCTTTAGACTAAATAAAAGTAGAATATTTGAAATGAAATGCAATAGCTTGTAAAACAGAATATGGAAATACTCCAAGTTTATTCTGGAATTTTAGTAGAAATGGACTAAAAGATGGCTCTGATTAGTAATTATATCAGTGAATCAGACTTATGTTATTGATAGTGAAATGCTGCTAGCTACTTAAAATGTAGTGACTTAGTTCCTAGGGCTTTGTATTGGGGCAGGAAAAGGGTAGTTTTTAAATGTTTAATCCTCGTTTGGTTACTTTTGGAATACCACACTGATGTTGGAAAAATGCCGCAAAGCAGAGATTGTAAACTGGTGCTCCATTTGAGCTCTAGACTTGTTGGTGAATAGGGTTGCTGTACTTTTTAAACCAGTATTTAAAAACAAGAATAGTTACGAGAAAGTCTCTTTAGGTTCTTGAAAAATTGCTCTGAGTGGTTCTACATCCTTTCATAGAACAAAACTGCTGCCTAAATTAGTCCTCACAACATTAGATTATCTGTGTACCCCTAATGTTAAACTACTGATTTTGTGGAACCTTAAAAAACTTTATGTGACGGGGCCTATCATCACAATCTTCAATAATCATGCAATAGTTACTTAAATATGGATATAATGAAATCTTTATGACTGCCCCCCCAAAGAAAAACAAAAAACAAAACAAAACAAAACTTCTAAAATGATGTGCAGAATTAAATATTATTTTTGTAAAAAACTAAAAAGGCTCATATTTTAGTAGTTATTATCTCTAAGTGGAGAATTACAGTTAGTTTTTGTTTTACTCTTTTGCTTATGTGTACTATATAATTTTTCTATACTGAACATCTATTAATTTTGTGTCCAAAGTTTTTTTCTCTTAATTAAAAAAAATTAAATGTAACTGGTGGGAACCCAGAGGCGTTGACAACAGGATACATGGAACATTCAAGGGCCAGATTGTCACACCCAACACTGGCTATGGGAACAAGAAAATGACGCACACGCAGCCCAGTGGCTTCCAGAAATTCCTGGTCCTCAACATCATGGAGCTGTAAGTGCTGCTGATGTGCAACAGACCTTATTGTGTGGAGATTGCTCAAAAAAACCCAAGAACCTCAAAACCATCATGGGAAGAGCAGCCCAGCTGGTTATCAGAGTCTCCAATCCCAATGTTAGGCTGCGCAGCAAAGAAAATGAAGAGGCAACGCATATGCAGGTTTTATCTGTGTTAAATAAAACCATGAAAACCCTGCCATCATGCATTTTCCTCCCTTAAAGGAAAAACAGAAACAAACAAACCAAAAATGCCCAAACAAAAAACTTGCTAAAATGGAATGACAATAACATCTGTAGGTGTTTCATACATGTGGCCCATTTTGTCCTCATGACAATCCTATGAGATAGTTGTAGCTGAAACCATTGGTTTTCTACCAAATCTGTGTCTTTCACAGCATTTCCCAGCCTGCCTTGAAGTCAGGTTGGTCATACCACAGATTTCCGACAGATGGAATGTGAGCAGAAGTTAGGTGCCCCCTGTCAGCCTGGCCATATAATATCTCATAGTCTCTTTGCTTTGTCTTCTTCAACTACAAAATTGTAAACAAATGACTCCAGGTTGTGCCCCATGAAACGAGGCCACATGGTCAGAGGGAGCTTCCAGGGAAAGCCATCCACCTGTACCCACCTGTGGAACAAGAAATAAACTTTTACTAAATCAGGCCATTGAAACTTTGGACTGTTTGTTACAGCAACATAGCCTGTCCCACCTTAACTAATATGGATTAATACTATTGTTATCCCATTTTACAGGCAAAGCAACCAAAGATCAGAGAGATAAAGTAGCTTTTCTGAAGTTTCAGAGCTATACAGGGTAGAACTGGGGTTCAAACCAACAATGTTACGCTCTGAAACTCTACAATGGACACCCTGCTTAGAGTTATACTTTTTCTCCCAGCTACCCCAGGTGGGAAGGCAACAATGCTTCCAACATATGCAGATTTTTAGAGTGAATATCAAGGATACTGATGGGAGTATATACTAAAGCTTGAGGTACATAAAAATTACTAGGGCTGCTGGTGAAAAAACAACAGTTCCAGGACCCCATTCTCATAGATTCAGATTTAGTAGCTCAGAGGAAGGGACATGGAATCTACATTTAATTTTTTTTAATTTTATATATATGTGTATATATAAAATATCTATCTATCTATCTATCTATCTATCTATCTATCTATCTATCTATAGAGAGAGCATGAGCCCAAGCAGGGGGAGTACCAGGCAGAGGGAGAGGAAAAAGCAGGCTCCCTGAGGAGCAGGGAGCCCAGCTCGAGGCTTGATCCCAGGACCCTGAGATCATGACCTGAGCCAAAGGCAGATGCTTAACTGAGCCCCTCAGGTGCCCTTGAATCTGCATTTTTAACAAGCACTAAATAATGAACCTGGTGTCCTAAAGGCTTTTGAGGTAGTTGACCTCAATGGTAAACAAGTCCCATCTTTCTGGTTCCCAGCCAGTGACCTCCTCTCATGGAGAATTTCTGGTGAAATTCCTCCTCTTTTCAGGTCAAGGTGTCAGAGTCCATCATCACCTGCTAGGAAGCTGAAAATGACAATTACACATTTTTTGAGATCCCAGGAGCATGACCTGGACTTGATCTCTCAGATACACTTGTTCCAGACCTGAAACCAAAGTTCATGAAGGAAAGGAAAACTGAGATGAGCTATAGGATAAAGCTTGTAAGATTCATGAAGTTTTAAGATCATTTTAGGATCATTTAGGATCATATAGATCATATAGAGACCCAAGCCCAGTTTTCTACCTTTCTCCAAATTCTGTGAGCTACCCAAAACCTCTTTAATAAATGACCTTTAAGCTTAAATCCACCAGAACGTGTGACTTGCTGCTGCTTACTGGTAAGAGCAATGGAACTTGCCACTCAAGAGTTACTATTGAGCACTGTGGCCACCAAAACTATAGCTAAAAGTAGTGCAGTCTCCGCCATCTCAAAGTAATTTCAAAATAGCTGACAAACGTATTACTCAAACACAAAGCAAGACGATACCTAATCCAGGGCAATAAATTGTAAGCCATCTTTTCTTCTCTGTCCACTTGCTTCCCACCTTGCAAACTCCCCCTGCCCCCATCACCCAGTGACTCCTCCCCCAGGACACTAATGAGATTTCCACTCTCTTCTACCTTTCCCTTTTACCTCTCAGCTCTGTAGGAAAGCCTCTGGAGAAATCCTCTTGCAAGGGTAGACCTCTCCCAGAGGGCACTAGAACGAGTCATGCTGAACAGGGTAAGGAGAATCCAGTGCCATGAACTTGGGAGAGGAAATCTGGGAAATCTCATATTTTGGTGCTTTTTTTGGTTGCCACATATCCTAAAAGTGGGTAAGCCCCTTGCCTCCACCACTGCTTCATGATGCCCTGGAACTGACAGTAGTCATGGATTTTGCTCAGGGAAACCCAGAGTCTCCAGATAAATCTTGTTGTGCACCTTCTGAGAGACTGAGAAGCAGATAATCAGACCTGTACTCAGGGAAAGCACGACAGCAAACCTCAGGACATTTATACACTTGGGCAAGAAACAGAAATTCTCTGTTGTTCTTTACCTGTTCTCATACTTTAGCTTTCATCCTATCTGGTGCTAGAAACTTAATGTTAGTTCACCGCTTGGGTTCCATTTGGGCAGTGAAAATAAGCACCTTCTGCACTTGGATCCCTCGACCTGTGTGGGATTTCTAGCATTCCCCCAACCCGGCCCCCTACCCCAGGATGCTGCCCAGGGAAGGCAGGCCACAGGGCACCTCTTTAGGGGCCCAGCTTTTTATACTCCCCTCTAGTGCTCTTCTGGCAATCCAAGGGATTTGGAAAAGCGATTTTGGAGGGTGGGAAAAACTGGCTCTGAGTCATTACGTATTCTTTGGAATCTTTTGTCCTATGCCCTGTGCTCTTTCTGGTCCCTGCTGTGGGTTAGACTTTTAGAACTACAAAGGCTTCTTTTCCCTCTTCCTGTGTCATTCCTGCCCCGAGGCAAAGTGCATTGAGCCTGAGTGGGAGGAAGGGCTGTGGGAAAATCCTGGGGCCGGGTGGGGACCCAGTGGTTAATATCTTAAAATATTATTCCACCCCGGGGGTCTGATATGTAATGTTTGCCGAAGGCTGTTTCTGGCTTTTTATGAATGTCTAAGGCTATCATGCTCCTACTCAGTCTCCCCCATTAGGCGGTGATTAGATTATAAGACACTGCTTGCGTACAGTCCGTATAATTAATTCCTTTGATCATGTCCATTTATTTAAAGAACAGAGATTATTGTGTCTTTCTGTACTATACAAGTACAACTTTTGTGTGCACTTGAAATTAATTGCTATAAAACGAAATACACCATTTTTTTCTTCTGGACTTTCACAGAAATGGACTCATACACTGTACTTTCTTGTGTAACTGGATTCTCTCGCTCAGCTTAATATTTGTGAGATTCACTTATGTTGTTTTGTGTATTTTAAAAAATTACTGTATAGGACTCCATTGTATGAAAAGGCCAGGACTTATTTACCTGTTCTCTTATTGAAGGATATTTGAGTTGTTCCCAATTTTTGGTTATCACTAAAAATGCTGCTAAGAACATTCTTTTACACATTGCCTAGGAGCACAGACTTTGTTCCTCTTGGGTATATGCCTAGAGTGGGATTGCTGGATCATAAGATAGTTCCATGTTTCATTTTAGGATTTTATTTATTTATTTATTCATGAGAGACAGAGAGAGAGGCAGAGACACAGACAGAAGGAGATGCAGGCTCCTCGCTGGGAGCCCGATGTGGGCCTCGATCCTGGGACCAGGATCACACCCTGAGCCAAAGGCAGACACTCAACCGCTGAGCCACTGAGGCATCCCTACATGTTTTATTTTATTTTTATTTTATTTTATTTTTTAAGGTTTTATTTATTCATTCATGAGAGAGAGAGGCAGAGACACATGCAGAGGGAGAAGCAGGCTCCATGCAGGGATCCAAACGTGGGACTCCATCCTGGGACTCCAGGATCACCCTGGGATGAAGACAGGCACTAAACCCCTGAGCCACCCAGGTATCTCCTACATGTTTCATTTTAATGTATTACATCAAATAGCTTTTTAGGAATTGTACAAATCCGCACTCTCACCGGCAATGTATTAGAATTCCAGTTGCTTGACATCCTAATTAATGATTTGTATCTTCGGACTTTGAATTTAGTGATTCTAATAAATAGAATAACATTCTGATGGGCTACATCATCGTGGCTTTAATTTGCATTTTCCTGAGGAGTAATGATGGTAAGTACCTTTTCATATGCTTATTAGCTACTTGCATATCCTCCTTTGTGGGGGTGTCCAAGTCTTTTGCCCATTTTTTTTTAGATGTTTGTTTTTTTCTTATTGATTTATAGGAGTCTTGTATATATTTAGATACAAATCTTTTGTTGGATATATACATTGCAGATATTTTCTCCTAGGCTATGGCTTGCTTTTTCACTCCCCTACAAGTATCTGACTTTTTTTTTTTTACATTTTATTTATTTATTCATGAGAGACAGAGAGAGAGAAGCAGAGACACAGGCAGAGGGAGAAGCAGGCTCCATGCAAGGATCCCGACATGGGACTCAATTCAGGGTCTCCAGGATCACGCCCTGGGTCAAAGGCAGGCGTTAAACCACTGAACCACCTGGGCTGTCCCAAGTATCTGAATTTTGATAAGCACAAGTTCTTAATTTTAACTATGCCAAATTTATCAATTTTTTATAATATTTTACAATATTTTCTGTATCTTGTTTAGTCTTTCCTTAATCCAAGTTAATGAAAATATTCTATCTTTTTTCTAGAAGCTATGCTGTTTGAACTTTCACATATAGGTCTACTATCAATCTTAAATTCATAATTTGTGTTTGATGTGAGGTAAGAGGCAATGTTTATTTTTTTTCCCATATGGATACACAATTGTTATAACACTATTATTAAAAGATTATCCTTTTGGGGTTGCCCAGCTGGCTCAGTTAGTGGAGTATGCAACTCTTGATCATGGGGTTGTGAGTTTGAGCATCATGTTGAGTGTAGAGATTACTTAAAAATAAAATCTTAAAAAAAAAAAAGAAAAGATGACCCATTTGCCATTGTATTGTTATTTTGCACATCAAGGAACTGTATATATTTGGGTATATTTCTGAATTCTGTAGTTTATTTTGTTGACTTATTTGTTTGTCATCAGGCCAATATCATATTTATTTCATGTTAGCAAGGTGTTCTATAAATACCTTTATAAATTAAGGAAGATTCCTTCTAATCCTAGGGATTGCTAAGAGATTTTATCATGATTATTGTATTTTGTCAAATGCTCTTTTTGTATGTATTGAGGTGACCCTATGATTCTTTTTTACACAGTTAATGTGATGAATTACATTGATTTATGAGTATTAATTTTGCAATCTTGTGAAACTTGGTCATATGTAGGTCTTTTTTATTTATCACTGTATTCAATTTACTAATATTATTTTGTTCAGGATTTTAGTATCTATGCTCTTGAGACATAATGGCCTGCGACATTCCTTTCTTATAATATCTCTGGCAGTTTTTGGTATCACAGTTATGCTGGCCTTATAAAACTAGTTTGGAATTGTTTCTTTCTTCTTCTCTAAACGTTTATTAATTCTTTCTCGAATGTTCAGAAAAAGCTTACCAACAAAGCCATCTGGGCTGAAGTTGTAAGGATTTGTTGGGGAGAAGGGAAGCTTTTCATTATAGATTCAATTCCTTCTTCAGTGTAGGACCATTTATTTTTCCTATTTCTTCTGTGTCTTTTTAAGTAATTCATGCTTCTCAAGGAATTTGACAATTTCAACTATATTATCGAATTTTGGGCATAAAGTTATATTACCCTCTTACTTTTTTTTTAAATATTTTTTTGAGAGAGAGAGGGGTAGTGGAGGGGCAGAGGGAGAGAGAGAACCTCAAGCAGGCTCCATGCCCAGCATGGACCCTAATGTGGGGCTTGATCTCACAACCCTGAGATCACAACCTGAGCTGAAATTGGGTACTTAACCAACTAAGCCACTCAGGTGCCCCCCCTTACATTTTTAAAAATATTTAGGCCCTGTACTTATGTCCCCTTTTTTATTCCTGACATTGATAATGTATGTGCTTTTCTTCTTGATCCCATGCTATGGTTTTATTGACTACTTCAAAGAACAAATTTTTTATTTCTATTTCATTAATTTATGCTCTTGCCTTTATTTTCTTTTTCTCTCTTCATTTGTTTTTCTTTATCTTCTTGGAATAGAAGTTTAGGTCATTAATTGTCAGCCTTCTCCTTTTAAAGTTACAATTTTCCCTCCAGGTACTGCTTTGGCTGTGTTCTATAAATTTTGATGTGTCATATTGTTATTTCTTTGATTATTTTTATATTCTGAATAGGTGATACAAGCACATGAAAACACATGTACAAATGCATTTACAGTGAAAAGATTCCATCTGTATCACTTAGAATCTGGCAAGAAACAAAATTTCTCCAACTTAGATGGTTGATATTAAGATATTTTAATAGGAAATTATTATGGAAGTGTCACAGAACAGAGGAATCAAACAAGGTATGCTAAATCACTACTGATTCATCATCAGGAGGATGTCATTATTACCTCTAGACCTGAAGGAGCAACGTGAGGAAATTGTTCATAGAAGTTGGTATTAGCTACAATCATGGGGATAGAGCCCTCTGAGGGGTATGTATTATGAAGGGATGATGATACTGCCAGAGTCATTTCACCAAGCAAGAAGGGAGTGTAACAAGTATCCTGGCCCCTCTGCTCTCCTCTATCCACCTTTTGCTGTTGCTTTGCAGCTGAATCAAAGCTAGTTTTTAGGTGGTAAGCCCCGGGACAGAGAATGGGTCAGTGAATGGTGGAGAATGATGGGGTGGGGAAACAATCAAAGAATAACAAGCACAAGGGGATGGATGTCCCTGGGGTGGAAAATGAGGATGACACTATGACCTAATTCTGTCCTGACTTAGCTAGGTTTGTTGCATGGTGGGTGGTTGTAAGGAAAGGCATTCTGGTCATTGGGAAGACCAGGACTCTATTCCAAAGAAAAGTAGGGTTTAGAGGATCACAGAAGATACTGCCAAGAGAGTGGATTGTACACTGTTAAACTCTATCACCAGTGTGGGATGTATATCACAGCAGTATACAAAATAGCACTAGGACTTGATATTATAGAATGTTGAATCACATGCTGAAAAATGTATTCCCTTTTATTTTTAAAAAATATTTTTAAAATTTATTTATTCATGAGAGACACAGAGAGAGAGAGAGAGAGAGGCAGAGACACAGGCAGAGGAAGAAGCAGGATCCATGCAGGGAGCCCAAACCCAACATGTCACTCGATCCCCAGTCTCCAGGATCAGGCCCTGGACTGAAGGTGGCCCTAAACTGCTGAGCCACCTGGGCTGCCCTGTATTCCCTTTTAAATTAATCTTCAATCCTGATTAAATCAAGAAGAAAGTTTTTCCACTTGAAAGTTTTAACAACTCTCTAATAAGAACAGGCCCAGGTTCAAAGCAACTGGATCAAGCTAGAAGTTAATAAAATTAATTTGGTTTTCACAGCACCTATTTTGAAGTTACTTTCAGTTTATGGCAAATACTGGTTTTCCATTTATGGGAGTGATATAAGATTTGTTTTGAAAAAATATATATATTTAGGTAAAAGCCATGTCAGCTTTAAAAAAAGTATTAAGTAAACAAGAACACAGGGGTAATCAGCTGTGGTAAATATACTGAAAGGATACTTGAAGACTACGTTGGGATGAAATTGCTTTAAATGTAGACATAATAAAAAAAAAATGTAGACATAATACCAAGACCTGAGATAAGATTTAATGAAGAGTAGGATTTCCAAAAGGGGGGAAGAACCACAAATGTCTATTGGGGCAGAGTGCTGGATGGAGGATTTTCTTAAGACACGCTCCCCACCTCTCTGCCCTACAAAATTGTTATCAACTTTATTAATACATAGTTTACATACTATAAAATTCATCCATTTTTCATGTACAATTCAGTAGCTTTTAATATTTTCAGAGTTGTGCAACCATCACTACAACCTAATTTTAGAACATTTTCATCATCCCAAAAAGGAGCACTATACCCAGTAACAGTCACTCCTCATTATCCCTCTTCCCAGCTTCTGGTAACCATTCATCTATTTTCTGCCTATGGATTTGCCTATTCTGGATATTTCATATCAATGGAATCACACCAACTGTGGCCTTTTGTGGCTGGCTTCTTTCAGTTAGCATAATGTTTTCAAGGTTTATCTGTATTGTGGCATGTTAGCAGTATTTTCTTTCTTTTTTTATTGCCAAATAACATCCCTGCAATGGACTATTTATGCCCCACCCCCAAATTCATATGTTGAAACCCTACCCCTCAATGTGACGGTATTAAAAGATGGAGCTTTTGGGAGGTAATTAGGTCATGAGGGTGATGTCTTCATGAATGGGATTAGCGCTCTTATAAAAGAGACCCCAGAGAACTTCCTTGCCCCTTATACCACGTAAGGACAAAGTGAGAAGTTAGTAATCCACGAACCATGAAGTGAGCTCTCACCAGATATGGAAACTGCCAGTGCCTTGATCTTGGGCTTCTTAGCCTCCAAAACTGTGGGAAATCAATGTTTACTGTTTGAGCCACCCATTCTATGGTACTTTGTTACAGTCACCTGAAGGAACCAAGACGATTTCTTTGTGTGGATACTCCATATTTTCCATCCATCCATTAGTTGATGGACATTTGAGTTGTTCTCACTTTTTTGGCTATTATGAATAATGCAGCTATGAGCATTTGTACAGGCTTATTTGTGGACATATGTTTTCATTTCTCTTGAATATATACCTAGGAGTAGAACTGCTGGGTTATGTGGTAACATGATGCCTAAAATTTTGAGGAACTGCCAGACTTTTCCAAAGTGGCTGCATCATTTTACATTATCATCACCAATGTATGAGAATTACAACTTCTTCACATTCTTGCCAACACTTGATATTCTCTTTTTTATTATAGCCATCCTAGTGGGATGAAATAGTGTCTCACTGTGGTTTTTATTTGTGTTTCCCTGTTTCCCTAATAATTATTGGTGTTGAGCATCTTTTAATTTTACTCTTGAGCTGTCAGAGTTCTTTATATTTTCTGGATACAAGGCTTTCCCATCCCTCCCCCTCCAAAGGATAGCCCTTGCCAGCTAACTTAGTAATTACAGGAGTGAGCAAGAAGCAGATATAACTGCTAGTCCACTGAAGAGATACCTCATCTTGTAGGAGGTAGCCTACATAAGTGGGGGGTAGCCTGGGCAGGTTCATCCTCCAGAAGCATTTTGGGGTCATGCAAGTGCTTGGAAAGGAACGTGTAAGCCTCAGATATCTGTACCAGCAAGACTGCAAGAGATGACATTGACCAGGAAGATTTTGAGTCTAGAGGTTTCTAATTGCCATTTGTGGCTATAAAAATTCTGCAGATGTTTGCTATTCAAAGTGTGGACCTTGGACCAACAGCATCTACGTCTCCTAGGAGCTTGTTAAGAATACAGAATGTCATGCCCCACCCGAGACCTACTGAATTAGAATCATTTTAATAAGAATCACAGTGATCTGTATGCATTTTTATAGTTCAAGAATTGCTGCTATAGGACACTTAAAATAGATTTTAAAACTGCATTGCAGAAAGCCTGCCTGGATACCTGTGCCAGATGGAGCTGGCTGGTACTCGAGACTGGATTGGGGAAAAACAATTACGCAGGCAAATTTATCTCCAGGATCCCTTAACCAACCCCCTCAATTCCAAATCTTTCCTTTTATATTTGGGGTCCTCCTTTTTCTTCTTTACTCTCTTAAATAACCAGTGCTTTCTTTTTATTTTACCCCTCTCCTATGGCACAACATGTTCTGTGCAACACTCCAAACGCCATCATGCCACAGACAACATTAAAGGTGTCTACAATTTATAATTTCCCTCCAATTAAGAAATGAGAAGACCTAAGCCTTTTGGAGAAAACTTCATAGATTGGGATGCCCAGGGTTTTTTTTTTTTTTTCCAGATCCTGAAATGACACCAGAGATCGTCTTTCTTATTTATATCCTACATTTTACATTGTGCTAAGAAGAACTGAAGATTGAAATAAGGGTAAAAAAAAAAAAAAAAAGAAAGAAAGAAAGAAAGAAAGAAAGAAAAATCCGCCATGAGTAGGGTTTATGTACTGAATCTATACCATATTGAAAAGTGTACTTTGCAAGAAATAGGTGGTAAATTTGGTTGTAAGCTTCCCAGCAGCCAGAGAGAAGGGGAAAATACATGAATCACAAGTTCAGCATGCAAAAGATAAAAACCAATTGGCTATTCAGAGTTGCCAGGCATTCTTGGTGCTGATGTGTTAAGGGAATTTTCTTCTTCAGTCCTGAAATTTCCAGGTAAGAACAGACACATCCTAATACATGGACCCTTAGTGAGTTGATGTCCTCTTAGGAAAAGGACTCCATTGTGAGCATTTTGGGTCTGCACAACAGTAAACCAAAGAGAGGATCTCAGGCAGAGCTTGGGACTGGGGGCCACTCTAACATACCCACAGGAAGTTAACTGAGGCTGAAAGTGTATGCCATGGATAAATTGTACCTTGTAGGTGGCCACCTAGATGGGGCCACTCTACTGAATTACTTTTATTCTTTTCTCTTTTGTTCTTCCCCAAATATTATCCTACTGTAGAAAGTCTTAAGGAGACTTATCTTTAGTCCAGACAACTGGATCAAAAGATTTATTCTCTTTTACCTAAGAGGGAAACCTGCCTTTACTTTCTTACTTAAACCCTCTGAGAACATTAGGAATGACAGGGACCTTGGAGCCCATCTAGGCTATTCTCCAAATGTCAATAAGCCAGGAAGCCATGGAAATTGGCTGCTTCCAAGGGACAGTCATTGCACACTTTGCCAATGGAACAGTGCTGATGCGACTCATGATACTAGCAGTTGGCTGCCAAGTGGTTATGATAAAAGGGAGCAAGCTAGTTGAAAGCACGTGGGTGGTGGAAGAGAGGACACAATGTGACTCATATGCAAGAGGGGTTCATTTGGTATAACGGAAAGAGTGCTAGGCTAGTATCTGCTGTGTGACCTTGGGCATGTCCTTAACCTCCTTGGATTTTTCTCACTTATAATAATCAAAGTAATTAATACTTACTGGGCCCTTAGCACTTTACATGAACCATTCATGTTGAATTTTCATAACAATCCATAAATTAGATTCCACTATTTCTTCTATTTTCCAAATGAGGAAACTGAGGCACAAAGACCCAAAGGTTTAACCCAGGCCATCTGACTCCAGGGTCTGAACTGTGTCACCTAAAGTGTCAGATTAGATTAACGCTAAGGATTCTATGTCTGCCATTCACTTCCTCTCTTGTGAAGTTGAGATAATAATCGCATTGTGAAGATTAGAAGGTAACACAGCTGAAGCGCTTAGTACAGTGCCTGGATCATAAGTGCTCAATAGATGTCAGCTGTTACTATTGTCCATCCTTCCACTCTTACTATTGCCATTGGATGGGACAAATCACTTCTGTCACCTTCTCAACAGCTGCCTCAGTGCACAGTTAGCCCAACTGAACCGATTAATAAGTTCTAACAGTGGGTCAATTCACCATGAAATCAAGCAAGCCTGAAGTGATGCCAAAGTGAACTGCCTAGTTCAATAGTCTGGAGCAGTGCTACCCAATAGAACGTTCTGTGTTGATGGGGATGCTCTTCATCTGTGTTAATATGTAGCCACTAACAGCATGTGCCTACTGGGGACTGGAAATGTGGCTGGTGTGACTGGGGGCCTAGGTATTTCACTTTATTTAACTTCACTTCCTTTGAATTTGTATCTTACTAGCTGCACGTTGCTAGGGGCTACCATATTGGACAGCTTAGGCTAACACCTATATCTGGTAGCCAAGAATCCTTGGTAAGAGGACACTAAGTGTCGGGCACAAGAAAGAAAGTTGGGGGCCCCTCTGGCCACAGCTCTGTTTTGCTACAGTTGCCTTAAAGAATCATGGGTATTTGAATGCTCCTGATTTAGAGGATTTCCTCCACACAGTAAGTAAAGTTGTGTATTTTAGGGATGGGAGGGCAGGATGGTGAGAAGAGAGAAGACAATTGCACTTCCATTGCTGGGATGCCCTTAAGTGATTCTGGGTGGAATTAGATTCCTTATTGTCATTAAAAATTGTTTTTAGGGGCCGGATAGTTACACCTGTGCCATGTGACAGCACCATGACATTTCATTTTTCAAATGCTCTGTATTGCTGCGTGCAGAAACTAAAAAGTGACTTCAAGTCATGGCTTCAATGTTTAATTAGGAAAAAGATGATCAAAATGGATGATCAAAGAATCATAGACTTGGAGGGAGCTGTCGTGTAAGCATGACATGACAAACTGGCATTTTAGGAAAGCCATACATACATCCCCAGGACACAAGTGTGACACTGTGCTTCGCTTTTCAGACTGACTGGCTTTGGATCAAGAGAGGAGGAGCAATCAGTTAGGTGGTGACAGCACCACCTTCAGCTCTTACCCTGCTCCTTCAAGATCCCCCCCACCTTTTTTAATGAAAGAATTTCTTGATGACATGAAGAGGTCAATGAGCTCATTTTGATCTAAGTATGTAAGCATGTGACTACTGCCCTGGTACAAATTTCTAGGCCTTGTATTGTGTTCTGGTTCCAAAAATTTTCAGCAATGAAGAATCCCTCCTCTACTTACTCCCCCCTACCACCAGTATTGATTGGGTGACTAATTCAATGGCTGCCAAAATTTTCAGAAAACGAAATTGAAATCTAATGAGCCTTGCTTGTGTTAAACCAATTTTTAAATGATAGTAATTAAGAGAGTTTTCATATAGGAAAGGCTTTGTTTAGATTGCAACATTAAAAGCCAAGACCAGAAGAAATACAAGGGTCTTATGCACAAAGGATTCTCTTTTTGTTGTCTTGTAATCACGCTGGCCAGTGTTCGAGCAGTGAATGCTAACACAGTGGCCGGCCCTGGCGTTTGCCCCACTTCACCACTGTCCTGGTGAGTCTACCTCGGAGAACGTCTTGCACCAGAGCTGCGGCCTCTCAGGCTGTCTGCAAACAGATACCAGGCCATCTGCCCTCTTGCCTTCCACCCAAACACAGCTGCTGGGCTCCATCCCAGCTCCAGCCATCTGGAGGAAGAATAAAGGCCCCTCTCCTCACCCTCCTCCTGGCTGCCAAGAGGAGACTGGGGAATCTTGGCATTCTCTTGGCACCAGTGAGGAAAGGAGAATGGAAGAAGCAGCCAGATCTGCTACTAGTGGCAGGCAGCTCCTTCACTCTGGTTGTTGGGGGTCAATGAAGCCTTTATTCATTCCCCAAACATGTTGAGCTTTTGTACACATCAAGCCTGAATCGAACCAGGCCCTGGGGACTTGAGGCTGGGGAGACACGGCTCCTGATCTGTAGAAGCTCACACTCAAGTGAGGATGATGGACATGTGCACAGTCAAGTTCATTGCAGGCAGAAGTAAGGTCATAGGGGCCCAGCAGAGGCATGTTTGACCCAGTGTGAGGGAGTCCGAGAAGTCTTCCCGCTGAAGGTGATGCTGGGCCTGATGTCTGAAAGTGAGTCTGTAGTAGGTGTTAGCGAATCTGAATGTCAAGAGGCTGGCCCCGGGTGGGAAATGTGTGGACCTGTGCATGGTGAGGTGAGGAGTATGAAGGGGGAGGTGATGAAGGGAGGGGCTGGACAGGGACAGCCAGGCTTGGGTGGGCCTCGATGCCCCTCAGAGAATGAAGGGTAGGCAGTGGAGGGCTGTGAGCACGGAAGAGTGACGGTCAATGTGGGAAGGTCTTCAGGGGGTGGGAAAGAGGACGGCTTGAAGGAAACAAGACTAATTAGGAACAGTCACAGTGATCCAGAGGAGAAATAGCGGCAGCTGAATGAAGTGGCTGTGGAAAAGGAAATTAATATGGGGGAGAAATCTTGGCCAAAAACGTTAGCTTTAGACCCTTCAAACTGGTTCCCAAATAATTTTTTTTTTTGGTTTTTTTTTTTTTATTTATTCATGAGACACACACACACAGAGGCAGAGGGAGAAGCAGGCTCCATGCAGGGAGCCCGATGTGGGACTCGATCCCCGGTCTCCAGGATCAGGCCCTGGGCCAAAGGCAGGCGCTAAACCGCTAAGCCACCCGGGCTGCCCCGGTTCCCAAATAATTTTGAAGTTCACAGTAAGCTCTGCAATGGAGGAACTCAAAACTCAGCAGTGTGCCTGGACGTCTCTGAGGACAGGAAAGAGCTTGATGGCACAGGGATTGCTTGTGCCTCAGTGGGCCCAAGGGCCACCTGGCAGCCGCAGATGGTACAAAATGGCATGTCAGGCTACTTTCAAAAAGGATACTTACCAAGAGGTATCTGACTTGCTGAAATGGCTCAAATCCCAACTATAACATTTACCTATGATCCTCATTCCAGTTTGGTCCTCCCAGCCACCAGGAGAGACCATACCTAGGCAGGTTGTTCAGCTGGCTGCAGTCAGCTCTCCGGTGCTTTTGGCCGGATTGAGAAAAACCTCAGGGCAGTGGAGGGCAGCGCAAGGAGGAGAGGCAGGTCAGGTGCCACCTCTTCCCCCTCTTGCCCTCTCCATAAGGGCAGATGCTGCCCTCCAGGCCCTGCATATCAGAGGCCAATGGGCTGTTTGGTTTCTTTTTTCCCTGATTAAAGGGAAAGGAGGTAAAGGCTCTTTCTGTTCCAATGCCCTTCATTCCTGGCCTCCTGAAAGTGTGCAGAGTTCATAACTTCCAAAGCACTCATGAAAGAGTCAGGAGCCAAAAAGCAGAGACTGAAACTGGCTCCTCTTTGAAAGGCGGGGATGAAATGCTAGTGACAATCTGACTTATGGTAGAAAAGGAGCAATAGATGCCATAGTCCCATCCCTTAGACCCAAGCAATAGTCTCCACACTGACTATGACAGAGAACCCGAGGCCTGGCTCACTGCTTAAAACCTCAGTTTCTAAACATTTAAAACAAACAAACAAACAAACAAAAAAACAAAAAAACATTCCAAAGCACTTTACTATGTGCAGATTTTGCCATTTTTGAAAATGTGAGGCATAGAGAATTCCAGGAGGCCTGAAATCTAGCAGGTGGATTAAACCATTCTTTAAGTCACTGAAAACGTGTATACACCATTATTTTCCTTTCTCAGTGATGAATCTTAATTTCTCTTCTGAGGAATTCTTCTTTACTTTTGACGCATACAATTTAGAAATGACAACAGCTAAAAATAACCATAATCTATCCTTGCTGTTTTTCTCTAAGGAGGATTGTTCAGGTTTGTTCGGTAGGTTTTTAAAACGTTTATTTGCTATTGCTTTAATTCTCGCACTGTAGAACATCTTCTGTTATCAATGTTAGCCTAAATTAGACATTATAAGAACAGTAGATAAGCTTGTTAATTCAGCTAACTCATAATTTGTTACATTAGAAAACAAAAAAACCCCAACGAGTCAGCATCTTTAGAGGACATGATAAATTAATTTTATCACCTTCAAAACAGAAGGTTTTGCTGAAGGGCCCAAGGATTACCACTTAGTGCCTTTGTTGGGAAAGGCCCCCCCACCCCCTTCCCGGTGTTTTTCTCATATTTTAAGAGAGTAAAAGAGTATTTTTCAAGCATCAATCTTATTTCTAAAATTCACGCTGTGAATCCTCAGCGCATTGATTCCCAGAGCGCTGAGCTTTGAAAGGTCTGCTGGCTTCCCTGGGCCTGGGGGCCTGCGCTCCTTACTCCTGTGCGCAGGGCCCGAATGCCTGCACTCTGACACCTGCCTTCCCCCTTGCTGTGGGCTCTGTTATTATGGTCTTTGAATCACATGCTTTCAGCCAGAGAACCCTCGACACAGTTTGCCCTCCAAGATCCTGCATACTTTTGTTGGACCAGAAGGGCAAGTCACATGACTTCCTTCGCTTGTCTGGAAATTGCTCAGTCAAAAGATTTCTCAGCATTTCTTTCACTTCATTTATTCCAGATCCTTCAGATCCTACTTTGTTCTCATGCTCAGAATTTCAGCAGATGGTCTTCTAAAGGGGAAAATATGTTGTGGTATTCAATTCTCCTCTCTTATATCCCTCACTTACCTCTTCCTTAAAGCCTTTTTTACAGGCTATCCTCTTCCAAGCATATACACACATACACTTTTTTTCTTTCGTTGTAGTGATATGCACAACCACAATTTCTTATTTTTTTTCTCACTTCCAAGACAAATTCTGCAGGCACCATCATTTGGCACCTTCAGACAAATGCTGAGGTTTTCATTATAATAATCTTGTTTTCTGTTTTTGTTTTTAAATACAACAAAAGATGTTTCAGGAATTCCAAAATCAAGTTTTCTAGGAACAAAATACATAAACACAAAATCCTATTTTAGAGGAAGGGGAATCCTTCAAGAGGATGTGATGGCGCGTCCACATTTTTCAGATGAGACAGTGACAGTCTGGAAGTGGTGGCCCAAGGTCATGATGCAAGTTGTGGCAAAGTCAAAACCAGCAGCAGAGGTGACGGCTGCCTCCCAGACCAGTCATCTCTATCAGTTTCTTCAACTGTAAAGTGCAAAGTGTAACACAACTGTAAAGTGAAGTAGCTGGCATACAAGAGGGTGTTGGAAGGTAAATGAGTTCATATGTGTAAGCACTTAGTGCCTGGCACAGAGTTCATGTTCCATAAATGTTAGATTCACATTGTAGGGAAAGGATGCCCTATATTCTCATTGTGTAGATTTTGTCAAAACAATCTAATTTCTCTATTCTATGGAGTTTCTTTTTTTTTTTTTTTAAGATTTTATTTATTTATTCATGAGAGACATGCAGAGAGAGACCCTGCAGGGAGCCTGATGTGGGACTCAATCTCTGGAGCCTGGGATCATGCCAGGAGCCAAAGGCAGAGGATCAACCACTGAACCACCTGGGCGTCCCATATTCTATGGAGTTTCTATTAGAAATTTGGGAGCTAGGATTTGGCCCAAAATGATGATGCTAATAAATTCATTAACATAAAATATAATAATAATAATTTAACAGTAAAATATCTCAGTATTAAAGTGTTTTATAAGGTAGAGGGCAGCTTTTCATAATCTGTTCTGTTTTTTTACCATATTTATCAACTAAGTTTTACGGTTAAAAGTTTTCCTCCCCAAAATATATATTTTTAAACATAAACATCCTCTATTTTCATTCCTCAGTCTTTCTTTCCCTTTCTTCTCTTTCATCCTGATTATTCTCCACTGAGAAAAAAATTTAGGGCCTTCTAGATTTACAAAATGTATCTGGAAGTAACAGTCTGTCCTTTCTATAATCCAATAAGGCTATCTGTTCATCAAACATGCAACTCTGTTTTTAGTTATATTATTTGCTCCCTTAATCCTCTGATATTTTCATTCTTAAGAGGGAGTAGACAGGGGAGGGTGGTGAAAAATCTTCAAAGACAAATGGCTTAAAATAAAAAGACTTTAAAATGTCAGTGTGTCAATACACTTACAATGTAATGTTCGTGGGATATAAGTAGAAGGAGCAGGATAGAGATGAAAATAACTAAGTTATTGGCCAAGTGGTTGAAAATGTGGTATACATTTAGAGTTCCCTTTCAAATGTCAAATTTGTAAGAATATTTTTAAATGTATGGCTATTTTATATATACATAATAATTTGTATAGATCCGTAAGAACAGCAGATTAATTCTGGGGTAAATTTGGGCCTGATCAAAATCTGCACTGTGGGACTGTGTATCTGACCTTATCATTTCTTCTGAATTAAAAAAAAAAATCCACATACACTTGCTGATGGACACACAAACACACATGCACTTCTAGCACAGACATTTTATCAGGAACCAGTCTTTATTTTAGACCACTTATATTTTTGGTCTTATTCAAGACTTGTTCTCTTGGACACACTTGGATGAAGGTGAGTATGTGGGATACTTATTCAGCAGTGCCTCTGGGATGAACATTTGTGAAAAGGGAGAAAGAAAGCAGAGGAAGAATCAGGCCCACCAGCTGCCTGACGGCCTCAGCCAACATTACGGAGCTCTCTGGAGCTAAAATGGCCCTGGCAGGTGTCCCATATGAAGTCAAAGGCTGGGTTTTTCAACTGCCATTTCAATCAGTCACTGGATATGGACTGCCCTGGGAAAGGCCTGTCCCTGGGTGAGGCTACTCTCTGCAACTGGGGCAAATCCTAAGGAGGCTGACACCCAAAACTGTTTGCAAGCCCAATGGCCCTCCCAGCAGCAAGGCAACAAATCTTTCAAGAGACATCTGGGGAATCCATCACTGAGACCACCATGAGTCTGGTCCTAACCAGCTCTGGGCACTGGGGCACATTACTTGAGGTTTCAATTTTATTTCCTAGGAAAGAGCTGACTGGATTAGATAATCTCTAGGATTTCTTTGAGCTCTAAAATCTTAAATTTTAAAAAAATCAAGCTGAACTTTCATAGCCTGACTTCTATCTACCTTGTCTTTAGCAAATGTAGCAAATATTCCGATGTTACATATGCAATGAGAAGATACACACATGCACACAAGTAGATGGAAACTTGTCTTGTTCCTTTTGACACATCAGGAGTTTGGCCAGAAAGTACAAGCAAGGGGGAAAGTGGGAGGAATTAGGTAAGAACTCCATTCTTGGGCAGCGCTGAAGAGCTACCAAGGGGGCCATACATTGTGGGACTCTACAATATAGAATTCAAAAATAAGGTGGTTTTCTTAAGCCTTTAGATCTCTCTACCCAACAGTGATAAGAGCTCGTTCTCTTTCTCAAATTATGGTGATTAGACCCAATTGTAGGAACATTAAGGGGAAAAAAAGTACCCTTCTCATCTCTTCCTTTATCAGCCAGCCCACAGGATCTTCCACCTCCTCCCCAGCTAGATTTTTCAAGACTCGTGTGGGCATCTGCAGCATGGAAGCCAGATGGCAGTTTTCTTGAATCTGACTGTTCTACTTTAACAGCCTCTCTGCAAAAAGCTCCCCAAATGAGTATGCTGCAGGTAGGGTCAGCATGAGAAAACAGTGGATTCAGGTCATCTGAGAACATGGGATCCCCTAAACACCAAGTAGATGAGAAGACAGCCTAAAGATAAACTCAGTGTGGAGACTTTCAAGGGTCTGTCCCTGGGTAAAATATGGAACTTGGTGGAACCCAGCCAGGAAACCAGGTCTCTTGTTTTTACTTAAGATGCAGAAACAGTCCCCCCCCATTTGTAGGAAGAGGCTGATTGGCAGAGGGAGGTTTGGAAGTCTAGTGGAGCTAACCATTTTCTAGACTTTGGGGCAGATCTTTGTCCCATGGTGAGAGTCTCAGGATGGATCCACTTAGTTGCTGAGTTTTGGTTGCTACAAGAAAATGGTTAGGGCAGTGTGGATGGTGGAGGGAAAGGGGAAATATTATGGGATTCTGAGGTAAAGAAAGAGAGAGCGCTCTGTGGGTTGTCAAACACCAGTGTGCAGGCTGGGATCAAGCTGGCTGCTTCAGAATCACGTGAAGAACTTGTTAAAAATAGAGATTTCTGAAACCCATCCTAAGAAGTTTTGATATTACAACAAATTCTCCTGTTTGATTCTGATACGCAGTTAGGTATAGGAACTATAGGGGTAGTTAGAATGTAACAGTTAAATTATTGGAATTCAGCCATTATTTAAATATGTGGTTATTAAGCATCTTCTATGGAAAAGTTGCTTAGTTAAGTTCTGTGGGGTTTATAAACATTTAGAAGACTTAAGCTGCCTCACATGCCTTTGAACATGAGCAGAGGACAAGAAAGGGACACAGGTAGGTGACAGACAGGGATGTTCTCAGACATCAACTCTGATGGGATGGAGAGAATAGAATGGAACTCTGATGCCAGGGGAAAATAAGCAGATGTTTAAATGGAGTAAGGAAAGAAGAAGGAGACAGCTTGGCAGAGTTCCCAGGAATAGTCCCTAGTTCAGATGTCCAAAGGTTGGAGAAGACAGTATTAATATAAACCTCATAAGTCTGTAGAAAAAAAATCAATGAAAGCATGTATATAGTACTAAGTATGGTCTGTGATAATCACCAATAAATGATAGATATTAAAAAAGAAAATTTAAAGATCAAGAAATTTAAAGAGCTATGGGTGAATACCTTGTTCAAAAATATCTCTCCCTCTCTGCCTGTCACAGTGCTTCTAATTCCTTTTCTGAGTTTTGAAGTCTTATTGGAAAAGACTTTTATTGAAGAATCTATTTTGAAAGGCTTATGCCTTAAGCTTTTAATAGGCTAGGAAGAAGGAGAAGAAAAACAGGGGACAGTGGCCACATGGGAGGACAGAAGTCAGGAAGGAGTTGAGGTAGTGTCAGAAGCTAACTTTCATACACATGACATCATTGCTATAGATGCCGCTTTCCTGAAAGTGAGTCAGCAGTCTAAGGCAAGTTGTAAAGCCTGTGTGATGATTCAAAGTCCAGGCCCACTGCACCTAATGGCTCCTTCTTCATCTCAGCAGCTGGTAGATGGGGAAGGAGATTATGGAGAACGGTCCTATTTCTTAACAACCTGGGTCTTTAAAAAACAAAAACAAAACTCTGTGCTCACATTCCTTTGGTGAGAATCCATTACTTTGCTCATCTAGACATTAAATGGGCAGGTGGGTGGGGGAGGGTGAGAAATGTAGCTCCTGGCTGGGCAGAAGGACTCAGGACTCTGAGTCCTGGGAGCTCCTGACAATGTGACAGCAGATTCACAAAGAGGAGTCAGAAACAAAGAGACACAGGCTTGACCAGCAAGAGAAAAGCTAAAGTCAAGAAACAGGTCAATCAATGTATAGGTGCCCCACCCCCAAATAAATGAACCTTTTCAGGGAGAAGAAAGGTGTTAAGTTAGGTACCAGTCTGAGAAAAGAAAAGGGAAAGCATTTGGGGAGTTTATAAGGGATTGAGAATGACAGCCTTGGCTGAAAAGATGAGAAATTGTGCTGGAAGAAGGTAGAGAGGCCCAAGAGAGGAAACAAATCACCAAATGGAAATTTGGACTTTTTTTTTTTTAATTTATTTTTTATTGGTGTTCAATTTACTAACATACAGAATAACCCCCAGTGCCCGTCACCCATTCACTCCTTTGGACTTTAAAGCCAGGGGACAGACATGGCTAGTTGATCACTACAGATTTGTGCTCCCCCTGGCCAGCAGGAGGCTACGTTTCCCACCCCTTACTTGTAGGTGGGCTGTGTGATTGCTTCTCACCAATGGAATGTGAGCAGAAGATTTTTTATAAAAAGTAAAGAGAGCCAGTGGGCCAAGAAAGCACACATATCTCCATATGATCTCTTTCTCCGTTTGCCGGCTTCTAAGATGATGAGGAAGAAGGGATCACAAGGTGAAGAGGTCCCGGCCTCTGAATGATCACATGGAGGGCCATGAGACCCACATAAGTCTGGAAAGAAAGTATTGTTTTGAGTGTCTGAGATATCAGAGCTTATATATTTCAGCAGCTAGCTTTACTTAACACATATAAAAGGTCAGAGGAGGCCTAGGGTTGAGCAGAGGTGATTCAAGAATCAAGGTGATGATTCTTTTGAATTTCCCCCACACAAGTAGAAGACCATAGGCTGATAAATACAGCTACCCCACATGCAACATAGAGAGTCACCAAGGCCAAGTAAAGAGAAACTTTCCTCCTCCTCCCCACTTCAACACTAGGCTTCAGGCTCCAGACTTTGGGGGGAGGGGTGATTTCCCTTTCTTAAGGCTTCCATCTGTCATCTTTTAAACCACTTTGATTCCAGATAAAAATGTTGTAGAATGGGAAGGACACTGGGTGTTTAGCCTAGCCTTTTTTTTTTTTTTTTTTTTGGTGGGGAGAAGGGGAGAAGGGGTAGAGTAACAGAATCCGATGAACAGGAGAAAATTAGTTGTGAAGAGGGCAGTGCTACCATAAGAGAACAACCTAGTATTTCCAACTGACCTGTGGGTGTGCTAAAAGAAGGGAGGACTTCTTTGACCCAGGCTAGGTTGAATTACTCTGCATGGATGTGTAAAGGTGAGAATTGAGGAAAGGAAGAAAGGTATAGAGAAGGGACAGCAAAGTCCTGAGATGCCAGGAAGATTGGCAGGGTGAGAGCATGAGGGACAGAATGGGGAGGAAGATGGGTCAGTCACATCTGTGAAATGCAGATGTTCAGTGTTAAACCATCTGGTCACTTCCACATAAGTCCTTGTTTCTTCCATTATCAGTGAAAGCTTTTATGCCAAAGACATCTGCTGTGGGAGGTTTTTCAGGAGCACCCAAGGAAGGGCTAGGGTTCTGCAAATGACTTGACAAACTGTGGAACAGGGACATTATTGTGGTGAAGACCATTATTGGGTGAAGACCTAGGCACAGAACCCATCAGGGTGGAGCTTGGAATCAGAGTGACCTTCCAGGCCGTAAACAGTCACTGAGCACCTAACACGTGCAGGGCACTATCCTAGGACATGAGGATAAGGCCTTGAGCAAAACAGAGGAGGTCTCTGGGCACTCACAATCTAGTGGAATGACAGACAATAAATAATGGAACAAATAACCTGAGTGAGAAAACAAAGCGGAGGATGTGATGTGCCTGGAGCATCTGCTTGAGGATGGGTGGTCGCCTTGCAGAGGCAATGAAGCCAAGACTATTCCACAAGGAATTTGCAAACATCTTGGGGGAGAAGTGGGGGGTGGGGGTGGGGGGTGGAAGTCTGGGGTCCAGGAGCAGAGCCACCGCAGTCTGCGTAGCTACAGACTCCTTTACTCATTCCTACTGCTCACTCTTTCCCTCCTCTCCACAGTGATGTAATGTTCTTTTTCAATGGACAATAAACATGTATTGAACCCGTTCTTTGTATGCGTCGGAGATACTCTGACTATTCCAAAGGATAAAAATCAAGGTTGCTGCTGAAGAGGGGGCTCCCAGATTCTCCTTTCCTCGGGTCCCCAAGGAAAAGGCAGTGATCCACGGTTTGAAATGATTTGATCTCACATTTGTCTAGAGGCAGCAGAGGAAAGCCGCCCAGAAGACCGCTTAAGCTCCTTAGCTGTCCCGAGGGAGGGAGCACTCCACCCTCCCCCAGAGTGAGGACGTGTGTGTGGCCGACGCTGACGTCCCTGTAAAGCCGGCGGTGCAGACGGCCCAGCTCCCGCGCTGGAGGCTCGGCGGCCTTCGGGAGTGCAGGGAGTGCAGAGAAAAGAAGGAGCTCCATCTAGTGTCACAAAACCAGACCAAAGGCACCCTGAACCACTTATCAGGTGAACACACACACACACACACACACACACACACACACACACACACCTTGGCTTGTGTCAAGAAATAGGACCTTAGGGATCCCTAGGTGGCTCAGCGGTTGAGCGCCTGCCTTCAGCCCAGGGCGTGACCCTGGAGACCTGGGATCGAGTCCCACGTCGGGCTCCTTGCATGGAGCCTGCTTCTCCCTCTGCCTGTGTCTCTGCCTCTCGCTCTCTGTCTCTCATGAATAAATAAATAAAATCTTAAAAAAAAAAAAAAAAAGGACCTTAAAAGCCAGAACTGCTGGCTTGTAGGAGTTCAGTGCCAAGTAGAAGTTGGGCTTCACCTCTGTCTGGGAGAGAAGAAAGGTGAGGGGGTCTTAAGATCCTGCTCTTAGGGGACTATGCATAAAATGTGTCCTCCTAGAAGGGCAGACCCCAGTGCTACACACAGGTTCATTTGTTTTTATAAAATCAGGGCATGGGGCCTTGACAACACCCAGAGTACTCTGGGGAGGCATATACACTGGGTCCTCCACATGCGTGAATTTTTTGAAGCTTTTGTGCACGTTTTTGTACCTGATGGGTCATGGGGTTCCAGTATCTTCAGCCTTAGTGAATAATGTCAGACCGTCTTCCAAAGTGGGATATAATGATTTATGATCTCACTGACTACAGGTGGGTTCTTTTTCCTCCTTGTCTCCCAAACTTGGTGTTGTCAGCCATTTTCATATTTGTCATCCCAATTGGTATAATCCCAATACCTTGGGGTAGTTTAATTTGCATTTTCCTAGTTAGTGGCGAGTCCAGCACTTTCCATACCTCCCTTCTCTATTTGGATTTCCTCCTTTATGAATTACCTATTGGCCATTTCCCCATCATCTATCTTTTTCTTATTTGCATTAGTTCATTACATATGCCGGTTAAGTGGCCTTTATCACATGTCTCGTGCTTTGTCTTTTCATTTTCTCTTTGCGGCATCTCTGGATTAACAGATGCTCTAATGGAATTCAATGTATAAATCTTTTCCTTTATGGCTTGTATTTTCTGTGTCCTGTTTTAAAACTATTTCCCACCTTGAGGACAAGAAGGCATTGCCCTATATTATCTTTCAAAAGTTTTTTGCATTTAAGTCTTCACTCTCCTGAAACTGAAATTTTGTTGGTAGGAGGTAGCACTCATCTTTTTTAATTTTTTTTCCATGTAAATCTCCAACTCTCCTAGATCTGTTTATTGGAAAGACCATTGCCTTCCCACTGTTCTGCAGAACCACTGTCCTCTGTCCTCTTAAATCAGGTGTCCATTTGTGTGTTTTGGAATGTTCTATTATTTTCCATTGTCCCAATTGCTGAATGTTTATAATATATCCTGGCTAGCTAGTCCTCTCATCTTGTTCTTCAAGTGTCTTGGCCATTCTTAAGCCTTTGTATTGCCGAATAAAACTTATAATCACAGGGTTGCATTAAATCTGCAGGCTACTGGGAAAGAGTTAACATCTTTATAATATTAAGTATGCAATCAATAAATCAATAAATTATAATATATAATTATTTATATAGGTCTTATTTAATTTCTCTCAATAATACTTTGTAATGTTCCTATAGAGATCTTGGACCTCTTTCATGGGACTTATTTCTAGGTATTTGATTTTTCATGCTTTCGTAATTTTTTAAATAGACTTTATTAGAGCAGTTTTGGCTTCACAACAAAACTGAGCAGAAAACAGAATTCTCATATACGCTCTGCCCCCACAAGAGGCATAGCTTCCCCCATTATCAACATCGCTCACTAGAGTGTCACATTTGTTACAACCAGTAAACACACATGACAAATCATCATCACCCAAAGTCCATAATGTACATTAGTGTTCACTTTTGATGTTTTACCTTGTATAGATTTTGACAAATGTATAATGACATGTATATGTACCCAGCACTGTAGAATCACACGGAGTAGTTTCAGTGCCTTACAAATTCTCATGTTCCACCTTTTCATTCCTCTCACTACCCAAACCCCTGACAACCATTGATCCTTTTACTACCTCCATAGTTTTTTCCTTTTCCAGAATACCATATGGTTGGATTCATACAACCAGTAGCCTTTTCAGATGGGTTTCTTTCACTTAGTAATGTGCATTTAAAGCTCCTCTATATCTTTTCATGGCTTGGCTGAAGGACATTTTGGTTGCATCAAAGTTTTGACAATTTTGAATAAAGCTGCTACAAACATCTTGTGCAGGTTTTTGTGTAGACATAAGTTTTCAGTTCCTTTGGGTAAATAACAAGGAGTGTGATTGCTAGGTTCTATAATAAGAGTATGTTAGTTTTGTAAGAAACTGCCAAATTGTTTTCCAAAGTGGCTTTGCCATTCTGTATTCCCACCAGCAGTAAATCAGGGTTCCTGTTGCTCCACATCTTTGACTGCATTTGGTGTTGCCAGTGTTCCAGATTTCAGCCCTTGAAATCGGTGTCTAGTGGTATTTCTTTTAAATTTGCAATTCCCTAATGCCATGTGGTATTGAACATCTTTTCATATACATTTTTTCCATCTGTATTTCTTTTTTTTTGGTGAGATGTCTGTTCAGGTATTTTACTCATTTTGAAAATCAGGTTGTTCATTTTCTTATTGTTGAGTTTTAAGAGTCCTTCATCTATTTTAGATAAAAGCCTGTTATCTGTTATCAGATATGTCTTTTGTAGCCCTTTATCAAACATCTTTTTTCTCCCCCATCTATGACTTGTCTTCTCATTCTTTTTGACAGGATCTTTGGCAGAGCAAAAATTTTTAATTTTCATTAAACCTAGGTCATCCAGGAATCATGATGTTAGTAGTGTATTTAAAAAATCATTATCAAACTCAAGGTCATCTTGATTTTCTCCTATGTTATCTTCTAGAAGTTTTATAGTTTTACATTTTACGTACAGGTCTGTAATCCATTTTGAGTTAATTTTTGTGAAGAATGTAAGGTCTATGTCTAGATTTACTTTTTTGCCTATAGATATCTGGTTGTTTCAGCATCATTTTTTGAAAAGACTCTTTGCTCCATTATATTGTCTTTGTACCTTTGTCAAAGGTCCCTTGACTATATTTGTGGAGGTCTCTCTCTGGGCTCTCTGTTCCATTTCTGTGATCTATTAATCTACTTTCACCAATACCACCTCGTCTTGACTACTGTGTCTTTATAGTGAGTCTTGATATTGAGTAATATTAGTCCTTCAACTTTGTTCTTCACCTTCTTATCCTTGTGCTAGCTATTCTGAGTCTTTTGCTTCCTCATGTAAACTTTAGAATCAGTTTGTCAATACCCACAAAATAACTTGATGGGATTTTGATTGGGATAGCATTGACTCTATAGATTAAGTTGAAAAGAACTGACATCTTGACAATATAGAGTCTTCCTATTCATGAATATGGAATATTTCATTTATCAAAGTTTTATAGTTTTCCTCATATGTGTCTTATCCATATTTTGTTAGATTTATATCTAAGTATTCGCTTTGGGGAATATTCTGTTCTATTTTTATCAGTCTTTTTTCCTTTGCTTTTCAGTTTTGTAAGTTCTACTGAGGATCCCCAAGATCAAAACTTACTCCTTTATCATTAAATGATGCTCTTTTTTTATCTTCGGTGACTTCCCTTGCTTAGAAGCTTGCTGTGTTTTGACATAAAGCTCACAAAAATGGGGAGGCACCCTACGACTGGGTTGTTAACTCTCAAACCTATTCACACTGGGTCTACCCCAGTACTGATTCCCAGGGAGGTTTCTGCTTATAGGTTTCTACTTCAGTAAATTGTGATTCCCTGTATTTGACTGTCTAATTTATGGGGCAGTAGTTTGCCCTCTTACCTCAATTCTCTTGACAAATCTAAGAAAGCTGATTTTTCAATTTGTTCACCTATTACCTGTTTTAGGATAGAGCAATGATTTCCAAGCTCCTTACAAGCTGGACTGGAAATTGATAGCCCCATTATTTTTAAAAGCAATTTAATAATCTTTGTTTTTTAATTCAAAGGTTTATTCTATTTATAGTTACTGTAATTGACAGATATTTGGATTTTACCTCTTATTCTTTGCACTCATTTTTCACATATAGTCCCTTTACTTGACTTCATTCAGATTGAGTATTCTTAGTAATCTTCCTACGATTTTCTCTCTCTCTTTTTCTTTCTCAGCTGAGTGTGTGTGTTAGTGTGTGTGTGTGTGTGTGTTTATGGATCTATCCTGCTTGGGATTAATTTGTATTCTTGATTCTTTGGATTGATATCTTTCATCAATTTTGGAAATTCTCAGCCATTTTCTTCTCAAATAATTGCTTTTTCCCCACTTTACTCTTCCTCTCTAATTTAATGAGATCTCACTGCATTTTTTTATTTGTACTATATTCATTCATATCTCTGTGCTTCATTCTGCATATATTCTACTCTATTTCCAGTTCACTAATTTTTTGCCAGTATGAATATTCTACTATTGAACCCATTCATTGCATTCTGTATTTTCTAGTTCTAGAATTTCTATTTTTTTAATTGGTTATCCAATAAGTTTTCAGTTCTTTCACCAGATAATCAGTTTTGTCTTTTGCCTTCTTTAATGTAGAATGCATTTATTTTAATACTTGTTTCTGATAACTCCAATATCTGCAGTTTCCATAAATCTTTTCTTCTGTCATTATTTCTACTGATTATAGTTCATGTTGTTCTGTCCTCTTGTGTGCTCAGTTATCTTTGTGTGCCAGGCATTGTATTAGAAAACTGTTGAAATTATTTGGAAGCCAAAATGATATTAAATTTCTCCAGAGAGCATTTTGGATTGTTTCTGCCAAGCACCTGGAGTCCCTAGAATTTTTGGATTACTTATGTGAGGCTTATAAGAGATTGTGAGAGACTTTTTTCTTGGTTCACTCTTAGTTCCAGGGTGTAGCTCTTTGTATCCTAGACCAAAATGGGACTCACCAAAGCTCTGTCTTGATAGATCATTTACTCCAACTTGTATCTCTGACTTTAAAACTAACAAGAGTACTGATTGGCATTCTGGCCTTTCAACTGCCTCTTCTAAATCAACAAAAATTTCAAGGCATAAGCATTACCTTATGGGTTTTCATTTTCTTCCCACTCTCGACCTTACAAGTCGTCTCATGTTTTCAGACATATCTATATATAATTTATTTAATTTGTACTCATTTTTCTCAGTGAGCGGGTTGGTCTCATTTATCTAGTTCCCCATTTCTAAATATTGGAAGTTTAGAGTTATGATTTTTTTAAACTAATTTTAAGGAAAGAGAAGCTTAGAAAAAGGAAGAAATAAACAAGTATAAAGACAAAGATATCAATGGAAAATATAAGTTTGAAGATAAGCCCTAAAACAAATAATTCATCTTAGGCCTAGCATATTAAATAGAAACATTATTAATTCTTCCTCACCACAGGTATGATGTTTGGCCCACTTAGGTCTTACTACAATGACCTAACCACAGACAAAGTGGAACACCAGAAGACCAGTTCTGGTTTAACTAGTTTGACCCTTGTTTGGTCCTGGATTTTAAGGTCTCAGGATCTATAGGCAGACCTGAATGTACTACCTTCCATTATCCATCCTATTCTTAATTCATATGCTGAGCAAAAGTATTCAGGGTATTTTCCGCTTACTTAGGAAGCACTTAGCTAGAAGTGTGCTTAAAGAAAATCTATTTATGAGAGAACTGTATAGTCTTATTTTTCCCCACCCACTGACTAATCCATAAGACATGCATGGTATTTATCATCCTAATGAGCAAAACGCTACTTATTATCAACAATTTTATTTAATATAGAAACACTAATCTTTTATTAGAAATAAAAGTGGATTTTCATACTTTTTCTTTGTATGTATAGTTAATCATATAGATAAAAATAGAATAAGGAGAATTGGCTTTAAGTCTATGTACCTTGGGGGTTATGCTTAAGATTTAAAAAGTACATTATAGTATAGAGCAAATTTTTATTATGCCCACTGAGGAGAATTTAGGATTCTGTATCTACATGCTAGTATTTCTAAAGGAAATTATATACCTGGTAACACCAGGGACCATGTTCCTATCTAGTGTACTCTCTGGATTAAAATTGATAAAGTTGATATAATGAAAGTGAAAGAGAAAGCACACATAATTTAAATTTAAATAAAATCTATATCTCAGAATCTACAAAACTACTTCTAGAACTAATACATGGGTTGAGCAAGTCAGTGGAATACAAGATCCACATGCAAAAATCAACTATTTCTTTACACTTCAGTGAATATATAGAAATCAAAATTTAAAAAACAATTTGTAGTCACTGAACAGAAAAGTAAAATAATTAGGTATAACTCTAATAAACCATGTGCTGGCCTTGTATGCTGAAATGCAAAATGCTTATGAAAGAAATTAAAGACCCTTAAAAGGTAGAGGAATGTACCAGGTTCAGATAGAAAAACTCAACGTGGTAAAGACATCAATTCTGTCCAAACTGAACTATAGTTTCCATCCCATTCCTATCAAAATCCCAACAAGAATTTTCGTAGATATGGGCAAATTTATTCTAAAATTTATATGGAGAAGCAGAACAACTGAAATAGCTAAAACAATTTTGAAAAAGAAGAATAAAGTGGGGCAGCCCTGGTGGCTTAGCGGTTTAGTGCCACCTTCAGCCCAGGATGTGATCCTGGAGATCCGGGATCGAGTCCCACATCGTCGGGCTCCCTGCGTGGAGCCTGCTTCTCCCTCTACCTGTGTCTCTGCCCCCGCCCCTCTCTCTCTGTCTCTAATGGATAAATAAAATCTCTTAAAAAAATTAAATTAAATTAGAAAAAGAATAAAGTGGACTAAATCCCTCTACTTGATGTTTAGACTTAGTATACAGTTACAGTTATCTAGACAGTGTGGAGTTAGCAAAGGGATGTACACATAGATCAATGGAAAAGAATAAATAACTCAGAAATACAGCCCGTACACAAGTATGGCTGACTGACTTCCAAAAAAGGTACAAAGGCATTTCAAAGGAGGAAGGATATTCTTTTCAATAAATGATGCTGGGACAGTGAACATGTATAGGCAAAAATAATGAACTTTAACCTAAACCCTCATACTATCTCTAAAAATTATCTCAAAATAGATCACAGATTTAAATATAAAACCATAAAACATTTAGGAGAAAATAAAGGAAATATTTTCAGGATCTAGGGCTACATGAAGTTTTTAGCCATGATACCAAAGGCATGACCCATCAAAGAAAAAAACTGGTGAGTTGAACTCCATGGAAATTATGAATTTTGCTCTGTGACTCTAAGAAAATGAATGGACTAGATATAGACTGGGAGAAAATGTTTGAGAATCCGATTATCTGACAAAAGACATATCTGGAATACATATATATTTAAAAACTTAACAGTGAAACAAAACAAAACAAAAAACAATTCGATTTAAAAATGGGCAAAAGACATGAAAAGACATTTCATTAAAAAGGATCTCAATGGGGCAACCCAGGTGGCTCAGTGGTTTAGCACCGCCTTCAGCCCAGGGTGTGATCCTGGGGACCTGGGATCGAGTCCCACGTCGGGCTCCCTGCATGGGGCCTGCTTCTCCCTCTACCTGTGTCTCTACCTCTCTTTCCCTCTGTGTCTGTCATGAATAAATAAATAAAATCTTTAAAAAAAATTTTTTTAAAAAAGGATCTCAATGGAATTGTGCTGAGTAAAAAAAAGCCAATCTCAAAAGGTACAATATGTCTATTTACGCAACGTTTCAAAATGATAAAATTATGGAAATGGTTACCAAGTATTAGAAGATGAGGGGAGAGGAAGGTGGATGTGACTATAAACAAGTAGCATGAGGAATCTCTGTGGTAATGAAATAGTTCTTGACTGTCATGGTTGGAACATGAACGTACGCATGATAAAATTGCATGGAATGTGCACACACACGTACAAATGATGTGTATAGAAGTGGTGAAATATGCATAAAGCCTGTAAATTGTACCAAGGTACCTTGCTTGATCTTGTGCTATAGCTGTTAGCTGTTATCATTGGGGAACAGTGGGTGAAGTAGTATAGAAGGGACCTGTCTATACTACTTTTGCAACTTCCTGTGAATTTATTTCAATATGAGAAAAAATTTAAAATACTACATTTTTGTCACTGATCTTACTCTCTTCAAAATCTTTACAGAAGATGCCAACAAGTAGTCACTTGGGGTGATTTATTTCTCTACTTCTTCACGACTTGATGACAAGGACCCTGAATTGAAATGAAATATCAACAAAGTCACCTAACAGAGGAAGAGGGAAAAAAATAAATCAAGAATTTGGGTGAGGGCAGGGGAGCATTATTATGTCCAGTCATTACTGAAAGGGATGCTTTTCTCAAGGTGTTTATTTTTTAATGATCTTAAATTAACAAGAGTCAAGGCAGCCAGACAGTCTTAGAGAGGAGGTGTTTACAAATGAAGGGGCAGGAGGGGAGCCCTTGGAGACAATAAAGAAAAGTGAAGGTAACAAAAAAGAAATTTAAGAAAGAAGAATTCACTCAGAAGGCAAGGCGAGTAGAGGAGGCTGTCAATTCAAAAATAAAAATAATCCAAAGAAGCAGTACTTGATAAAATGATGAGCATGTTTACTGCTCACCCACCAGACAGACAGAGCTAGTCTATGTTGTGGTTTCCAAGAACTTTTGAATAACATTTACTGAGGTGAGAGGTAACAATTACTGAATTCTGGATTCAGTAAAATCCAGAAATACTTGACAATGGGTATTTACCATATAAATCTTAAAGGGAAAATATCCTGTTTCAGCAATGTTAATTGCTGCCTCATTGTCTTGTCTCTTGTTACCAAGTGAGCAAAATACAAATTGTTTGTTTGCAACTGTTCTACAGTTCTATGGTGTTCTATCAATATTTGCATTTCCCACCAAAAGGATAATTGGATACAGATGAAAGTGAAGAAAACTTAGACTTTCACAACCGATGGACTAGAATTCCATCCCCCTTACTCACCAGTATGAAGACTCAACATCCTTGAGCCTCAGCCTTTTCAGATGAAGATAGTAACACCTTCCAGGACTATTGTGAGGATTAGAAATGATATATGGAGAAGCTTCTAGAACGTCTGGCACGTTGTTGGCATGTAGTCTTTGATAAATATCTGATTATTATGTTGTTATTATTAGTGATTCTTCAGTATAACATTATTCACTATAAAGTGTCATTTTGTGCACATTGCATCTTTCTTGAGCCAATCCAAAGACTAGTGACTGATGAATCACAAAGGCCTCTGTATGAAGTAGTCTTACTTTATAAGGCTGTCTCCTGGAACGGATCCCAAGGATAGAGTTACGGGAGATCGTACATTTTTTTCCCCAAATTATAAAACTTACACGGTAGTGGTTTGTATTAATATAGTAGAAAGCGTATACTGCAGGTGTATTCTTCTCTGCTAGAAAGTCAAATAATGTGTCCATAACATAATCATAGAAAAATAAATAGATTTCCCCAGAAAACTGCGGGAAGTCAAAGCAAAAATCATACATATTTTTGCTCCTCAGAAAGAAACCCATGTTTTTCTACCTCTTGACAAAGATTCTTTACTTGACCAAACTTTGGTGAGGCTCCTGAAGCTTTTCCTAGGCCCATTTTTACACTTCTTTACAAAATCTGCTTTCAGCAGGAACCCTGTTAAGTTGGTTTTCCAAGGATCCCCCATTCTCCATATCTGAGCACTCTGGACACCTGCTCAGGTTCCTCACCCTCTACATTTCCCAGGTGGTGTCTGGTCACCTTGGCCCGTGCACATTACATCTTTCTTGAGCCAATCCAAAGACTAGTGACTGATGAATCACAAAGGCCTCTGTATGAAGTAGTCTTCATACAGCAAGAATCCTGTTAGGTCGGTTTAGCCAGATCCCCCTTTACCTCTGATGCTTCCTCTAAGTAATTTTCAATCCACTGACTCCTGCTCTGTTCCTTGGCAATAAATTCCCACTCACCCGTGCTGTGTTCAGACTTAAGCCCCATTCGATGACAAGGCTTCTTTTCTCCTATCACCACAGTCCTAAATGAAATCAGTTTTTACTGCTTGAACTACTCTCCAGTTCTGGCTTTACCTTGACAGTCTCACATCCCCAAGACTTGCCATGGTTTTCGGAGTCACTCAGGTGTTCAGTAAATTCACTAGACGTGCCTCAATTTTTAAGGGATTATATTGCGTATTATAAAGCCCCAAATCTTTGAGGTGGAAAGGAAGGAATAAATTCCCTGAAAGAAGTAACTATGGTTGTTCTCCCACCACCAAGTCCAGTGTTAGGCTTCTAGGCATTCATCTTCCAGTCATGAAGGGTTCACTTGTCTTCACTGAACCCCGAGTCCCTCCCTGCGAGGCTCTTGCTCATTCACTTTGTTATGAAGATTTCTCAGATTCCCTCGTGCCTCAAAACCCAATGAACCTTGGAACATTTGGCCATCCTGAGTCGGCTGTCATGTTCCAATGACAATGGAAACATTTTATATTATAATTTTAAAAAGAGAACAGCAGGGTAAGTTTGGAAAGAACACGTTCTCAGGGAAACTCAGGGAAATCAAATTATCTGGGAAGATTTAATTTTCACAAAAATATTGCCTTGACCCCAAGTTCTCTCTGAGGTCTGCTCTATAAATGAACTAAGTCTGTGGAAGAAAAGTACAGTGGAATTTGACAACAGAAAAAGCATGTTATTTTTAAGAATTAATGGAAGAAATCATGACTCCAGTTCTTTTCATAATCATAAATAGTGATTGCCTGGACCCATAAAACTTTACAGCGGGAGAGACTTCAGAGATTATAAAATCCAGTCCCATCATTTTACTGATGATGAAGTTAAAGCCTGAAGGTGTGAATGGACTTTCTCATGGTCACACAGATCCTTAGCATTGAGCTGAAGATGAAAACCCAGGACTCCTCACCGGTGGGCCAAGCTCCTTACGTTATCATAGCAGCCACTCGAGGTCACTGTATGAGTCAGGGTCCTCCAGAGAAACAGAGTCAATAAGGACATATACAGATACACAGAAAGAGGTTTATTATGAGGATTGTCTCACATGATTATGGAAGGTAGGAAGTCCCATGATCTGCTGTCTGCGAGCTGGAGCCTTCAAGAAAGTTGGTTGGGACTCCAATCCAAACCTGGAGTCCTAAGAACCAGGGTAGCCCATGGCATAAGCCCAGTCCACATCTAAAAGCCCCCAAAATCAGGAGCACCGAGGAACAAAGGTAGAAGAAGATGGATATCCCAGCTCAAGCAGGGAGCCAATTCATCCTTCCTCCATCCTTTTTGTTCTGTTCAGGCCCTCAACAGATTGGATAATGAATGCCCAGGCTCATTGATGAGGATGATCTTTACTCAGTCTACTGATTCAAATGCTAATTTCTTTCAGAAACATCCTCCCAGACACATCCAGAAATAATGGTTTATTGGCTCTCTGGGCATCCCTTAGCCTAGTCAAGCTGATGCACAAAATTAACCATCACAGTTACCGTATATTTTCAAATATGTCTTTTATCTCCTCTTCTATGTCCAATAAAAAACTTAAACGTAACAGAAGGGGACTTTGTTGTGTTTATCATATTCCGAGCCTAGACTAGTTCCTGACACCTCGTGGACAATCTGTATTTCCTACAGATATCCCCGGGAGTGAGTATGAGGCCTACTCTCAGAGCTATACCCATCTATTCTAGGCTTGTAGATCCTGTGTGCAGGTAATCTTATATAGCTCATTGCCCCAGTGGTGGATTAAAGATGGCCACAAATTCTTAGATAATCCTCCAGTTGGGGGGTAGGTCTAAAGTCCCCTTGCTCCATAATCTGGATAAACTCTGGAACAGCTTTGACCAATATAACACAGCGAAAGCAATGTAGTGCCTATTTCCAAGGCCAGGTTTGAGAAACTAGAAACTTCTGTCCATTTGAGCTCTTTCTCTCCTGGTGCCCTGAGCCACCATGCAAGGTCTGAGCCCACTGTGCTGAAGAAGCCAAGTGCTGCAGTCAGGAGACGCCACTGAGCCCTGCTTTAGAGGCTCCCTGCCAAGGCACCAGACATATGGGTGGAGCTGTCTTAAACCCTCCAGACACTAGACCATCCACCAGCTGAGTCCCACCCAGTGACCATAGTTGATGCCATATGGATCAGAATAATCGCTCAGCTGAGCGATTCGCTGCCTGGATTCCTGACTCACGAAACCAAGGAAGATAATAGTTGTTGCTTTAAGTTATGGTTGTGGAGCAGTCTGTTATGCAGTAACAATAACCAGAATAGGCTCCCACCAAAACCCCCCAGCCCCTTTCTGTGCCCTTATGGAGGGTCTCAAATAGAATTTGTTCGGCTGTAAGTAACAGAAAACCCTATTTAGTGGCTTAAACAGGTGACAGAGGTCCAGAGGCAGGCATCCTGGAATAGCACGACTTCTCCAGGCTGCCCTCAAGGGCTGGGCTCCTTCTACCCCCCTGCTCCATGCAGAACAACTGCAGTCTCTCCCATCACTGCAGCAGTGTTCAAGGCAGTAAAAAGAAGTAGCGGCAGAGCAATGAAGGGGCAAAGGCCTATGAGACTGCCAGGCGAATCTGCCTCTTCCAAAAGGTTTTTCTGGAGGTTTCCATTCAGTGACTTTCCCATGCATTTCATTAGCAAGATTTGGATCACAAAGGCCACCAGGCTGCCAAGGGAGCCTGAGAAGGTAAGTGTTTTAGCGAAGCACATTGTCACCCTCATACTCACTGAAGTTAGCAAAGAAGAATGGATATTAAAGAGGCAATAAACAGAAATGAAATTCTTTCTGTCCTGAAGCCTCAAGCAAAGAAGCTTGAATTCCTACAGAGGAATGGCTTAAAGCATAAATCTCTCCAGAAGGGTAGGTGAAGGGAGCTGAACTTTCATGGCAATTCACCGTTTTTTGCTTCATTTGTACATTTATGGGGACGGCTTAGGGAATCCGATGATTTTTAGTAGGGGAGCGGCTCCCCTCCCCCCCAGCACCCTCTGAAATTGCCACTGTCTTCTCAGGCAGTGAAACACCAGCATCCACAGCTCCTCTAGGGAATGGTTTGAATTTGCTCTTCACAAATATAAAAGGCCTTAATAACTAGGTCAACCCATACCAATCATTGCTGTACATCTTTGCATGACAAACGAACAAAGATGCAAATCAGCTTTCAGTAGCACCCATATACACAAAAACTCATTACAAAAATGGAGGCTTGTCATGTTTGGAACAAGAATTTTTTTTAAAAAAACAACCTCATCTGAAATCCAAATACCTCACAAGCACTTGAACGTGTAACATGGCCTAAATGTTAATGAAGCAATTCGGCTCACTCAGCAGGATGAGCAACAAAAGAAAGTCTTTTCAAGACACAGCTGTCAACAATTACACTTGGTGGGGTGGAGCTGGCTGATATTCAGCATCTTAAAACTCATGGAAATGTGGAGCCTATTTGACCGAAACCATTCCAGACTCCAGGGAAGACAGTAAACCCCTATTTATTTGGCAGGCCCGAGAATAGGATATTCTAGTTAGCTGGGCATCCCCACCCAGCTCAGAAATAAATGACAGATTTTTGCAAAGACTCAGAATGATACAGAAAGCCCTTACGAATGCTGGAGGATCTAACCTAGCCTTCCTTTGATGCGGTGATTCAGATGGCATTTCAGAGTCTGGCAAGGCCTTGATATTATATTTCAGAATTTTAAAAAATTTGAACTGTCCGATTATTTTTATAAACTGAAGTTCACTTTCCAGTACTATGGTTCCTCACAAGAGAAAGCCCTCATTCTATCTGAGGAGTGTTCCCTTGAGCATGATTCCCTTACCCCCACCTACGCACACACGCACACCCCCGGTGAACACACTTGTACTGAGTGGCCCTTTGACCACAGGTAATTGGACCAGGAATCATCCTTGACCAAAGAATGATACTCAGATTCTCCTTCCTGGCAACTTGGAAGTCAGAATTCAGGGGAAGCCAAGCAGTCTCTTCCAGTTGCCTTGAGCCAAGGATAGGAGAACCTGGGACCCAGGGAGTGGCCCCTTTCTGCCTGGTGCAAGAGATACAAAGCACCAGATGGGAAAGAAAAAATAGGAGGTAATTACGCTGAGTGAAGAAAGGCTAGAAACCATGTAGCCCCAGAAGGAGACCCCCCCCAGAGTGGCGGCCTGGGTTCCTAATAGCCTGCGGTTTCTGGCTCTTGCCCACCCCCCAGCCCCCCATGAGGCCTGACTCAACGGCTTCCCTCCTGCTTTCCCCCTCTCCCCCTCCCATGTTGGGCAAGTCTTTCTGCCACATTGGTCTAAGCCTTAATATTTGCCTAATTGTGAAAAATTTCTAACCTCCACAAAAGAGCATAATTAAAACCAAAACCACCCCGTTCCCATCACCCAGATTTAAACAATTGTCAAGATTTTGCCACATTTATTGCATTTTTTTTCTTTTCTGAAGTATTTTAAAACAGATCTCAAACGTCACGTTATTTCACTCCCACATACTTCGGTGTGTTTCCCAGAAATATATATATAATTCCCAGACTTTAAGCTGTAAAATCAGAGGAGGAACAGTAAAGGAGGGAGTTGGGCAAAACTAGAGGAGGAGGGAGAAGAGCAGTGGGGCAGGGGGAAGGTAGTGGGGGGGAGGGTGGTGGGGGAGGGGTGGATGGTGGGGGTGGAAAAAACTTGTCAAAAGCAATGTCTAGAGTTGCTGGATTGGGGATGAGGAGGAGGGTTTGGGGTGGGCTAGTGGAGAGGCTGGGGGAGACTGAGGTTCATCAGAGCAGAAAGAAGAGACAAGGGGATACTAGAAAGATCATTAAGGATTGGATTTGTGTTACCCTTGCATTCCTTCAAAAGACTTGAAGACTGCATTTTAAAAATCTAATTTTTTTCATATTTAAATGTTAAAAATATGACTCTATTCTCAGTCTGAATCATGTGTGACTTGGCTCCACCAAGGTGCATTAAATGTGTTAGTTTATCTTATGGAGGAAACGGAACACATGATTTTCCCTCAATATTGTAGGCATCTTAGAGTGTTTTTCTTAAGATTCCTTCACAACGGGCCAGGCACTGCTCTCAGCACTTCACGTGAACCAACGTGTTTAAATTCACAATAACTTTATGATGTGGGGGCTATTATTATTCCCATATTACACATGGGGATACTATGGCCTAGAGAGGTTTAAATGTCTTATCCAAGGTCATGGCTTGTGGGGCAGAACCAGGTATTGAACCGTGGTCTATCTCCTTCCAGAGTGTGGCCCTCAACCACTCTTCCACTCTAACCATTAGGAGGCTGTGAACCCCAAGTCATGGGTGGGATGCCCATCTGATATGCACAGAGCGTTCCACGGCTCTGTGCTGTCAGAAATGCCACCACAACCAGTGTGCTTCCCTTTCTCCGGGTCCTGCAGGGGTTTCTGTCTTTATATATTCCTGTAAAAAAGATAAAGTCCTCCTGAGAATGCAGAACCAGTGAGGTGAATTCGCTGCTCATGAATGTGAGGAGCTGGAAGGGAATTGTCTTAGTCTGTTTGGGCTGCCATAACAAATTGCCATACACTGGGTGGCTTATAAACAACAGAAATTTATTTCTTATGATTGTGGGGGCTGAGAGTCTGAGATCAGGGTGCCAACACGGTTGGGTTCCAGTAAGAGCTCTATTTTGGGTTGCAGTCGACTTCTTGCTGTAACCACACAGGGTGGAGAGAAAGCAAGCTAGCTCTGGGGTCCTCTTTACTAAGGGCACTGATTCTATTCATGAGGGCTTCTCCCCCCCGCCCCCCACCCCCCCGCTGCCTAAGTATGTCCCAAGGGCCCTACTTCCCCAACACCATCATATCGTAGGTGAGGATTTCAACACATGAATTTTAGGGGGACAGACATTCAGTCTACAGTAGAAATGAAGTGATTAGGAGCAGGAACTCTGTTTTCAGGAAAATCTGGTCTCATGCCCTGAGTCTTCCCACACAAGATCTGGAACCTTGGGCAAATTGCTTAATTTCTCCAGGTCTCAGTTTTCTCCTTGGAAAAAGAGTAGTTACGTGATTACAAAGAGTGGAGAAGACAGAATGAGGGAAGAGTGACATGGTTTATAAACGCTAAGAGGGGAAATAGCATGGAAAGGTGACAATGTCAAAAATAAGTTTCACATGTTGCGTTGGTGATGTTGGCCTTTTGTTCTGCCTATTTCAGAACCTACCGTCAATGTCGTAGTCTCTATAGAGTGTCCATGGACATTGATGTCACTCAACCCTTTGGACTAGACTTTGTGGGTAGAAAGCACCTGATGACAGGCAGAGGTGTGGCCTAGTGGGAGAATGCGTGGAGCCAGGACCAGCTACTAACAGAACAAAGTCTTATTGCAGGTTAAAGAGTAGCAGAGATTTACACTGCCCTCCTCTTCATTGTTCAACCTTGCAACACACAGCCAGGCCTTCTGTGCTGCACATAGAGTGGCCACTCACCAACGAGGGGCTTTCATTGAATGCTAACACTGGAACCATCCAGGGCAAACTAGGAGAAACCAGCCATCCTATCTGTGCAGCTCCAGAGGTGGGGGTCTTCATGAAGTCGCCTGTGTGAATGACACAGTTTATGTAACTACATACCAGTCCCCAAAGGGGTTATTTAAAAAAAAAAAAAAAAACTTTCAGGTTAAATTCTTATGGGCAATTTGTACTCTCAATGGTTAACTCCAAATGCCTCCACAAATGAGCAAGGGCTAAGAAAAATAAATAAAGTTATTTGGGCTCTATTTGGAGAAAAGGTCAATCTTTTTTGGCTCTAAAAATAAATAACAAAATTACTTGGTCTCCATTTGAACAATGAGACCAATTTTTCTCCCAAACCATTTATTCCCTCAACATTTTCACACATATGGAAAAGACAGATTAGTACAAAAACCCAATACACTCCACCTAGGTTTTTAGCAATTGTTAGCATATTGCCATATTTGTGTGACCTCCTCCACCCCTTGTACACATGCGCTCTCTAGATGATAGATAGATAGATGATAGATAGATAGATATAGATATAAAGTCTCCTACAACACGCAGGACAGCCCCCACAGCAAGGATTATCTGGTCCAAAGTGTCAGTAGTGCTGAGGTTGAGAATATGAATTTATATGAATCTGTGTCCAGAGTCCAGTGGAACCATTGTATTTTAAGATCAGAATACTTTCTAAAATGCAATTCTTTGCTACCCATTTTCATGACTCTGTTACACTCTTGCTTCACATCAAACTTTATGTTGAATACACCTTCCTCTACAAGGAATGGTCTGATCATCATCTTCCTCAGGTTATACGTATGCCATTGATTCCTTGAACCCAAACGAAACCTTCTTTCGTTTTTTTCTTTTAAATTCTACATTGCTGATTTCATGCCATGGGAATTGTTTTCCCACATTGAATATAACTTGCCCTCCTTGCTTTGAATAAACTGTAAATAACTAAACAAAGGTATCGCACAGGTGTTTATCTAAACTATTAATAGAAAACCATTGACCTAAAAAGAGCCAAGGTTGGGTGTTTAGTGGTACATCAAAAATAACCATCAGCTGGACACAGAAATGAGTCACTACACTGTATGTGCTATGTTCAACTAGAAATGACTTAGGAAAACTGTCCTCCAGGTGGTCACACCTCACTGGGAATGGTAGCTGCTATGGACTACATTGTACCTCCCCACTCCCACCTCCATTCACCTGTTGAAGCCTTAACCACCAATGTGATGCTATTTGGAGATGAAGTCTTTGGGAGGTGCTGCGGTCTGAATATCTCTGTGCCCCCCCAAATTCATAGGTTAAAATCCTAACCCCCAAGGTAATGGTGTTAGGAGGTAGGGCCTTTGGGAGGTAATAGGTCAGGAGGGCAGAGCCCTCGTGAATGGGTTTGTGCCCTTATAGACGAGGTCTGAAGAGCTCCCTTGCTCCTTCCCGCATGTGAGGACACAGTAAGAAGTTGGTTTTCTGCAGCCCAGGAAAGGGCCTTCACCAGTACCTGATTATGCTGGTGCCCTGATCTTAGCCTTCCAGCCTCCAGAACCATGAGAAATAAATTCCTGCTACTTATACGCCACTCCTGCCACTCCTTTTATGGCGTTTTTGCTATAGCAGCTGGAACAGGCTAAGATAGGAAGTAATTAGATTGAGATGAGCTCATGAGTGTGGGGTCCTCATGAAAGGATTAACGCCCTTATACGAAGAGACCGGAGCCTCTTGTTCTCTCCCTCCCCTTCCATCAACCCCCCTGCCCTGCGAGGACACAGGAGAAGGTGGTGGCCAGGAAGAGGGCCATCACCAAGAACCACATCTCCCAGTACCTTGATCTTGGGCTTCATAGCTTCCAGAACAGTGAGAAATCAAGGTCTATTATTTAAGCCACCCAGTGTATAGTGCTGTACCACAGCAGTCAAGCTAAGACACTATGCTTTGATGCTCAGGAAATATTTTACTATTCTTATGCCATCTGTAATCTGGTAACCCCGTCAAAAGATACAACCTAAGATGTCTTCACAGTGCATTTCCCATGGCTTCAAAGTTTAGGAAAGGTTCTCTCTTCTCTGGAGCTGCCCTATGTGTTGTATCTCATAAAGGCCACTGATACTTAGAAGACTAACCATTATTCGAAGTACTATAGGAGATTAAAAATATATATACTGCCCAATGTCATAATGTTAAGAGATATACAAGACCCAGATAATCCTAAAGATGCTGAAATGTAAGAAACGTATGCTTTGTACCTGAGGACCCTATGCCCTGGGGAGAAGGTGGGACTCTAGGAGGGAGAAAGAACCAAGCACTTCCAGACCATGGTACTGGTCCTAAAGCTGAAAGTCCCTGTCTTACCCTGGGTTCCTTTTTCAAGGTCCACATTCAGAGAGTAGCTCTCTACTCGATGGTGCTAAATGGAGGGGAGACCCCTTTGCTATCCCCACTGCTGGGGCAAAGATTTGCTCAGCAGTGGAAGCACTGCCCGATGGGGTTTCGACAAGATGCTCTTTTTTCCTGTCTGAGCAAAAAGGTGTTAGATCTGTCTGTGTCTGACCAGTGAATTTCATGAAATTTAGGTGCTTCCAGAACCCTGGCACATGCCATCGGGTCTCCCAGCCTTGCCTCCGTACACATCTCTGCTGGGAAGCTGTCCACTGCGCAAGGTGGGGGGACACTCTGTGGTGGCTTTAGGCTTGGCTGTCACCACTGGAAGCCTTTGTATTTTTAAGATTTTATTTATGAGAGACACAGAGAGACAGAGATCCAGGCAGAGGGAGAAGCAGGCTCCATTCAGGGAGCCCGATGTGGGACTCGAGGACCCCAGGATCACACCCTGGGCTGAAGGCAAGCGCCAAACTGCTGAGACACCCAGGGATCCCCGCCTTTGTATTTTTAATTTCAATATTGTCATCTTGCCAAACAAACAAAAAACAATTCTTATACTGGAAATGGTTTACATGTTCAACAGCGTACCTTTTTGGAACCTGACAATCCCAAAGACCAATCCAGGGGGACACGGGAAGTGAGCACCATGAAGTAATAATAGCACTTGAACGTTGCACTGCAGCCCCAGCAGCACCCTCCCCTGGGGGGCATTTTAGAAATCTGTGGGGGGGGGGTGTTGTATTTCACCATGATTTGGGAAGGGGGCATCCAGCTTTCAGGGGATGGGCTCCCATCTCACACCAGAATTTTTCTGCATCCTGGATAACTTGTCAATGTCCCTCCGGACGGTTGTATAAATGAGAGACCTGTTAATAGTTATATGTGTATAAAGCCTAACTGGAATTACAAGGTACTTTTTAAAAAGCAATTATTCATTTATTCATGAGAGACACAGAGAGAGGGGCAGAGACACAGGTAGAGGGAGAAGCAGGTTCCCTAGAGGGAGCTCGATGTGGGACTCGATCCTGGGTCCCTGCAATCATGCCCTGAGCCGAAGGCAGATGCTCAATCACTGAGCCACCCAGGGCCCCAAATTTAGTGGTTTAAAAACACATTCATTCTTTCCAGTTTCTACAGGCAGGGGTCCAGAGGTCCTCTGTCAAGACCTCACAAAGCAGAAATCAAGGAGGGTGCTTGCTAGTTGTGATGCTCCTCATCTGGAGGGTCAGCTAGGACAAGACCTGTCCCAGGTTTGCGTGAGTTGTTGGCAAAATTCAGTTCCCTGTGGTTGTAGGACTGTGGTCCTGGTTTCCTTGCAGCCCATCAGCCAGGGCTGCTCTCAGTATCTGGAGGCTCCCCTCAAGTCCTTGCCAACCAGCCCCTTCCACAGAGCCACACAGAGTATGGTAACTTGGAGAATGTAATATTTCACTTTCTTCTAAAGATCAGGTCCACTGGGGATAATCTCCTTTTTTATTAGCTCACAATCAATGGATTAGTAACTTAATCATGGGAAGGACATCCCCTCAAGTTCCCTGGACCTGCCCACACTCTAAGGAAGGGGATTAAACAAAGTATGTTCCTATCAGGGCTTGGGGTGGGGGTGGGGGGACACTCAGATTTCTGCTTGTACTTGGCAATAAACAAATATCTGTTATATGAAGGAGGCCTTGGGTCTCATAGAACTGAGCAACATTGCAGGCCACGAAAGGGAGTTTTTCATGTGCCTGTATCTTATTGAGGGCTCAAAACACCTCTGGAGGTAGATACAGTTTTTCTGGCCACTCTTCCCATAGCCAATGGGAATTACCACTCAGGCTGACTTAAAAATGCTTAGGGCACAGCACTGCAGGATCAAAAAAGAAAGAAAAGAAAAGGAAAATCCAAACTTCAATAATAAACTTACCTTGAATTTGCCAAACCTAAAAATTTAGAAGAAATAAGCAAAGCTATTATAATGCTAGTGTGCCTTAAAGGTTTTGTTTTTAGTATTTTACAATTTTTAATTAAAAAAAAAAATTCGGGGGACCTGGGTGATTCAGTCAGGTGATTCTGCCTTCGGCTCAGGTCATGGTCCTGGAGTCCTGGGTTCAAGCCTCACGTCGGGCTCCCTGCTTGCAGGAACCCTGCTTCTCCCTCTCCTTCCCACTTGCTATCTCTCTCCCTCAAATAAAATCTTTTAAAAATTAAAAAAAAAAAGGAATTTCATTCCTCACAACCTCCAAATGATTCCAACCTCACTCCACTTCTCTTCTACCTTGCAGCTAATGTTTATTGAGCACTTCTTATGTGCCAGGCCCCATTTTAAATAACTTGGCACAAATTAACTTGTTCAATCCCCATAAAACACCAAGGAGTTCTCCATCTCACAGGTGGGAGGATGGAGCAAGGGGGCTTGGTACCCCACTGATGATCAAATTGGGGGGTTGGACCCAGGTAGTCGAAATCCAAGCCCATCCTCTCATGCACTTCACTCTGCTGCCCCCCCCCCCCCCGTAAGAAAACCAAAACGCTGGCAGGACTTGTCCAAGGTATCAAGACCACACTGGCCCATGGCTACTCTGAGTCAACAGCCCCCCACATTCAACCTCTAGAGCCCAGGTTCCTGTACCTGCCCTTTGGAATGCTTTTGTCTTTGTTTTGAATTGTTTTTATTGTGGTAAAATACATATAACATAAAATTTGCCATTTGAATCATTTTTAAGAGTGTGCGTCCATGGCATTAATCACATATATCACATTGTGCGACCATTACACTGTCCATTTCCAAAACTTTTATCAACCCGGGGAGAAACACTGTGCCCGTTAAGCACTAACTCCTCACCGTCCCTCCCCAGCCTTTGGGAACCTCGAATCTACTTTCTGTTTTATGAATTTGCCTGTTCTAGATATTACCCATCAGAGGATCATATAATATTTGCCCTTTTGTGGCTGCCTTATTTCATGTAGCATATCTTCTGGGTCATCTATGTTGTAGAATGTGTCAGATCTTCTTTCCTTTCTATGGTTGAATAGTATTCCGTTAGATACCATAATTTGCTTACCCGCGCCTCTGTTAATGGGCACTTGGATATTCCCATCACTTGGCTTTTGTGAGTAATGCTGCAATGAACCCCGAACTGCCTGGATCTGGCTCCCTGGTTTTAATTCTTTGGGGCTATATACGTAGGAGTGGAACTGCTGGACCATATGATAATTGTATGTTTAGATTTTGGGGAGTCACCAAATTGTTTTCTACGGCCTCTATGCAATTTTACATCCCCACTAGCAATGTATGAGGGTTCTGATTTCTCCATATCCTCACCCACACTTGTTACCTTCCTTCCTTCCTCTTTTTTTTTTTTTTTTTTTTTTTGACAATAGTCCTCTTACTAGATGTGAAATGGCACCTCATTATAGTTTGGATCTACATTTCCTTAATGACTGACAATGTTGAGCGTCTTTTTTCATGTGCTTATTGGCCATAGGTATGTATATGTTCTTGGGAGAAAGGTCTAGTCAAGTCCTTTTCCCATTTTCTAATTGGGTAGTTTGCCTTTTTGTTGTTGCCTTGTAGTTCTTTCAATCCTCTAGAGATTGTTTGACTGATAGCTGCTGAACATCAGTCCCTCACCCGACAGGTAAGTCTTAGAGATCCAGGTGGAGATACAGACACATCTTCGATAGACGACCTGAACCCGGATGCAGAAGAGAGCAGGAGGTGAGGGAACTGAGAAGCCATCTACCGCTCCGTACCCACCTACCCCGCTCTAAAGCCGGCCACCCTGTACCATTCACAAAAATCTTTGCATTCTGCTAGTCAGTGCTGAGTGTTATCCCAGCACGGAAGCTCTAGGAGCCTGCCCCATAGTACAGGGATGCAGGGACCTCCACCCACATTCTGTTCCAGCCCCACGACAGTTGCAGCAGAGGGGCAGGGACTGGAAGGGGGAGGGTTCTGGGTGGGAAAAGGAAGAACAGAGCCTTTGCCACATGGCAGCGTGCTTCCTCTCAGATGGAAGATCCAGGGGTAAGGAGGGGACACCTGTGAGGAGGAGAGGAGTTTATGGAAGAAGTGACAGAGGGGTGGGGGGTGAGGGATGCAGGGATAAGAAGGAAAACCATGAGAGGAGGAGGAGGGGAAAATACCAGAAGGGGGCAAGCTGGTAGAGCCAGAGCAAGGGGAGGAAGGCTTCCAGGAAGAGAGGGCCACAGACCTCCGTGTTGCACTGACCACACTCCTAAGTTCGCCCCAGGCACCTCTCCTCCCACTCCTCCCTGGCTCGTGGAAAGCTTGGCTCAGTGGTGAGCAATAAACCTTCCAACTTCCTTAATTGTGTATTCACCAGGCCACAGATGGGGGCTAAGAGGAGATTTTTTTTTTTTTTTTTTAATTCATGAGACACACAGAGAGAGGTAGAGACACAGAGGGAGAAGCAGGCTCCCTGTGGGGACCCTTATGTGGGACTCGATCCCGGGACCCCGGGATCACGCCCTGGGCTGAAGGCAGATGCTCAGCCACTTAGCCACCCCGGCGTCCAGGGGGCTAAGAGGAGAAGGCAAACGCTTCTTGCCCCGACGAGAAGTGAGCCAGGCTGCCCGACGCTAAGTCTGGGGAGCAGAAACACAGGGCTGGGGGGTAGCCCGACAGAGAGGAGGCCACTTCCTCACCTCCGAGCCACACTTGCTGCGTGGAGGGGTAGCGGCTGACCGAGGCCTGGAGCCGGCCTCCACTTACCTGCTGGTGCCATCCTCCAGGGGAGAGGCCGGGCGCAGGCGGGGACCAACCACCCGTCGGGGGACCTCTCCCTCCCTTCCTCCGAGCTCACCAACAGCTGGGGGGACCCCAGCTTCAGCACAGTCGAGGGCTGCCGTGAGCTTCTTGCCCAGCAGCAGGTGTGCCGTTGACTGTACGGCAGGTGCAGCCAGGCCACTCCTTCCTGTGAGCTGGAGAGGACGTGTTGGCCCGCATCCTCCGGCCTGCAGCCCGGGAGCCCCAGCACAGGAGGAAGACGGCCCCCCAGGTGGGAGGAGAGCCATGAGCCCCCACCCCCTGCCCGGAGTCACCCCACAGCCTTTGCACCCAGCAGGCCCGGGGGGTGGGGGAAGAACCGGGGTTGGTGAGACGATGTCCAGGTCTCCATAATGATCCATCAGATGCGTAAAGTGATGATGAAGATGAAGGAACATAACCTTTCTACCCATGTTCCCGTTCACACACCTGCGTGGGTTTGATTCTGGTGGCAACGTGGCCAATTCTGTAGCTGCCTGAACAAGTGTGCAGGATACTAACAATCGGGGGGAAGGACAGAGCTTACATGTGTACTGTGGCCCGCTACTGCTGAGAATTTTTTTTCTATTAACTCAGTTTGCTCTACAAGTCATGACCCTATGAGGAAACTGAGCCAGTCCTGGAAGGCAGGAGGATGGGCTGACCTAGGAAGGCCCAGGATGGAGAAACAAAGTCTGGCTGCCAGAAGGAAGGGACAGGGACCAGGCTTGGTGGAGGAGCATGGTGCCCAGGGAGAGGGAGCCTCAGGAAGGAGCCCCACCAGCAGACAGGTGCCCAGTATCTCCGACCTGGCTAATCCATGTGGGCTCTCCAGGCACCAGCTGGCCTCTGAGGATTCTAGGCAAGAGATCAGAAGGAAAAAAGCTTGGTGCCTCTCATCCACTCCTCCCCCAACTGCAGTGCCTAGCATGGAATCTGGCACGTAGTAGGCCTCACTATATACTTGTGGAATGAAGGAGTGAATGAATGGATATGGAGAAGCTAACGAGAACCAAGCAATGCTCCTATCCCAAAAGGATGGAGAATCCGGCATATAGCTCAGAGCCTTAGAGAGAGGGGGCAAGTGTGGATGTTTGGGGGAAGGTGGTGGTAGCTTCTATGATGACCAGCATTGACCTCTGCCTCCTGTTCTTCATGCCCCTGTTTAATTTCCTCCCCTTGAGTATGGGCTGGACTTAGGGAAACAGATTATGGCTAAAGTGATGGAACATCACTCCCAAGATTAGGTTGCAAATCTAGTGGCTTCTGTCTTAGGGCCGTTTTCCTCTCTCTACCTGCTCACTCTGAAGCAACATGGTGCCATGTTGAAAAAGTGCACTACGGGAAGAGTCCTATGGCAAGGAACTGGGGAAGTCTCCAACCAAAAGCCAGTCAGGAACCGAGTCCTTAATAGCCTACAAAGAACTGAATCCTCCCAACAGCCATATAAGTGAGCTTAGAAGCTGATCTTCCCTGAGCCAAGGCATCAGATGAGACCGTGGTCCCCAGCCAACAGAGTGACCACAACCTCATGAGGCATCTAAAGCCAGAGGCACCCAGCTGCGCCCCACTTGATTCCTGACACCAAGAAACTATGAGGTAGTAAATGTTTGTTATTTTAAGCTGGCTAACTTGCGGGGTGATTTATGACTTAGTGACAGGCTACAAACATATGAGAGGCACACAGCTACAACTGATTAATATTAGGAGAGGCCCCCTCACAGAGCTGACTTCACGCTGACTCACCGAAGCATTGGAACAGGGCTTCAGAAACGCAGAATTCTTGATCTATGGATGAAAGAGGACTACGTAGAAGGATAGGAAGAGGTAGCTTATGCCAACGTGAGCAGCTTAATATTCAAATAAGTGTCGTGCCTTTCAAAATAGTCACTTTGAGTGATGTACATTTATTCGAAGGACACAATTGTTCCAACCACATCTAGAACTCTTAGATATTCCACTTTGAACAGCAAGGTGATTGGTCGCATCTAACGGATACTCAAGGATGGGAACCGTAAAACGTCTTCCTGCGGCTATGGCTAACCCTGGTGAGCTCCAAGAGAGCTGGGCTCTGGGTGCGAAGTCAGCTGAGGGCACTCTGATACTAGTAGGGCCATGGCCTGCGATTTCCTTCTGCTCTGCTCCCTGAGGAGCTGGCTAGGCTGGATGTGAGGTGAAGATTCCTTGAGTTCAATGTGGAAGAGTGTTTCCCCAACAGTGGTTTGTAGTGGGGTGCTCTGAGTGGGTTACTCTGTGCCCTAAGACCCCGATCTTCTTAGGCCTCCAGGCTTGAGAAGCTGGGACATCACTAATGAAATCTGTGTTGGTTGCTGTGCATGGTTGAGCTGAAGGCAGTGAAGGAGGCACCCTCCTACCTGGGCAGCTACATCTCCTACAGAGACCACCGGTGCCTATCTGGATGAGGGACCCAAGAAGCAAGAATGAAGCCCATGGGGTGGGCAGTGGAGAAAATGAGACACAAAGCCCCAGCTTCTAGGCTTCACAGCTCCCTAATCTCTGTCTTCATATCCCTAGGATACCTCTGGCCATTTGCAGCAAGGTGAGCACCCCCATGACATGTGTGCCTCTGGAAATTAGAGACCTTATTTTGAAATATTTGATCTCAAAACATTCCACTGAATTCATAGTCTACTGGAAATGCCAACATTTCCTTTGTCAATGAAAGAAGAGGAAGAGCAGTTGGGTTCTCTTTTGTTATTTCAAACGTTGCAGATTTTTGAATGGTTGTAAAGCCGGCCTTAAACATTTTATCACCATCCATAGCAAACAAAGCCAGTGACGGGGACTGTCAAAACTCTGAAGAGGTTATTATTAAAGCCTTGAGGAATCGTTGCAAGGAGCCATCTTAAGCATAAAAATCCAATTTAAAAAGTCTGTTGATGAAAGCTTCTCATTAAAAGTGTTAAAAGATTTTCTTTGAGTTTCAAATTCAATACTTATGTAATATAAGGGGATGCCTCCAGACACCCTTTAATTCTGGCTTTTTATAAAAAAAAAATAAAAAATTAGGGATCCCTGGGTGGCGCAGCGGTTTGGTGCCTGCCTTTGGCCCAGGGCGCGATCCTGGAGACCTGGGATCGAGTCCTACATTGGGCTCCCGGTGCATGGAGCCTGCTTCTCCCTCTGCCTGTGTCTCTGCCTTTCTCTCTCTCTCTCTGTGACTATCATGAATAAATAAATTAAAAAAAAATTAGCCCTCCTTATGTATTTGTGATATACAAATGGTTGGGAAGCATTAGGACAGTAGGAGTCCAGTCCACTTCTCCAGGGCCCGTACCAGTTCAGACCCAACTTTGGAGGAGTGGAGGGTGTGTAGAGTCTGCCCTCCGCCCCCAGGCTTCTCTCAGCTGTGCAGGGACCAGGGAGAGGCTAACAGAGCATGACAAGAACATGGGACAAGTAGCTCATCCAACCTCCTCTCTCATCCAAGAGCTGCAGCCCCAACACCAAGGCTAGATTCCCTTTACTCCTCCCTCCTGGTCCCAGAATGGCAGCCCCTTATGGGGGTTGGGAGTCCTTATCTTCGGAAGGGGATTGATTTCCAGAAAAGCTTTGAGTCACTTGAGGCTAAATTCACATGCATAAAACACTTTTTAAGATGGCTAATAACATCTGGAGTCCCAAAGAAGCATGACATAATTTTTTTTTTTTTTAATTTCCCCAAATTGACTCTGAGGGCAATTTCTTAAGCCAAATGCTTTGAGGCCTGCCACAACACTATAGGTTCCCGTGGTTTGCAGGAAGAGTGTCAACTGGATATAAAAGGTCTAAGATGTTTAATGAAAATCATCGTCGCTCCCAGCTGTGCCTCTTAGCATATGCAAAACAATCTCTCTAAACGGGGGCTTCCAAGAGGCACCTGAAATAGCTTTACTATTGTTTCTAACGAATCTCTAACAGTCGAAAGGCATCGGTCATTTGGAGTTTATCTTTATTTAAAAAAAAAAAAAAAAAGTGGAAATGACAACAGCTTCAGTTACCAAGAATCACTGCAAAACGTCAACATGATCTGCTGGTAATTTCCACTACTTTCAGGCCAGAGGTGGTGGGCTCCACGGCAAGGCCAATCCAGAAGAGAAGCAATGAAATAAAAAGAGAGGGTGGGAACGAGCGCAGGTGCAGGAGGGCCAGCGCCTCGTGACCAAGCAAAACTCCCAGCCGGCCACTGAGGTTTCCGGGACCCCCAGAGCATCTTTGGGATGTTTTCCATCATTTTGCTCACTGCTGGTTCTGGGTCTCCCATTTGTTTTAAGCATGCTTATTTATGCCCTGTTAATTTAGAAAACAACGTATGCGTCTTTGGAGGAAAGAAAAAATCACAATCCTGCAAAGTAAAAGATGCAAGTGCCCCAGTGATGCATTTTTTTTTATATATAAAACATCTTTAAACCTTTGACACGCTCCCCCCCCTCCCAGGTTGAACTCTGTAGGTCTGTTTTCCTCGCATGTTCTCTCTGTCCCACTCCCCCCACCCTGCTAGGCCTCCCCGCCTTCTCCCACTTTGGTTTTCCATCCAGATTCCTTTTGTGGGTTCAGTCCCTCCTCTGGGGGGTCATTCCCGCCGCGGCGGCTCTTTTAAGCGCGACTCCCTGCGCCACGGGCTCCCTCCTGTGGCCGTCGGGGGTCACTGCACACCGCCGAGCGGCCCTCTCCTCTGCAGAGGCCCCGGGCTTGGGGGGTGCTGCACCGGCCTGGAGGCGGAGGGCTGCAAGGGCCTGGGGGGGGCGGGGGGCGCTGCACGGGCCTGGAGGGGCCAGCCAGGCCAGGTCCCATCTTCTAACTCTAAGCACAGTCCCAGAGAGCGGTTTGGGTCTCCTCTGACCCCCTCATGGTGTCTCGGTGCTTCTGTGGGCCTCAAGGTTTCCAAGTTGTATCAAAAAGAGCATACCCCGAGCTCTGTGTGATTGCAAATTTGCTGAGAGCAGAACTTAAACATTCTCACACGAAGATACATACCTACCCACATACCTACACACGTGAGGTGAGGGAGGTGTTCATTAACTAGATGGAGGGAACGTTTTTTAAATGTAGCAGCACACCAAATATTTTACAATTTGATATGTCAATTATGCATTAATAAAGCTTGGGTGGGGGAGCAAGGTCTGCAGGGTTGACATTCCTAGGGGTCAGAGTGTGAGGTTAGGTGAGAACCTGAGAACCAGAGAAGTGTGTGTGTGTGCTGTGTGCAAATGTAGCTGGGAAGGGAAACAGAGGAGTGACAAAGGCTCCTGCGTCTCTTTACAGGTCTTGGGCGGGGGGGGGGTTAAAATTCATTTGTTTTGCCTCCAGATATTAAGCCATCAGGATACACCAGCACTGGGGACGCCAGAGCGAACCAGATACGATCCTGCTACCAAGGCCCTCTCTTACGGCTCACGGGAGACACAGTTTACAGGAAAGCCTGGCCTAGGAGCAAGCAAGGAGAGTCACAGAGCCAGATGTGAGGTTGGGCCGCTCCTCCACCACGAGCTTTGTGACCTTTGAAATATGCAGGAGAGTCGGAAGAAAGGGCCAACGGGGCTGTGCCCTAAGAGGAGAGCACCCTTAAAAGGGGTTTACAGCACCCTGGAAGGAGCCCTCCATCCTTCCCCATGTGATGAAAACCTGCTGGGTGACAGGTGCAGGGAGGGTTAACCAAATTAAAACAGGCCGCCAACGAGCCCATAGAAACCCCTAGAGTTAGGAACTCTGGTGGTAAACCTCTCGGGTCCCCTCCCTCCTCGGGAGCTTTGTACTGTCACTCAATAGATTTTGCTTTGCTGCCCACCAGTGCGTCTGGTTGACTTCTTCATTCTTCCAAGCGGTGTGACCAAGAACCACAAGCCCCGATGGAGGGGAAAAAAAATCCTGAAACAAACAGTCACTTAGCCTCATTGAGGCTCAAATTTTTTTCATCTGTGAAATGAGGACAAACGTATCCCCTCATTTTTCTCCACTGCCTCGCTGTGAGGGTCAGCTGAGCTGTAACACGGGAACGTGCTCTGAAAACCCCACGCAGATGCCGGATAGATGCTGCTATTATTTTCAATATAATTTGGCCCTTCAAAAAGCTGGGTTTCTCAGAATACTCTCCTACAGCTTGTGCCTGAAATCCTTACCCAAGGAGTCACTGTTGAAAGGGTTTTCCTAACCGGGCAAGGCAATGGTAGCTGGAGGGCCCGGTGGCAAGGTGCGGCAGCTAGTCTGTCAGAGGAACCCCTCTCCTGGCATCCCAGTGCGAAGGCTCAGTGGGATCCGGCCCGGTGACTCACCCCACACAGCAGGGCAGGGTGCTGGACCCTAACTGGAACTCCTGAGCATCGTGTTACCCAGTGGGTCCAGCACCAAGATCACGCGGGCTCGACCAGGTCTCTCTTCCCCCAAGACTTTCCAAGCACCATCCCCATTTGGGCTGGGTCAAATTTCGGGGATATCGCTATTGCTACCAGAGTGGGGTAACCCTTAACCCTTGCTCAGTTCTGATGCAAGTTTGTAGCAGAGGCTGACATGCCCAGCCCGCATCTCCTTGGCCCCCATCTCTAAATACCAACAGCTGTTTTTGTAAACACCTGATTTTTCTTTGTGCGCAGGGCGGTTTCTGGATGCCGATGAGTTAGTGCCCCCAGATGCATCCCTCCGGCAAGGACAGGGGAGGCGTGGGTGCGTAACTACAACTTTCTCATGCCTTGGGCAGCAAGTAACTGAGGAATGTTCTGGAGTGTTTCCCAGTGGGATTAGGGCCCAGTGTCCCCCCAGAAGGCTCTTGCTTAGATACCGTTCATTGGCTTCCTGCCCTTCCCTATCTCTACCAGTGCTTCCTGGGATCCCCTCACAAATACACTACTTGCACCCAAATCCTCGGGTCTGGGAAGGAAAAACTCAACCGAAGACAGTTGGTGCTGGAAGTTCTCCTGGGAAGCAGACCCTTGCAACGGAGTTGTGGAACTAACCACCACCAGCCCGATGGTAAAGGATGCCTGCCGTTAGTCTTATGCGGGGCTTTCGAGATTCTAGAAGAGCCTCCTCTCAGCTTGTGAATAAGCTTGGTAAGACTGATGTGCAGTGAGTGATGGAGCCTGCTGGAAGGGGACGCAGCAGCTTCTGCAATAGCCCTGGCACTGTGCGTCAGAGGTACTGCGGCAGGAGACTCCGGAGTTGGTTCGTGGTTGAAAAAACCCTGCAGACTCAGGTCACCAACCACCAACCTAGAAGAAAGCCAGAGGCTTCTCAGGCCGCATCTTTACACCCCCAGCCACTGCAGCTGGAGGCCGGTCCCTACACCCCCACCTACTGCAGCTGGAGGCCAGTCCCGAGGCAAACCAGGCCTAGGATGGGCCGCAGGCCGTTGCAACAACCAGAGGAGCTGCAGCCACAGCCTTGGCGGCCTCCTAGGCGGAGCTGAGGGCCCCTGCGATGGGAAACGTGGGGGGACGGGCCTGGGAGCAACAGCGCCCCTGCTCTGGCGAGGAGAGCAGACACCTGTTACCTGGGGAGGACACGAGGGCCTCCCCCAGGCCAGGTACCTCAGCGTTTGCTCCTGCAGCTCCATCAACCACTAGGGTCGAGTCTTAGGCCTGGGAAGCGGGGGCCGGCCCCCCCCGGACTCCACCTCGGGCCCCTGGGCAGGCCTGCCTGCCGGCCACTACCCCACCCTGCGTGTACCCCGAGGGACTGCGCCTCTCGTGCCGGCGCTGGGGTCAACGCTTCGCGTTAGTGGCTCGAAACTGGGCCGTCGTCATGCAAGTTCCGCACAAACCAAGAGTCTGCAAATGCCGCGTGTTCAAATCAGAGGGTTTCTTTTTTTTCCTTCCCCCTCCCCCTCCCGCTCCCCAGTCCCCCCATCCCTTCCCCTTCTCTAATTTTTTTTTTATGCTACCATGCAACAAAACTTTTATTAACATTTTGAACAGCTATTGAGAAAACCAGTGATTCAGCTCTTACTGAAACTGGTAATTTCTAAACTTAAATTGGGGCAAATGGCTAGAGGCCGAGCAATGCCATCATTGGGCACTAAGAATTCAAGATTGAAGAATTAAGAGCCACCCCTCAGGCGAAGAACCAGGTGGAGAGTTGACTCTTTCTGGATGTTGTAATCAGAAAGAGTGCGGCCCTCTTCCAGCTGCTGGCCTGCAAAGATGAGCCTCTGCTGGTCGGGGGGGGTGGGGGGATGCCCTCTTTATCCTGGATCTCGACCTTCACGTTTTCAATGGTATCACTGGGCTCCACCTCCAGGGTGATGGTCTTGCCAGTTAGGGTTTTCACAAAGATCTGCATTTTGACCTGCTAACACGCAAGGACACCGAAGTCCATCACGTCCAGTCACCCCCACACCCCCACACCGCCACCTAACAATGCCAGCCGCCTACGAGCCCGCCTTGCAGAACCACGCAGGCTGCGGCGAGAGGGGTTCCCCATGCGCAGGCCGGGCTTAAAACAAGACCCGGGGCTCCTGAAGGCACCAATGAGCTGCCCGGGTTGCCTGCCAATGTCGACCAATCAGGGTGCAGCGTCTCCAGCCAATCAGGGTGCAGCCTTCCCGAGCAATCGGGATGCTGCCTGTCCAGCCAATCAGGATGCACCCCTCCCAACCAATCAGGATGCAGCCTTCTCAACCAATCAGGATGCCGCCGTCCCAACCAATCAGGATGCAGCTTTCCCAAGCAATCAGATGCAGCCTCTCCAACCAATCAGGATGCAGCCTTTCTGACCAATCAGGATGAAGCACTACCCCCCCTTTCCTTTATTAGCATATCGGACCCGAGTGGGAACCTGCGCTGGCACTTGGTATAAAGTAAGCGTCTGTGGCTCTCAGGAGAGCGGCCTAATTGCCTTTAGTTGTTGTTGTTGTTGTTGTTGTTGCCAGGCCCCAGAACCCAGCTCCAGGAACAACTGGAACGAAGAAGGAACGGTCCACGTGGGGCCCCAGGGCTCATTTGGAGCCTGACTCGGGCCACTGAGCTCGTGGTTCCGTCGTGGTCCCTTCGATCCGGGGCCATGGTGGCACTTGGGGTCCCTTGTTGCAGGTCTCCAGCTCAGGGCCTGGGGAGCTCTAGGAGTTCTTTCCTCGGTGTGTCATCACCGGGGTCAAGGGGCACAGGAACCTTCATAGGGGAGGAGCTACCGAGTATACTGGACGTTGCATGGGGCAGGGGCCCTCGTGTGCTCAGGCCCTGACGACCGCCCTCTAGGAACTGGGTGAGGGCGCGCGATCCCTCACTTGGCAGCTGACACCAGCGTCTGCTTACTTGCTCCTACGTGGGCCGAGAGGGTCCCGTGCTGGCTGCCCCGACCTGGCCCGCAGGTGCACCGCGGCCCGGCAGTCCTGAGCAAGCCCTTCGGAGGGTTGATGGGAATTACTTCCACCTTGCCTCCGACAGGCAAATGCCTCCCCTCCCCACTCCCACCCCCCCCCCCCCATGACTAGAGCCCAAGTCTAAAGTAAACCCTCCTTCAGCCAGTCTTGGCCTGCACAGGGCCGCCCCTGCGGAGCTGCTCAGCGATGGTGGGGTCAGTCCCCCCAACTAGTGGGCTCCTTATCCGGCAAAGAAGGTGCCTACCATACCTTCACTGGGATGCGAGTCCTGATTCAAAGGGGGTGGGGGGGCAAATCAAGTTCTACCTTATTTCCGACCCCCTAACCCTGACTCAACTCTCTGAAGATGCATTTCCATGCATGTTCTCCTGGTCCCAAACAAGGTGGACATAGCGATCACCGAGCAGAACTGACCTGGGAATTGTTAGAAATGCAGAACCTCGGGCTCATCCCAAGCACTGAATCCGCATCTGTTTCTAATGAGATCCCAGGTGATTTGTATCCGTATTTAAGGATGAGAAGCCCTGCTTCAGAACTATCCAGAAACCCCATCAGAAAGGGTCTTCCGTTTCTTAGGCCTGAATAAGCCAACTTTCAACAACCCCATCGTCACCAACCCCTTTGTCGCTGTGACTGTCCCCGTTATCACCATGGAGCAGCATCCGTAGGGTAGACACTTCATCATAGACCATTTTTATGACGGTACATACGGAGCAGACAATGCCTTGCCCTAGCTGACCCTACTTCCACAGATATATTTATAAGGTAAACCACCTTTTTTTTTTTTTTTTGTTTCATCCTCTGGAAGGATTCTGTAACTTATTTGCTTTCACTTAAGAGTTTTAAATCACCTCCCCCAGCAATTCCCACTTTCCCCAATCTTCCACACCCAACTGCTTCTCCTCTGCCCATCGCGCCTGGGTTCCTTTCTCACCCTGCCCCTGCACCTTTTTGTGCACTTACTTGAAGACTTCTGCTATTGTCAGAACAGCCAAAGACCACAATGCTTCAACTGGCAGGAAACAGTCTTCACACTCAGGATTTCCTATTATGTGCAGCCTTTTCCAGAAACACAATTGCATCTAAAAATAGAAACCGCCTGGATTTACCTTCATCTCAACACAATGACTCCATGGCCACTGTGACTGGCCTTGAATGACGGCCAACCACTTTGAAACACACAGACACTCTATCAATGGAGGTGAAGGAAGCCGCTTCCAGGGACTTCCAAGTGAGGGTAGGCAGCTGTTTACTTATTCCCCATTCTTTTGTTATTTTGCTTGATTTTGCCAGTAAAGCTTGGGTAGGAGGAAGGAAAGAGAGGAAGACAGGGGGCCATGGCCCAAAAGGAAGGAATGCAGGGGAGAGGGCTAAGGAAGACCAGGATGTGGGAGCGATAACCGTGGGGTGGAGGAGATGACTCAGGAGAAAAGGAAAAGTGGCAGGTGTGCTGTTGAGGAAGAAAAGTGAACCGGAGAAGGAAGAGAGGGAAAGGACTGCAGCCGGATTTTCAGTGCTCCCTACGCAGCTGGCATGGCCAGGACTTCCCAGCTGGCCCGTGGTTTCCTGAGAGTGGAGAATGAAGAGAGCTGCTCTTCATGCCGGTGCCAAGTTTGGTGGTGTTTATTTCCTTCTTCACAATCCCCTGAGTCGCATAACCGCCTTTGGGGAAGAGAAGTTCTCACCTCTATCCTCATTCCCTTCTGGGGGGGGGGGAGGAGGACGGTGGAGGTCAGACGGCATCTTGAAAGCTAGAGAGACTGGAGGAGGTTGGGTGCTGGAGGAGGTGATCCTGGAAGAGCATTTCTAGTGATGATCCTGCAAGAACATTTTTCATGAGCTGGAAGTTCGGAAGCAACGGGAGAACTGGTGAGAAGTCAGGAGACAGGTGCATTTGAGGTTACCTGGAGAGACGTGAGCGGGAGGCTGGGAGCTTTCCAAGGCTGGCGAGCTCTCCAGACTGAGTTAAGCAGACCTAAGGCTGGCCCCAGCTCTGCCCATTAAGTGGGGGACCTGGACATGCTGTCTTCTCTAAGCCTCAGGAACCCCAAGCCTGGATGAGGGCACCCATGTCATCAGGTGTTTGCGACAATTCCGTGGTTTGTGCATGAAAAGTTCCACTTCCTGTTTGTTCTATTCCATGGATTGATTGGCAGAGTCAGGATTCAGGAGGTGTTATGAAAAGAGCTTTGACCTGAAGTCAGGCCTTGGACCAGAGAGAGAAGGGGATGCAAGGGAGCCAGAGGTGGAGTGCGCGTTGGCCCAGGTGAATGAGCAGAGAAAACTGGGACCCTAAGGACCTAGACTATGTGACAAGGGGAGAAACGGTAGTGGTGGAGAAAGAGCCGGGTTCTTGTACATGCTGTGCCTCAGGACAACCCAGGAGAGCTAAAAAGTTTCTCCCTCTGGGAGCATTCCAGCTAGTAAATGAAGATAGCGAGAATTAAAATTGAGCCATTTCGTGACCCCTAAGGCAATAGAGGACGTAGCTACCGATCATTGTGTCAGTCATCAACGTATAACCTCCTCTAGCCACCCTTCAGTACCTGCTCCGTAATAACGGACTGGGCTCCTGAAGCGTTTCTTATGATGCATGCAATGTTGAGCTTTGTCAGTAGAGGGCACAGGAGGGACCTTGCTGGAGAAAGGGGGCTTTTCTCAGTGGGTGTTCACGTTATTTTCCTTGCTCTGGCTGCATAGCCTCTCAACAGTGCCTGCCCTGCCCTACCCACGTGCTTAGGATGCACAGTCCCTCAGAGACCTTAGAGTCCTAGCCTGGGCCCAGGCACCACCTTCGCCTCTGCACCTGTGATGTGGACACGGTGCGCTCCAGGCCTCTTGGTGGCAGTGGAGCCCCATCTCCTCCTGGGCACTGTTTTCCAGCATCAGCTGCCTTGTACCTGAGACCTCATTCTCTCCTGTCCTCCCGATGTGAATGCTGCACATCAGGCCGTCCAGCCATAGGAGCACCCTGCACCCATGCTTGCCTGCATCCATGAGTTCTTTCTTGCTTGCCTGGTGACTATGGTCTAGGTCTGGCCAAGAAGCCTAGTGAACTTAGCTGCCTTCATCGACTGTGCTACAGCCAGACCTGTTCCAACTAAGTTGGAGCCTCTGTCTTCAGGGAACCCGCCCCCCCCTTCCAAGCTCGTTTCTCCCTGAGTTACTTAGATACTGAATACTATATACCATACCTCTTTATTGTTACTCTCCTATCATAGTGAACAATTCTATTACCCCCGCGGCTGTGTGATTTCAGTTTCCTGGGTGGACCCAGACCAATGTGATCAGGAATGACTGCTAACCTCATAAAGACAACCAGAGTCATGTGGCCTCGTTGGAAATACACAACATGGGACTCCTGGGTGGCTTAGCGATTGAGTGTCTGCCTTCAGCTCAGGGTGTGATCCCAGGTCCAGGGATCAAGTCCCACATGGGGCTCCTTGTGAGGAGCCTGCTTCTCCCTCCGCCTGTGTCTCTGCCTCTCATTCTGTGTGTTTCTCATGAATGAATAAATAAAATCTTTAAAAATTAAAAAAGGAAATACACAACACACCTATAAGGTATTCTTGTCAAAACATCAATCTTAAATCTAAGCAAGCCTTAGATATAAGTGTTCAAGAAACACACAGGATCCAGGGACGTGTCAAATAACACCATCAGATGCAATCAGCAAAATCCAGGCTGTGGAAAACTCCAAGGAAAAATAACCTGACCTGAAGTCAGGTTATTTGGATATAGATTCAAATGAATTGTTGGATCTAGATTCAGATTAATTGTTGGATCTAGATTCAAATGAATTGTTGAAAAAGATTTATGCGACAACGGAGGAAACTTCCTGGATATTTGATAACATTGAGGTAATTTTCAAGAGCTGGTGAAGGAAATATGAACACTGGATGTTTGATATTAAGGAAATTCCTTTTCTTTCTTTTTTTTTTTAAGATTTTATATATTTATTTGGCCAAGAGCATGCAAGAGAACACAAGCAGGGGGAGCAGCAGAGAGAGAGGGAGAACCAGGCTCCCCACTGAGCTGAGAGCCTGATGTGGGACTCAAACCCGGGAACCTGGGATCATGACCTGAGTTGAAGGCAGACGCCCAACTGACTGAGCCACCCAGGTGCCCCCAGGAAATTATTTTTCTTTTTGGCTGTGATAATACTGTGGATATTTTTAGGAGTTTTGACTTTTTAGATTCACTATTTTAGATTTAATATTTTAATATTTAAAATATTAACAGATGAATTGGTATGATGTTGGGGATTTGCTTCAAAATAATCGATGCATGGGGTAGAGTGGATGAGAGAATATATGGGCCATGAGTTGATAATATCAAAGCTGGGTGATGAGTACATGAGCTCATTAAAAACCTTTTTAACATTCCTACAAATTGATAAGAAAAAAGGCAACTTAAGTGAAAAATAAAAGGTATAGATAGGCAATGGATGAAAGAAGCCTGTATGACCAAAAGAACATGTAAATGTGCTCACCCTTGCTGGTTATAAAGAAAATGCAAATATAAAAGAACAGTGGAAGACCAAGGAGGTTATGGGGAAATGAGTATTCCCAATGGTATTTCCATATTGAAGGACAATTTGGCAGAGTTTTTCAAATGTAAAGTGTGCATTTCTGTAAGCCCAACAGCTGTTGCTTTTTAGATGTATCTCTCTTAAAGAAATGGTCAAATATATGGACAAGATTACTTAGTACAATATATATATTTTTTTGAAATAGCAACACCTAGAAGCAAACTAAATATCCATTAATGGAGAAGTGGTTAACAAAAAGTAGTTAAAACATGATGTGAATTAATACACCTGGGGGGAAAAAACACCTAGAATTTGTCCCTTTAAAAATGGCATAATTGGGATCCCTGGGTGGCGCAGCGGTTTGGCGCCTGCCTTTGGCCCAGGGCGCGATCCTGGAGACCCGGGATCGAGTCCCACGTCGGGCTCCCGGTGCATGGAGCCTGCTTCTCCCTCTGCCTCTCTCTCTCTCTCTCTCTCTCTCTCTCTCTCTCTGTGACTATCATAAATAAATAAAAATTTAAAAAAATAAAAATAAAAATGGCATAATTTTTGTTTACTTATATACGTATCGCTTTGTATATACACATATCCTGCTATGTTGATTTTTCTTAATATCTTCATGGTGCTTATATAATTCACTTTTCTTTCACTTTCTAAGTGTTTACTAAATTTGGCAAGAGATAAATCATTAGTGCCTTGAGCTTTAGTGATCCCCTGTGGCACAGCAGGAAACCAAAGACAGTGGAGTGGGGACATGGTGGGTGGGTCCCTCCCCAGAGGCTATGCCCATAGCCAGGCTCTGGCCCACCCTATCCACCTGGTCCCATTAACAGGTAGGTAACTGGCCAAGTTTCAAGATAGAGAAAACTCAAATGTTTCCTGTTTAAAAGGATTTCTTCAAGTATGTCTTGTCATAAGACTTTAGGGCCAGCTCGTCCAATTCCTGATTTTTAAGGATGAGAAAGCTAAGGTCCAGGGAAGCTAAGGAAGTTACCCAAGGCCACCAGACTGTTTGGCATTTTCAAAAGCTCTCTTGCAAAGTACTAGGAGGACAAGTAGGAAAGCATTCCCAGGAAACCTCTGAACATTTGGGAACTATGAGGAAATAACTAGGGAATTATGTGTCCAGGACAAGCATTCAGATTAGAATTCCTGCAAAGTTGCTGACAGCCATATGAGTGACCAGCATCCAGTGGTAAATCACCAGGATCAGGAGAATGAATCATCGCAGGCTTTGTTCTTTGTAGGACAGCACATTTTTCTCTGGCTCTCTCTGTTCTATATCAGGGGATTGTTTCCATCAGGTCACCGGGCTGAAGGACCCACTAAATCTGGCCTCAATCCTGTCTTGGCAAGCGGCCATGGCCAGGGTGATGGAGGAGTGTTTACACATGTCAGATCCCAGGAACATTTTCTCTGTTCTGTCTGATAAAGGCCAGAGTCAGATAGGCAGTGCTGAAGAGCACTGGATGAAGAGTCGGTTTGCCTGGGGGCTGTTTCTGTTGGGCCCTGAATCCAGCCGTGTGAGCTTGACCTGGTCATTTAAGGGCTTTCTAAGTGGGCAAAATAAACCGGTTGGATGCGACTCCCTAGCTCTCCTGTCTCAGGAACAGGCTTTGGGATGAAAGTAGCTTCTAGCCTGAATACTCATTTTCAAAATCTGTTCTCTCAAGCAGAGTGAGAAAGAAGTGCAAGTTGATAGCCATGACTGGTACAGAGCCAAGGCCGAGTTTAAGGAAGAGAAAGAACCCATGCCCTGTCCAGGCAGAGCAAGTAGGCTCATCCCTGGAGGTGGCTCTTTGTGGTGGCTGCCTGGACGCTGGGTTGAGAAGGATCTGAAGAAAAGCTGAGCTCAGGGAAGAGAGTTCTCAGACCCATGAATGATGTCAGCCATGGGTGAGGGGGTGAGGGCACACCGTGTTTTTGCTACCCTTGCACCTAATCACCACAGTTATGTTCCTATAGCCATGAACCCAGGAACCCAACACAAAGCAGGAAAATGCATCTGAGGAAAACTTCTTAGAAAAAGAAAACTTCAGGAAGCTGGCTCATTTGGGATATAATTAGCAGATGAGAGAGTGGGATCCGGATACCCGGGTTCTGTTCTTTGGCCTATCACTAAATAACTATCATGGAGGAAATCAATAAATTGGGATGTCGATGTTGGGACCATTTGTTCTGTCTCTGTTGTGGCCTGAGGTCTGATAAGGAAGGCTGCTAAAGGCTCTTTGGAAGTGGAGGGGGGAATATGGAGCAGCCCTGATGCTCCTGCAGCCACTGGAAGTGGTTCTTAAACAGCCTGGCCCAGTTTTATCTTGTTTTAATTAGTGCTGTAATTGCACAACATTAACAAAATAAGGTAAATTATAAAATTTTCCATTATGATATGTTAAAAAAAAAGGGGGGGGTGGGCAGAAAAGAGAGACCAAAAGAAAATTACCTGTATTCTTTTTTTTTTTTTTTTTTTAAAGAATGGAGAGGAGGCGCAGAGGGAGAGAATCTTCATCAGGCTCCATGCCCAGTACTAAGCCCATCACAGGGCTGGATCTCACACCCTGGAAATCATGACCTGAACTGATCTCAAGAGTTGGATGCTTGGGCAGCCCCAGTGGTCCAGCGGTTTAGCACTGCCTTCAGCCCGGGGTGTGATCCTGGAGACCCAGGGTCGAGTCCCACATCAGGCTTCCTACACGGAACCTGCTTCTCCCTCTGCCTGTCTCTCTCTCTCTCTCTCTCTCATGAATAAATAAATAAAATTAAAAAAAAAAAGAGTTGGATGCTTAACCAACTGAGCCACCCAGGTGCCCCCAAAATTACCTGTATTCCTATTGCTCAGATCCAACATTTGATATCTTGTATTCCCTTGATCTGAAGAGAATTTAGTGTAAATGTCTTCTGTGATAACTAACAGATTCACTTTTTTTGGCTCATGTTCAGGAAATTGAACCACAAACCAAGAGCATGTTATATATTAAGTAGTCAGTAAATAATAATTTAATACAACTAATAATAATTTTGTGTTATTTTATTATCATTAGTATCACGCATGACAAACCAGAGCCAAATAAGGGCAACAGCCTTTTTTTTTTTTTTAATTTATTTACTCATGAAAGACACAGAAAGAGAGAAGCAGAGGCATAGGCAGAGGGAGAAGCAGGCTCCTTGCTGGGAGCCCGACGCGGGACTCGATCCCAGGTCTCCAGGATCACGCCCTGGGCTGAAGGCGACACTAAACCACTGAGCCACCAGGGCAAAGGGCGACACTCTATGCCAGATCACTTCTAACTTTGTGGATAAAATTGAGGCAAACCAGGCTCTTTTTTTTTTTTTTTTAATTTTTTTTTTTTTTAATTTATTTATGATAGGCACACAGTGAGAGAGAGAGAGAGGCAGAGACACAGGCAGAGGGAGAAGCAGGCTCCATGCACCGGGAGCCCGACGTGGGATTCGATCCCGGGTCTCCAGGATCGCGCCCTGGGTCAAAGGCAGGCGCCAAACCGCTGCGCCACCCAGGGATCCCAAACCAGGCTCTTTTTGAAATTACATGTAAAAGTGAGTGAGGAACAGAAAGGAACAGATAAAAATAATAAACTATTTTTAAATTTTTATTTGATGCTGCTAAGTTATCTTGTTTGGTAAAATGAAATGAAAGTCACTTGCAAGTGTGAAGGAAAGCCCGAGGATGGTTTTCCAAGGGAGGGTGAAGCCTGGTGGTACCCAGTACTAGTTAAACCTGTTGGCGCTAATGTCAACTGGGCTGAAATCCTGACTCCCTCAAATAATGAGGATAATAGTCCTACTACTTCAGCAGATTGTTGTGAGGATTAATTGAGTTAACATATATATAATGGCTAATTTATTAATCAAGTTGACTGAGCCACAGGGTACCCAGGTATTTGGTCAAACGTTATTCTGGGTGTGTCTGAGGGCATTCTGGAAGAGATTAACATTTGAATCAGTAAACTGTGTAAAGCAGATAGATGGCTTTCCCTAATGTGGGGTGGATCTCCTCCTCTCCATTGAAGATCTCTCTCTTCTCTCTCTCTCTTTCTGCCCGTCTTCAAGCTGGGACATCAGTCTTGTCCTGCCTTCAGACCTAACTTGAACTAGAACTATACTATATTCTATTGTTTCTGTTTCTCTGGAGAACTCTGATACACTATGTCAAGTCCTTAGGATAGTGTCTAGCACATACCAGGCACACACTAAATCTTGTTGTTAAGATACATCACATGGTTAAGATACACCAAACACGGTGAAGTTAATTCTGCATGGAGGGGTCCCTTGGAAGATCCTTGGGGGTAAGTATAGAGAGCAGAAACCATTACTAGGACTGAGGAGAGGGGTGCCCTCATTGGCAAGAAATAAAATGCAACAGCAAATGCTGGACATTTCTCAAGTTCAGAAGGTTCTGAGCACCTCTTCTCTCTCATCTACACAGCACACCATTGCCCAGAACACTCTTTCTAAAGCGCTTTTTAACATACTAGCTCATTGGGGGTGGACTCATTTGTTTATCCCACACATAGTTATTGAGGCGCTGGGCTTGGCCCTGGGGATACGACAGTGAGGGAAATCCCACATGCCTGTCCAGGGAGCATACAGCCTAGTGAGGGAGCCAGATACCCACACATACATACACCTCTCCAGGCTTAAACTGATACAGCAACAAAAAAAGAACTCGATGTTGCAGAGGGGATCGCTGAGGAGCCCCTAATTCAAAAAGCTTTCCTGAAACTCCCTTCACTTCATATTCATACCCTCCTCACCCCAGTGCACCTCTTTGATTTGGGTTCGATGGGTTTAACTTGAAATGATTTATGTGTCTTACAGAGGAACCCAAGGCTCCGGGACATCATTTGCCCCTAATTACCCAGCTTGGGCATGGAGGGACCTGGATTTAAACTGGGATCTATCTTCTTCCTCCTTCCTGCTCCTCTCATTTTCTCCTGTTCTCTCCCACCTCCAGCATCACTGCAGCACACACACTTTGCCTTTGCTCAGGCCTTTCCTGGATGTTCCCCTCTCGTGGCTGCTCAGCTAAGTCCCCCCTTGTGGTCGAACCCTAAGTGCAATAGGAGAGGAAAGAAGGAGGAGCTAGCAAAGGCCAAAGTCATTAAGGAATGATAGGGGATTTATGTTGGACCTTTGGAGTTGTGTGGGATGGAGGATTTAGCTAAGGGAACCATAGACAAATAGGGCCTGGATTTGGAGAGCATGGGAAGAGGTGATGCATGCCTCCCGTGACCAAAACCAGGCATTTGAGTATTCTGGGAAAACTGTAGAAGGTGGGATGTTAAGGTGGCTAGGCAAGTCAGGGTCGTGTTATCATGGAAAAAAACAGACGATGTGCCTACCCTCAGGGAATCTCAGAAGAAAGAAAAAAATCTCTTTAATAGCGCCTCTTGCCCAGGCACAACTCTGGGCACAGCATAGTTTCCAGAGTTTAATACCAGACCGACTGGCTGAAATTCTTTTGAACTCAGTGGAGAGCCGACTCCAAACCTTTCCATCTGCTGACTCCTTCTTTGTACACGAAGACCACATTTTCCATTTGCCTTAAAACAGCTTAACATTTTTGCTGCATTACCGAGGCCACTTTAATTTATCATTTTGTTTTAAAGAACCACGCCATCCAAAAATAGCACAAAATTACTCATTCTGTTCGAGGGTAGATGGTACTGCAACCTTTACAAGAGACGTGTAATCTTTCATTGATTGGGCAGGTGTGGATACGATCCCGATTCTCTGTGCGTCCCAACAGTCACGGATGGGAGCTGCTGAGTTTTTGTGAAGCCAGTTAGCCGGTTTATTTAATTTATTTATTTACTTTTACCTCCAGAGCCACTAAAGGATGTCTGAGCAGCTGCAGAGAGAAGCTGCACAGCTGGCTTCTGAACTCCTCCCCTGTCCAGGCCGAGGAGGCTCAGATATTTTAGAAAGAGTGGACTTCCCAAGCCTTCCTTCCCCCAGCTTTTCATGATGTTATTTCGTGTCTCTATTTCTAAGATGTTGAGCTTCCCATTGGATATCGTATTTTAAGCATGTGTGAACAGTTTAGGATGTTGCGGAAGGCTGGCATATAATGTAAAGGGAGAATGTTTTGAGAAAGAGGGAAGTCAGGGCTGGCTTTTCCAGAAATTTTGTTGGGATTATGGGTCATTGTTCTCATTTTTATAGCGATTATAGTTTCTCCTCCCTCACCACTTGCCTTGTGTCCTCCCCCTTCCCCCCTGCCCCCCACATACATAAAGAGGGCCTCGTCTGAGTGGTCTGTCCTGAGAAATCACCATAATGGAATATATATGAGGATTAGGCATAGAAATGTCAGGCCTTATTAAGTCTCAGTAGTCAAACTTGCTCTTGTGTTTTCCATTACGGCTCCAGTCTTCCAGACTTTCCAGAGAGGAAGAATCTTGCCTGTCCCATAGGAAATGCAGCCCCTCCCCCAGACTTAGCAGAACCTTGCCTGGGGTCAGTCATTATTGGAAGACTGCAATGTTTTCCACTTTTGTTGACTTTTAGAAAATTCTATTTCAGAGGAGACCTTTGGGAGACTCATGTAATCAAATTCTGTCAAGGAGGGGAAAGTCTAGCTGTTAGTATATTATTAAATGCCCTGGATAACCACAGAATCTGGGCATTCATAATCCCTCTCCCCAAGGAGCTCAGAGAGCTTTGGATACATTACTCTTTTATTCATCCTCACAAGGGACTCGAAGAAAAAAGAGGGGGCCAGACTCTCTAAACAATCCTCCCAGCATGCCCAGCAGCAATAGAACCATATTCCTTATTGTCCATCCTGGGCTTCCCTAACTTAAGGAGAAACATGGAGACTTGACAAAGCTTAGAAGGAACCTAAAATAACTGTTAACTGTAGAGACACCAGAATGGGGGCAGTTGTCAGGGTTTGGAGGCGCCCCTGCTTTTGGAGCAAAGCAATGACCTTGTATGTCCACCTGTGAGGGAGGAGAAGGGGCTCCTCCTTGGCTGCCTGAGAACGGGCAGGTGACTTCAGGAGCCCAGAAATGAGCTACGGGCTCGACATACACCTTGCTCAAAGGCGACTCCCCGACCTTCTGCCATCAAGCAGAGCTGCTGACCCATCTCCTTGGCCATCTTCCACTTCAGAGGACGAGTGTGCTGATCAGCAAGGACTCCCCTTCCCGTGGGCTGCCAGGAAGCATCTGGGTCAGCGGGAGTTGACAGTCGCAGGTGGGGCCAGCCCAAGACACCAACTATGGTGACTCCGTATTACGCTCCGTGGCCAGAGTGACCATCACACTCTCCCAGGGGGAGAGTCCCCGATGTCAGACCAGTCTCTGGGCAAAATGTGAGTCTAGAAGCATCTCTTCCCTTGGGCATCTGTATTCCCTCTGGAGCGTTGGAACACACACTCTCATCTCTCCCCCCGGGGCTTTATTTAGTCTACAACTCACTTAGCTCAATCTGCTTCACAGAAGAGATTTAATAAAATTAAATGAGATTCTGTTGCTTCTCCCGGGGACATTTGCCCTTGGAGAACCCAGCTGGAGGTCAAAGAGTAAAACTCCTGTAACACGAGGCATTGGCGAGTGCGGTGCCGGAGGCGTGTTAGCCGCAGTACATCCGTCCCCTAGACGTAGGGTATCCCAGAAGGGGGGCAGGTGCCCGTTCTACCTTCACAAAAATGTGGGACATAGGAAAGAGCAGAGACTAGCGTGGAGGTTTCTCACTGGTTTACCAGCCGAGTGCCTGGGGCCTGACCTGCTTCTGGGCACCAGTTTGCTTCTCTGTTGAAGGAAGGAGAGAAGGAAGATGCAGGCCACACGGCTCCTTCCACCACCTCCTCGGCTCACGCCTCCTCCTCCTCCCCCACTGTTGGGGCCACCGTCCTGATAACAGGGTTTACTCCTGGCCAGCTGTGTAAGCCACAGTGGGAAATCGTGGCCAGTCGCCAGTCACCCCAGAACTCCTATGTGGGTGGAGTTAGGGAGCTGCAATGGGGTAGAAGGGTGGTGCTGGCCTGCGCTGTTTCACGTGGGATGCTGTCCTCCCGGCCTCCACCCCACACCACTCTGGCTCTCCTACTCACCACACAGCCTAGGGTTTTAGAACTCAAAATGCCAGCCTCAGCTCTGGGGTCTGACCCACTTGGTGGCTCAGATGGACTCCCTCTCCAGCCCGTCCGTGCTCTCTGCCTCCGCTCTTTGCCTGCTCTGCCCTCCCGGGTCAAGCAGGCTGGAGACATGCAGGCCCCTCTGGGCCCAGCAGGCTCACAGCGGGGGCAAGGAGCTTATACTTTAAAAAAAAAAAAAAAAAAGCTTTTGTTTATTTATTCATGAGAGACAGAGAGAGGCAGAGGGAGAAGCAGGCTGGCTCCCTGATGAGGGACTCGATCCCAGGACCCCGGGATCACGAGCTGAGCTGAAGGCAGACACCCAACCACTGAGCCACCTGGGCACCCCAGGGTCTCACACGGTCCTCCTCTGCCTTACATAGTTAGGAACGTGGTGTGGGGAAGCCCTTCGGACCCCGGCAGCTTGGGCAGGGCTGCAACTGGAAAGAGAATGACCCAACCGGTTCTATCAGAGCCACCTGCCTGATAGCAGGCCGGGCCCCGGGAAAAAATGCTAATAGAAGTTAAAAATAGAAACTGCAGAACAGGTATTGCTCTTTTTCAGTCTGTTGGAGCCTGCTGCCAAGATCAGAGTGATCCCCGTGGCTGTGAGGAGTGTGGGGAAGGCCAGGCCAGGGACTGGCCCAAGCCGGCGACATGTGTGTTATTTTAACTTTCTGCGACACTATTCTTAGGCTGTACACCTTGTTCCATCTCCGATGCTATCCAAATGATTCATAATCTAGTGTTATTGGCTTCGACACAGATTTAAAAGTAACGCGACCAAGTGTACATGGTGGGAGGAGCTGCGAGCACCTGGAGGCCCTTCCCTGGGGTCACCAGTGTGTCAAGGGGCAACATGCTCGAGGTACTAGAAGCTGGGGACACATGGTGAACACAGTGGGGTCCCTTCCCTCTCCCCACGGGCCCGGTGTAAGGCAGGTGACGCTACAATGATCTGGGATGCAGAAAGAGCCATGGGTGCTGGGAGGGGGGGCCCTTGACTTACAACGGGGGTGGGGCAGGGCCTGGGAAGATAAATGTGAGGTCAGGCTGCGGGGTGAGAACAGTCACCCAGGTGAGAGGGAGGAAGGGAAGGGCATTCCCAGCAGGGGGAGCTCTCCTTGTGCTCATTGCATGGAAGTCAGGTGGTAGCTGGAAGGGAAGAAATCAACGGGGAAGAAAAATGATTGCATCCTCTGCTTTTGCTTCCCACCCGGCTCTGATTCCTGCAGAGAGAGAGAGCAAGGACACACTGAAGGATGGTTTTTAGTGGCTTAAAGGAGGTAGGATAATGTTGGAGTACGGTTCCCACTAGTAAGAAAACCAACAGAAACCCAACCTGCAAACGACATGAATGTCCACGTGTAGAGAAATAGTTCAAATATGGTGCACCAAGCTATCTATGGGCAGTCTGCAGTCATTACAAAGGATAAGATAGATCTACTCGTGCAAACACGGATATCTGACAAACACTGTTAATTTAAAAAGCAAGTAAAAGAAAAATGCATATAATTATAACATGTGCCCTTTATGTAAAGTGGTATGTATTTTATTTGCATTTGTGGATTTTCTGTGTATTTATGTACCTACACATATACAAACCCATAGAAAAACGTTCTAGAAAGAAACACCCTCCTCCCCAGAAGCTGAGAGGTTGGAGGATGACAAAGGAAAAGGGACTAACTTTTGTTTAATTCACTCGTGCGTTATTTACATTTTTACATGAGCATGTATTACTTGGGTAATTTTTTTTTTCCAGTGGGATAAAAAGCAACTGAATCAAAAGACAAAGATCTTCCAAGAAGTCCTAGAGAGTGGTCTTTGCTCATTCCCTTCACTCCTCGCAATTGCGTAAGTCCAGGAGAAAGTGAGGTGCCCCAGAAAATCCTCTCTGCAACTGGCCTCAGGAATAATACCCACATAGAGAGTCATAGTAAAGTGGTATATTAGGCGTACTGGACTTGTTGGCGGGCTTCCCTATTGTTGGAAAAAGATGGTTTATTTGATTTACTCTCGGGAGTTATTTTTATTAATTATTTTATGAATTACTTAATTATTTAATTCAAGTGAGCCTCTTTGTGGTCACCTATGGATAAATTAAAAAGGTGATATTGCAATAAAAATAAATTGTTAATCAACTTTAATGCTGACATAAAGACTGTCATCTAGGAACGCCGGGGTGGCTCAGTGGTTGAGCAGCTGCCTTTAGCTCAGGGCCTGATCCGAGGGTCCTGGGATCAAGTCCCACATCAGGCTCCCCGTGGGGAGCCTGCTTCTCTCTCTGCCTTTGTCTCTGCCTCTCTCTCTCTCCTCTGTGTGTTTCTCTCATGAATAAATAAAATCTTTTTTTAAAAAAGGAATATCATCTAAATTCTAACATGAATTTAAATTATAACTGTGTCAGAGGCTATTGTACCAAGAGGTAATATTTTCTAAACTGTCTTCTCTTCCCCAGTTCCCCAGCTCACCCATACATCCATGATTTCACTGGATCTAGTATAAAACCAATCACAAAACAGAAGTATCTAGCACTACAATGCTTCAATGATCTACCGTTAGAGCACTTTGCACCAACACCACGTGGGCTTAGAGGGTCATCTACGTCTTTAGGGTCTCAACCTGCCAGGGATAGAAAATGACCATAAGTCACAGAACTTTATCCTGCCTCTGGAACTCAGAGGCTGCAGGGTTTGAGGGCTTTGCTCATTGTTTCGTTCTGGAGGTCAGGTCACTTAACCTGCTTAAGCCCCCACTTCCGCACACCCACACAGTTTCTATGCCAGAGAATGTGTTTAAGCTGTGTGTGACCCTTGTGGGGTTGGGGCAAAGCTCTGGAAGTCCAGAAGATTCTCTTTTTGAGAAGAGCCTGGCAGTCACACACCAAAGCAAATCAATCCGCATAGAACTGTTTCCTTTTGCATGAAGGATTCTCTAAGTGAAGTACTAGAGGTAAAGACTGCTGCCCCTCCCAGGCCCTGAGATCCCCAAGGCCAAACTTGCCTAAGTGGGAGGTTTGTCACTGGGATCCTAGGACACAATTCAGAGGGCTCGTGAATTAGTTGGATGTGAGGAACAAAAATCCATCTTTATTTGTAGTAAACTCTTTCTGAAATATGATAACTTTTCTCCTTTAAATGTGGTCCCAAACCACGTAGTATTATCAGTCAGTACCTGTGATTTAGTCACCAGTAGAAATCACAGATAATTTTATAGACCATGACACTTGTCCCAGATATCTCAAAATATTTGCCCTCATCTCTACTCCAGAATTATGGTAGTTATTCAACCTGCAGTAAGACCTAGTTATTTCATGTTTAATAAAGAAGCATATATGTTATTATATGAGATTTTTTTTAAAAAGATTTATTCACGAGAGATACAGAAACATAGGCAGAGACCTAGGCAGAGGGAGAAGCAGGCTCCCTTTGGGGAGACTGATGTTGGACTCCATCCCAGGACCCCAGGATCACAACCTGAGCCAAAGGCAGACTCTCAACCACTGAGCCACCCAGACACCCCTATTATTTCACAGATTTAAAAGAATATCCCAATAACTGTATTTCAATATAATCAGATTTCTTTATAACCCAATGTATTTTCTTTTAGAAGTTTTATTTAAAGATCCATATTCTGAGATGGGTCCATTAACTTCACCAGACTGCCAAAGGGGTTCATGCCCAATAAAGATTAAGAACTTCTGCTCTAAGTGGGGTTAGAATGGGGCTTGTAAGTGTTCCTAAAGGTCTGTGTCAATGTCACTTTATTTACACATTCCTGAGATTCAGCCTCTAGCTCATTGAGCTCTTCCTAACCAAATATGCCAAGGAAGAAGCTGCATCTGTATAAACATTATCCAGCTCAAGTGTCAGGTTTCCTCCTCTTCTTCACAGTTGTTTGAAGCCAACAGCTAATGGCACTAGAAGGATCAAATATCCTGTATGGCTGGATGAAGGGAGGGGAACTTCTGTGGAATCACAACCCAGGCATTTTGGTTGAACCCTGCGAACTTGTTTGCTTTCCCTAGAATTAAGTGCAACCAATAAGTGGTCTGAAAATGAAAGAATAAGTCACAAACCCGTAAGTTGTTGCTTTAATTTTCTCAATATGGAATTTGGGCATCACCTAATACCTGTTTCGCACTTTGATTATGAAGAGTTGTGCTTCTGATCTAGAGCAGGCACGACGGATGGATTTCACCCTGATCTGATCAAGTTCCCACTGAGGAAGGGTTCTGAGGCCATCTCTAGGCTTAAGGAGGGAAAGATGCTGTGTTTGAATGCTGATGTCTGCTATGGCGAAGGGGTGTAGCTCTGTGCATGTCCTGTGATTATCCTCAGTCCAGCCCTAACTGGTACCAATGGCCATCTCTACTTGAGACCCAGACAAAAATACATTCTTGAACATTCCTTTGGTGTCCCCTCTCTGTGCTGAACAGAAAGAGGAGCCTCAGAACAGAAAGAGGAGCCTCAGTTCCTGTGACTCTTGCCGCAACTAATTGATTTAAATTGATGAACAAAGAGCATTAAACACAACATGATATTGTATAAAACTGCCTGGGATGCCCCAAAATCATATAGCACAATTAATTTGAACAAACAACATGTGATTTCTTTGCTTCCCCATGAAGTATGATGTCATGACTTTTGTTCTGAAACACTTTTCCAAATCTAATGCTTACTGACTCAGTTTCTTGGCTTTGTTTCTCATGTTGGCCGTGATAGGCAGTTAAAGCTGCTGTGCATTTACAGAGGGCTCTGGCTTTTATGAAGCAGTTCTTAAGTTTTTAAAACACTCTCTCCTGAGACTTCTCTCAGCAGACAGGAAAGCTCGGTTGTCCTCATTATTCCCATTTTACAGATAAAGAAACTGGGGCTCTGAGAAGTCAGGTGACTTAATCAGGATCTTATTGTCCATTTAGTGCTCTCTCAACCACAAGATGTTGCCTTCCAGCATCTGCTTGCTTATATCAGGGCCTTCCAAAGAAAGGCCTGGGTGGCTTAGCAGTTGGGCATCTGCCCTTGGCTCGAGGCGTGATCTGGGGTCCTGGCTCGAGTCCCGTATCAGTCTCCCTCTGGGGAGCCTGCTTCTCCCTCTGCCTGTGTCTCTGCCCCCCTCTCTCATGAATAAATAAATACATCTTAAATAAATTTCCTTTTAAAAATTTATTTATTTATTTATTTATTTATTTATTTATTTATGCGCACAAATGAGAGAGGGGCTGCACTGAGCTCGGGGCCCAACACGGGGCTCAATCTCATGATCCTGAGGTCTGAGATCATGATCGGAGCTGATGAGGAGTCAGTCACCTGACTGAGCTACACAGGTGCCCCAAATCTTTTAAAAGGCAAAATCAAACCATCATTCCTTTGTGATCAAAATATACTGTCATCCACATATCAACTCTTCCCATTTTGGCCAGACGAGAGGTGGTTTTCTTCTTTCTTTAAATTCTGCTAAAATAGAAGGAATCTGCTTAAGCATTTGCACTTCATCCTTCTACCAGCCAATTTCAATAATGGGCTCCCAAGCCAGGATTCTAGATAGCTCACTAGGCATCCTAGTTTGTGATTTTTGTTACGTTTTGTTTTGTTTTGTTTTGTCTTGTTTTGTTTTTGCTTGTCTTTGGCTTTTATTAGAAATGATGAAATAAGCAATTTGTCATTTAAGTATCAACTGGCTGGGAAGGGCAATTAGTCTCTGCCAGTCAAAATACTCAAGAAAAGAAGATGGATGGGATTTCTGGATTGCCTTAAATGAAACTGATTCAGGTGGTAGTTGACCAGGTAATTCATGGTTTCTAGTAATCTTATTAAACCAGTGGTTGGGACTCTTGCCCACATTTTGTCCCAGCTGCTAGTGAAATCCTCTGATCTCCCTTTACCCACACCATAACCTTGGGCTTTGGCTCTGCAAGAACAGAAGTGTTCCATGTTCCTTCTAATCTTGTACATGCATTTGTGCACCAACTGTAAGCCCGTCACCCTCAAGAACTTACAGTCTACTTAGGGACAGACAAGTTAAAGGGTCATTCTAATTAAAACAAAAAACTCTACACAGTGCATGATTATGAACCCCAGTCTTTGGGGCTCAGGGAAAATCTGGAGGAAGAGACATTTCAGCTAAAATTTTCAAGAAGAGTAGGAGAAAGCAGAGGGAAGAAGCAAGGAAACTTGTGTAAAAGGAGAGAAGGCAGGGGCACCTGGGTGGCTCCTTTGGTTGAATGTCCCACTCTTGATCTCAGCTCAGGTCTTGATGTCAAGGTTGTGAGTTTGAGCCCTGCATTGGTTTCCTTCATGCATGGTGTGGAGCCTACAACAAAAAGTGATGAGAAGGCAAAAGAGTTGATTTAGGGAAGAGAGAGAGGCTCTGGAGCAGAGAATATAAGCTATGGGGTGGAGGTGGGAAAAGTGTAGTGGGAACAAAGCTGGGGGAGTAAGGGCCAAGATCATAAACAATCTCAATATCATACTAAGAATGTAGGGCCATATCCTGAGAGCAATGGGTAGCCACTCTAACATTGATTGTATAAGCTCTGCTCTGGCTTCTCTGTGGAGTTAAAGGGAACCAAACTGCAAGCAGGGAGGCCAGCCTTAACCCAGGTGAAGGGGTTCGAATCACCTAAGTATGCTAGAGATGAAGAGAAAATTCAGGACTCCTCAGGTCAGTGGCCCTGTGTTGTGGGCCACTCTTGCTAGCTGCCCTGAATCAGGACGTTGCTGGCTTTGAGCTGTTCTCCCCTCCCTCAGCTGCAGGCCCTGAGCAAAAAGACCCACTCTAGTTAGTAAGCACTGGGGTTGGCCACACAAAGGGAGTCTGCAGAAGGCTTCTTTTCAGGGTCTCCAGTCAAATGACCAGGTCCAGGGTTTGTAAACACATCTCATTATAGGCGCCAATGCCGAGGCTAGAGGTGTTAGAAGCTTATTTTAGGACATACCAGGAAGTAAGGAAGCAGAGGAAACCATCCTGACAGCTTCGTGGAGCACCTAAGTGTTCCTGTAGACACCACAGCAACCCCAGAGGCTCAGAGCAGCCTGGCAGCCAGAATTGCTCTGCTCTGGCAGAATTGCTCTGCCAGAATTGCTCTGCCACAATCAACTACCAACCCCCAAGGACCTCATAGCTTTTACTGCTTCGTGGTGTCTGCTCACCATCTTTTGTGTGTTGGCCTCAGATTCCACACCTTGGCAGCCCTAAGCATCTATCTTTCCAGGATCTCCAAAGACCAGAGATCAACTTCCCTGATAGGTCACACAGAACACTCCTGGAGAAGATTATTATTGGTTCTTTTTAGGTCACGTGCCTTTCCCTGCACAAATCACTGAGAGTGATGGGGGTGGGGGGGCTAGAGACGCACATATCACCAGAGATTTGGAGTCCTATCTCAGCCACATGTTGCAAGAACAAGTTCTCCAAGACATTAATGATCCATCAGCAAACTGAAGTAATTTTTCCAAAAATGAAAAAAGTGAAGTGTCTTTGGCAGGTACTTTGGGCTTCATGGCCTGTCCTGAAGATGATATTTTCCTAAATATGGGTAAATGCTTTCACAATTTCTTATTTTCTAGAAGAAAGTGAAACTTGAATCTGTCAAGCAGAGTATCAGCTGGATTTTTAAATAAATATCAAATCTATAGAAGTAAGTTCCATGCAGGGAGCTCGACATGGGACTCGATCCCAGGACTCCGAGATCATGCCCTGAGTCAAAGGCAGAAGTTCAGCCACTGAGCCACCCAGGCGTCCCTACCCTGGCAAATCTAAACCACGTAAAATGTATTGGGAGAATAATGAAAGGAAACAGGGCATCTCTGGGGGCTTTGAAACAGGAATCATAGGACCGGTAGGCCTTATAGCAGGACAGCATGTCTGAGCGTACACTGGGATGAAAGAGCTCTAGAGGTTCACATAGTTGGTGAAATGACAGAGGAAAGCAAGAAAATCATCTTCACAAAAGTTAGGATAATAGTTCCTTCAAGAGGTAAAGATAGGATCAGCTACCTAATTTATAGCACCTCGTGCAAAAAGCAGCATCATTTGTTCAAAGACTGTAGAGTTTCGAGACGGCAACTACAGAACATTAAACCAAGCCTCAGACACGTCTAAGCATGGAGTCCCATGTGACTGCCCAGCTCACACACCCATGAAGTTGTCCCCAAATGAGGAAAGGAATGTTAATCAGTGAGGGGCACATAGGAGGCTTTAGGAGGCCAATAATCATGACAGTGGCACTCACTTTCAATTATTTATAAATCTTTCCTGTAGTTTTATACCCTCTCCCGAAGTGTTGTTATATTTTACAATTAAAAAAAAAAATACGACCATACCTCCTGTCCTGTGTTGATCACACAGCGTTCAGTGTGCCAGGAGAAAAGAGTCTGAGTGGCCAAGTTCAGACTGCTGGCGGACACAGGAATAGTAATCTAATAATCATAACAAAACTGAGAAGGCCAACCGGATCAAGATGAAGGAGAGGAATGCCAATAGAAGAGCTCATCATTACTGAGATGCTCTTCTGAATTAACTCATGAAACATTCGTTATCACCCTATGAGATAGGGACCTCCGCCCTCAGCTCCCAGAGTGAGGAGTGGGTGCTTGAACTTACAACTAAGATCTCACACTGTGAGGGAGAATTCTCTAAAAGAAAAGTGGGTCTGCTGGGCTCTAGAGTGGTTGTAGGTGGCCAAGAAATACCAAAATCCTGCTACACACATCAAACAGTAGAAGAGGGAGACAGGTTTTTCTTTCTTTCTTTTCTTTTCTTTTTTTTTTTTTTTTGCATTTAATAACCATTTGTTGGTCTCCAAAGTCGAATGCCCTATGCAAGCTGACAGAGAAACAAAGTTGAACAAGACAATGACTTTCAAGTTACTGTCCTATGTTGTTATAAAAAAGGGGGCAGGGGGCAGGGGGAAGGAAAAAACACTTCTAAGGAAAACTCACTTAGGACAAAATAATATATGAAGTGCTTAGTAACTAAAGAGGTGAGTGGTGGGCACGTCCAGGGTCTTCATCAACACGTTGCATTCCCAAGGTAGCCTCAGGCCTGCAAAGACCGACCCAGACACCCAAACCCTGTCTGAGGCCCTCTCCTCCATGGTGCATCTGGCCTCAGAGGTAACCTGGCCACAGACACCCCTGCTTTCTTGCCAGCCTGGAACAGCTGAGGAGCACGCTATCCACATTAGATTCACGGACATGCAAAGCTGCCAAAGGAGGGGGGGCTCCCCAAGAGGCAGAAATCTGGAAATGCCATTAGAGACAGATGCAGCCCAGCATGCATGTCTGCGGAGGCACCGGCTCTGGCCCTTGGGACGGAGGCTGATTCATCTCGGATCCTGACAGCCACTCCGGGCAGACCTGGGAACAGCAGGAGGGGGACACGGGCCACACGGAAGGAGTCTTGATAAAGCAGCCAGGCAGCTCGCAGCCACCCCCTTGCCCCAGAGCGGGGCATGGAGGCCAGCTGTGGGACACAAGGGTGCAAGTCCTTGGAGGCTGTCTAAGCCTGACGTTTGAATTAGGGACCTGCGATCCTCCCTCTACCCTTCCAACTTGGGCAAGTTACTTCACCTTTCCCGGCCTCGTTTGCCATCTGCAAACCCAGGATGCCACATTCTGGGGTCATTAGGATTAAATGATACGGAGCCACTGGTGCCCATTGTGTCTTCTGTAAAATGTGGCAATGAATGAAAGGATCTCTAAGTCCCCTTCTCACAGTGACATTTTGTGACTGTCTTAAGGCAAAAGGCCTTATGACTCTGAATTTCTATGAACAGAAATAGCTGTGTTCAATGGAAGGCCCTATCTTGGGTGTGGATTTTCACTTCTGTTTTTACACCCATTAAAATCTCTGATGATACTTACACTCCGGCTCCTGCAAGAGACAACTCTTTTAACCTAACCACTTGAATGTTTATAACCGGTGCAGCCAAGTGTTGAATAGGGAGGAAAACTTGGAGGCTGAATTTGTCTATTTTTAATCAGCTCTACCTTCTACAGAGGGTTCATTCAGGAAGAGATCAACTGAGGCCGTAAGGGGCACACATCAATGCGAAGAAGGTCACATGACAAGAGAATTCTAGATTTAGAAGTTCAACGTGGAGATTATACTTGCTGAAAATATTCTTAATGTATATTTTAGTGGTAAATTGTTAACATTCTTTCCATATTTCCTAACCTCAGCCATTCCCTTTCCTCCACTGTGGTTAGGGGTAAAATTCAGGAATGGATAACTTTCAGAGAACTGAGGAGACAGGACTTTGCCTGTGGTCAGGGGAAAAAAAAAAAAATTCAAAAAGGGAAATTTCAGTTGCTTCGAAGCTGGTTTGTGAAAAGTCAGCGCAGGGGAAGGCAGTGGGAGGAGGCCTCTCGGGGGGCCCAGCTGAGGCTCCAACTCCCCATTTGTCTTAATTTGGCTTGTGGTTCTGGAGGCCCAGGGAAAACACAAACTTGCACTAATATAGCCCAGGCAAAATATTGGAAGGAAGGACATTTAGACATTTTGTACAAACTACAGCAAATAAAAGCAATAAACTGCAACAGCAAAGGAGACTTTCCTGATGCAGGTACTGCAGTTCCTCAAAGCCAGTAAAAGAGTCCTCGGATACATCCTCAAGAAACTTGCCTGTTTATTGTGGTGTCACATTTATGACTCCCATAAGTAGCAGTCAACTAATATCATTATAAAACTCTGATTTATAGGCACTTATATTGGATTTCTCCTCCTACTGGGGCCTCACATTTGACAGGACCATGTCCTTATTTGCATGAGGAATTCCTGTTGTAACTGGGGACTGAGGCTATCCAGCGGCCAAGATGGTGACCCGTTGATGACAGTTTTACATATTGTATTTTTTTTCAGGGGGCAAAAGTCACATGCATATGGTTGGATTCTTAGTAGGGGCTCTTTCCATTCTCATTATGCTGATACAAAGAATTGCCCTAGAAAAAGATCTCTAATAAAATTATGAATAAATCATTTGGACCGAGCCCAGATGGAGAAACCAACGTGATTTTTAGAAGCTGAAACCTTTTAGATCTTTCTCAGCGAGATTTTTGGTAAATTCACTCTTTAGAGACAGCAGCGAACCACACATTGGTCTTGTGAATCGTGTAGATGGGATTTGTGAGGCAGGGGACTAGGAACAGATGACGACAATGATCCAGCAAATGGTTGATTTCTGCTCCCCCCACCCCACCCCAAAAGGAACAACTACTCTTTCAGAGCCAACTCCTGACTTCAGGGCTCCCACAGTCCTGCTCTCTGAAAGCCCTGTAAAAGCTAGGGGGGGTGAGGGGTGCGGAAGGCAATCATTTTAAAGAGATCACATTCAGTTTTATTAAAAAACCAAAACAGCTGGGGCATTGATTTGCAAGCTCTGTAATGCCATTGGTATGCCTGACCTGGCCAAGATATTAAAAAGATATTTAAGGAAATGTCAGTAAGTGTCTCAGGCACAAGCTTTGGCATATTCCAACCGCATTATGGTGCTTTGGGTAATTCATCTTCCTTTATGTTTCGCTATGCAGAGGGAAGGGAGGGAACATTTACAAGATGATTTACTGTGACACATCCATCCTAATGAAAGCATGTGCCGCTCGCCAGCACTCCTGGCTAATCTGCCCCCCCTCCCACATGCTCAGCCATATGTCCCATGCTTGGCGGGAGCAACGACTGTGTTGGTGGAGAACGAGTCCTGGGATCTGAGTAGCTTTTAACAGAAATCCCAGAAAGCTCTGAGGCTGTTGGCTCAGGTAGGAAAGCAGCAGGAAAGGGCTCATCAGTGTGGGGCTAAGTATTTTTAAAGATGCTCCAGTGGTATGACCCACAGGATGGAGGGAGATTTGCTGTCTCCTCCGAGCCCGGGAGGACTGCTGAGAGAGGAGCTCAGCCTTCACTGGGGAGACCTTCCCCTGGTGTTGCCCACCCCCCCCCCAACCTGACTCAGGTTCTTTGTTGCCCGGCCCCTGGCTGGCCACTCTCCGACTTCCAGCAGCAGCCACATTCCTCAGTTGCCAGAACCTGGCATCCCAGCCTTTCCCAGCTGCACACGGGACCCCCCGCTTTGTGCAAGCAGCTGCTGCTTTGACCAAGTGTGTTTCTAGCCCCCTACCCATGGCGACACTAGCTTAACTGCTTCTGGCTCTTGGGATGAAATCAACACTTACGGAACACCGACTGTATTCTATATTAGACATGGTGCTAGGCCCCGTGAAAAGACAGCAAGAAATTTGCAATAAAACAGATCTTTGCCTCCTAAAACCTGCGACCTAGTTGTGAATCAATGCTCCCATCTTACACCCTGGGCGTGCCCTGGACGAGGGTCTTAACCCCTTTGTAACTTCAGTTTTTCCATCTGTAAGGTCGGGAGAATAATAGGACAGAGGGTTGCTGTATATAAATTAATGTGTGAAAAAAAAATAATGTGTGTAAAATGCTTAGAATAGTACAGGGCACGTCATAGGCACTCAATGAATTTTAGCTAGTTGTGAGCCCTAGTTGGAAGAAAAAGGGGAAAAAAAGAGAAGTAAATTAATATGTGACTGCCATACCCCGGAATAAGAGTTTTATATATGTACACATAATGCTCCCACTATAGTAGAAGGCAGCTCTTACTATTACCCTTTCATTTTTGAGTAAGGAAGACTCTGCTAGGTGAATAACTTGTATGAGTTTCCAGTGTTGACAGAGCTCACAGTTCAGGCCAAAACCCCTGGGTGCCAAAGCCCATGAGTTTGAAAAGACAAAGAATTCCAAATTTAATTAATGTTTCCAGGACACTGGAAGATGTGTAGCAAGGAGGCAGCTGATTGAGCCCCAACGTATCACACAGGAAGGCGTTGCTGTGAGAGTTCACTTCCAAATGGAACGTCAGGGAAAGGAAGGCTGACTGGAAAAGGTGGGGTTGGAAGATGGTCCTGAGGGATGAGTGTGATTTTGGAAGGGTAGCAAAGGCCCGCTGACCAAGTGAGCAATCCTGTGGAAGGAGAAAATTGCACCATCTCTCAGAGACAGAGCCCAAACTGGTTGACCAAAGCCAAGGGCTCTGGAGAGTCTAAAGATGGCAGGTTTTTGCACACTTTTCCACTGGGGGTGAACCGGGTGCCTCGGTGGTGCCTGTGAAAGGTTTGCTCTGCTGGAATAATAAGCTGGAGAGTGAGAGTCAGTGAGGGCCCAGTGCAGCCCTCTTCACCACAACTATCACCGGTCTCCTTGAGGGTGGCGGCAGGGAAAACAGATAAACAGCAAACCAATGACCTAGACACAAGGGTGCCTGAAAAACATGAACAGAGAGGCCCTTCCCAGAGGTCTCAGTGGGGCTGGACTCTGCCGTCAGGGACAGAATCAACCTCTGCAGCTCTTGGGGATGCAAGCCCCAAGGGGGCAGGGAGGGAGGTGCGGTTCCTGGATTCAGGGAGGGGAGCTGGAAGCACAGGGCTGCTTGGCAGGAGCTGTGACTCTGGATGGAGCCACACAGCCAACCTGCCGTAACCAGCAGGGAGGTAGCCAGGAAAATAAATACCCCGTCTTCCCTCCTCCCTCCTCTCTCCTGCCAGTGCCCTGGGCAAGGGAGCCCTCTGTTCAGTGCATATAGGTCATCGTTCCTGGGCAGAGGACAGGGTGGAGAAGAGTCGAGAGGCGACCTAGGGGTGCAAATGGAAGACCCCCAACATAGAAGGTTTGTTACGGGCTTAGATAACTGACATGACCCAGAGCCTGGCACACAGAAGATCCTGAAGACTTGAGGGTGATGATGATTTCTTGGTGTTTTCTCTGCTTTGGTTGGCTTGATATTCATGTATCCAGCTCAGCCCCTCTGGCCTCACCACAATCAAAAAACGTTCTCAAATCCCTTCAGTAGCATGAGAAGTGAAGTGACTCACTGAAAAAGCCAATTGAGTTTTTTTGCCTGCAATCTTTGGCCTCTTTTTTTTTTTTTTTTTTAAAGGAGGCTTGGAAATCGTCTTTTTAAAACACAACCTTTGTGATGTGTTTTATTGGAAGTTCTTAACAGAGGAAAGGGGCTTGTTTGTTTAGATTGCTATGCAACAGGAGGCATTGAGCAAATGGTGTCTCGGTTTTTATTATTTTAAACTTCACCCAGGAGAAAATTGATCCAAGTTTAAGAAAGAAGGAAGGAGTGGAATATAGGCTCTAGTGTTTTCAAAATTCTAAATGGCATGGCAAACAGTAGAACCTTCAGACAAATATTTGCATATGAAAAACCACCGTCATAATTCTCACTTCCCAGGTAAAATTAAAAAAGAAATATGCATAGTTTCATATGTATGCAAATGTTTGTCTTACGTGGTTTTTGTTTTTTGGGTTTTTTTCCAGCCTATTTATATAGATTACATGCTGAATGTAGTTTCTCCTGGAAGTTGAAAATCTATCACTTTCAACCAAACAGCACCAAAAAGTGAAGTGGTTCTGCAAGAATTGTTTTGTCCTCTCCCTCCTAGGCCGTGAGGTTCACAAAGCACTAGGGCAGATGCAGTCCCAGGTGGAGAGGGTAGAGGGACAGATGCCTCCCCAAAGTCTCACCGATCTTAAGCTCAATCCTCAGTGTTGTTTACGAAAGCTTCAAATTCCCCGTCGTGTGATTTTTCATTATGCCAAGGGGTTTCTGACTGACACTTGTGTTGGGGCAGACTCTATCAGACTGGCAGCCTTGGTGTCGTTTCTGAATTTTCTGTCCAAGCTAGGGGAGAGAAGGACGGGAGTCGAGAGCCCTGAACTTGGTTAAAGCAGACATCTGGAAGCCAATGGTGGAGAAAGAGAGCAAAGGTTAGGAGAAAAATAACACTCGGTAGCAACCAGCAAAACAAACTTTTGTCTGGGACGACAAGAAGGCACTGCAAACGTGGATCAGGGCTCATGTGGCACCAGCTCATCTTTTTAGAAACAATGTCTTACTGCTTCAGCTAATGTTAGATTATACAAAAAAGTAGAAAGAAGTAAATACAAATAATCAAAATATTGCTACCCAAAGACTGCCAGTACTAACACTTTGACACATTTCCTGCTGGTTTTTTAAAACATGTACATGTTCTGTGTGTGTGTGTGTGTGTGTGTGTGTGTGTGTATATGATCATATATATATGTAAGATCGCAAAGAGATACGAAGAATATTTTTCAAACTAAAGAAAAAAGGGTTATTTTACCCCTCCAGTTTTATGCCTTGCATTTTAAGCCTAATGTTATATTTATGCATTTTTCCATATCTTTAAATATTCTTGGAATGACTCTTTTTTTAATTTGCTACATCATAGCTGTCCTACAGATGTAGCGTGGTTTATTTCCCCAACCTCATATTGTTGGCATTCGTGTTGTTTCCAATTTTTTACTGTTTCAAGGCTATCCATCAAAATATTATTTGTAAGAATATCTTTATAATTCTGTCCGTGGGATAAATTCCTAGAAGGGAAATTACTGGGTGACAAACACTTAAAACATAGGTCTCAAACTGCCATCTCGGAAAGTAATGCCAACTCTTGGTCTTGTGGGAGCATTATGAAAATACCCATTTCGTTACACTCCACCAATCCTGAGAATTATCATCTTTAAAATTCTTTACATATTTGAGAGGTGGAAAGTGGCTCCTTGATATTTTAAAATTTCATTTTCTCTCTCAGTATTTACTTGCCGTGCCAAACCAGCTTAGCTATCTTTGAAAAAAAAAAAAAAAAACTAGCTTCCTTGTAAGTAGACCTTGGACTGCCAGTTCCCTGAGAAAAGTCAACTTCCATGGGACATGGGAATACACCCTCTTAAAATAAATGTCACAAAATCCCCATCAGCCTTAATTTTAATAATAATGCCACAATGAATTCTCTCCTGTCACATTTTATAATACAGTCATACCAGCTTTCAAAGGCTGGTGTGCCCTGAAATTACAAACACAGTCTGTGGCAGGAGACACTGGCAATTCTCCAGCCCAGTATGACAAGTGAGCATCTCTGTCACTCCGAGCCCACAGGGTGATGGAACGGGGACATGAGACCAAGTGTCACGGGTATCCAACAGCAACCTGACACTTGTTCACCCCTCACATGTCAGGGGTTCCTAATCTTTGTGCCAATTACCCCTTTGACAGTCAGGCGGAGGCTACAGATCCCGTCTCAGAATAATACCTTTAACTGCATACAAGAAAATGCATAATTATAAAGGAATCTAATTACATTGAAATTTTGTTATCAAAATATTTACAAGAATCTGTGGCATGGTAATATATGTGCTTATATTTATTAAACACTAAATCACAAGATCTAGTGGGAGATCTAACTACCATAACTGCAGAGTGGTAATGAGAGTAAAGATATTTCAAGATATCTACCACAACTAATATAATATGAGAATACTTATTCCTTCTATTAGTGACAAAGTCCAAGTACTGCAAAAACTGTTGTGGTTTGTTGCCTACATTTGTAATGAAGGAAATGCTCCCTTTCAATGGGAGGTTGATAAAAGACGCAGCTTTTTTCCCCATCGTGGAATGCCCGAGCTCTCTCCGTGGACCTATGGTCACATGAAGTGCTCTGAAAGTTGGAAATTATGTAAATGCACTATCTCCACCTCCTCCCACTTCTAGAAATGTGACATTTTCTCTGGGCCCTATCCATTATTTTTCTTGCTCTAATTACTACTGTTCTGGGAAGCTGTTGGAACAGGGTGGTAGGGTTGGCCACAGTGGAAGATCTTAGTCAAAGAGTTGAAGCCACTGAGTTAAAAATACTGTACTTGATGGAGTTGTAGACCTGTGTACTCTGATCACAGGCCATGCCCAGCACTGCTCTCTTCCCCGTGCCTGCGAGTCGGCTCTGACCACAGCTTTGCCACTAACCAGCCGTGTGATTATGAAAAAACCTCTTGAGATCCCCCTCTGATTTTCTTAATTCAAAAACATCATTCAGAAAAGACAGTCCTTAAGTTCCTCTTCCAGCTCTCACAATAGGTGACTTTAAAACTTCCATTGTGTTTTGACGATTAATGTATCTTTCCAAAAGAGTTCTTTAGCATCCAGAACAGAAAGCCTTAACTGTTCTCTAAAAGTTTTTTTTTTCTTTTATTTTTTTTGTTCTCTAAAAGTTTTTATCCCTTTCTCTGTCACTGTTGTCCCTTTCTCCATTATTTCCCCTCATTCTTCTTTTAAAACAAAGACTTTGTCTTTTCCTTAAAGCAACAGAATGTGAATTATGTTGATTTTAAAGAAGAACTCCAGGGACTCCTGGATGGCTCAGGGGTTGAGCCTCTGCCTTTGACTCAGGTTGTTATCTTGGGGTCCTGGGATCCAGTCCCACATTGGGCTCTCCATGGGGAGCCTGCTTCTCCCTCTGCCTATGTGTCTGTCTCTCATGAGTAAATAAAGAAAATCTTAAAAAAAAAAAAAAAAAAAAAAACCTCCAAGTTTGTCTGGATCTTCAATTTCTTCACCAGGTCTAAATGCCTAGGACAACCGGTCTACATTTCAGCCTTGGTTTGAATGTTCCCCAACCTCTGTTCCTAAAGCATCCTTGCTTCCTCAGGAGGTGAGCTTTTCCTTCATGGGCTTTTTTTCCCCTGAGGCCTGAGGCAGGAACTTCTGAACTTCCTATGTGTTGTTGCACCGAAGAAGTGGAGTATTCTATTCTCCTACTCAAATGGAGTTTATGGGGTAAATATTTCTATGAATTTTCCTTCCTAATCACCCAACACTGTTAAACACTTGGCAGTCTGCTCTGTTCAGGCAGTCAAGGCCAGACTCAGGGAGAGCCTGAGCTTCAGGTGTCAGAGTGAACAGGAGTGCTGGGTAAATGAAGGGGCCTCGCAGGAACACCATGGGCCCCTGGGGCCCTAAGAATACTAACAAGGCTGAAGGGAGAGGCCCAGAGGCAGCCCTGCTCTTGGCAAGCCCAGGCAGGGTTCCCTTTGATGTGAAGTCTTGCTTGATACTGCTTTGTGTGTCTGCATTTGTCCTTGGCAGCCAGAAGGCAGTTCCTGTCCAACAGTGAGGTGCCCTTGTGTATTGCTGCCATCCACTGAAACAGAGATGCATGCAAGCAACTCCCAGGGTGACAGGGGAGGAGGGAGGGAGGGGAGAAGCTGGGCTTGGTGGTGGGGGTGGGGAGCTCAAGGAGAGCCCAAGTGCCAAGGATGTTAACAAGGAAACTGAGACAGTCCTGGGAGTTTGCACCACGGTTCTTAAAACATTTTACCTTAAAGTAGGAACAGTTTGAGAGGGATGTGGAGTAATTAGGAGAAAAATCTTGAGAGTTATTTCCTTGGATTGAGGTTTAGAAATACAGATCGCAATTGCCTCAAGTTGGTCTGGGCCAAACAGAGACCTACGAATGTTAATTATCACAATTGGCTTGACTTGTCTTAGGTTCTGTAGATACTATTAATGCTGTTCTCTATATGTTTCCAGTTCTCTGCCCTTTCAAGCAAGCACAAGGCGGAATGCATTTCTGGGTCTCCTTGTGGTTGGATAGGACCATGTGACTAATTCTAGCCAAAGAGTGGAAGTGATAAGGATCTCTTCCAGACTGGAGTATTGAATTACCAATGCAAAACCCTCCAGAGCTTTCTTGCCTCTTTGGAATGGGGACCGCCAACATTTGAGATGGTAGCTTCACCATCAGCCTGAGTCTTCAAGTACCTATATTTGTCAGACTCCTCCTGCCAACCCATAGGAGGTAAGTAGCATGAGCAAGAAGTCAACTTTTTGGTTTAAAGCCCCTATGATTTGCCAGCTTACAGGAACATAACCTAGACTATTATAATTGCTGAAGGCCCAGAAGACTCCCCTTCCCTTGTCCTGATATGCTCATAGAGATTAAATATTGAATTATATTGAAGAGAATCCTCAACTTCCTTGGGAAAGCATCCCCACCTTATTGAGGCAATGGGAGCTTTCACAGCAGGGAATTTCTCTATGGAGTCGCCCTGAGGTTGAGTGACTACCACTGCATCTCAGAGCCTCAAGCTTTGAGGAGCCCAAGGTGTTACAGCTGAGAGCCATGACAGTCCCAGAAGATGCAGGAAGATGTTCATTGAGACTGGCTTAGCCTAAAGGGAGCCAAGAGAGAAACTTCATCAACTATAATGTATGAATCAAGTGTCTGTTTTCATATATTTCTGTGGTCAGAGGACTTCAGTCCCTGAGCAGGTTTTAATGCGAAAGTGGGAGAAAAAAAAAAAAGAAAGAAAGAAAGAAAGAAAGAAAGAAAGAAAGAAAGAAAGAAAGAAAGAAAGAAAAGAAAAGAAAAATATGGTTGGAGAAAACTCACAAACTACAAAGAGCCCCGAAAGAATACTGGCTGAAAACCAGAAGCGATGCAGTTTACACTACAGAACATAATTGATAGCCCTGGTAAGGCACATAAGGGACATTGGTTGGAGCTTTGCGCAAACTATAAAAAGAGCTGTAGTTAGTCCAGAGAAGTTTCAAGGAAGATGTTGTTTTCAGGAACTACTGGACTTTTAGAGAGAAAACTAGAATGGTGGGTCAGGAGAAGGGCAATACAGTCTGAAGCCCTTCTTGAACAAGGATCTAGAAGCCAGGTCAAGGTGACTTTACAAGAGGCATTATGGAAGCTTGGCCTGAGGGGCCCAGTGAGTGTTACATTTTCAGGGAGTCATAAAGATGGGGGTGGGGGGGAGTCAGGTGGTCAGGGGTAAGCTGATAGAGAAAGAATCTTAAAAGTAAAGTAGCTAATGCTAAGAGAAGTACTCCAAGCAAAATGATCCTGGCAAAGTGGGGCAAAGTGACAAAAAACATGACATCAGTAGGATCAAGATTATCACATGGGATGGGGGTGGTGCTGGGACCTGAGAATAAAAGAGAAGGAAAACAGCAAGCTTTTAGGAGGGAGAGGGGATAGTTATGGCGATGTGACCTGGAGTGCTAAGTGTCCTCCCATATCCTTTTTTGCCTCCTCCCCTAAGATGGAACCTCCCCACCCTACCCCCCACCTCCCCATTTTTAGCTGAGTACACAGCTGCACAGAATAAAGATTACATTTCACACCTTCCTCTTCAAGTAGATGTGACCATTGGGAACAAAGGAACACGAGCAAAATGTCACATATGGTTTCCTTAAAGAGCAGGCTCTTAATCTTCCTTCTCCCTTCCTGCTGCCTGAAATGCAGATATGAGAGGGCAAGCTAGAGCATTCAGCTTGGACAATTAAGTGGGAACGTACCAAAAAAAGAGTAAGGACAAGAGAAAAAAGCTCTGGTTCCTGGTGGTCATGGAGCCCCCAGACCATCCCCAGATTGCTTACCCATGAATTTATTTATGTGAGAGAGAAAGAAATATGCGTCTACTTTACTTAAGCTACTGCTAGAGTGAATTTTTTGTAAAAGCTGAATCTCACCCGTATTGATTCAAGAAGTAGCTCGAGTACAATGACAGGTGATTTTTATGTCCTCCTTTCTAAGTTTGCATGTTTCCCAAGCTTTTTGACAAGGAATACACATTATTTTTGTAATCAGGTGAAGTGTGTGTTTTTTAGGATAGATGTAAGAGAAGGCCCAGAACAGGGGCCTACACAGACAAAAAGGCACATGGATGCCCCTTGGTAGTGCAAAAGGACCTCTGACTTGAATTTCTTTCCTTCCATCCCATAAGGAGTTGTCCTTGAAAGACTATGTCTCTCTGCTTTGCAAGTTTCCTTGTCCCCTGTTCCCGTTGGTGGTCACTGCAGGAAACAGAAACCATTTTAGGTATTTCGAGTAGAAAGGAATTCAATACAAGGAATTGGATGCTACAACATCACTGGAAGAGCTACGGAAATGTGATGGTGCCCTGCTAGATGGAAAGAGCATGCTGCTCCTGTCACCCAGTATATAACCTGGTATCTGTGAGCCAGAGGTTAGGAAATCACTGTCAACACCCCGAGGTCAAGGAACTGCTGCCAATTTCACAGTTGCCCCACATTCATGAAGCTGGTCACTAGACAGTGGGATGGGAAGTCTGTCCACAGCAAAAACTCATTTCTGCCAGAACCTCCCACTGCTGTAGAAATAAAAATGACGTCCACTGGCATTTCACCTTCTAAATCCCATAGGAGGCATTTTAGACCCTAGCAGAAGAGAGCCTGAGAAGCCCACTTGCTACCCTTCCAGCCCCTGTGCGCAAAAGGGGTGGATATGAATACCGAGGGCCAGCCAACCTCATCTGGTCCATCCCTTGGTGGTTCCCTCTAAGGTGTCGGACATTCTTAATAACTTTCTCAGATGGCTTCCCTGTTGATAAATTTCTCTACAGACGGTTTAAAGAGATCACTGAACACTTATTCCATGCGAACACTGTGTTAGGCGCTTCGGAGGGCGCGGAGTGATAGCACGGTTCCTATCATCGGATACCTCTTCCACTCGGGAAACATATGTTCAGCATCCAGCAGGTACTCAAGAGACCATCGGTAGCTCCTCATTATCTGCCAAATAAAGTTAAACTGCCTTCATTTAAACCTAACAGACTCTCTAGAATCTGACCTCAACTCATGTTCTCAAACTTTATCTCTTATTTTTCCACTAAATGAACACTTATGGACCAGAAAAACCGGATTGTTTTCTATTCTCTATACATATGTTTCTCTTTTCTGCCACCAACAATTTAGCCTCACTGTTTCTCTTCCCTAGAATGTTCTTCTTTCCATCTCCCTGTGTCAAAGTGCTGCTGATCCCTTAGCATCCAGCTCAAATGTCACCTCCCCTATGAAGCCTTTCTTGATACCTTACAGCTGGAGATAATCCTTCATATCAGAATCCCTGGAACTTGATCTATATTTCTGCCATGGGATTTAAAACAGTCCACCTTCTATTACAGCTTTTTATATAAACATCACTTCTTCTCTAGTAGACCATGAGCCCTAGAGGAGCAAGGATTATTTTGTATTTATTTTTTGATCCTCCATAGTACCATAGTGTTTAAGTGAATAAATGTAAACCTCAAAGACAGTTATTACTCAAAAATTTTATAATCTAACAATGAAAAATATTTAAGAAGCACCATCAGTTTCTGTTCCTTAGCATATGAAATCTGATCCTCTTTGCCCAGAATTTCATGCTTCCCCAACTGACATCCCACCTCTTACTTCTTTAATTTTCTGTGACAATAAATAAGCATTTTGTTCTCCCTATATGTCTTGTTCATTTCATTTTTCTGGTATTCTTGTAACTAAGTGTGTAATTTGTGTGATGTTTTTTTCCATGTGTTACAAAACCCCAAAGGAGATGGGAATGCCTCCTTAGTGTCTATAGCATTAAGAAACAGCAAGTTGTGTTTCTGTGTTTCTACTCTAAGCCAACAATGCACAAGTGGTAGCTTTGATTTATAAATGAAGAATATATTTCACAGGTACATTTTTTTTAATTTTTTTATTTATTTATGATAGTCACAGAGAGAGAGAGAGGCAGAGACACAGGCAGAGGGAGAAGCAGGCTCCATGCACCGGGAGCCCGATGTGGGATTCGATCCCGGGTCTCCGGGATCGCGCCCTGGGCCAAAGGCAGGCGCCAAACCGCTGCGCCACCCAGGGAGCCCTCACAGGTACATTTTAAGATTTCACAGCAAGTAACCTATTTACCAATTCTTTTCATTTATTAATGCCTCCAATTATAGAACAAGTCATAGACCTTAACCCTTTTTATCAAACATGGATTCAATATAAAAGCATTGTAATTAAAGAGTCCCTTTTTGCCCAACGTAGGCTTCACCCCCTTCGCAAAAAAGTGTTTGTAAATGTTCTGGTTTCCTTTCTTAGCTATGTGCTGTGACCCTTGGTCCTCGAGTGCCTAGACCATGGCATCTAGTATTCCAGTCTTCAAATGGTAAGAGTTCAAATAATGCTTATTTCAAGTAATTATAATTGAAAATAGCATGAAGTAAGTTGTCACTGATTTCTTTGTGCAAAGCTGCCCTTCCAATTATTACCTAAGCAAACCACCACCCGCTGTTCACTAGAAGAATTTTTTCCCTCTAACTATTGCTAAAAACACACATAAGTCTGTTATATGAAAAATAACATGGTCTGGGGCTACAAAATGAGTAGGCTCATAACCAGCAATAGCATTACATAAATCTGGGTTGCACATACAATCACAGAGATAGACAAAGTGCTAAGGGAATACAATGGAAAGAATGATTACCTCTTCTTGGGGGCTCATCTCCACCAGTCAATGGAGGTTTATCCATCAGGCATTTGTCTTTGTTATGCCTCTGAATTTGCATAAGGAGCACTTAGCCCTCCTCTGTTGCTAGTTGGTTGTGAAAGCAGGTACCTGCCCTTATCAGCCATGCAGACTTTTGTGCTCCAGGTAGGTTTGTGCTGGAGATTACAGGCTGTGGATATATGCCTGTGGATCCATTCTTATTCAAAAACCAGTTGTGAGAAATAATATTTACAAAGGAGTGGTTCCAGGGCATTGCTGCCCATTTATTATTCTAGGTAGACTAAATGCTACTCTTGGATTAAACCAGGTCATAATAGGGCTGTGAACTTGACTTGTTGTTTTAATTCCTTGTAGACTTCCTTTTTTTCCAAATTTGTGCCTTAAGCCTAAGCCATTAGCCTAAAAAGAGAAAAATTAAGTTCCATGGAACATGATGGAAATTCTTGGCGCATTTACTGCAGGGGTTTATGCTTAGGGCATCAGCTGAGGTGCCAGACAGTATCCTCCTTTTAAGAACACCCAGGAGTGAGGCTGTTCAAGGGCAGGAAAACCTGCTCTTTTTGTGTGTGGAAGACACCAACCCAAAGCCATTTCCAAAGCCTTCACTTTGCCCTCCTTTTTCTACAAAAGCCAAAAAGATAGATGCTTGACTTTCCAGCCTCTTTGGGGCAAGGAGTAATCACATGATCCAGTCTGGCCATCAAACATAAAAGGGAATCTGCAAAGAAGTTTCTTGGATGGCAATTTTCCTGATGAAAAAATGTAGTCCTCACTTGACTTGAGGCAATGAGACTGTAAGAGGGGAAAATCAACACCCTAAGGACAGTGGAAAAGACAGGAAAAGCCTGGATCTTTGATAGCAAGACTGAACAACTGCCCTCCTCTAAACTTCTTGCTAAGTGAAAAAAATAACCACCAATGGTATGTAGACCATTATTAGTTGGCCTTTCTGTTACTTGCAACCTAACACGCCCTAACCGATAATCCAACAGCCAGACTGGTTTCCATTTTATACCTTGTTATAAGCCTTGTAATTAGGCATGCCTCTTGTCTTAGCTTTGGCTCCCCGGAGAGGTTACCAAATTGTAACCCTGTCTACATGAGACCATATGCTGTTAATTTTTGTCTCTGTATTGGGAGGTGTTTATTTGGTTTTTAATATTTTATTTTTAAGTAATCTCTACACCTAACATGGGGCTTGAGCTCACAACCCCAAGATCAAGAGTCCCATGCTCTACCGACTGAGCCAGCCAGTTCCCCCTGGGTTGGTTGTTTGTTTGCTGATCTATGTTTTCCTTTTACCCCACTACCTCCAAGTACTTATTTTGCAATTCTGTTTATGCATTAAAAAGAGCAACTTTCTTTTCTAGTACACAGCAAGGTATAAATACTACGAAAGCAAACCAAAAACTCAAATTCTGCTGGAAGACTGAGGAAGTCGTTTTAATAAAGATTTCTCAGGGGCAACATCTGTGTCTCACCCTTTAGTTAAATTCAGTAGCTCCAATTAGTCCTCAGAGTGTAACTGAACCACATCAGCAAGTAGTTTAAAGAGTGGCATACCACATATTGTATCTCTATTAAATTCAGAACTCGAAGGTTCTCAACTACCGGGAACACAACTTAGACTTCAGAAGATCTGTAAACCTCCTGATAGAAACAAAATTTTGTTGGGACCCACCAGTGTGTGTTTTTCTGGGTAAAAATCTGAGGCTTTCCTCAAATAGGCAGTCCGTTATTCTAAAAAATGTCAAGAATGTCTGGGCCAAAGTTACCCTAACCCTTTTTTGAGTCCCATTCCCACCTGCCCCCAAACCAGAGTGACCACCTTGGTTTTTGCTTTTCCGTCAGGATCCGGAAACTTCTGTCAGAATGTTGACACGTGCTTTGTTCTGGGCGTGCACACTCAATAAATGTTAGTTGACTTGCATTGATATTTAATTATTTACACTGCATTTGGTGTCTGGAATGGCAGTCTCCAGTTGAACATTCTGGAACTGTGAATCCATCCGCTGCATCCCCATGGGCTTGGCGTGTTGTAGACACACAAATCAAAGTAGTGTGAGGGAGGAGAAAAATCCTTCCCTTCTAGGATAATGCATTTTTCATGAGAAACAGGTCATTACAGAACCAGTGCCTAGAGCTTGCTCTCATTCCACCTCTCCATCCTTTCTCTTGTCAATTTATTCTACTTCTCTGTTCGTCTCTCAGCGTCTCCCCTCTGCTTTATTAGTCGGTATTTGATTATTTTACCGTCTCCTCTTTTTCTGATGTATTTAAACGATTTCTACATAACATGTACCTTTGAACTCTTTTCTTGCGGATCTAACTTTTGTTCCTTTTTCATCTTGGGGGCATCTGTCTCTTTGTTAGCTGTTGCACATTATCCTGTCACGTTCCAGTTGATGCATTGCACAGATTTTCTCAAACTTATCATTTCAATTCCCAACACATAACAAGACAATGCTCATATCCTGTTTTTCCATGATACTTTGATTCTCCCTGAAGATTTAATTTTACTGCCCATTGTAATATGTTCCTATTTCCTTTTAAGTCTGTGAATATAGTAATTTACTTGTACCAGTTTTCTATCTGTTATGCAAATTCTGTGGCAATTTCCTCACAAGTGATGGACTTGAGGTGATCAATCCACCACATTTCTTAGAGCAGCTTTCTCTTCTCTGGTTATAATCAGGAGTGGGTTTAAGTAAGCTAGAGATTTTTGAGGAAGAAGATTTATGTCATGAGAGAAGTGACTCCTGTGGGGAGTTAGGGAATATCTCAGTAAAAACTTCTTTCATGTTTCTGTTGAGAGGGTTTGTTGTTGTTGTTGTTGTTGTTGTTGTTTTAAACTAGCTAAGTTATAATTTTTACCAAAATTTAATTACATGCAGAGAGTAAACATCTGGAAATCATCCTGGGTAATCAGCGTGAACTCATATGGTGAATCAGAGGCTTATATTATATGCCAGAGTTTAGAGATTACAATCTTAATGATCTGTACATTATTCATAAGTCTTTGTTTTAAATCTGTCTGTAAGAAATAATTAGAATCCAAGGCATTCATGAAACAGGAAACTTGCCACTTCTTACTTTATTTCTTACACATATCTCCCTCTGGAGAGCAGGGTTGTTAGAAGGGAGAGTTAAGAATTGGTTTGTTTTTGGTGTGTATGCTTTTTTCTTTACTTCATTTAATTTGTGAAATTTAAGAAGCAGTAGGGATTCTAAGTCAGGCAAGTAAGCTGGAAAACAATAAAACTTGAAAACTACCCAGGCGTAAAATCCCCTTGAACTAAGGAATGCTTCCAGCCTTAAGTTCTTCATAAGCATGAACTATAAATGATAACATTTCAAAATTAGTTTTTGAAGGAAGGCTCATAATAGGAAACTTGATCATCTAAAATTAGCCAAACCTACCTTCTTACTAACCTAAAATAATAGCCTATACCCCTTCTGATATGACCTAAAAATAACAGATTACATCTCACCCCCAAAGTAACTTGGCTTGAGCCCAAGAATTAATACATACATGACACTTAGGATTGCATCCAAAAAAAGAAGTGGCGTTCTCTTTCTTGTGAGCTGTCACAGGGTGGTAAGCCTCTCTGGTTCTGTAATCCTAATTAATGTTCGTTGTCTTCACTGTGTTCGGTGTGAAAAATGCGGAGCAGCAACACTCTTTACTGGGAATGAGGCTCTCAAGAGGCTGCCATTTCAGAAGGTGTGTCTCAAACGCTATTCTGAGCCTTCCATTCTAAAAGGGATTATGTGTCTTCCCTCTGAAAGCTGATAACCTGAGGAAATAAGCAGCTGAGACAGGAAAGAAAAGCTAACACGTGAGAAATGCTCATTTTTATTTTTTGTTTTCATTTTACAGGAGAGGGTCACAGGGAGATAGGCCAGAGAATGCTAGAGGTAGGAGAATAATAAGTAAAATGGTGGAGGGATGCCTGAATGGCTCAGTGGGTTAAGTGTGTCCAACTCTTGATTTTTGGCTCAGGTCATGATCTCCAGATGGAGAGATGGAGCCCAGCCTTGGGCTGCCCACTCAGTGGGGAGTCTGCTTGAGGAGTCTCTCCCTCTCTCTCTGCCCCACCCTCTGCTCATGCACACACTCTCCAAAATGAACAAATAAATAAAATCTTAAAAAAAAAAAAAAAAAGAAAGAAAATGGAGGGGCAGAGTAGAGAGAGGCAAGGAAGAGACAAAGATGTAAAAAATAATGGAAAGAGAGAAAAAGCAATGCAAAAGGGAAAAGCAGATAGCAGGGCTGTGCTCTGCCTTTTGTGGGCCCTGGGAACTTTTGCCTTTGTGGGTGTCTTCCTTCAGAAGAAAATATTAAAATGAGATTTTACTACTGCATTGGAATAAAGATAACTATACTTACATAATGTATTAAATTTTTTCTTTGAAAATGAAAGTTCAGTTTTTCTTCTGATTTTAAAGGAAATAAACATATTTTTGTGTGTTCCTAAAAGGATGATGAGCCCAAGATACTGTGCCCACTGTGTCTAGGGGCAAAGTTGGCCCTACAGATAGAGTGAGGAGGAGGGAGATAGGAAGAACACTTTGCTCAGAAGGGAGGGCAGAGTGGGATACCTGGGTGGCTCAGTGGTTGAGTGCCTGTCTTCTGCTCAGGTCATGATCCCGGGGTCCTGGGATCAAGTTTCGCATCGGGCTCCCTGCAGGGAGCCTGCTTCCCTCTCTGCCTATGTGTCTGCCTCTCCCTGTGGCTCTCATTAATAAATAAATAAAATCTTAAAAAAAAAAAAAGTGAGGGCAGAGTTAAAAGGAACAATACAAAAATTCCAAAAGTACATATATTTGTGTATTTCTACAATCTAGATCTAAATCATGTATTAAGTCTTCCTAATCATGCCAGCTAACCTTTCTTAAACAATTACCATGTGCCAAGCTCCTGCTTTATCTTACCCATTCCACAAAATAACCCAGAAGCTAAGCAGAGGAAGATGGGCCTTGAAGCTTTATGATCCCTCACTTGCATGGGTTCCTTCCAAGATTCTGTGCCCAGTTTTTAAGAGGGCCTCTCAAAATTCTGTACATTTCAAACCCTAAGATACCTGAATCTGCCCATATGGGAAGTAGACAATACATACCTTCAATTCACAGTTGAGCTCATTGAAACACATAAGTGACCTGCAGAATGTTTAGGGTCACAGAGCTACTTGTTGAAGGATAGACTCAGGGAGATTGAGTTTGATTAAAAAGGGATCTTGAGTCATAGGCTGGAATTCAGAATTGCATTCAGTGTAAGATGCCCAGAACTCCATTCTCAGCTATGTCTCCCGGAATCTCTTTAATGTCCCTGGCATTAGCTGTCACCCATTGACTGGTGACCACCAAATTTATATCTTCAGCTGCTTCAATTAAGATGCTTTCAACTGTCACTAACAAGACCCTCACCCTAATGATCATGAAAGACACCGAAATGCTCATAGAAGAGGCAGTCCAGAGGTGGTATATGCTTCCCAAATGGCTGATGCACAGGTTCAACAGTGCCATCAAGGAAGCAGATTCTTTTCTTTCTACTCTGCAGTCCAGAACTGGCTTCACCCTGTGGCTGGGTGTCTTTGTGTCTGGAGGAAAACTGTCAGGAACACTAGGGCTTTAGGTTTCCTCATCCATATCTATTGGGAGAGAAATCCTGACTTCCTGCACCTTTCCCAAAGGCCTCCTGCAAACCTCTCTTTGTCTCTCATTGATGGGGATTAGATCACATGCCCGTCCTTGATGTAATTATTGACAAGTAATTACTTCTAAATAAGTACTTTTAGATCAGTCAGTCCCATGTTTAAGATGAGGTTAATTTCCAAAATCACACTGAGAGAGGAGCAGAACAGGTATCGAGGTGTCAAAGAGAGCTGCAATGTCAGCCCCAGACCTCTTCTAATGTGTGCCCACCACTGGCTGTCTCCCCATCTTACTGTCCACGGTCATCTTCAATGCAACATGTCCAAAGGTGAACTCCTCTTCTTCCCCTAGAAAGTGCTCTTCCTCCCATATGCCTTCATTTGATCAGAAATATGAACCCGAACTCAGAAAATAATCCTCAACTTCTGTCACTCCTTCACCCCCGTATCCAGTTGTTGAGGCTGCCCCCGCCCAGCATTCTCAGCATCACCCTATTTAACCCCCTTATGAGTCCATATCTGAATTATTGCAATATCCTTCTTCATGAGCACCTTAGTTCAAATCTACTTTGATCCATGTACGCACTGCTAACAGAATTGTTTCCAGATAGAATAATAAGGGAAGTTCATGTCTCCAGTTTAGATAACTTCCTTTAGTAACTCCCCATTAGCTTCTGGATATGGATCATTTAATTATTTTTCAGCAAATATTGATTGAGGATTTCCATATGTCAGTCTCTGGGCTTGGTGATATGGAATAAAAAGATGAACAAATAGATGAAATCTCTTCTTTGATAGGAGTTTATAGTCTAGGGGAAAAGAAAAAGTAGGCAGAAGGCACCTGGAGAGAAGTCCTGATCCAGAGGGCATGGCAACTGGTCAGTTTTTGTAGGAAATTGGCAACTTGAGATTGGCTGGAAGGGAGTTGCTAAAAGAGCAAATAGCAGTGCTCTCAGTGTGCCCAGAATTCCTTGGACCTTATTAAACTGTTCATTGTATTGTTTTAACTATTTGTCTACATCCTAGTCTCTCCCTTTAGACTATCATCTTGTTCAGCTTTATATCCCCAAAGCCTAAAATTTCTGTGTGTCTTATTTGTTCATTTCATCCATGCACTTATACCTTACCCTGGATACCCCCACCACCAAAAAGAAAAAAAAAAAGGGATTTCCTGGCCCATAGTACAAATGCAAAAAATGTCTTGAACACCTTTATAAGTGTAAAATTGAGACCCAAAAGTTTAAAAATGTTGAACAAGGGCAACCAGCTAAATTTCCTCTAAAGCTGTATAAAGTTCAAAGAGTTATCATGAAAGGTGAGTTCCTCATCATAGGAAGTATCTGAGGACAGGCTGATGTTGAGTCATAGATTATCCTTAAGTCCAAGTGGTCTTGTCCAAGCTGTGATTCTGCAAAGCACAGTACTGGCTAGTGACTTATAATCCCTTACAGAACTTTTTAAATACGGTTACACTAATCTTATTTTTTAAGTTCAAGATTTTAAATATTTTAGGAAATTTTTATTTTAATATCTATAAATATTTACCTAAAGAAGTTTGATAGGTTCTAGACAAATACATACTCTAATGGGAATCCAAAAATTATGTTGATCTGTATAATGTAAATTCACCTTTTAGAATATGAATGTGGTATAGCAAAAACAACACATTTTTAATTTTGTCCAGGAAAGAAGTTTTAAGTGAGTGAGTTGTGCTCAACACCCTGAAAGAATAATGTAAGTTCTGAAAATCCTATGGAGCCAGCCAAATTTATCAATGAAACAAGAATTAACCTTGAAGAATATTTTAATATACAGTTGCTTCTAATAGGTATGCTAAAATCATGTGAAATGTCTCTTACCCACATTAACAAATGTTTATTAGGCTTATCATGTGGATGGAATAATGAGGATGTGAAAGCATTAAATGTTCAAAAGCCAAACAATGCCTCAGGATGCTCCTTGGATTTTTTTTTTCCCTTGGATTCTTAAATGCAATTTTTAAAAAAAATTTTTTTTTTAACATTTTTATTTATTCATGACAGTCACAGAGAGAGAGAGAGGCAGGGACATAGGCAGAGGGAGAAGCAGGCTCCATGCACCGAGAGCCCGACGTGGGACTCGATCCCGGGTCTCCAGGATCGCGCCCTGGGCCAAAGGCAGGCGCCAAACCACTGCGCCACCCAGGGTTCCCTTAAATGCAATTTTTATTTAATTGGAGTCTATAATGTTTTATTGAACATTCTACCTCCAAATTTATAACAAAAGTACTTGTGAAAAATTACTGTTTTTATTTTGACTGTGCAACCAAAATCCTGGAATATATTTTGTATAGAAGAGAGTGAAATCATACTTAAAAAAAAAAAAAAAAAAAAAAAAAACAAAAAAAAACTTTGAAGACATTTTGATGGAATTTTACGTCTCCTGAAATTTGGTCTCTTCCATGACATCTGGCTGAATAGTATTGCGTACATTCAACTTTACGACTTAAACTGTAGACTCAATAATGAGTATTTTCCTACCTCCCTAGAAATGAGAATTATCTAACCTACTCTAGGCTCACAAGATGTGTCAATATTTTTTCTAAAACCATCTAGTCAAATGCCTCCTTTACAGGCATTTTCTGCTTTGTGGAAATGAGCTATGAAGACCTACAATTCAACTCTCAATTATAAACAAAGCTTCCTTGTCTTAAAAATTTGTAAAGGCAAAATTCTATCGGTAAATCTCTTCTTAAATTGTGCCTAGTAGCTTGCCTTGTGTTTGTGGAAAGATACAACTTGTTAACAGTAGAGCCTGAATACTAAACTTAGAAAGATAGTCCAGGAGAAAGGATCCAATGTAAACAGACATTTCCAAAAGTTGTAAATAACAAAGGGCACACATTTGATGTGTATTTCATTGAGTTGCCACATCATGGGCTCATAGTAAATGAGTCCAACATGGCTCAAGATCCATGCTTAGAATTTCTCCTATTACCTAATGCAATGTGGACACGCACGTCACACTCCGATCCTTGCTTTCACCAGGAAAAGTAAACAGTGACATGACATCATTCACAGCCAATCCAAGCACAGTCACAAAGGTAAAGAAAGTATTGGGAGAATCATTTTGCAATTGAGAGTCACAGTGAGTGTGCAATATGTCTGATAAGCTATGCTAACACATGCCCGAGGGTTTCAGCTGTAGTCATAAAATAGCATTTGTTGGACTCAAAAACTTCTGAGGGAGGCCAGCAATATGTCACGTTCCACAAGAAGAGCAATTGTGAGGATGGACCCAACGTGACCAAGGACAACCTTTGTTCGCTGTCCCATCACATGGCTCTATAATAAATATTAGTCATCCAGTGTACACATAGGATGTGGTGAGGCTTTCTGAGAGGGCAAAACCCTCTCCCAGAGGTCAGAGTACACTCCCTGTTCCAGGCAGATCCGTAATCAGATTTATAATCTTTACCTTGGAGAACCACAGCTTTCTATTAAGTAGAAGCCATCACAGGTGGCAGCATTGGAGCTCATTTATTAGAGCTACTTTCAAGTTCTCCTTTTTCCATCTGAGTCCCAAACAGTTCATGGTCCCCTGATTTTGATTAAACCAGATTTTGCTTTTTTCAAGTTTTGCTTCTCTCCTTTATCTTGCCATCCCTAAGTTAATATAAAATGTTCTGAATGGTCTCACCTTCTGGCTTCATTGACTAGAGATACTGCAAAATCAGAAGGCGCTGCTATTATATTTGGAGGCACAGGCCCATTTTATCAGAATCTATCTCTTCCATTCTCCATTAGAACACAGTCTTCTCTCAACACCAGGTTGTAGATTCTTTACCAAGCCTTAGCAGAAGTCAAAAACAAAACCAAAAAAGCATGATATGCAATACACAGCATCAACTTAACACAAAATATTGTATTATTTCTTAGGCTGTGTTTTATTTAAAGATATAAATACACTGTGGTTTTCACCTTTTCCCCCAAAATGAATAGCCTGTTTTTTTTTTAAAGAAATACTCAATATTGTAGGAAACATCATACTCTATCACTTCTATTCAAAAAACTAATATGTGAAGAGTTAGAACTGATAGAAAGAATTGTCAAGGGACACCTACCTTGGATTTGTTGAGAAAAAAATAACACAACACTATATATACAGCAAATACAGTGTATATACACTATATACAGCAAATGCTCTGAGCATCTTTACTAACTAGAAATATACCCATTTTTTAATAGATATTGCCTGAGTTGTTATATCCCTTCACCATGAATATTGCCTTTCCAAGAAAGACTATAGGAATTAAAGAAAGGCCAGCACCTTGTTTAGCCCGGTGATTGCAATAAGACTTTTTCTTAGTCCCCACCCATCCATCACTCCAACCAGTTCTTCACAATTGTTCTGATCCTCCTAGTTGGAGTAAAAGATTTATAATTAGGACTCATGGGACATCTGGATTCTTCTGATATATTTTAAATTCCTCTACCCTGATAAAAAGCTCTCTCAGGGGCAGCCCCAGTGGCACAGCAGTTTAGCGCTGCCTGCAGCCCAGGGCGTGATCCTGGAGACCCTGGATCGAGTCCCACATCAGGCTCTCTGTATGATGCCTGCTTCTCCCTCTGCCTGTGTCTCTGCCTCTCTCTGTCTCTATGAATAATAAAAAAAAAAAAAAAAAAAAAAGCTCTCTCAGTGACACTGGCATTTATCAAGATCTGGTTCTGCATATAAGGAGCTGGAAAGTCCTCTCTCTGTCCTAACAACAAGTGAAAAGCTCAAGACTGAAAACTCAACGACTCTATGGATCCGTGAGAGAGGGGAAAACACAGGGCAGATACCTGCACCCAAGATTGAAGAGACAGGCAAATACAGAGAGCCTTGGCTTATTGAAACAGAGACTCAAGAGTAGAAATTACCCACATGAACCAGTGCCAGGATAGGAAAACCTGAACTATAATTCATGAATTGCTGGCAGCTCAGTGGGGACAAGCCTGAGAGTTAAAAACTCCGGGGGGGGGGGGGGGGAGAGGCAGTCATTCAGGCCTCCCTACACACACACACACACACACACACACACACACACACACACACAATATTGCAAGATTTACCTCCAGGAGTTCAACCGGGTTCTCACAGTAAATATCAGAGAAAAATCCTCTTGTGCTTCCTGAAAGAGGAGAGGGAAAAAGTCAATTAAAAATAATGTCAGAGCATTCTTTTTCTTTCTTTTTAAAAGATTTTATTTATTTAATTGGGAGAGAGAGAGAGCACACAAGTAGGGGAAGGAGGACAAGCAGACACCCCACTGAGCAGGGAGCCCAATATGAGGCTCAATCCCAAGACCCTGAGATTGTGTCCTGAGCTGAAGTCAGCTGCTTAAGCGACTGAGCCATCCAGGTACCCCTGAGCCCTCTGTTTCTCTTAACAACAGGCATGCCTTAAGGGGATACTAGTTAACAAGAGCCTAAACAGCTGTGGTGTTGTCAAAGCCTAACTGACCTGAGGAAGAATCACTCCAATTCCAGCTCAATCTGGCCATTCTGTCCCACCTATGGGGAAGAAAAACACTGAGAAACACTTGTGAAGTTTACAGTCCAGAGGGTTAGGCTCACTAAAAGACTAAGGTCTAATTATAGGGCTACAGGATGATTTCCCTCTCCCTGCAGCACATTACTAAAGGCTTATTTACAGCAGTTCCTTTTACTTGATACATTGGGTCTGGCTTTCAATGAAAAATTACAAGGCATACTAAAAGGAAAAAACAGTTTGAAGAGACAGAGGCAGAGCAAGCATCAGAACCAGACATAGCAGAGATGTTGGAGTTACAGACTAGGAATTTAAGAGAACTATAATTAACATGCTAAGGGCTCTAATCGGTAGAGTAGATAACATGCAAGGACATATGGGCAATGTAAGCAGAGAAATGGAAATCCTAAGAAAAAACTAAAAAGAAATGTTAGAGATCAAGAACACTGTGACTGAAAGGAAGAAGGGCTTTAATAATAGGCTTAGCAGTAGATTGGACATGACTGAGCAAAGAATTTCTGAGCTTGAGGAAATCCCAATAGAAATCTCCAAAACTGAAAAGTAAAGGGAACAAAGACTGAGAAGAAACAGAATACAACATCTAAGGACTGTGGAGACATTGAAAGGAAGACAAAGAGACAAAGAAACAGATGAAATATATGAAATAATTTCAAATTATTGAAATTCATTAATGTACTCAAAAACCGAGAATTTATCCTAAATTAGTTAATGTCAGACACAAACCACAGATCCAGGAAGCACGGAGAACACTAAGCAAAATAAATGCCCCAAACTCTATATCTAAGAATGTATTTTGAACTTACAGAAAATCAAAGATAATGAAAAACTCTTGAAAGATTGGGGGAGTGGGGAAGAAACACTTACCTATAGAAGAAAAAAGATAAAAATTATATACAACCTCCTCAGAAACCAGGGAAGCAAGAAGAAAGTATAGTGCAATATCTAAAGTGTTGAGTGGGGGGAAAAAAACCCACCAGCCTAGAATGCTGTACCCTGCAAAATTATTTTTTAAAAGTGAATGAGACTTTCTCAGATAAACACAAATTAAAGGAATTCATTGCCACTAGACCTGTCTTGCAATAAATGTTTAAAGAAGTCTATGAAATTAGAGAAGGAGATAAACTGTAAGAAACTCTTAATCATAGGAAACAACAAACTGAGGGTCACTGGAGGGGAGGTAGGTAATGGGATGGGGTAACTGGGTGATGGACATTAAGGAGGGCATGTGAGGTAATGAGCACTGGATATTACATAAGGCTGATGAATCACTGACCTCTACCTCTGAAACCAGTAATACATTATATGTTAATCGATTGAATTTAAATAAGAATTTAAAAAATAAACATGTCTTTAGATAAAAGGAAAATAATATAGATCGGAAAATTGGATCTACAGAAAGAGGGGAAGAGTAGAAAAGACAGAATAAGTGAGAGTAGAAAAAAATTATTTTTCTCAATTTTTTTTAATATATTTTTTTTAATTTTTATTTATTTGTGATAGTCACAGAGAGAGAGAGAGAGAATGAGGCAGAGACACAGGCAGAGGGAGAAGCAGGCTCCATGCACCGGGAGCCCAACGTGGGATTCGATCCCGGGTCTCCAGGATCGCGCCCTGGGCCAAAGGCAGGCGCCAAACCGCTGCGCCACCCAGGGATCCCTATTTTTCTCAATTTTAATTGATCTAACAGATAAGAATTTGTTCAAAATAACAGCAACAATATATTCAGTTATGTATGCTTACATATCTTATGTATACATGGCTCATGTATGTTTACAAGTAAGTGAAATGAATGACAGCAGTAATACAGGGGATAGGGGAAGGAATTATTTATTATCAGTATTATTATTAGGTACTCACAATACTTATGAAGTGGTATAGTGATATCTGAAAGTAGATTTGGATTAGTTGTAAATGTACATATTGCAAACTCCAGGGCAACTATAAAAAAGGGGGGGAGAAGTATAACTGATATGATAAAAAAGGACAGAAAATGGAATCATATAAAATGCTCAGTAAAAAACACAAAAGGCATAAGGTGCCTTGGTGACTCAGTCAGTTGAGTGATTCTTGATTTCGGTTCTGATCATGATCTCAGGGTTGAGAGACTGAGCCCTGAGTTGGGCTCCATGCTGACTGCAGAGTCAGCTTGAGATTCTCTCTCCTTCTTCCTTTGCCCCTCCCCTGGCTCTAAATAAATAGATAAATAAATAAAATCTTAAAAAAAAAAAAAAACCACAAAAGACAGGAACAAAGAACAAAGCCTACCAGTAGAAAACAGAAGCAGATATGACAGCTATTCATCTAACCTTACCAGTAATTACTTTGAATGTCAATGATCTAAATGTGCCAATTAAAACTATGATGAATTTTTCATCATAATGGATAAGGAAACAAAATCTAGCTATATATTGTCTACAAGAAATCCACCTTAAGTAGAAAGACACATACAGATGAAAAGTTAATGGATGGGGGGAAATATTCCGTGCTAATATTAATCAAAAGAAAGCAGTAGTAGCTATATTAATTTCAGACAGGGCAGACAGCAAAGCTAGGAAAGTTATCACAGATTAAGAGAAGTGTTACATAATGATCGGGTCAGTTCTCCAAGAAGATACAACAATCGTTAATGTGTGTACACTTAGCGCAGAGTGTCAAACTTCATGAGGCAAAACTGTTGGAACTGCAAGGAGAAATAGATGAATCTACTCTCATAGTTGGAAGTCAACACTATTTTATCAGAAATGGATACATCTAGTAGGCAGAAAATCAGTAAGGACATGTTGAATTCAACAACAGCATCAATCAACTGTGTATAATTGACATCTATAGACTGCTTCATCCAGCAATAGCAGAACACACATTCTCAACCTCCTATGGAGCATTCACCAAGAAAGGCCATATTTGGGGCCATAAAACATACCTTAACCAATTTAAAAGAATAGAAGTCCTACCATCTGCTCTCAGACCACAGTGAAATTAAATTAGAACAGTAGCAGAAGACACTTACAAAATCCCCAGATGTAGGGAGATTAAGCAACACACTTGTACATAATACATGGGTCAAAGAAGAAATCTCAAGAGATGTTAAAAACAAGATTTATATCTACCATGAGCCTAAAATCCAAGCTTGTTCTTGACCAGAAGTCACTCACTAGGCTGAGTCATTCAAAGATCACTGAAGCATATTTTGAACAGTTTGATTTTTTACCTGTACCTTAGTCACCAAGCTAGCCCATCGCTGTGTTCTCACCTTGGCTTGCCTGCATCCCTTTAATCTGGGAACTCTTCCTGCTTTACTGACGTCTTCCTATTTTCTATAAGGTGGATGTCATGTGTCAGACCTCCCACCATATATGCTATCACAGTCATGATGAACAGAGGCCATATAAGACTCCCAGGACCAACTATCAATCATCATCATCTTCACCTTTATGAAAGCTTCACCTGAGGCCCTTATAAATTTGCCCCTTCGATCATTCTGATCCGAAGTTTCCAGAATTTAATGGTGGGGGAGGGTTAGCACCTTTTCTCAAGCCTCAAATCCATGGTCCTCAGTGAAAAGGATTCCAGGGGCAACCTATCCTAGGTAGCCTCCAATCTTTTCCATTCTTACTCCTAATCCAAGAAGAGATTTTTATCAGAGCATGATAGAAATAACATCAACAGCCTTTCTCCATTTCTATCAGGTCAAATCAGTTTTTATTTATTTATTTATTTATTTATTTATTTATTTATTTATTCATTCATTCATTCATTCATTCAGATTTTATTTATTTGTTCATGAGAGACCTAGAGAGAGAGAGAGAGAGAGGCAGAGACACAGGCAGAGGGAGAAGCAGGCTCCATGCAGGGAGTATGATGTGGGACTTGATCCCAGGACCCCAGGATCGTGCCCTGGGCTGAAGGCAGGCACTAAACTGCTGAGCCACCCAGGGATCCCTCAAATCAGTTATTTAATTATTTTAATGATTTTGTACTTCCTAATATTTTAAGGAACTTTTGAAAGGGTGTCCTAAAATCTCTTTTGACATTGTTCATAGTTGTTTTGGAACAATTCCAGAGAAGATTCCAAGTTGGGGGTGGGAGAAAAGACCTAAAGGCATAATACATTTTGTATTTAGAGATTCTTCACATCAGATAAGATTATTTTATAGAAAGTTCTTTTTTCTTATGTTTACTTTTTAAGCTGCATGTTACTTGGTGAAATGTGGCTAGTGGAATTATTGAACTCTAAACTTTTTTCTTAAAGGTAGCAGAAAATGTAGTTCCTAGAGAGGATGACATTTGTGAAGTGGAGCTATTGTGGAGATTTCTGTTTCTCAGAGGGAATTTTTCTCATTCAGAAGGATCAACCACGAATTAGGTGGTCTATGCTCTACTGAGCCCTGGGGCTAGCCTTTGGCAAATCTGAGTAACTGGCAAAATCAGGCTTTGCTGCAAACCCCTACACACCCACACTGGCCCAGGCGGATACCAAGCACCTTGAACCCTACTCCGGCCAATGTCTAGAAAACGTCCTGTCAAGTGTCCTATGCTGTAGAATTTTCTTCCTTCTCTCTCTTCTCTGAAAATGTCCTCTCAGGGGACTATCCTATTGTAAATGGAGAAAATAGGGTCAAATTACAGAATTTTGAAAGCCATCACAAGTTAGTTTTAAAAATGCTAAAAAAAAATGCTAAAAGTCATCCAGTAATATTAAAAATTATTAATTCCTAAATTAGCTGTAAAACTCTTTCTTCAGAAAAAAACAAAATTGAAAGAAAAGGTCCAACATATAAATAAGATACTCAAGAGCTACTTTGATCAGAGACTTTTCCCTTCCCAGAAGAGAACTTGAAAATGTATAGAGACCTAGAAAAACATCAATCTAATGCATTCCTTCAATTTACAAATGACAAACTTGAGCCCAAAATTGAATCAACTTGTCCAATATTGCCTAATGAAATGATGACAAAGGTCACATGCTCCTCAGAGGCATGTCACTGAGCCTGACACAGGCCCTCAGAGGCCCGACAATAAATGTTTATCACCTGACTTCAACAATTCGTACTATGGTGTTAATGACTGATAGCATCTTTACACATCACCCTTCTTAAAAGTGTTTACTTTCAGTTAAACAGGATTCAGTCCCTTAGATCAGAGAAAAGAATATCCAAGAGCAGATATGGAATGTTATCAATAAGCTTGTTGGTGCAGGAGAAAATTGAGGGTAATATAACAGAATCTCCAAAGAGGGCTATGCTATCATTTGAAAATCATATACAATTTTCTAATATGATTGTGGGTGTGTTGTTCTCAGGGCAGGGGAAGAATCAAAAGCAATACCTGTTGTTTTTATAAAAGTACCTAAAAGAAGAAAACCTAAACCAAACAATATTGACTGATCTGGTGCACTGAAGTTGGAATGAGAAGTATTCAGAGTTGGTCCTAGAATTCAGGGAAGGACCTATTTGTTAGCTACTTGTGGTATCATCAACTATGTGGTACGATGTATACTTCTCTGCCATGACATGAGCAGGATGTTTTCTGTCTTAAGATGAGTGTAAATTTTGTTTCAATTTAAAATTTGCCTTGATATTACAGTAATATAGTACCAATGAAAGGACTTTCAGGCCCTTAAAATGTATTCCTCTTTCTTCTTCTATTTCTTCCAGCCCATAAATTGAGAAAGTTGAAAAAAGTGTGAAGTAAGTAAGTAAATTTGTTTAGATTTCCTAATGGCATCAACAAATGGTGGCAGGTATTATACTGTTGAGCAAATGTGTCAATGGAAAATAAACAAAAATTCCATTTATTAGAGATCTTGGAAAATTAAGTCCTTGAGGGGAGAAAACCATACCATCCAACACCCCTATCAGGCCTCCTTTATTGCTTGACTAGACTGACTAGACACCTTTCCTTCAGTACTCCTGAATTATTATTATTATTATATAATTATTATATTATAAGATATAATATTATAGTGGTTGATGGGTGGTTGATGTTAATAGGAAGAAAAAGAGAAACAAATATAGGGGGCACCTATATGGGTGGCTCAGTGGTTGAGCATCTGCCTTTGGCTCAGGGCCTGATCCTAGGGTCCTGGGATCAAGTCCCACATCAGGCCCCCTACAGGGAGTCTGCTTCTCCCTCTGCCTGTGTCTCTTCCTCTCTCTGTGTGAATATCTCATGAATAAATAAATAAAATCTTAACTTTTGTTTCTTTTTCTTTTTTTTTTTTAATTATGGCTTCTCGGTTATTGCCAAAGAAGAGATCCCCCTTCCCAGTGTGTTACAAATTCCAAAACACTCGACAGCAGCACTATGTGACTATCATCTTGAGGGACATTTGAGTCATAATCATTCAAATCTAATTTAAAATGCTGCACAGTTGTTTATTTTTCTGCAAGTCACAAGTGTCAGCAACACACAAAACTGAAAATATTAAAACATCAAGAATTCACAGGGTGGTGAAGGTTTTCTATCATGAAAGTAGGAGAAAAAAAACAAAACAAAACCTACCACTTCATATTCTGCATTCTTCCAAAACTATATTTGGGGAGAAAATTAAGAAAAAATTCCCAAATATTTCCTCATCCATTTCCTACCAACAAATGACAAACATCATTGTTACCACCAATCCAATCATTGTCCTTTCAGGCATTTTGAGGCTCCATCCAAAGAATGTTCTGCTCAACTCTTTGCTCATGTGACTAAAGATGATGTGTAGGGAGAAATTCTATCTTGCTAAATATTGGAGATTATCATTAAGGCTTATGGTTTCTTAAATTAGTTCAAATGAGTAAAAATGATCTTAATGCCCATGGAAGGTGCTCCAAGTCAGAAATTTTTGTTGAAAATCAAAGAACAAAACTTACCTGCTGTTACCAACCATGAACTTCCACATTTGGCCTAGGAAGCTATAGGAAGACATCGGTTTTGCCCTCAAAATACGTGATGGGCTGCCTTGCTTTAAGATCTGCATGCTTACCACATACTCCAAGTCTTTGTGGAGTTCTAGATTCATCGAGAAATATGATTGGCTACATTCAGCAATTGATAGATTAAGCTGTCCTATTTTTGAAATACGGAGAAAGGACTCGGAATAAACCTTCAAAATATGTCATAGTCAGTATGGCCTGGGCACGGACAAGATGGATACTGGCCACAAATGATAGGTCCGGCTGCACGGGGATGTACCTCCCCAACACCAGTCTTCCCCACTTCAAATTCAACGAGATTGCACCATAGGTGTCATACACCAAGTGAGGAAAAGAAAAAGAAAAAGAAAAAAGGTTTGAACCCTATGTATGATTCCATTTGTAAAAGTTTAGAGGAACATCCTCTTCTAAAGAGACTTAGAAAATACCCCAATAGGGTTGTGATAAACAGGTGCAGAACCTTGCACAAAGAGAGCCCCTAAGAGTCTATTTCCTAAATTCCTGACTCTACCACACTGCTTAACTCTTTTATACCTCGAGTTCTGTAAAATCAAGGAGGTAGATTAGGAAATCGTGACACCTCTTGCAGTTCTAATTTGCTATGTGTGTTAAGTATTCTTCCTCAGTTTCCTTTCATGAAATAAGGGCTTCAAAATATCTTCTTCAAAGATTATTGAGACGCTTTAAATGAGTTGGTTTGAGAGCCCACTTTGTAAATTTGTGAATACAGTTTACTGATAATGATCCATAGCTTGAAAAAATTCTGCATTACAGTTTATTGTATCTACTAGTTCTTCCTAACTTTAGCTCCGTTTGGGATATTACCTACACATATTCTTCATCATGAAAGCAAAGAACTTTATGTCTAAGGTTATTTTAGGGGCTGAACCATATCAAATGTCAGCCTCAGGGAGCAAAAAGTCTGTGGCAGCAAAGCTGATTGAGCTGAACTTCTGAAAAGTGAATTCTGTTTTCCCACGGATGCCCTTAATGAAATCAGAATTGTGTTTCCTAGAAAATATTCCAGTGGATTCGGTTGCGAACTTATTTTCTTATTTGAAGAATTATAGAAGTTGGCTGGATAGCCTTTGTGTAGGGCCTCTGTCAACTAAAATAGACTATGGTTCTGATTCTATTTTAGGATTCAGTCCAGGAGGTACCCTCCCACAAACTGCAATGCCAGTGAACGGGCCCCTCTCAGAATTCCCTAGTGTCTTAGGAATGTGTATCCCTTCTGGATGTCAATCCAGTAAAGCTGAGTTTACTCCAAATTTGTTTTTTTTTTTTTTTTATTAAACTGCGTGTCTGCTGAGGACAGATATAGGATTGGTGATAAATGTCATTGAGAAAATAATTCAATATGAAGAACTTCCTAACAACCAGAGTTGTTCAATTAAAAAAAAAAAATAGGCTGCCATTTGGAAGAATTGAGTTCTGTGCAAAGAGAGAGTCCAGAGAAGGCTCTCCCTGCTTATTGGGGTGGCTGTCCACTTTGTGTCAGGGTATTTATGCTTATATTTTATCTCCTTTAATATAGTCTAGTCATGCTGAGGACAGGTTTTTTTTAATTTGGCTTGTTTTTGGATTTCTGGACACATTGTAGATTTCAATGAATATATTTTTATGAATGAAGGAATAACACAGAGGGGAGGTAACTAGCATTCATTGAGTAGAACATTGGACAGAGAAAGTTTAAGATCCCTTAATTGTGAAATTCTTGGAAGGGTTCATTGTCCTGGGGAAAAGCAAATTCAGTGGTAAAGGTATAATGTCATAGTGAATATTTTGCAATTTTCTGGAACTCTTGGCTCTCTCCAGACTGTTATCAATTCCTTCCTGCAATTCTCTACTGACACTATTTTATTCTTACTTCAAATCCCAACTACATACTTAGGTGCCCTGGAACCAAGAAATCATTCTTCTTATTGCAAAATGTCTCATATTTCAAAGAGCTATGATGCCAAATCATCTCTTGCCAGTATGAGTCACATACTGATTGCAAAAAAATTTAAAAAAAACTTTGAAGTTTCCCATTATAGCAAATAATGATAAATTTGCTAACTTCTGAATTCTATAAAACTTGTCTGCTTCAAGTAAAGTATACTTGAATCTCCTGTCATTCTAGAGTCCAACCAGCACCTTGATTTGTTCAGGTCTGTCTTTCACACTTGGAGCCTCAGTTCTTCAGTTGATGGTAAAATAAATTTAATGGGTTAAAACCAGAATTTTAAAAATTTTAAAAGGGTTGCCCAGGCATTTCATTTGTTAAGCATCTGATTCTTGATCTCAGCCCAAGTCCTGATCTCAGGGTGGTTAAGTTCAAGCCCTGCACTGGGCTCCATGCTGGCCATGGAGCCTACTTAAAAGAAAAAGAAAAAAGAAAAGGAAAGAAAGAAAATATGAGAATGCATCATATTTAGCAAGGAAAAATATTTTTTCATGGAACTTTTATTTAAGTAACTTAGTTTTGTGTGGGTGTATAGTATATGTGTGTTGTGATATGAAATGTATTTCTTACAATGGCTTGTGTATAAAAAAAGTTTTGAAAATATTGGTTTATGGGATGCTCCAAGGCCCTTAAAATAATGTCCATGGTTTGTCAATAGTTTGATTTTCTCAGAAGATCCCTTTGATAGCTAGTCAGGCTTATACCTAGTGAAATTATTCAGTTCAAAATTTCTTAGCAGCAATAAGAACAGATGACGCAATTCGCAAAGTTCATGCACTTAAATTCATTGGAATTAAATAAGAGGTATAGGGTATTAATTTCTTTTAAATCATCCCCAGATGATCTGAAGGGCATGTGTTTCACAGGCTCCAAGGGTCCTGACATTTATGACCCACTACCTTATCCTGGGTCTGTGTGTAGCTATTATTCCTTTCCTAAGTTTCTCTATGGCAAATACCACCCTGAATGCACCGGATCTCATCCGATCTTGGAAGCTAAGTAGGGTCGAGCTGGTTAGTACTTGGATGGGAGTCCTGTCCTGGATTTATCTTTGTTGTCTTTCTCCTTTCCATCTTGCTACCCACTATTAGAATTTGCCTTACTCTTTTTCTTAGCATAAGACAAATAGTGTGAAGCAAAGTTTTTAAGAATTAAGTATTTCTAAGAATCTCACTCTGTTTTTTAAAGATGTATTTATTCATTTGATGGAGAGAGGGGCAGAGGGAGAGGGAGAGAAGTAGACTCCCCACTGAATGCAGAGCCCAGTGGAACCCCACAGAACCCCAGGGAGCCCGACAACAAAGGGGACCCTGGGCTCTAACTCACCAGGACGACTTGGGGCTCTGTCTCAGGACACCGAGCAGAAATCAAGAGTCCAAGGCTCCACCAGCTGAGCCACCCAGGTACCCCTGAGAATCTAACTTTTGAAAGGTTGCTAGAAAGGAACTCTTTCCACTACCTTCCTTACTTCTTTCTTCTTCCTTTCACCTCCACTCACCCTAAAGCCACAAGATAAGTATTTAAAGCCATTCTTGTTCAGAGTGGTCTCATCTCCTTTAGAATAGATTTTCTGTGTGGTGGCAGTGGTTGGAATAAGTCAAAATAACAAAAGATAAGCGAACGTAAACAGTTTTAAATTGCCTTTTTCTATTTTCTTTCAGTACCTTTAAATAGCTATAAATAATACACAGTTCATAAGAAGAATAAAGTTGATGCATATACGTATTTTATTCTTTTGACGGAGCTAAAATGTTGAACCTATTTCACTTGGTAATATATTTTTCCATTTACTGGTTCTTTTCAAAAAACACTCCCCCACCCCCATTTCTGCCTTATCAGTATGATGCATAAAGAATATTTTATTTGAGGTTGAATCTCTTCTCAGTTTTTTGGTGTGACTATTCTCTAACGAAAGTATTGTTAAAAGCAGACATCCACAAAATGGACCTTACCAGTAATTATTTTCTTTGAATATGAAAAGGATATTTTGATTTCTCAAATGCACATTAACTGGATTCTTGAAATGGATCCTTTCGTGGGTGACTTTTCTTTCTTCTTATTCTATAATAGAAATATGACATTGTCTCCCAGAGACCTCTAACGCTCAAGAGTCTGTGGCATGTGTCTTACATGAACTAAACCCAGGACAGTATCAATTTCATTTTTCTATCCTGCTGTAGCTCCTATAGGGCCTTAACTTTTGAACTATGGAGTGCTCAGTGTATCTCTTGTCAAGCCCTATAATAATGCTCTTCAGAGAGGAAAAGCAACTTGAGTTTTCTAGAAAGGGACCTATGACAGTGAACAAGTACCTTTGCTTTTTGTGACCTCAGTAACTACTGTATAAATTTCAGCGAGAATAATCTCCAGGGGCTTTTTAAAAAATCTTCCAAGCTCTAAAAATTCCCCAATTCTATCAGCCAATATTTAACTATTTCAAGTTGAACAAAACCAATTTTTGCATCATTGTGGTGTTACAAATGTAGGTTTCCTTCTACACTGTCTGGAGTGGACGTCTTAGAAATATATTGGACTTCATTGTATTATATGTAAATCTGAGCACTTGTTAATGGAAGAAAAAGATTAAAACTAATACTGGTTTGATTATTATGCAAGCCAAGTGAACAGACTGGAGGGGGGTGAGAAAATCTCACAAGACAACAGCAAAGACAACCTTTGAATTTCTTCTCTCCTTCATTGAAACCTATTACTAGTAAAGTGTATATGATCAAAAAAGATTCACAAGTTAGATGGTCAGTATGGTGGCAATCCATGCTGATGGGACACAATACAATTTGGTGAAGGCACCCTAATTGAATACCTGAGAATCTTGCCTTTCCTCTAGCAGCTATATAAAGTTAGACGTGTTTGCTTTCTTCAAAGGCTAAGAAAAGTTGCCAATTTGATTACCAAAATAATTCATGAAAACCTAGCCCAGTCAGTAAGAGCTGACTTGAGCTGTTCAGAGCGTACCTTGAGGCCACAGGAAAACACATCTTTGCAGCCCCTTCCTCAGGCGGGAATGCTGACATTATCTTATTCTCAGTGGAGGACCATCTCCCTTGCCACACCCGCCCCACGGATTGCTGAACCTAAGGGTCATTTCTCTCCAGTCCAGGAAAGAAGGTAAAGGGAACTAAAAGTTAAGCTGTTCAGCCATAAATCTTGGGAAGGTTCTAGAAGGCTTTCTTTCTGCCCAGAAATTCAAGAGGAGGCCTAGGGCTAGGGAGATAAACAATGCTATCAAAGAGTTGGATCCTAGAGACGCCCCTCCCATCCCCATCTGCCTTTGCAGTAAGGTACCCAGAAGGGCAAAAATGCTTGGGAAAGACAAGGAACTGTATTACACAGGTCCTTATCTTTGCCTTACCAGTCTTTATTTTAAAACCTTCTATATTGAACATTTTTCAGATACATACAAAAGTAGAAAGAATAGTGTCGCTCAACTCAGTAACTGTCAACTAGTGGCCAATCTCATTCATCTCCACTCTTCCCACTCCCTGCCTTCTGCCAGCTTGTTTTGAAGCAAATCCCAGACAGCACAATATTCTAGACGTTTTAGAGGTGACTTTTTTGATGACTTAAAATTATTTTTCAGAGATCAGGAAATCCAAATGAAGGAAGACAAATGAAAACTTCGGGTAAAATTGTGATTAAGATAAATTATATGGAGGGGCGCCTGGGTGGCTCAGCTGGTGGAGTGTCTTCCTTCAGTTCAGGTCATGATCCAGGGGTCCAGGGGTCAAGTCTGCATCGGGTTCCCTGCTCAGCTGGGAGTCTGCTTCTCCCTCTCCCTTTGCCCCTCCTCTCTTCATGCATTCGTGCATTCTCTCTCAAAATAATTTATTTTTTAAGATTTTATTTATTTATCAAAACCTGTTATAACCCAAGCGGAATTTTTATTATATCCTCCAAATTGATATCTGTTAACAATCAGTCAACAAATATTTGAGTGTCTCCTGTGTGCCACACTCTGTTAAATCCCAACACCTTTAAAAACCACTAATGGCTCTGGTAAATGAATATACAGCTATTTGCCTAGGAACAGACAAAAAAGAAATACATATGCATTCCTAAAGAAACAGATCTTTGCTATCAGAAAGTTAATGAACTTTACTATTTATCAGAACTCAAAACCAATATGAATCCAATTTATTAGAAATTCCCAAGGAAAAATAGATCTGAGATCACTCCTTGTGATCATCCTTAGATACATGGTAATGTTTTTTTCCTACATTTCTTATCTAGCAAAAATAAAATACTCATAGTAGAAAAGGCCCTCATGATTTTAATGGCGTTAACCTTCCCCAGCCAGCCTGCCAGAAGGAAATGTAATCTTGTCACACGGATTTACCTGTACCTACATTCCTGGAAAGACTGCAGTAAAGGTAAATACAGGCCTCATTATGGGGCTAATTTACATTTCAAACTGCAGTTCTTTATAGCCTAACAGTCTACCTTTACAAGCTAGCAGTGAGGCTTTTCCTAAGACAAAACAAAACAAAACAAACCCAACCCCTGATTAACAACAAAGATTCTCTTATCTAAAAAATTTATTTTTCTTCTCTTCACTCAAGATTCTATTTTCGGACTGATTGGAGATTTCTCCTGTCCTAAATTAGTTCATCAAAAAGATCCATTTCTATCCATCGGCGTCCAAATTTAGTTTACCTTGAAAAGATTTTTTACCTCCATTCTTAGAGACTGTCTCTCCAAAGGATTCCTCCTCCTGAGGCTTCCTACTTTCTGGAGAACCCAAGTTTCAGGACTCTGAGAGCACCCCGCTCTGCCACAGACAGACCTAGAATCTCACGAAATAAAAACAGAGATGAATGAGACAGTGAATTCTCATTTGGTTTTACTGCCAAACTTGTATAACACCCTTTCTAATGTCTTCTAGATCTTGGATGGTGTGGATAGTCTTTTTTTTTTTTTTTTTTTTTTAATGGCAGAGTCTGTATAAGTGGTTAATGTTCTTACAATCACAAACATACACATTTTTCAATGTTCGGCCACTGTGTCAATGTAGAAATTTAAAACTTGGTGGAGGAAACTTAGTAAATCCTTTCTTCACATTTTTATTATCCTCAAAGGTCTTGAACACAAACTGAGTATTTACTAAATAATGCTTTGTGGTTCTTGAGTCAAATGTCATTAAAACTTGATATGTTGAGAAAATTGACTAAAGAGAGCTCCAAATCAAGGGGAAGAAATATTTCTAGAACTTTCCATGAGCTGGTATGTCTTCAAATTGAAAAATATGTAAATATGAATTTCCTTGACCTCTTCACGGAATAGATGTTTTTCTTTGAAAAAGAATTATTCATGTACAATTACTTATACCGTAAAGAACTCTCTTTGGTTCCATCCTTAGCTAATAATTACAGGGCTATTTTCCATTTCCATCTCCAATATTAACATACCATGACATACAACACCTGACCCTATAGAACCAAAAAGGTCTTCAGAAGCCTCCACAAAGAACCTGAAGGCTAAAAAGGGAACAATTCTTACAGAACATTTTGATGAGAAAATAATGCCAGGCTCTTTAGGGACTTAAAGTTCAAAGTCCCTAAATGTATAAATGCGAAATTGAGACTTGAGCCATTATACCATTTGCTCGAAGTTTTTAGTGGCAAGAACCACTTGTTTGTTTCAACAAATACTTATTGAACAACTATTCCATAGCTGGTGCTAAAGATATTTTGGAAAAAAGAGATGCAAGACGCAGTTCCTGCACCCTCAACCCCTGCCACAAGGTGTTCACGGTCTATGGGAATGGCTACTCAGTAAGCAGACATACAGAGTGATAGGTCTCTTGCTAGAGGATGCCACAAGGTGAAGCCCAAAATCCAGAGAGCAAGAAATCATCTTTCTGGATTGACCCTTTGCTGGTTCTTGCAAAAGGCAAAGTTGCTGGTCAGGAAAGGAAAAGATCAGAAGTAAAGGGACTGGCTCCTTAGCTCTTCCTGTGTTCGCATTAGACTAAGTCTACTATTAAAATATCTGTCTGATATCAAAGTATTGGGTTTTGAATTTTGTTTTTATCTGTGAATGATTGTATCTCTAAGTCAGAACATGGTGCTCAAGGACTGAAAGCCACAAAGGGAAGGAAACCCAAACCAGCCACCTAAAAAAAAAAAAAAAAAAAAAAAAAATCTCACACCGACCACAAGAGGGAGCAGGTTAGAGACGGCTGAATTTGGGCAAATCACTCACCACTCCTACTAAAAACTATGGGCAGGCAAGCAACCAAGTGTAGCAGAGGAGGGGCAAAATCCACCCTAAAGACCTCTTTGCTTGCTGGGTTATTCATTTCATCAGTCTGTGTTCTTTGCAACAATCACTTTAACATGCAGGTAGAAAATAAGAAGTCTTCAAAAAAGCATATGTAAAACACAAATTCATTAATTCGAGCATTTCTTGAGTTGTTCTTCTTTGCCATGTAGATTTTTAAATGACATTTTAATCATACTTTTAAACCTTTTAAAAGGGATTTGGGTCTTTAGTTTGTTAACACATTTATTCATGTGTTTATCTCTGCCCTACTTTGAAGGCGTTCAGTCTAGAAAGACAATTACATCAAGAACAACCTCAGTGTGATACTGTGTGATACAGTGTGATTTCAGACAAGACTTAATCAGTGTATAGAAGATGGAGTCCGTTGCATGAAGGGGACCACTAGTTAAGTATCTCTTGAAGGAAGGTAAAAAGAGTGCTTGGAGAACACCCTCCCAACAGGCTGTATAAATGACTCTAAGCTATCAAAAGTGGGATTTCTGGATATTTCAAATTTGTGTGTGGTGCCACAGTGTGTAGAGTTGGAAGGTGATATCAGAAGTTCATTCATTCCTTCATGGATGCTGTGGGCTCTTCCCTGCCTTCCAGGCTCTAAACAACTGGTTCTCTGGACCTCTGAAAGGGAGACCACATTTTTTTTTTTTTAAGATTTTATTTATTTATTCATGAGAGACACACAGAGAGAGGCAGAGACATAGACAGAAGGAGAAGCAGGCCCTATGCAGGGAGCTGGATGTGGGACTCAATCCCAGGACTCCAGGATCACGTCCTGAGCCGAAGGCAGACGCTCAACCGCTGAGCCACCCAGGCATCCCACATTTCTGACCAAAATTTAGGAACTGTGGTCTGACAAATACAAATGTCATTAGGAGGAAAATGAATGGAACGTTTAAAATCAGTATTGTCACGGAGAATTCAGAATATACGGTTGCCATAAACCAGCAAGATTCCATGGGCTTCCTGCCGGGGTGCTGGGGATGAGGTAAAGAATCATCCCTCATAGATAAAGAAGTCCTTTGGCCTGACGATTAATAAGATAAGCAGCAAATTGTGAATCAATTACCTGGTCACTTCTAGCCTAGTTCAAACTCATTCCCTGTCAGCTGCACTCACTAGCTTCAACCGACGCCAGAAAATTTCCACTGACTATGGATCCTACATTAAGAATATATTAAGAAGATCAACCAAGGAACTCTACTTGCTGGAAAATCAAGAAGGTGTTTCTGTTTTGTTTTGTTTTCTCTAATCTACGCCAAGTCTATATTTATATTTATAATATAAAATATTTATATTTTCACCAGCTTTTACCGAAAGAATTCTTCACCAGGTATTTCTAACTCTCCACAATCTGACACATGGTCAGATTGCATTTTCCCAGCCCTTTTTAGTTGGCTCAGGCCATGTGAATATTTCTGACAAACAAGTTGAAGAAAATGAAATAAATCAGAGCATTTAATTGCTGTTTTGAGAGTCTTCAGAGCACTCTGTTCTCTCTGGCACAGAGGTCAGCTATGCTCAAGATGGCAGCTGCTCTGTCAGCCAAGGCCCTTGAGTGATGACAAAAAAATGTAACCTTTCTCTCAGGGTCTGCAAGCCAGGACTGATTTCCTTCAAGCCGCATTCCCAGAGCCTGGTGTTCTCAATAACTGCCATTGGTTTTTCCATAGCACCCTAAAACTGTAACAGTATCTCTACCCTTCCCCTCTCTCTTAAAATCACAGGTCATTGTCTTCAAAGGCCAGATTCAGTCAGTCCCTAGTTGATTTCTTCCTTTAAAAAAAAAAGATTTTATTTATTTATTTTGAGAGAGAGAGAGTGAGCAACGAACGAGGGAGTAGGGGCAGAGGGAGAGGGAGAAGCAGGCTCCCCACTGAAGAGGGAGCCAGATGCAGGGCTCTATCCCAGGACACTGGGATCATGACCTGAGCCCAAGGCAGATGCTTTAACCGGTTGAGCCACGCAGGCGCCCCACCTGGTTGATTTCTTGGAAGTGTCTTTACCCATACAGGAGATATTTTTCCTTATCACAGCTTACGCAGTCAGTAACTGCAGAGCAGGAACTGTATTAGAGAGAAAAATCACAGCACAGGTGACCTCATGGAAGGAACACCAGAGCACTCTAAGTATTTCTTTGATTCCAAATTCTCATGACGGAAATAAGAGTGGACAATGTGGTAATTACTAAAATGTACTGAAGCCTTACTGTGCGCCAGGTGCTATCCAAAGTGCCTTTCACGGAGTCCTCACAGCTCTTGGATGGGGATATGATTACCGTCAACAGCTGAGGTTATCAAGGCACAGAGAAGTTGGGTAACTTGCTCAGGCTCACCCAGACAGCAGGTTAGAGGGTCAGGATTTAACCCAGGGCAGCTTTGCTCCAAAGTGCATGCTTTTGCCCGTTACTCTATTTTGGCTGCCTCCTCGTGTCAGGAATTTGGTGGGGGACAGAGAGTATGTTTTAATGTTTTGGGTGGAGCATTATTAAGCTTGAGATGTTATAGGGCTTGAGGAGATAGTGTTTTAATTCTTCTGTAAATGATTTTCATTTAATGCCATTTGCCGAACTCCTAGTTTTGAAAGTTACTCATATCTTTCCTTTTAACTAACTTTTCATATATTTTTGTCTTCTCTCTGAAACCAGATTTTAAGCTCTGAAGACAACTTTTTTTGAAAGCCTATAAAACCTACTACAGTATCCTTCATACAGTAAGTGTTCAGGGATTCGTTGCTAAGTTTCTGAGAGCAGACAGAATTCCATCACAACCTTCTCTCTCTCCTATCCTGCCTGGAGTTTGTTTGTTTGTTTGTTTGTTTTAATATTTAAAAAAAAATCCTTCTAAAGAGCACTTTTACGTTTACAGGAGAGTTAAGAAGGAGGTAGATTTCCCATATACTCCGTGCTCCCACGCATGCATATATCCCCTACTATACATTATCAAAATGTACCATATCACTCACCAGAATGGTACATTTTTTTACCAAGGATGAACTACACTGACACATCATAATGACTCAAAGTCTGTGTTTTGCATTAGGCTTCCCTCTTGGTGTTATACATTCTATGAATTTAGATAAATGTATGATATATATCTGTCCTTGTCATATCATGCAGAGTATTTTCACAGCCCTGAAAATCCTCTGTACTTTGCCTGTTAATCTTCCTATCCTACCCCCACCACCCCTTTCAGCAACCAATGATCTTTATATTGTCGCTACGGTTTTACCTTTTCTAGAATGTCATATAGTTGGAATGATATGGTATGTAGCCCTTTCAGGCTGGCTTCTTTCCCTTAGCAATATGCATTTAATATTTCTCCATGTCTTTTCATGGCTTCATAGCTCATTTCTTTTTAGTGCTGAATAATATTCCATTCTTTGAAAGTACTTCAATTAATTTATCCATTCACTTGCTGCTGGAGGACACCTTGATTGCTTCCAAGTTTGGGTGATTGTGAATAAATCTGTTATAAACATCTTTGTGTAGGTTTTCGTATAGATGTAAATTTTCAACTCTTTTGGGTAAATGCCAAGGAGCATGTTTGCTGGATTGTATGGTGTGTGGCATCTTTTCGTATGCTTCTTTGCCATCTGCATATACTCTTTGGTGAGGTGTCTGTTAAGGCCTTTGGCCCATTTTAAACCAGGTTTTTTCTTTTCTTATTGTTGAGTTTTGAGAGTTCTTTGTATATTTGGGATAGCAATTCTTTATTGGATGTGCCTTTTGCAAAATTTTTTCTGGTATTCTATGGCTTGTCTTTCCATTCTATTAATAATGTCTTTCACAGAGCAGGGTTTTTTTAATTTTAATGAAGCCCAGCTTATTAGTTATTTCTTTCATAGACTGTGTCTTTGGTGCTGTACCTAAAAACCCATTGTCAAACTCAAAGTCATCTAGGTTTTCTGCTATGCCGACTTATAGTTTTCCATTTTCCATTTGGACCATTTGAATTTTTGTGAAGGGTGTAAGGTTTGTGTTTACATTCTTGCTCTTTTTTTTTTTTTTTTTTTTTTTGCATGTGGATGTCTAGTTTTTCCAGCACCATTTGTTGAAGAGACTATCTTTGTTCCATTGTATTGCTTTTGCTCCCTTGTCAAAGATCAGCTGACTGTATTTATGTGGGCCTATTTCAAGGCTCTCTATTCTGTTCTCCTGGCCTCTTTGTTAATTCTCTTGCAAGCATCACACTGTCTTGATTACTGTTGCTTTACAGTAAGTCTTGAAGTTGGGTAGTATCAGTCTTCTATATTCTTCTCCTTCAATATTATGTTGGCTGCTCTGGGTCTCTTGTCCCACCATATAAATTATAGAATTAGTTTGCTGATATTTATAAAATAATTTGCTCAGGTTTTGATTGAAACTGGGACTCTTTTTAAGTCATCCTTTGACCTCCTTGAGATAAGCAAACTTATTTTTAAAAAGTCCTCTCACTTCCCCTCTCCTCCTTTCTTCTCCTTTTCCTCCTTCCTCCTCATCTCATTCTTATTCCTTTTCCTCCTCTTCCTCTTCTTCTCTTCCTCTATTTCTCAAGTGTGGCCCAAGACCAAGAAGAGGGTAGAGTCAAAAAACAGTAGAGACAGTTTATGCCTGCCAGACTTAAAATTTTAGCTGCTATGTTGGGGATGGGATTGGACCTGGAGGCAATTGGATGGCATGAAAAGGAATTAGCACACAGGCTGGTATTCTGGCTTTACTGCTAAGTATCTGGATGTGTTATATAAGCCACTTGGTCAACATGGGACTCCATCTCTCCATCTGTAGGAAATAATAATAGCTAATATTTGTTGAGTACCTATTGTGAATTCAGCCACTGTTCTAAGAGGTTTAGATGGAGGAGGATGGCCAATGTTTTTCACACTTTACTTTTATTCAGGGACTCTCCTTCAATAAAATAAAGTCTCACATGGCTTCCAATACAAAGAGCAGGTAGGAGGGGCATACCTAATTTATTTATAAATTGAAATATATAATATTTCTTCATGAGAAATTGAAGAGATCAGTCTGTGATCTCTATTGCTTCAACCTTTGATCTACATTTGAGTATCATGATTTTCTAACTTAGTTTTTGAAAGAACTACAAATAAATTCAGTCAAATGCTTGTGGATCTCCTAAAGCACTTCTATAGGATCCTTGTTTCCACAGAGCACAGTTTAAAAGCCTCTGGGTAAGTTTATCTCTGAGGTCTCTTTTGAATCTCATATTCTCTCTGAATCTGAGCTTGGGTCAGATGGCTAAAACTGCTGCCAAGAACATACACAAACCAGACATTCTTCTCTTCCATGAAGAAATAGGTTTCTTCTTCTATTTTCTAATAGATCAATGCCTAATACTAAAAACCTATTGTTACAACTAGTCTTGATTTAGGTATTGCTCTGTCTATGACAGTCATAGCTGCTTTGAGTTTCAGCGTGGACTCCCAGTATATAAATCTATATGTTTGCAGAAGTATCAAGTCAAGCTCAATAAAATTTGTAAGCCAGGGGACCTGAAATCCAGTGAATAAGAAGTTTGAAATAGTATCACATAATGAATTTCAACAATGCTCCTTAAATGAAAAGAGGAGTTCCCATCCTACTACATGCCTATGTGACCATGGCCAGTCACTTTATATTTTTGGAGCCTAGTTTTTGATCAGCTGCTCTGCCTTATATCTCCAGTGCTTCTTAGCTATCAGCAGGGCTGGCCTCATGGACATATATACCCTGTGTATGCTCTGGGCCCCACTTTCAGAAAGCCCTGTGCTTGGTTTAATGCTATGCCGCTCCACATTGAAATTCTTAATAATTTCATTTTTGAACTTGCATTTTGTACATGAAGTCCAATGGGTGCACATAAACAGAAGAGATACATGGAATATGCATGTTCACTGCTGCTGTTCCTTGCCACCCCATTTCCATTGCCTTCAAGATGCCCACTGACACAGAAGCCCAGTGAACCCACAATGCCCGAGAGTACATCAAGACCCATGTAAGTACAAAGCAAGTATGTTATGTCTACTACTGAGTAAGCAGGAGTGCTGACAGCTCTGAGAGGCCAAGCTTTCTATTCAAACTAGAACTTGCTTCAAACTCAGAAAGAAGACAATGGTTCTCTAAGATACATGAATGAATGATCAAGGAATACGAACATATTCTTTGTTACTCATATCATTTCTCTATGTTAGCCAACTGCTTATGCTGAAAATGATGACAGAGAAGGAGAGGTAAAGGTCGGGCAACCCAGGAGTCTTTCTCTTTGCAGCCATTCCTTGTTTAAGAGTAAGCTGAAGGCAAAAAAGTGTTGGTAGAATGTGTGAGTATCAAGAAGTTCAATTAAAGCAGTGGAACTAATTTTGTACAACTTTTCCACTGTTCTGGCAAGAACAAAAATACATATGCATGCGCAAGCTATGAAATACAAATTGTATAATTTTGGTAATTCTACATATGACTTAACTGTTCTCCTAGTTGCATTTAAAACTGGCTTTACATGATATAAAATGAATGATAAAATTTAGGATGAAATTTTATTTTTTTAGAACAGCATTAGATAGCAAATAAATGTTATGGTATACTTGTATAAAGCTAATAAAATATGTATAAGATCTATAGGAGGGAAACTATAACACTCTCATGAAAGAAATCTAAGTAGATCTAAATAAATAGAGATTATTCCATGTTCATGGATGAGAAAGCTCACTGTTAAAATGTTAATTCTTCCTAACTTGATCTGTAGCTTCAATGCACTCCCAGCAAAAGTCCTAGCAAGTTGTGGTGATTGACAAACTGATTTTTTTTTTTTTATTGACAAAAAGATTCTTAAGTTTATAGAGAGAGGCAAAAGACCTAGAGCAGTCAACATAATTATGAGAAGGGCAAAGACCTAGAATGGCCAACATAACACTGCAGAAGAACATTGAAGAACAAAGGACTGGCACTATACAACTTCAAGAGTTGCTATAAATCTATGTTATCAAGATTGTAAGATATCGGTGAAAGAATAGACAAATAGAAAAATGGAACAGAGTAAGAAGTGCAGAAATAGACCCACACAAATATAGTTAACCAATCCTGACAAAGCTAAGGTAATTCACTGGAAAAAAGATAGTCTTTTCAATAAATAGTACTAGAACAACTGGACACCTATACACCCCCCACCCCCACCAAAAGAATCTAGATCTTGACCAACTTTTCACAAAAATTAACTCAAAATGAATCATAGACCTAAATGTAAAATACACAACTATAGAACTTCTAGAAGTTAATGCAGTAGAAAATCTAGGTGTATGGAAAAATCTCCCCTAGTTTCTCCTTTATTCTCACACTCCTCCTGCAATGAACTTCACTTCTCACACAAAATATGTGGGTTTTCCACGCCTCAAGCAATTTTCTGACAGCAGCAGGTGTCCCACATAGTAACTCAGTTTTGACACTATTTACCTGGAGACCGAACTGCATTCCCCCTCAACTTCAGAGGCTAAACAAAAGTCCCAGGTTGTCACCTGTGTTTCTGACTGACCAGCTATGAATTGAAATTCCTACAATCCCCATCTTGGGTTCAATAATTTGCTAGAATGACTCACAGAACTCAGGGAAATTTCTACTTACATTTACTGATATACTATAAAAGGATATAATAAAAGATACAGAGGTATGCCCAGATGGAAGAGAAGTGTAGGGCAAGGTATATTAAAGGGTCTCAAATGCAGGAGCTTCTGTTCTCATGGAGTTGGGATGCACTACCCTCCCAAGCACATGGATGTGTTCACCAACCCAGAAGCTCTCTGAACTCCATACTTTGGGGATTATTATGGAGGCTTCCTTATGTAGTATGATCAATCATTAACTCAATCTCTGGCCCCTCTCTGCTTCCTGGAGGATGGGGAATGGGGCTGAAAGTTCTAAACTTCTAATCATGGCTTGGTCTTTCTGGTGACCAGCCTCCATCCTGAAGCTGTGCAGGAGCCAACCAAGAGTTGCCTCATTAGAACACAAGATGCTCCTATTACCCAGGAAATTTCCAGGGAATTAGGAGTTCTAATCAAAAATCAAATATTAGAACAAAAGTTGCTCCTAGTATTCTCTCTTATAACTTAAGACAATTACGTGGGTTTTAGGAGCTCTGTGTCAGGAATGGGGACAGAGGCCAATGCATATATCTTTTATTATTTCATACTAGGTGACCTCGGGTTTGGCTGAGTTTTTAAGATACAACACCAAAAGCATGATCCTTAAAAGAAAAAAGATTGATGTTAGATTTTATTAAAATTAGAAACTTCTGCTCTGTAAAAGACACCATTAAGAGAATGAAAAGATAAGCCACAGACTAGGAGGGAGTATCTGCAAAAGACATTTCTGAGAAAGGAGTTGTGTCCAAAATATATAAAGAACTCTTAAAACTCAACAATAAGAAAACAAGCTAATTAAGAAGTGGGCACAAGATCAGAACAGACACCTCACCAAAGACATACAAATGGCAAATGAGCACGTGAAAAAATGCTCAACATCATATATCATTAGTAAATCATAAATTAAAACAGTGAGATACCACCGCATACCTAAGCTGGTATGGCTAAAATCCAGAACACTAGCAACATGAAATGCTGGCAAGTATGTAAGAGCAACAGGAACTCTCTTTCATTGCTGGCGAAAGTGCAAAATAGTTCAGCCACTTCTGAAGACAATTTTACAGTTTCTTACAAAGGCAAACACAGCCTTCCAGAATGATCCAGCTATTGCACTCCTAGATGATTATCCAAATGAGTGGACAAATAATTAGAGTGAACTCTAATGTGAATTATAGTCTTAGAATTATGTATCAATATTGGTATCTTTCTTTTTTTAAGATTTTATTTATTTATTCCTGAGAGACACACAGAGAGAGAAGCAGAGACACAGGCAGAGGGAGAAGCAGGCTCCATGCAGGGAGCCCAATGTGGGACTCGATCCCCGGTCTCCAGGATCACGCCCTGGACTGAAGGCGGCGCTAAACCGCTGAGCCACCGGGGCTGCCCTCTATATTGGTTTCTTAATTAAAATATATGTACCACACTAATGCAAGATGTTAATATAAAGGAAACCTCGGGGCTGGGACAAGGGATATATAGAAACTCTGTATTTCTGCTTGATTTTTCCATAACCCTAAAACTGCTCTAAAAAAGTCTATTAGTTAAACAAAACAAGAACATGACAAGTTGAGAGAGAGGGCATGGGATAAAAGAGAAAGCTACATAGTTTAATACTCTAATAGCATTTTTTTCTTTTCCTTTGAATAAGTGACCCCACGTTTTCACTTTGCCTTTGTGTCTGAAAATTATGTACCCGGCCCTGTTTATCACTGTATGAATAATAATAGCTAATGTTTGTTGAACACAGTTTATGCACCAGGGACTATGCTAGGTACTTTTCATATATTATTTCATTTCATCTTTACAATAACCCTGAGAGATAGGTAATATTTTCATGCGCACTTGTAAATAAGGAAATCAAGATTTAAGAAGTCAAGTGTTTTGATCAATGTCACTTAGCTGATAGGACAAAGAATCCGATTTGAACCAAGCTGCCTGATTCCAGAAACAGTTCCAGAATAACCACTGCCATCTTAGATTTCAAGCCTTTTGAGGTACTTCTTTTGCTATGTTTCTGACCTCCAAATATAAACTTCACTGATTGCAATGCTCAGGCATCTGCCAGAGGACAGTCTTGCAATTTTAATCATCTTGGATGAAATGTGGAATATTCCCAACCAGCAGATACTTTGAACAAAACCTCTCAAATTCTTTGGATGATGCAAGCCACATAAATGCACAAGAAACTTTACGAACATTATGGACAGTACTTCTTTAGAAACCCATAAATCATGAAGGAATTAACTTTCTCTAAGGAAACACACGCTGTATATATAGAGAGAGCAGACCTCAACAATCTTGATTTTTGAATCGAGAAGGCACATGCTAGATTTGAACATCAACAACAAAAAATTGAAATTAATCCTCACAGCGTCTTTGGATAAGTTCTTTTCCATACTTCCTCCTGCTTTTTTTTTTTTTTTTTTCCTTAAACTTGCTCAGCACATAACTATGGGTTTAAGCAAAGGAGATCTTTTCATCTGTGCGGGTTTTGAGGCGCAGTTGTCCATACAAAGTTCAGGGCTCTCTGCCAATCTCACAGGTTCCAGCTCTGCAGCACAGATGTATGCCTCAACTTACCGGGTCAACTCAGCTCTGGAGGAACCGATCTTTCTCATAGTAACTGCTGATCTTAAAAGGAATCTGATACGAATGAGTCTGCTGAAGTGAGCTCTGTACTTCTGATGGAAAACCACATCTAACTGAGCGGTCGAGCCTGTCATAAGAGCCTTTGGAGGTTTGAAGTAGATGTTTTTAATCCTGCTGTGATAGAGTGAACTAGCCCATACATCTCTGCTTCTTTGGTGCATGATGGAAGCATAGAGGATATGTTATGATAAAAATCCCAATTATGCCTTCCACCATCTGTTAATAACATGTGCTTGTGGACACGTTGCCAGGAAATATCAAGAACAAAGGAATGAGAGGCTCTCATTCCAGAGAAATGGATCTCGGCTCCCACTGTGGCTCACTGGTTTGGTTACAGATGTGTCCACGTCCTCGACACCCAGCCCCATATAGCACAGAAGGCCATGGCCTTGGGGAAGACTAATCCAGGCCTGTTTGGAGGAGGACTCCGTGGCAAGCAACACTGATGTTTTTCTTAGAGTGTTTCGAAAATACAGTTAAAACAGAGAGAAAGCACCAACTAGCTTCCACTTCATATATGTATATGAGAGTTGCTCACTAATATTTTTTTTTAAGATTTTATTTTATTTATTCATGATAGACACAGAGAGTGAGAGAGAGGCAGAGACAGAGGCAGAGGGAGAAGCAGGCCCCATGCACAGAGCCCAATGTGGGACTCGATCTCGGGTACCCAGGATCACACCCAGGGCTGCAGGCGGCACTAAACTGCTGCGCCACTAGGGCTGCCCACTAATAAAGATTTTTAAAAACCACAATGCTCCTTGAAGAGAAGGCATGCACATGCCATGTCTTGAATCAAGTTATATGAAAAGATAAAACTTACTAAATATCTTGGCTGGAACCATCTATCTGATCACATCGGGGGACTTTTTTCTTCAAAGATGATTGAGAATAGCTAGAAAAGACCTAAAACAATCTGTAGAAATAAGCAGTAACTTTGCATAGATAATTAGAACCCACATATAGGGATCCCTGGGTGGCTCAGTGGTTAAGTGCCTGCCTTCAGCCCAGGGCGTGACCCTGGAGTCCTGGGATCAAGTCCCACATGGGGCTCCCTGCATGGAGCCTGCTTCTCCCTCTGCCTGTGTCTCTGCCTCTCTCTCTCTGTGTCTCTCATGAATAAATAAATAAAGTCTTTTTTTTTTTAAAGAACCCACATATAAAGCAATATATTGAATTATTGGTTTCTATTTCCATTTAACTGAACTAGTATCAGAGCTAACAACCAGCGAAAATCCTATTGTATTTTTAAGATTTTTCTATTTTATAAAAAGATCTAGACTTTTAAGAGATGTGTCTAAAGTGCTACAAGATGGAAACTATTGTGTTCCAAGAAACTGAGAGTCTATATTAGAGGACCCCAGACTTTCTTATAACACACAATCAAGGATCTTGTCACGAAGACCATATTCAGAAATGCTTTGTAGAAGTTAGAAGTGTACCTGGGAAAGCAAAGGTTTTCCATGTATAAAATAAAATTGGAATCTTATTTCTGTTCCCAACATCCCGCTTTGATAATACCTTTGAGTTTTTAGTTAGGGACAAAGTTTTCTTCTAGCACCACCACTAAATGACGCCTTCCAACAGCCACTTTGCCAAAATTCACTTTCTTCCCCTCCAGCAAACATTCCTCCTCCAGAGTCTACTTGGCACTACTTCTCCTTTGTCAGTTGAGTTGCCTGCTGCCGCACATCTACCTTGAAAGCTGGCTCACACAGAATATCCAGAAATATGTGGATCATTTTGTAATGTAACCTACTTACTTTAGAGATGAAGAAATTGATGACCAAGAAGTTGAATCACCATGGGACTTAGCATATGGAAAAAGAACTTCTGGTTCATTCTTATTCTTATTCTAGTGTTCCTTCTGAGACAGTTGCTGCCTTTTTGCTATTCATTTGTCCTTTGCCTCTCTGCCTATTGCCACCTCCACTCCTAACAGAACACTGGCCCCATCACATTGTGATGGTTACTCTTCACCCCCATTCTCACAGGACTGAACAAGGAAGGAAGGGAAAGCCCTCCTCTTCCATTCTCTCTTCCTGTACCTCTTTCCTCAGTTGCCTCAGTACACAAAATAAAAAAGCACTAATACATAGGCACATAGTTTCTTAATTTTCATATTATTATTTTTTTAAGATTTTATTTATTTATTCATGAAAGACAGAGAGAGGCAAAGACACAGGCAGAAGGAGAAGCAGACCCCACACAGGGAGCCCAATGTGGGACTCGATCCTGGGACTCTAGGATCACACTCTGAGCCGAAGGCAGATGCTCAACCGCTGAGCCTTAATTTTCATATTAAATTAAAAAGTTAACCTCCATTTCCAGTAGAATACTTGTACAGTTATAATGAACAAGACAAAAATCACCTGTAAATCCACAACCCAAATATAACCACTGTGAACATATTTGATCTATTTTCTAATTTTTTCAATACATTGCCATATGCTTTAAAACTCTTAAGACTATACTAGAGATAAAGTTTGATTAAAGCTTTTTCTCCTCACATCACTAAAAATTATTTAAAGCAAAATTTCAACGATTGCCTGCCAATATTTTGTCATAAACTCCATATGAAGAGGGTTGCTCACTACCAGCTAACCCTTCATATTGACCCTGTCTTAGGGCTGTGCTGGTAAACTTAGTTTCAGGACAGGGGGCAGGGAAGCCCTCATTTGTAGCATTTGCCAAATTCCATGGTACAAATCTTCCTCCTATGAGGGATTTCAAGCTACCAAAGATTAACCAACTGGCTCACAAGTTTCTGAAAATTTAACAATTGATCTTTAAACTGATACAAGCCAGTTTCACGCACCACTGACTGTGTCATATTTCTACCTTGAGGACACCATACTTAAGTAGGGGAGTAAAGAGGCCCTTGATAAACCAGGAAATGGCTTTTACCCACATGGTGGCCTCAGTCTTAGCATATCTCCTAGCCCTTTAGCGTATCTTTACTTCAATCAGTGATGTATTTCTACTAAAGACCTCAGAGAAAGACTGGCAACTTAGAATGTCCTATAGTACTTCCCTTCACATTCCTTACCCGGGTCCCTCAAAAGCATTTTCACTAGGCTTCTGCTTCCTGCTTTCATTGCTTTACAATCCTAATGGTTTCCAACTAGGTAACTTTTATTCAGGTGTGGTTACATAAGTTTTGAACGTGGAAGAAGATGGTTAATCTGAAGTTAAAAAAAAAAGAAGAAGAAACAACCAGTTAACAGTAACTAATCTTGTGGGTAAGTGAAATGAGCTTTTAAGTCATCTAGGGCTGACTGCTGACTTGTTCTTTAAAAAAAAGTCTTGGGGGATCCCTGGGTGGTTCAGCAGTTTAGCGCCTGCCTTTGGTCCAAGGCATGATCCTGGAGATGCGGGATCGAGTCCCATGTCAGGCCCCTCACAGGGAGCCTGCTTCTCCCTCTGTCTGTGTCTCTTCCTCTCTCTCTCTCTCTCTCTCTCTTTCTCTCTGTGTCTCTCATGAATAAATAAATATAATCTTTAAAAATAAAAAAAGTCTTAAAACTGTGACATTAAAATAAAATACAGAGTGTTTCCGAAAGCTTGATTACCTAGAATGGGATTCTATTGATCATGAGCTTCAGAATAAGTGTGCTGAATTTGAATTTGAAATATTTCATGTATTATCATATTATTATAACTCTTGGTCTTCTCAGCCGAGTAAAACATTAAGTAAAAATTTCAGATTCTACCTGAATTCATCTGTTTCCCCATAAAGCTTAGGGCAGTGCTTACATGTGGTGACAATTCTCAAAAAACATTTCTTGAATGAAAGAAGATTGACATGGGGAATGAGGAGAAAAAACGTTGAATATTTGAGGGTTAGTGTCATAAATAAAACATAGGAAGCAAAATGACCGGACTTGAAATCCCAGTTCCCTATTTATCAACTGTATGACCTTGAATGAGTTATTTACTCTTTCTGAGCCTGTTTCCTCATCTAAATATTTGGATAATGTCTATTTTAGTAGGGATAGATTGTGAGATGTTTCAGTTATCAACTGCTAAGGAATAAACCCTTCAAGACTTACTGCCTTAAAAGAGCCATTTATTTCAATTTCAGTATTGTAGTTCAGGAATTGGGGGAGGGCTCAGCTGGGTAATTTGTCTCTTCCATGTGGCATCAGCTGAGTTGGCTGGGGCTGGAGGTCTGAGTGCACGGCTCAGAGGTAAACATGCACTCAAATGTATCAGTGCCTTAGTCCTTCCTGGCCTTTCCTTCTCATCCTCTAGGGTGGAAAGTAGGCAGACTTTTCCTATAAAAAGCCAGAGAGTAAACATCTTAGGCTTTGAGGGTCACACGATCTCTGTCACAACTATTCCACTCTGTTCTTTTAGCATGAAACCAGCTATAGATGACAAGGTAAATAAATGAACATGGCTGTGTTTCAATAAAACTTTATGACATTGAAATTTAAACTTCATGTATACTTTTACATATCAAAAAATATTCTTTTGATTTTTTTTCCCCTGACCATTAAAAAATGTAAAAACCATTCTTAGCTCTAAGGCCGTACAAAAAAGGAGGTGGGCTAGATTTGGCCAATGGACTATAGTTTGTTGACCCCTTCTCTGGGGCCTCTACAGATACCTTGGGCTTGTCACAGCATGGTGGCCCCAAGGCAGTCACACATTTTAAATAGTGACTGATTTCCAACTATAAGGATTCTGAGAAGGAACTAGGCTCTTAAGGCCTGGGTCCTGAAACCAGTGTCATTTCTGCCATATTCTTTTGATCAAAGAGGTCATAGGATCCATAGAGATTGAAGGGGGTGGAGAAATCAAGTTCTCTTGATGGGGTAATGGCAAGGTCACAATGCAGAAGAGCATGTGGAAGGAAGGGAGATGTTATTGTGGCTACAGATACAATCTATCACATGAAGATCAGCAATAACAAAGTACCTTCCTCATGGTAGATGCTCCTGTGAATGATGACTCATATTACTATTAATAGTATTGCCGTTAGCTTTTAGAAAGGGACAATCACCATTAAGATTCATCCTGAGTTTCTTAGAGGAGAACGGTAGCAAAAATGGTCAAAAATTAGGCTTCTAAGAAACTCTCACTTGTATTTTCCTCATCTGTGTAATGGGGCTTATAATTGCACTGTCTTTTTTTTTTAAGATTTTATTTTTAAGTAATATCTACACTTAACGTGGGACTTGAACTCACAACCCAAGACTAAGTCAAATACTCCACTGACTAAACCAGCCAGGCTCCCCCATAGCACTGGTCTTTTAGAGTGGTATTGGGAAGTTAACGAAATGAAATCTGAGAAGTGCTTAAGTAGAACAGGCTTGGTATGAATACAATAATAGCTATTGCCATTATTACTGTTTTCTGTCATGGTTTGAAAATAATGGATCATTTTCAGTTACCTAGGTTTTTCTAGGACTTCTAAAACCTATACTCTGGGGATGCCTGAGTGGCTCAGCGGTTGTCTGGATCCGGGATTGGGTGTCACATGGGGCTCCCTAGATGGAGCCTGCTTCTCCCTCTGCCTATGTCTCTGCCTCTCTCTCTCTGTCTCTCATGAATAAATAAATAAAATCTTAAAAAAACAAACAAACAATTAATGAGCATGTTTTAGATGCATTTGACAGAAATAAAGCACTGGGCTAATATGAAATATTGATCACTATAGTAGCAATGGCACAAGAAGAGAAACAATAAATAAGAAAAGCAACTGATTGAGAATTGGAAATAGGGTGCAAACTAAAGCCTTTTGGGTTTTGTTGATTGGTATTGCTTTCAGTTAGTGAGTTTCTAGAATAAGGCAGCAACTAGATAAAGGGATCAGAGCACAAATGAAAGCTCTAAACAACTGCAAATAAACTAGATTCCCAAGTAATAAATCTTGAATCTTGCTGTTTGATCACCCTTATCAGGCAGAGGCCTGAGAAAATAGAAGAGCTCTCCATCCTGCCCAGAAGGTCAAGGACACGCTCAGCATCACGAGCCCCACATTCCGAAGGGGAGGACCCTCTACTGAGAATGCAAAGAATGGCTTCTTGGTCTACATAAAACCTTGGCTTGAGGGGCTCTATTTCCACTGGATCACGGCAAGGCAGCATGTAGCAGTTTAAGAATTACACACTTTGATGCTGGGCAGTCATGAAATAGAATCTTTGTTGACATGAGAAGACAGCCCCCAATATGCTGTTACATGAGAAAAATAAGTGCAAAGCTATAAGTATAATGCATTCAATTTTTGTCAAACAGCATACACTAAATATACATGGAAAAAACCCCACAATGTAAGACCTTGCCAAACATAACGGAGCCTGTCTCAGCGTGGCAGGATTTCTGGTGACTTATATACCTGTTTGTATTTGTTTTGTAAGTTTTCTGCCATATCTGTTACTTCTAAGATAGAAAACAGTTGTTTTAAGACTGAACTAGGGGCAGCCCGGGTGGCTCAGTGGTTTAGCACCGCCTTCAGCCCAGGGTGTGATCCTGGAGACCCGGGATCGAGTCCCACGTCAGTCTTCCTGCATTTGGAGCCTGTTTCTCCCTCTGCCTGTGTCTCTGCCTCTCTCTCTCTCTGTGTGTGTCTCTCATGAAAAAATAAATAAAATATTTAAAAAAAAAGGCCTGAACTAGAAGAGAAAGAACAAAAAAGTGATACTGAAAGTAAATAAGGCATAATCTGACAGTGCTTGCCGAACAAATCAGTGTTCTCTCTCTCAGTACATAATATCTCAATTCAGTCACAATATGCTATATTAAAAAAATTCATGTAAGTTTTTACAAGGCTCAATTAGGAGGTGTAATCAATAATGTGTAGCTATTAGGTACTGCTACATGTAATTAAATAATGAAAATTTATCAGGAGAAAGACATACAAAATTGTAGTTTCCAATATACAGACTTAGAGCAAACTTGAGCCTTGTGGCTTACATCACATAAGGTTCTTTTAAAAAAAATACCATCGTGTTGGAGACCATGACATCATCATCTCTGAATCATGGGTCTATTTGACCCCGTTTGTGGTGAAGTGAGGGTGGGGGCAGGAGGCAGGAAATCAGTTAGACGAAGCAATATACGTGTTATCTTTTCAGAGGGGAAAAAAACCCATTGTAGAATTGAATTCCTCAGCTTCCCTTAGGTTGTGTTCCCTGAGGTTTATGTTGTGTACAAAACCCTCTTCCACAGGGCGGTTGCTCTGTCCTTGATCTCTTTATCTCTAGTACCTGGTGCATTGTGTATGGTGTGACCCGGAAACACTCGTGCGGTGAAGAAGGCCAAAGTCTTGCTTACAGGTAGTGAATGTACTACAAGTAATCCCAACATCCCTTCATAGAAATACTACTTTCAGTTAGAGTTGTGCCAATACACAGCACACTTAATTACTACTATCAGAGTGACCCGTTTATCTCTGTTGATAAGAAATAATCATCATTTCCTTACATGTGTTCTGGGCTTGCTTAGTCACTAACCAGTCATCAGTCACAGGTTATACAAGTCAAGAAACAAAACGAACTGCTGGCTCACACTGTAAGTTCTTTAACGATACCTGTGTGTAGAGTATTTTCATTTTGTCCCCTTCACCTTATAGAAAATCCCCCTTTGGCCAACCATGAAACTGAGAAAATCTTTTGGTTTAGCCTTACATTCGTTAACTTTATGGGAAAAGGAATGGCTGTGTGTCTAATAGATCTGCATGTCAGTTGGGAGTACAAATTCTCAGAAGGCATGATTTTGATCTCCTCGTATTTTATTTTTGTTTGAACCTCCTATGTTGCCTCGCCTGTATGGTTACTTAATAAGGGCTGTTCTGAATGCCTGATGGGACTGCTGAAAGCCTTTGATGAGTGAAACTCTTTTGTCCTTACAGAGTTTCTCCATGTCAAACTGTTTTGGAGCACTCTGTAAATTGGGAACTTGGCTTGTGACTGCCAATCCCCCATGGATCCTCAAGAATGAGGGACTGGCCCTGTTGTTCCCATATTAAAAGCAAATCCAGGAAGGAAGAACCCTTCATGTGCACGTGTCTGTTTACCTCATTCCAGATGGGGAAGTACACTGATCACTTGGGGTCCCTTCCAGCTCCACTGGGGTTTGGTATTAATTCCTTTGTGCATTGATTGAGCAAATATTTGTTAAGTGCTGACAATGTACAGAGCTCTGTGCTAGGTTCTTTGGGGATATAAGGTTATAAAAGACATACCTCTAACCCCCAATAAATGTGTATTATGTGCCAGTTTGCAATCTAGTTAGGACAAGCAGATTCTTTTCCAAATAAATAATACATAAAGGAGCACTTCCATTCCGAAGCAGTGGCTTACATGTTTCAAGAAATATTTGAGACTGCTTAACTTCCATGTGACTTTTAAAAAAAGAAAATAAGTACATCTGCAAGATGCCACACGGAAAATGATGTGAAAATTATTCATCCCTGTGTACAAGTTAAAGTTCCTGCTCATCTTCATTAAGATACTAGGTGTCTGGGAATCTGGGGCCAGGGTTTTTAAAAGGAAGCTTTGACCCATATGGTCAGGACGACATGGTTTCTACGGTATATTAGTAATTCATCACAGTCATTTGAGAAATAACACCGCTACCTGGGAACTCACAGACAAAGCCCCAGACTTAGATTTCCTTAGCCAGTAGGATATTTCAGTTCCTTCTTTGTTTCTCAATTCCTTACCCTTCTGCTTAGGCTGCCACACTATTAGTTCTCTGATGTTTTTGGCAACACTGTCTCATTTCCTTCAGAAATCATTACAGGCTATTAAATATCTCTTCCAGAAACTCCTCCAATGCATATGTCATCAAGGCAGGAGAAGTACTTTTGCAGAGGATACTCAGGAAGGGGAGCTCCCTGAGCCAACCTCCAGACCCTACAGACAAGAGAGGAGATCTAGTCCTCCCACAAACCCAAATAACGGTGCTAATAATCCTCACCCAATTGTTCCTATCATCTGTTTTTGGTTTTGTTCTGTTTTCTAACCTCTTAATTGGGTGAGGCCACAATGTATGGCAGACAGTATAAAACGAATAAATGAGTTTCCTAACTTCTCTCAAAGCATCCACCTCCCACATCTCCTGACCCATCTACTAGTAGAGGCAGCAGAGGCAAAATGCTAAGGGTGGTCATTTTTGACCTTGGCATCTCCTTTCTCTGTCACTGCTGCTTATCATTTGGTAAAATCATTCAATGGGCAGTATGTATTTCTCCTCATTTATCTTCTTTTTTATAGACTTCTCTTTTTTTTAGAACAGTTTTCGGGTCATAGCAATATTGAGCAGAAAGTACAGAGATTTCCTATACACCCCACACCTGCCACCATATACGCACAGCCTCCCCACCTTCGACATCTAGATGTTACGTTTGTTACAATTGATGAACACACACTGACCCATCATTATCACCTAAAGTCCATAATTTACATTAGGGTTCACTCTCAGTGGCGTACATTCTATAGGTTTTGACAAATGTGTAATGACACGCTTCTGTACCCGCCATTGTAGTATTATATGAAATAGTTTCACTGCCCTACAAATCTTCTGTGCTCTATGTATTCATCTTTCTCTCCTCCCTAACTCTTGCCAACAACTGATCCTTCTATGGTCTCTAAAATGTTCCCTTTCCCAGCACATCATGTAGTTGGAAATAAACAATATATAGCCTTTTTAGATGGATTTCTTTCACTTAATAATATGCATTTGGGGTTTCCCATGTCTCTTCATGGCTTGATAACTCATTTCATTTTTTTTAAAGATTTTATTTATTTATTTGAGAGAGAGAGAGAATGAGCAGGAAGAATGGCAGAAGGAGAAGGAGAAGCAAATGGCCCACTGAGCAGGGAGCCTGATGTGGAACTCGATCCCAGGACCCCAGGGTCATGACCTGAGCCGAAGGCAGACACTCAATCACTGACCCACCCAAGTGTCCCAATGCAGAAATATTTTAACTCAAAAGCCTTCCCAGTGCCCTAGGAGCCATAATTACTCAGTTTTCATTGATGTTATCCAGTGAGGCATGGTGATCATACATCCTGACTTATCTAGAATATGTTTATACCTATGGTCCCAGGAAAAGCTATTAATTGTGCCCCCTTTCACTCTCCAAGATATTCTTGTTCAGATGATTAATTATAAATACATCCCATCAGAAATATCCAGGATCTATAATCCCAATGTGAGCCCTTCTTGACTGCCCTCTGGCTGGGGGTGTCTGGAGTACCTGGTAACTATTGGGGTACAGCCAAGGATCCTGGCCATTCATCTGCTTTATATTCATATGCAAGCTCCTGAGGAAGTGGAGACTCAGAAACTTTCCCAGAAAACCTTGGCTGTATATTTTATACAGCACTGAAGTATAGGCAAAAGAGGAAAATGGTCCATCAGAGTATTTTGCTTGTGTTTATTTGACTTAATGAGTCTTCATCAAGGCCTAGTTTCATCAATGCTGGTTTCTTTCCTTCTGCAATAGCAGTAAATTCATCACGGTAACTCAACACAGTGTGAACGGACAATTACTGTGTAATTTTAACAGCTGCCTAAATCAGCACTATTAGAATATATTTTCATCTAGTTTACATCAGGAGAGTATACCATAGGTCATGGTCAGGACAGGCATAAAGCAAGTGGTTCCAAAAACCCTGCCTATTAATTTCAGGTATACTTAGTAGTAGTAATAGCCCTCCTTCCGGAGCTAGTACACATAATCAGACAAGACCACTCACAAATGCTCTTAAGCATTAGCTTTAGTCTTTTTCAACAAGAGTTATTATTTAGCTATTATTCTTAAACTCAGGATGGTTACCACAATTGAACATAAGCCCCAACTTCCTGGCAGCCAGAGCAAAGAATTAAAAATCAGTGGTTCATTTCCATTTACTTCCTTAAAAGAAGCCTATCTGTTCATGAGGAGAGAGAGATTTGTTTTCCAACTTGAATCATCCCACATGAATTTAACAAAGGAGTATTTTCCACAAGGGACATTGAAAGGCAAAAGGAGTGCCAAAAGCATGCAAAAGCCTAGAGGTGACAGCTAAGGAGGACTCAACGGTGACAGCCAGGCACTGTGGTAAAGACCTTTAGCTCATTTAATATTTACAACTTAAGAGTTTAAGGTAGGATTCAAATGCAGGGAGTCTGGCCCTAGAGCCCATATCCTCAGATTGCTACAAGGGGCTCACAGTGACCTACGGAATTCAAATGTGTGGCTTCCTGGTGACGTGACTTGCTGGAGTATGAGTTCATTGATGTTACACAAATGAATTGTTTGCGCACACTAAGACTCTTAAATTCTCAAATTTCAGTGCTCCCAAATAGGCATGTGAGAGAAAGCATTAACGGAAATTCAGGACTAAACTTCCTTGATGTTCACTAAATTGTGTGTGTGTGTGTGTGTGTGTGCGCACGCGCGCGTGCATGCAGCCAATATAGGCTGAGAAAATATTGCTTCCTACTTGGGAAGTAGAAGACATGCAGGGGCTCATGAAAAAAGCTGCCAAGAAGACACTTGTCTTCTAGAAGAAGCCTTCTAGATGCTCAAGAAGGCAGGCATCACACAGTTCCCATTGCACTTAAAAAAGATACTTCCTTAAATCTAATGTGAATGAGATAGAAATGTCAGGATTATGTTTCCTTTAAAAAGCAAGGGTTTAGGGGGTGCCTGGGTGGCTCAGTCAGTTGAGTGTGTGACTCTTGATTGCAGCTCAGGGTCATGATCTCAGGGTTGTGGATCGAGCTCCCATGTAGGCTCAGGGCTCAGCACTCAATGGGGAGTCTGCTTGAGATTCTCCCTCTCCCTCTCCCTCTCCCCCCTGCTTGCATGTGTGTGTTCTCTCTCTCTCTCTCTCTCTGTCTCTCTCAAATAGATAAATACATCTTTAAAAAAAACACAAGGGTTTAAACATTAATGGCACAGGAAGGAACAGATACTACCCCACATAGCTGGGTCCTTTCCCACTCTGGAGAGAGAGCCCATTTTAGTTCTCCTTTAGCTATGGTAGAGGGAGGGCGTGCCAGGCAAAGTGAAATTTCAGGACACAAAGCTGATAGAAGAAGTAAAAAAGGTTCATGAACAATCAGAATGGATCTTAAAGGGCATCTGGGTGGTGCAGTCGGTTAAGCGACCAGATGCCTGGTTTCGACTTGGGTCCTAATCTCAGATTTGGGGGATCAAGCCCTGAGTCAGGCTCCATGCTCAGCATAGAGTCTGCTTGTGACTTTTCTCTCCCTCTGCCCCTCCCCTGTCCCCCTCAAAAATAAATAAATTTTTTTTAAAAAATGAATTTTAAAAAATTGGTGAGAAGCCCTGCCATGATGGTTGGAGACCTGATATGTGTGGGAATTAAGCTACAGGAGTCCGAGGACAGGGAATATCCATCTTCGTTGTGGATGTTTCCATTGCTGTTGAATGCTAAGCCTCAGAGAGGAAAGCTAAGGTAGGAAGGGCAGTTACCCTCCTTAAATACACCCCCTGGCCCCTTCCTCTGCTTGGAGAGCTTGGAAAAAATGTATTCACATTTTGCAGAACCACTTTTCTGTTTATCCCCCAAATTAGCTGTGAATTTTTTTCCTGCCAACTTTAAGTCTTCCTAGGCTCCTCGGTTCCGCTTGTCTTCTTGGATTAGATTCTCCTCAAGGCCAGGACCCCTGGAATCTCAGCTCCATTTCTGAGGTAATTCTACAGGAAGGCAAGTTTGGCAGGTCGGTTTTTCATACACGCTGTGGCAGTTGGGGGGTGAGGAGGAGAGAGAGAGAGAGAACACAATTCTATGAGCCCTGGAAATCCAACTGGAATTTCTGCTAGTTACATTTTTGAAACTTATTCATTATCCAGACCTATGATAGACTCCAACGAAGAATGGTTCATACAATATACTTTGGAAAACTACCAAAATGCAGAAACTCTCCTAGTCAGCCAGGACTCCATGGTGTTTCCCTGGGACTTTGGTGGATTTTTCAGGAGGTCGGTAATTTAAGAACCAAAGAAGTTAAGTATGGGATGTGTGCACTGAAGTTCTCTCTCACTTCCCTAAGCCTCAGTATAAAGCCTTGGGCTGGCAGAGGAATAGTGGTAGCAAGCCTGGCGGGGTGTTGGCAAGGACACAAACGACTCCCAAGGAGACCTTTAATTTCTAAACAATGAATGGTCACAGGATTACACCCAGGCTTTGCAAGGGAAAGAAATGGAGTGCGAAATCCAGCCTGTCCTAAGTGAGCCCAGCTCAGGGGAGGCACCCAGGTTGGGTCTCACCTGTCATCAGGGTAGGGGCTGATCAGTGGGCAAGGCCAGAGAGGATTTGGCAAGGAGGTTATGGAAGCTTCCCGTGGCCTCTGCATTCAGGCCCAGCATAGTCACCAAGGCAGATGGCGCACATGAGATCTTGGTGACATTTGCTCAGGTGAAAAGTGCAGGGTGTGGCGTTATCAACACTTTGTTTGACTGGGCAGTCATAATTCTTCTGAGGTCACAGAATCTTGAGTGTCAGATAGCTTGGCTGGGAAAGGCAAGGGGATACAGCTGCCCCGTGTTTGGGAATGTCTGTCAGGGTCACCTTAGCTGCAGTGTAAATATAGTATCAGGAAAATGTTCACTTGTACTCATTGTGCAATTGGTTGACTATCGAAAGCACAATTATTCTGAGTAAACATTAAATCCTCACCACTAACCTAGGGTAGTTCTCTGACCATTTTTTTTTTCACCTTTGTTGCTTGCAGAGTTGTTTTTTAGATAAAAAATTTTTTACAATAAAACTTGGTATATATACAATTAACTGCCCCTTTTTGGGGGTGTATAATTCTTTTTTTAAAATTTTTAAAAATTTGTTTATGATAGTCACACACACACAGAGAGAGAGAGAGGCAGAGACACAGGCAGAGGGAGAAGCAGGCTCCATGCACCGGGAGCCCGACGTGGGACTCGATCCAGGGTCTCCCGGATCGCACCCTGGGCCAAAGGCAGGCGCCAAACCACTGCGCCACCCAGGGATCCCTGGGGTGTATAATTCTATAAATTTTAACAAATATATAAAGTCATGTAACCATCACCACAATCAGGATGTCCCTCACTCCAAAAACATCCTTGATTCCTCCTCTTTGGAGTCAAACCCTCCACCCATCCCCAGGCTCTGGCAACTCCATACTATAGTTTTGGCTTTTCCAGAGTGTCCTATAAATCGAATTATATATCATGTAAACTTTTAGTTCTGGCTTCTTTCACTTGTCTAATGAATTTAAAAACCATTGATGTTGTAGTTTCCAGTTGTTGGTGATTCTAAATGATGCTCCCATAAACATTTGGATTATAGGTTTTTCTGTGAACTTGAGTTTTCTTCTCTCTAGAGTCAATACCTAGGAGTGGGACTCCTAGTCCTGTGGTTTGTATCTGTTTATTTTACGAGAAATTGCCAAATTGGGCACCTGGGTGACTCAGTTAAGCTCTTGATTTAGGCTCAGGTCATGATCTCAGGATTGTGAGACTGAGCCCTGCATCGAGCCCCAAGTTGGGCTCTGCGCTGGGCTTGGAGCCTGCTTAAGATTCTCTCTCCCTCTGTCTCTGGCCCTCCCCCTACCCCTCCATTGTTCTCTCTTCAAAAAAAAAAAAAAGAGAGAGAGAGAGAGAGAGAAAGGAAGGAAGGAAGGAAGGAAGGAAGGAAGGAAGGAAGGAAGGAAGGAAGGAATTCCCAAACCGTTTTCTAGAGTAGCTACATCATTCCACATTCCTACCAACAATGTGTGAAAGTGCCAGTTGGCCCACCTCCTTGTCAACCCTTGGAAGGATCAATTTTATTTTTACTTTTAGCCATCCTAATAAGTGTATAGTAGTATCTTATTGTGGCTTTAATGTACATTTCCCTAATAACTAATATACTTGAGCATTTTTTTCACGTATTTATTTGCTATCTATGTATTTTCTTCAATTAAATATCTATTCAAATCTTTTGCTTTGTTTTATTGGGTTATTTGTTTTCTTATTGTTTTTTAAGAATTCCTTTTTAGGGGCATCTGGGTGGCTCAGTCGGTTGAGTGTCTGACTTTTGCTTTTAGCTCAGGTCATGATCTCAGGTTTGTGGAATCAAGCCCCATGTCAGGCTCTGTGCTCAGAGGAGAGTCTGCTTGAGATTCTCTCTCTCTCTCTCCCTCTGCCCCTTGCCTGCTCATGCTTTCTCTCTCTCTTTCTCTCTCTCTCTCTGTCTGTCTAAAAATAATCTTTAAAAAAAAGAACTGTTTATATATTCTGAGTACAAATTCTCTGATAGACATGTGATTTCTGAAAATTTTGTCCCAGTCCATAACATGTGCTTTCATTCTCTTTAGTGCATCATCTACAGAGCAAAGTTTTAAATGTTCTTGAAGACCAAGACATCAATGTTTTGTGTGTGTGTGCAGGGTCATTCTTTGGTGTTTCTTTTTAGCGACTCCTTGCCTAACCCAAGGTCATGAAGATTTTCTCACGTTTTCTTCTAAAAGTTGTATATAGTTTACCTCTTTACATTTCTATCCATGATCCATTTGGAGTTAAAAAAAATTTTTTTAGAACTTTTCAGAAGGGGTTATTTGTTAACTGAAACCAGCATATCCATTTACATCTGGTCCCCGGTACGTATATGAGCTCAGAGCTACAAGATATCTTTATCAGAGGCATTTTCAGTATTCCTGTTCTTTAATCAGTCAACAAATATTTATTAACCATGGCATTTTTCTTTTATTAGTGCCTTCTGAAGCAATTTAGAACGCTCCTGGGTCGACATCCTGTACTCCTAGTTCACATCTCTGGATTTCATTGTCCTCACAATTATTCCCATGGAACCAAAACTATTTTCATTAGCAGCCCACTGACAGATATACATTCAAGAAGTTTGGAGTCCAAAGGCAAAAGCAACTGTCTTACATCTCTCCCCAGTAAAATTCCATTTATTGTTCTCCTTAACAAAAAAAAGAACTCAGCCACACAAAGTGAAGAACAAATGGAGGTAATTGGTGGGATAATTCAAACTTCCATAGTTCTGTGATCCACTCCATCTTGACTATGTGGATGTTAGTGTTTTACATCAAGCTGAAAGGAGCTTGGAGGTCCCCTCATCCCAGTACTTCACCCAACCACTTAACCAAGCCAACGCATATCGCCGAGAGCCTCCTATGAGCCAGAGGCCCAGCACATGCCAGATGAGAAAATCAAAGCCCAGCCAAGTGCAGGGAGCTGCCCATAGCTAGAGCTTGTCCAGGGGGCACTAAATCATGATTCTCACATCACTGACCACCACAACCTCCTCATGTTGCTGCACATCCTCCGCAGGTCATAACTCCCTGATGCTTCTCTCCTGGATCCCGTCCCAGCACTGTCCTCGAATGATAGGACATGTGTGTCTTGGTTTCTGGGAGTGGACTGCAGCTCAGGGATGTGGGTTTTGGGAAACAGACTATGTTTGGGAAATGAGTTTAAAGAGAAGTTTTGAGAAGGAGTGCTGCGGCTTGGGAGATGAGGTAACTAGAAAGAAAAGGCCAGGGGCTGTGGTTTGGAAAAGAGAGTTTTAAGAAGGGAAAGTATGATTTAGGGTTTTTGTTTTTTGTTGTTTTTTGTTTTTTGTTTTTTTTTTTTTTTTGAGAGAGAGAAAGGTCTATAGTTATTGAGAGGGAGATAAGGGAGAGAGGGCTGTGGTTTGGGGCAAGGGGTTAAGAGAAGAGTTAGGAGAAAGAAGAATAGTTTTAAGGAGTCATCTGTGGATTCAGGCCAAGATTTACTTATCTTAGACTCAAGTTCATATATTAGGTACATTTCAAAATTGTACCTAAAACAACAACAGTACAGTTTTAAGGGTTATGCTCTGAGAGTTTTTTTTTTAACAATAACTTGGAATATTTCCTTCTTTGAAATAAGTGTTTAGGTAACATTCTCATGCATTAATGATGGCTTAAGAATGCCAAAAGTTTTGAGTTTTTTCTCTTTCAACTGAAGCAGGATGGAAATCCTGTCTCTTTGAAGATAGCCACGAAGGGCAAAGCAGCCTGCATGCTATGAGAATGAGGATTCCCACCTGTAAAACGACAGCCTAACTTGGCACAGACAGGTGGCAGCCTGTGCCTTGTCCATTCTTGGAATGAGGAAGAAATACCTGAGCTTAGGTTAAGAAACTATCTAGTAGGAGCTCAGAAATGGATTCACTCCAGAGCCTGCAAAAAGAACAAGCTAGCCAAGTTGGTCCCTAAAAAGCTTATCTAAAAAAAAAAAAAAAAAATAAATAAATAAATAAATAAATAAATAAATAAATAAATAAATAAAAAGTTTACCTAGATTCATGAGGTCTGAGCCAGAGGGAAGCCCTAGGAAGACTGCCAGGTTCTTTGATAGAGAAGAAAATACTTGGGAATTCAGTCACTCAAGTTTATATCAACCTAAGATTCCTATGTTGAAATCCTAACCCCCAGTGTGGTGGTGTTAGGAGGTGAGGCCTTTGGGTGTGATTTAGGTCATGAGGGTGGGGCTCTCATGAATGGGATTAGTGCCCAGCAAGTCCCCACGGAGCTCTCTAGTTCTCTTTCTGCCATCTGAGGACACACTGAGAAGACAGACATCTAAAACCTCAAAGACAGCCAGCCTTCACCAGAACCCACCATGCTGACACCCTGATCTTAGAACCTCCAGTCTCCAGAACTATGAGAAACAAATTTCTGTTGTTTATAAGCCACTCAGTCTATGTTTTTGGGTTTTGTTTTTTTAAAGCATCCCTAACTGACTAAGACAGATGCCTATGGATAAACAAATGTTCATAGCAGCTTTATTCATAATAGCCAGAATGTAGAAAAAAACCCAAATGTCTACCAATTAATAAATGAATCAACAGAATGTTATAACTGCATAGTGGGATGCTATTTGACCATAGAAAGAAAGGAAGTTCTGATGTCTGCTACCAACTGAATGAACTTTGAAAATATTATGCTAAGTGAAAGACACCAGACGCAAAAAAGCCACATATTACATGATTCCATTGATATAAAATGTCTAGGATAGACAAATCCATAGAGACAGAAAGTAAATTAGTAGTTGTCAGCAACTGGGGGAAGAGGAGAGACTGCTAGTGAGTATGGAGTTTCTTTTTGGGGGTGATGAAAATGTTCTGGAATTAGATACTGGTGTTGGTTGTACAGCTTAGAGCATAGACTAAAAACCACTGCATTGCACGCTTTTCAAAAATGAAAGCGCTCCATTGCCGTTGCTCAGGCTGGTCCATCCACTGATTTCCCTGTTGCCTTCTCTGCTTGTCAGAATTCTCAACCCCTGGGGGCACCTGGGTGGCTCAGTCAGTTAGGCATCTGCCTTTGGCTCAGGTCCTGATCCCAGGATCCTGGGATCGAGCCCCACATCGGGCTCCCTGCTCAGCAGGGGAGTCTGCTTCTTCTTTTCCCTCTTCCCCTCTTCTCGCTCACTCACTCTCTCTCAAATAAATAAAATCTTAAAAAGAAAAAAAAATTCTTGACCCTTTTGAAGCCACCCGCCCCAGAAAACATTTCCATCCTTTAAGAAGGACCGTCTCTATGCTAACTTTCTGTTGACACTTCTCTCTCATATCCCTCAGCTTACTCTCTGCAGTGTTATAGGTTTGTGTACTTTTGTAAGCTTTGTCTTGCCTTGCCCTCTAAACCACTTGTACCTCCACGCTAGCCCAGTGCCTGGCACATGATAGGAACCGAATAGAAGTGGGCTCAGATGGGCATACCAAACCACTCTTCTAACTCACCTGTCTACCATACCTGGTTATAGGGGGATCCTTGCTTCTTGCTTTAACCTCTTACAACTTCCATCCTTAAAGAGGGAGGTTGAAGGGTCCCAGCACCCAACATACCCTTCACTCAAGGCCTCCTGCAGCCTCTAGGACTGCACAAAAACCCCTTTGATAGATGCTCATGTCCTACAGGTAACTCTGAAAATGGTGAGGTCTGTTTTAGTCTGTTACTTGAGAACTAACATTAGGCCATGACACCAAGCAGCATAGCAGGACTCCTCCTTCTTCACCTCCCTCCCTCACGGCTACTGGCCTCCACTGTAGGTGATGCACTTAAAGATGAGAGAAAGCTGCGAGGCTTATAGGAATGGGGGAAGGGGTGGGCTTGGGGTAGAAGCTGCCAAGCGCCTGCAGCCAGCTCAGCTTGCCAAGCCTATTAGAGATGTCCGTAGACAGGAAGGCACCTCTGCTACAAGCACAGTATCTGTGTATCTGTACTCCACAGACAAGAACATTTCATCAGCCTAGTTTACTTTTCTCCTTTATTGGTTCTAACTTGGATTAAAAGGCTATGCCAAAAGGCCTGTAAATAATTTTAACACAATTTATAAAGTTTGAATTTATATTACCCTCATTATTGAAGCAAATTATTGCAAACTGAACCAGATATTGAGTGCTAAAGAACATTCTATTTAAAAGAAGTGTATGGTGAATCCATTTGTAAAATGAATGGTCACTTCCCAGCTTATTTGTACATATGTTTGGGGTTTTCGAGCATTGGATTTCCTTCCAAGGTGGTAAAAGTTTTCTTAATAGATATGAGGCGGTCTTTGAAAAATAGCTTATTTCTTATTACAGAAGAAACAGATGGTCATATATCATATGTGTTTTTAGAACCTAAAAGAAAATGCTCATGAGAACTTATGATGCCTCACTCACGGTAGCTACTCATAAAAAATAAAATGATAAAAAAAAAATAAAACAAAAAAGAACTCACTCATATTCCCACTGTCTAGAGGTAACCAGCATTAACTTTGTGGTATCTATCTTTCTAGTCTTTTTCCGTGCATATTTTGAGCACACTGCTGTTTTATAAGCTGCTGTTTTCACTTAACAGGGCGTTGTGAACATTTTCCAGATCCCTCACTAGTTGCAAGGTACTCCCTGGTTCAGCTGGGTCAGATCTACCCGTATCTCGAATGCTGACCTGCAGCCTCCTAGCTAGGGGAGGGCAGGGACCATTCTGAAGGCAGCCCCTCCCGATGGAGCTGGCATTGCATTGCCTCAACACGTTTCTGTGCCATCCCAAAGTATTTAGGTTGAGAGAGCAAAAGTCCAAAGCCCCTCAGAAGGACCTCCTAGAGCAGGGCTGTGAGAAGAGTACCTGGCAGCCGGTGTGTCATCTGTCACCTGTCATGCTCTACTGCTGGGTGACATAGCTTTTTTTTTTTTTTTTCGGTCTTTTTCTGGCCTCAGAAGTTTCTTTCGGTCTCTGGCCTTAGGAGGAACTGATGGCAGCTCGATTGGGTTTCTGCCAACCATGAGGAAAGAAAAAACCCTACTCGAATGGTCCCTTATCACTGGGCCTAAGCTCTGCAGATAAAGTGGTTTCCTCCCGCATTACGTGTCATGGATTATTACAGAGTCACAGTGTTTCCCCCGAACTCTGTGACTGAGGGAGGACAGTGCTTTCCCAGGAGTATTAAGTCTGCTTTGGGGGTCTTGCGAGGGGACTCAGAGCCTGTGGTGTGCTGAGCAGCCAGCTGGGCTCAGTCTTTGATGATATTACGGTATTTATGTGCATGCCGTGTGCACAGGGGGGTGCAACTCAAAGCTGGCCTTCCAGGCTGGGGTTCAAAAACAGTTTATATTCCTAGCTAAAGGTACCAAAAGGAAACTACAATAGGTAGATGGAGCCAGTCCATTACTTGAGTATATTGAGGTTTAGGATTTCCTTAGGTTTGGGAATGCAATATCTTATGAGAGTGAAAATGTCTCGGTTACTGCCATTTACTAGGTGATTATGGGCAAGTTCCTTAACTCCCCTATTACTCAGGTTCCTCATCTATATGTGGCTAATAAATGCAATGCAATAAAGACATCAAAGGGGATGTCATCCAGTTCGCATTATGCAATGTGTACAAGTACTTAGCCCAGGGCCCAGTTCAGCAAAACCACCTCGTGAACGTTACCTATATTTTTTTTTAATAAATTTTTTTTTTATTTATTTATGATAGTCACACAGAGAGAGGGAGAGAGGCAGAGACACAGGCAGAGGGAGAAGCAGGCTCCATGCACCAGGAGCCCGACGTGGGATTCGATCCTGGGTCCTCAGGATCGGGCCCTGGGCCAAAGGCAGGCGCCAAACCGCTGCGCCACCCAGGGATCCCACGTTACCTATTTTTATTGAAGTTGAGCTTCCTGTCTTGTGTCAAGGTAAGTGATGAGTATCCTATCACGACCTGCCATTTAACCTCAGGGTTTATATCTTCTAGATAAAAACATGTAGACAACACTCATGTGAACCAGGGAATCATCCCAAAGATACATTGCCCTCATAGTACCTCCGTTTTTTAGGAAATGGGATGGGAGACAAAGACTCGTTTCTGTGACAGAAAGTGCTCTTGCTAAAAAGAAAAGGAAAGATTGATGAGGTAACTGAGATCAATGCAATTTTATTTGTAAACCGTCTCAGTATTTATTTTTAACTTATTATTTATTTATTTGAGAGAGAGAGAAAGAGAGCGCACAGACGGAGGGAGGGGCAGAGGAGAGGGAGAAGCAGGCTCCTCGCTGAGCACAGCACACAGCCCAATGCAGAACTTGAACCCAGGACCCTGGGATCCTGACCTGAGCCGAAGGCAGACGCTTAACCAACTGAGCCACTCAAGCGCCCCTAAACTGACCCAGTTTAGTAGTTTGACAAGAAAGATGCTTGGTTCTGAGGCTTCGGCAAAATATAAGAACAACCTGTGGTTTTACCAGTCCCACCCCTTATTACCCCAGTAACTCAAACTAGTTTGCCCCAAAGCTACTGCCATCACCAGAGAACCTGGCAAATAGTCGTCGCTGCCATGTACCTCCTGTTCCATGTACCCTCTAGCACACATGCCTAATGTTGCCTGCCCACCCGACACCCTGGTCCTATCAGCCCTGTACATGCTCATTTTGCCTGGGATCCTCATGAACTCAACACCTGGCTTGGACTCAACGTTACTGTGACTTGGCAACTTCCCATTAGTAGATCCAAACTCCCCGAATAGTCAAGGACATGGGTCTTCAGACTCAAAGGTTTTGGAGCTCCCAGAAGGAGCCTGAGAGCTGTGGCTCATATGCATTCAGTTCTCATTTTCCCTCTTCCTGGATCACAAAGACACCCCCCACCCCATCTCCCTTCCTCCTTTCCTCCTTTCCTTCTTTTCTTCCTAACTTCTTTCCTAACTCCTATTCCTTCCTCCCTGCCTTTCTTCTTTCCTATTTTCCTTCTCTCCTTTAGGTCTAACCTAAACCTTTCTTGATGTTATTTAGGTTCATAGGATTAACCCATGCTGCGAGTTTTGTGAGATCCTTACCCAGTCTATATACATCAGTCCCTCATCTCTATGCTCAGGATTTTCTCTTAATCATTCACTATTGATTGCTTTTGCAGACACGCTGTGCATGTTCTACTTTACACAATGTGAACTACAATGTAGATTTCTTCTTACTTTAGAAGACGAGTCACAACTTATCAGAGAGCTAACCGTTGGAATCGTTACTTGTGCCTAGTGACAGATGAGGGAAATATCCTATTTCATATCCATTGCATAGCAATAATTATATCTGCTTGAAAATACCTCAATTGACACCTGAGGAAAAAAGTTTAGCAGTGGAACCATACTCAACAGCTATGACAATTGTGTGCTAGATATATCTTAGCTCTATTTTTATTTCATCACTTGAAAGTATACAAATCAGAGATAACTTTTATGATTTTCTTCATTTTAAGATTTTATTTATTTATTTACTTACTTATTTAGAGGGCACACATGGGGATGCAGGGCAGAGGAAGACGGAGATAGAGAATCTCAAGCAGACTCTCTGCTGAGCGTGGAGCCAGACGCAGGGCTTGATCTTACAACCCTGAGATCATGACCTGAACTGAAATCAAGAGTCTGACCCTTACCTGACTGAACCATCCAGGCATCCCAGATTTTATAATATTCTAAAATCTATCAATGATAAGGTAAATTTCAGACTGTCTGTATTTTCTCTTTTTTTTAAAGTTTTTATTATAATCTAGTTAGTTAAAATAGAGTCTTATTAGCGTCAATAGAGTGATTCAACAATTGCATACATCACCTGGTGCTCATCACCTGGTGCACACATCACAACAAATGCCCTCCTCAATACCCATCAGTTATTTAATCCATCCTCCCCCACCACCCTCCCACCACCAGCCCTAATCTCATTGGGTTCCTTAGCTCACCAAAACTTTTTCTCATCAAAGCCAGAGGCTCAACTATGCTTGAACTGTACTTATATTTTAAATCCTAAGGCCAACTATTAATATAAACTTCTCATCATCCTTTTAATATGATGGGATCTATCAATAGAGTCAGTTAAACAAAGAGCTGAAGAATCAATTAAATAGAGAAATGTTTAATTATGAATGATCAAGGCAATTGAGACCCCAGAAACCCTCTTTGCTTGAACTTGAAAAAGAGCCATTGCCTCCAGGAGAGCTCTGCTCTCCCCTGCTTACACCCAGGGCACAGGTTCTTTGGTGACTGCAGCACACTAGATGTCAGTGCCTACCTGCCCAGGTAACCTGCATGACCATGCCCTACACAATGATGTATAAAAATGAGCTTAACCTACAAAGCTATTGACCTGTAGTGTCCTCTAGCCAACTGATACATATTTCTACGCCCAAGCCCAGAAATGAGTATTCTGACCAGATGATAATCACAAGTATTCTCAAAATAAAAAGGGGGGTAGGAAATATGGTAGGATCATGAGTTAGCCAAATTCATAAGGATATCTGAAAGAGTAAAGCCAAAAATAAGCCACCTCTATGAAGATGATGAAGGTGAAATATAGGTATAGGTCTACTTTTAGGTACATTTGATTATGTCTTATGTTGGTTTCATGGGACCTCTGTTTTTGACTCTTTCTTTAAAAAATGTTCATGGAGCCATAAATTGATAAAGTCTTCTCACAATATGGTTTGGGAAGTCACTATCAGAAATCTTGAGTGACGCCTGGGTGGCTCAGCGGTTGAGGGTCTGCCTTCGGCTCAGGGTGTGATCCCGGGGTCCTGGGATCAAGTCCAGCATCAGGCTCCCTGCATGGAGCCTACTTCTCCCTCTGTCTATGTCTCTGCCTCTCTCTCTCTCTCCCTCTGTGTCTTTCATGAATAAATAAAAATCTTAAAAAAGAAAAAAGAAAGAAATCTGAATGTGCAAATATTTGAGCCAGCAATTTCATTCTAGGAATGGATCCTGAAGAAATATACACACATACCCATGAAAACTATAGGACAGCAGCAATGTCTCCAATAGCAAAAAATTGAAACCATTTTACAGTTCTCATAAATAATGCAGAAAAAAATAAGTTCATAATATTTTATCTCTTTGGATTATATCTTTAAGGAAAATTGTAAATAGCAACATTATCAAGTTAAACAAGAATTTAAACATTTTATGGCTTGCATATGCATTGCAATTTTTTTTTTCCCAAGAATAGCTTAAAAAAAAAAAAAAAAGAATAGTTCTAATGTTGTTGCTCCAAGAGGTGTTGTTGGTTTTACTCTATTCTCAGTAGCACTGGGTATTAATTTTTTTAAACTATTTTGGGAAAAGTAGAACAATATACTCCTGGAATGAATTATACATTTGAAAGTTTCTCTTTTATTAATTAATTATTAATTGCATTTGGTGAATTAACTGTTCAGGTCCTTTGTCCATTTATTTGTCTAACAATATTTTTTATTAGTAATAATAGTTGACTCCTACTGAGTGTCAAGAGGCACTGTTCTAAGTACTACACAGATATAATCACATTTTAACTTTACAAAACTCCATATTACTGGTGTCACCATTTTACAGATGAAGAAACTGAGCCCCAGATATGTGCACATCGTAAGAAGTCTAATTTCAGAGTTGAGGCTCTTGCTGTTATCATATTCTGTGGCTTCATATGAATGTGTCAAATAGTTAAGATATCATCTTTCATCTGTCATACTTGTTAAAAGTATTTTCTCAGTGTTATATTTTTTACATTCTTGCATTCTTATGTGCAGAACATATTAATGTCCTTATGAATTCAATTTACTTTTATCTCTGTAATTTCTTCTATCATTTCTAAGCTTATAAAGATATCCCTGCTCCAGAAATGTGAGAAATTTTCAAATTGATATTTCCTTTCAGTGTGTGTGTGCAAAATATATGAATATACATATGCATTTGTATTTGCGTATATAAATGTACATAAACATTAACAATATACAAATTCTTTAATCCACATAGACATTATCATGGCATACGATATGAGGCATTTGGGACCTTTTTTAATCCTGACACTGTGGCTGAGCAGAAAATCTCTCTGCCAGTGTCCAGATGAGATACTAAGCTACTAGGATTTTAATCTTCAACTTACCTTTGCTCCAATTGATATGATTAAGCCAAGATTATTTAACCCAAGCCCCAATGAGTCATTCCAAACCTTTGAATCATCCTGACAGACTTGACAAATCTTCTGCTGAATTACTGCCTTGGAGAATTCTTTGCATGACTAGTTGAACATTGAATGTCTGCAAGCCTTATGATTTATAGTCCTTCATCATCGAGGCACATGCCTGACCCAATGGTTACACCCACTGTATTTCCAAAGAGAAGAAATATCTTAGGCATTAAATTGGTAGGTCCCAGTTGGTTCTGAAGTATAGGTCAGTAGAGCAGTGCATATAGTATGCTCCCATTTAGGGGGTGATGGGAGTAGGAATATGTATCCTTCACATATAGAAAAAGATAGGTATACATTAAGATATGAATATGGGTGTAGACACATAGTATAGATACATAGAAGGCTACATAAGAACACTGGTCAGACCTGGGGGCTAGGAGTGATGAGGAGTGGAGGAGAGTTTTCACTACTTATTATCTTACTGTGACTTTTGAATTTTGTTTTGTGTGCCTGTATTATCTACTCACAATGAATTTTTATATTAAAAATAATTAAAAGTTGGGATGCCTGGGTGGCTCAGCGGTTGAGTGCCTGCCTTTGGCTCAGGGTGTGATCCTGGATTCCCAGGTTCGAGTCCCACATCGGGCTCCTTGCCTGGAGCCTGCCTCTCCTTCTGCCTGTGTGTCTCTCTCTCTGTCTCTCATGAATAAATAAATAAAATCTTTTAAAAAAATAATTAAAAGTTAAGTTCAGGAATCTAAGTGGTGATTCAGTAACATTTTCGAGTCACCTTATGGAAATATAATGCAGGGTTGATAATAGAAGGGGTTACTAATTCCAATGTGGTTTGGTAACAGTATGCATTATCCAAAATTTCAGGTTTTGCGATGTGCAGGCCACACTCCCTTTGCTCTCATCTGAATCCAGTACCCCACTTTGGTTACAGGGAACTACATTTCCCAGCGTCCCTCCAGTCTAAAAGTGGGAGCAGCTTCCTAGTGTTCCTAATCTCTGGAATCCCTCTCCTTTCTAGCTTCCAAGTTTGCCTCCTCAGGTCTTCCATTTCCTAGGTAACCAATTCTTTGTATCAAATTTCCTCTGTTGGAAAAACCTGGAATGGCTCTGCTTTTCTGGTCAGACAGCCTGACTGATACACTTCACAGGCACACATTTTCTGTTTCTTGCTGGAAATATCCTTGCCCACGAATAAGAAAGACACCTTTGGGGCCTCTCATATATTATATGATCTTAGATTCAGATTGCAGAACTCCAAACACACTGAGCATTTGGTTATTTCTTTGCATATTACCCCTATATTCCATAACTACCATTCTGCATCATTGCCCAATGCTGTAAATGGTTTTTTAAAGGATACTATTTGGAGATACATACTTAGGAATAATTGCCTTTGCATTCTTCTCAGAGTCAGAACACTTAGGACATGAAAAGTGGAAACCTCTCTGGTGAGACTCTTCAGGACACTGGCCTGGGGCTGTATCAGGCAGTAGCTGAATTGTGAAAAAGTCAGATATACAGCTTCTCTCTGGCAGAGATTTTAGGGGGGAAATGACTGTGTGGTGCTCAAATATGGACTTTCCATTTCTCGGCTTGCTTTGTTTCCAGCAGTTCTACTCTTAGAAATCAAAATCTCATTTCATTTGTTCCTCAAGAAAGATAATTGTTCTTGACCAGACCAGTGGCCTTTATCTAAAGACCATGGGCCTATCTCTTGTCAACCGCAGGGTACTTGCTAAAATTTAACCTAAGCCTAACTGATACAGATCAATTATAGGTTTGTGAAGGTTTGCTAACACGTTTTAATTTGCTTAGGGTTTAATTCATCTAAAATAATTAGGTTTTCTCAATTCATAAGTTATCCAAATCATTTTCTGGCCTGGTGTGAGCATTATCATCCTTCATAATCACAGGCAGTGCCTGACTCAAGGCTTCTGACTTATGCATGACCCTTACATCACTGCTCTTCTGCACTTGGTGGGACCCCGCCCTTCCTCACCACCCCTGCACCTGTCACTTCTTTCCTCCATCTGCTACAGGTGAGAATGTACCTTCCTTCTTCCCTCACAATCCTCTTCCCTGAAGTTGACCCAATCCTTCTACCCCCTAACCACAGCAATATGAAGTTAACCTGAACCCCTGCACCCCAGCCCACTTCAGCTGTAGAATCTGTCCCCATCCCCATCTCTCCACTTTTGGCCTTTGGGACAGACCCACCCAACCTTTCACTAACCCTGTTGATGTCTCACACATGGCCCTATCCTGCAACCCCAAAGGCCCTGCCCCTCCAATAACGTGCCCTTAGTCCTGACTCTGCACATGATCCCTGATGCAGGAACAAACAACCTCAACTATTAAACATCTCCTCCCCAGGCATTCACCTTGTGAGGGTCCCGGTATCTGTCCCTCTTGTCCTTTACCTGTTCCCCATTAATCTTCACCCTCTTTGTCAAATCTCCCATCTCTCAATTGTTACTCCTGACCTGACCCTGTCATCGATGTAGACACAGATTTACTAAAGTGTTAATGAAGCTTAAATTTTAGAGGTCCTTGCACAGGTCCCTTCCAAGGCCTCATGTCTTGTTTTGCATTCATAATGGTGTGTTCCTCCTAAAGAAGGCCCCACACGTGTTAAAACTTCAGGCCACAAAACCTGGGTCTGCTCCTACTTAGGTGATAATTTCCTTATTATCTTGGAATCAGGGGAATGTTCCCACTCCCATCACAACGCTGCTTCTAGGAAATATGTGCTTCTAGAACCACAAATTGAACTTTGAATGCCCTCAACCTTAGACACATTGTTAAACTTAGTGGTTAGTTTTAATTATAAGACTGGTGTTTTGTTTCAGCTCTTTTTTAGGTTAAATAGGTTTTTGCTGATTGGCTTTGGAAACCAACCACTGAACAAGTGACTTGTAAACAAACTTCTGGAATGTAAGCCATTTCTAAATTGTAGGCTTCAGGGACTTACCATTAACAAAAGCCTATAAACCACGACATACACACTGTATTTTATGTGTGGAAACCTATGTATAAATACTGACATTTTGTCATATGAAAAAAATTACCCGGTAAAGTCGATCAAAAAATGTGGGAAATTTGTAACATTCAACGAGTCATGATGTGTAATTACAACCAGTCATGTATATTTTCTGAGGCAGGTTCAATTTGAAATGTTTTGTTCTGTGATCACCCTGTATGACTCTCTAGTTCATCATTTTATAGCCAGAAACTGGTATAGTACCTAGCACACAGTAGGCACTCAAGCAATACTTGCAAATTGAATGATTGTATAATACTGTTTTGCAGACCATGTGCCCTACTTTTGGTTTTAAGATTATGGTCACTGACTATAATGAACATATACAAGCAATTTAACTTTTTTCTTTTTACTATTTTTAAATATACATTGGCAATTTTTAAATATACATTCTGTCAATTTATTGAATTTTCCAAATCTCACTTGCAAAATAAAAAGGCTCGGACCTCAATGAAAGATACAATATATACATTACTGTCTCTCCCATCAGTGAATCAATTCTTTACCAAATAATTACACAACATCTTCCAGAATATTGTGTTTATTTTCTTAGTAATGTGAAAGAATGCTTTTATATCAGTTTTGGCATGCAAATAGTTTTATTTTTAAGGAATCAGTATACTTGGAGCATCCTAACCTCCCACATAGTTCTTCTAAATTCTACAAATATGTTGCACACACTCCAATTTTTAGTCTAAGAACTCATTAACTTTCAGTGAGGCTATGGATCCCCTCCAGCAAGTAGATTAACAAGGTGAGTTTGATGAAGAAAAATTTTCATGTAAATTATCTCAATCCTTCAAAGAATCCAAAAGTATTAATTATAATTGAATAATGATCAGGAATGCCTTTTATTTTGGATTCCTGGACTGCACCATTGTTATAAATTGGTAGCAGCTTCTCCACTGCCTCTTTCCCCTTCCCCTTCTATCCCTTCACCCCACAAGAGAAGTTAATAGTCAACTGTTGGTATTGGGGGAACATGTTTGGGGGAAAAAAAACAGGAAGATTTTTTTTAAATTCTTAATTCTAGGAACATTTATAGCTTTGGAGCAAGTTTTGGTATTGCACTATTCATTTCTCCATCAGAATACCAGTCATTAGAATAAAGACAAGTTCTGATACCATTTGTCCTTTTTTCCTCACCCCACTTCTCACCCACCCAAAAACCCTCCAGAAGAAATATTTTTTCCTGTTCTCTTTTTGCCACAAGGATTTTTCATCCCAAATCATACAAGAGCACACCAAGAAATCTCTTGATCCTGAATTGCAACATACACATGTGTCCACTTCCCATCCTGATTTTTAAGATAATCCCTTCCACCTTTATTCCTCATCTTTGACCAACAAGTGAGAAATACAGCCAACTCCCTTTACCACACAAAGTATGACTCATGTCTTTCATGGCTGGGAATTTACCCAGAACAGACATAGAATGTGATAAATCTTATAGATTATTATTTTTATAAGTACATGAGTGGTCTCCACATAAGCTAGGGAAGTTGCTGGAAGTCTGGAGAAGTTTTCAGAATACCTGAAGGCCAGAGTCCACTTAGTAGTTCTTTGAAGAAGAAAATTCCAGACATTTCAAAAGAGCAGATCATTCAGACAACTGGCGTTCCATTTGCAAACCAGCTTCTATCCTCCCTACCCACCCCTTCCAGAACATCCCTGTCAGAGGGTCATTAGAATGTTGTTTGAAATAGTGGTGGTTTTTCAAAAAATACCAGGTTCTCCCACTTCAAAGAACAGCCAGCAGAGAGTTATTGCTCCTTCCTGAGGCGTTCTCCTGGACAGAAGTCTACAAGGGCCTTCCCATATTTCCCTATTCTGCCCAGGCAGAGAGGGGAAGATTTTTTTCCTTCCTAGTTCTCTGAACGAGCCTGAAGAGAATTCTTCATGATGAGCACTTTAAAGCTAGATTTCAGAAGATCTACTTGTCTCTCTGATGAGCCAAGAAGAAAACTTGCCTACAAAGGAAATCCAAGAGCCTGAAGAGGAAGAGGAAGACATTGGCTATGACATTGCATTAGACCCCTGACTGGTCAATAACTTTACCAGGTGCTTAATTCCCCCCGAAGCAGTCATCAGACCCTTGGCAATGGGTGGTCACTACCTCATAAGCAAAGTGTTTTATTTTTAGCAATTGTCTCCAGTGGCTTGCTCACATTGCCCCTCAAAGAGATGAGATTCCAATGTCCTCATTGTAGTGGATATTTGTTCTCTTTCACCTCATACCCAGACTTTCCTGACTTGTCTGCCCAGAGGCAAGGCCAGTGGTGCTTTCATGGGACCAATCCTGTGGTGTGTTATTTTAAAGATTCTTGATCAGTTTTTGCTTTTCTATTAGGTTTCTAAAGTTTTCCATTGGTATTTTGATTGAAATAAGTTAGTCCTATAAACTATTGGGAAAATTTGTTAGCTTTAAAATTTTGTTTCCCGTCCAAAAACATGCATTTCCATTTATTAAAGTATTAAATTCCTGAATAAATTTTTCTAATTTTCTTCATGTAAGTTCTGTACAACTTTTTAATTGTAAATAGTTTTTTCATTGTATTTTTTCTAGTTGATTACTGTTCTTACAGAGGAGTTATTTTTAATTATATATTTGTGTAACTAACCACCTCATTGAATGTAGTTAATTTTCAGTAATTTCTCAGTTCTGTTACAATTTGTGGTTCAAGATTATACCAACTACGAATAATTTTTTAAAAAATCATGGTTTTAGAGGAGGCAAAGTGTGAATTCTGGGGGAAGTGGCAGCAGTGAATTTAGTGTTTAAGAAAACAGAGCACAGGTAATGAAATAGCTCATTTTCTCTTTCCCCCCAGGGGCCTATGGCAGCCTCTCCATGACCGTGGTGCCTAGGTACTGGAGGAAGGAGCAGTTCCATCTAGTTCCATGGAGATGGCCATGAAATGTTGCTCACTTATTTCTAACAACTTGGGGTCTTTAATTACCAGGCCATTCTCATAGAATAGAACTCAGCAAGAGGCTGGGAACCAGAGTTCTAAATGCTAAATTCTTTCTGCCTAAGGCTTGCTAGGGTACCTGATAAATTCTTGACCCCGTTCATAAACCTTGTTTTCAGCAAAGTCAAATGGAACAGCCTTAACACTATTGAATATTTGACTATATTAACTACCTTGCCTTTGAAAGCAACTCTCCACTTAGGGCAGGAGCCTCCATTCTGCAACCCAGGAGAGGCAACAACAGTCTCTATAACCCAAGTTAGGAAACCAAGAGGAAATGGTCAGTGGACTCAGAACACCCTCTTTCTCATTCTTTTTAGCCTTTCTTGAATAACTGAGCATGAGCTACACCTCTTCTCAGAAACTATTCTGAGATGCAGAAGGCCCATTCTTTCCCCTCCCCCAAAAGCTACATGATCGCCACACTATTTCCTGTAAGAACCACTCAGCTTGCTCTTAAGAGCAAGGTAGAGATAGTCAACATCATTACTCACCAGAGAAATGCAAATTAAAACCATGATGAGGTACTATTTCACACCCACTAGGATGGCTGTAATAGAAAAGGCAAATAATAACAAGTATTGGTGGAGATGTGGAGAAATTGAAATTCTCATGTATAGTGGTCGGAATTTAAAAGGGTGCAGTCGCTGCGGAAAACAGTCTGGTAGCTCCTCAGAAGATTAAACACACAGCTGCAAATGACCCAGCAGTTCTTTTCTTAGGTACCCAAGAGAAATATGCCACAAGAAAAGCTTGTACATGAATGTTCATAGCAAAGTTATTTCATAATAGCCAAAAGGTGGGAAAAGCCCAACTGTCCATCAACTGATGAATGGATGAGTAAAATGTATATATATAGATAGATAGATAGATAGATAGAGATATAGATATAGATATATATGGATATATATATATCCACACAAGGGGAAATTATTCAATCATAAAAAAGGAATGAAGTGCTGGTACATGTACAACACAGTTAAAACTTGAAAACATTAGCATATACTAAGTGGGAAAAAAGCCAACCACAAAAGACCATATAATGTGTAATCCCATTTATATGAGATGTCCAGAATAAGCAAGTCTATAGAAACAGAAAATAGATTAATGGTTATGAGGGGCTGAGGAGGAGGCGAATGACTGCTGACAGGTATAGGTTTTCCTTTTGTAGTGATGAAAATTTTCGGAATTAGATAGTAATGATTATGATTGCACAACTCTGTTAATATACTGAAAACTATTGAATTGTAACATTTTATTTTATTTATTTTTTTAAAACTTTTATTTATTTATGATAGGCACACAGAGAGAGAGAGAGAGAGGCAGAGACACAGGCAGAGGGAGAAGCAGGCTCCATGCACCAGGAGCCCGACGTGGGATTCGATCCCGGGTCTCCAGGACCGCGCCCTGGGCCAAAGGCAGGCGCCAAACCGCTGCGCCACCCAGGGATCCCGAATTGTAACATTTTAATGTGTGGATTCGACAGTACAGAAATTGTAGCTCAATAAATCTATAAGAAAGAGAGAGAGAGAAGAACAAAAGAAAGAAAAAGGAAGGAAGGAAGAAAAAGAAAGAGGGAAGGAAGGAAAGAAAGAAGGAAGGAAGGGAGAAAAGAAAGAAAGAAGAAAGAAAGAAAGAAAGAAAGAAAGAAAGAAAGAAAGAAAGAAAGAAAGAAAGAAAGAAAGAAAGAGAAAGAACAAGCTAGGGAAGAAGAAAGGAAGGGAAGCAGCCTGGTTGGGGTAAAGACTGAGTTAGGTGTAATCTCGCCCTCTCCATATCTCTTTCCCCAATAGGCCCCTCCCAGGGTTCCTCTTCCTCTTTCTACTTCATCAAATTTGCCCCCAGAAAATGAAGCCTTTACAGCCAGTCATGACCTCCACCCTCCTTATAATTCATGAGCTGACCTCAGCCACATCCACTTGGCACAGCCTCAACACAGCTGCTCAGCCTCCTTGCTAGGGAAGGTATCTACCTACCAGAGCCCTGCCTTGAGCCCTTTGCTTGCAAGATCCTGTCCAGATGCCTCTGTGCTGGTGGTTTTGCTCCTGTACTAATCCATGGTTACACGGCCCCACCCCTCTGTGAGCATGCTGGGAGAAGCTAGCTGGCCTACGTGCACCCAACATCTCCAGCTGCGTCCTGCTCAGCCCAGGTAAATTCAGGGTGGCTCCTGCTTAAACTTCAAAAGAATTTCTCCTAAAAGCCAAGGAGCTTCTTTTTACTTACTTCTTACTTACTTCTTACTTACTTTACTTACTTCTTACTTACTTCTTACTTACTTTACTTACTTCTTACTTACTTCTTACTTACTTTACTTACTTTTTCTTTTTACTTACTTCTTTTTACTTTACTTCTTTTTACTTTTAGCTTGGTATACGTAATTCCACTTAATCTTCACAATAGCCCTCTAAAGAAATTATATTATCCTCATTTTTTTAAGAAGAAGAAACAGATTTAAAGCTTAACAGACTTAATCAAAGTCACATAGATTGGAGTCAAGATTCAAACACTGAACTGTCGAAGCCAGCACTCTTTCTGCTGCCCTGGATATGAGACAAATACAATATGCCAGGCAGTGTTCTAAACATATTAACAATATTATTTCATTGTCTCTCACAACCCCATGAGATAGGTACTAGCATCTCATATAATAGATGAGGTTCAGAGAGATTAACTCTTTTAGATAATATTTATCACTCACTGAGTGCTTGGGAGATTGGGAAGATTTTTGCTTTTTCATAAAGGTGAAAGATGCAAACAGTGCTGTCCTTTTTCTCCTTCTCTTGCCTTTAATTAACTATTTTGAGACTATAAAAAGAAAGGCAAAAAAAAAATCACAAATATTTTCCCAAACATCATCAACCTACTAAGTAATAAACTACCTTTGGATCTTTTATTACATAAGAAAATTGAAATCCTACTTGTATAATCAATCCACTGTCACTAGATTTTCTGTTACTTGTACCTAAACATGTTCTTAACTCCTACAGGAAGGCCCTATTACTACCTTCTTACAGATAAAGGGGTACAGAAGGATGAAGTCTTTTTCCAAAAGTCACATAAATAATAAATGACTGTGGCCAACTGATAATTGTCCCCCCCCCCCCATTCCTCTTTTAAGAACTTAATTACCCAAGTTATAGCTGGGCACAAGGGTGCTCAGAAATGGTCACATTTCCCAGGCTTCCTTGTGGCTTTGTGGGCCAAATGACTTTATTTTGGTTAATGCAAAGTGAGTGGAAGGAAGGAATGTGATCAACTTCTTGGTCATGCCCTCCAGTTCCTCTTTCCTTCTTCTCACTGGTGGTAATGGTGAACCATCTTCAATTACATGGACCAGGGTAACACCTCAAGAGACAGCAGAGCAACAAGATAGAAGGAGCCTATGTTCTTGAATGACCTCATGGATTAAGATTGCTCTACATCCTGGGATCACCTACCAACTTGGGCTTTTAAATGAGAGAGAAATAAACTATCTCAGTTAAGTCATTATTATAAACAATATTGTGGCCAACCAATTTGCAAACATAGGTCTCATTCCAAATTGGGGTGATTTCCACTACAATTCAAGTATCAAATTCAGAGATTGTGAACTCAAATGCCTATAGATGCTAGGTGGATAACAAATTAGTGATGAAGACTGGGCTGCAGAGCATATATGCGGTTACCAAGTTCTAGATCCCTTTTCTCCTGCTAGACTTCTTTCCTGGCTTTCTTATAATTATCTGGGACCATGTGACTGAGGTCTGGCCAGCATAATGTGAATAGCAGGAATGAATGCTGCATCCAGTCCTGGCCCCCAAAAAAGTTTCTCACTCAATAATATACTCTTTCTTTTCCCTCAACTGAAGTAGAAAAGATGCCCCAGGAAGTCTTAGGAGCCAAGCAATGCATATGGCAGAGCCACAGGATAGAAAAATCCCTGGGTAACCACTTAGAGAAGAGCTGCATAAATTACATTGACATGTAAATTTTGACACGAGTAAGAAACAAAGTTTTCCCAAGTAGATTCATTACATGCTCAGGTCTCAGGTCTATTGTTACCACAGCATAAGGCAGTTTATCCTCACTAATTCCCCTGTAGGAATGCAGGCCCAGTATTGCCAGATCTTTTGTTTTTGTTTGTTTGTTTGTTTGTTTGTTTGTTTTAAAGAAGACAGAATTGCTGAATGTTATGAAAAAAACATCTCATTTTCAGTGTTAGCCAATACTGTGAAGGTCAGACATGACCAAGATCCAGATCTATCCCAAGGACTACCAGTTTACCACCTCTGCCCCAGTGTTATAGTGTACCCTGATCCTGGACTTTAGCCAGCTTCTTCTACTGGTTCCCGGCTTCAATGGCCCCTTAAAATCCAGTTAAGGTTCTAAGACTTTCCCCAATTTGTTATGCAGGCTTATTAAACTTGAAGCCAATGGTTTTTGGTGTATAATTGTGAAAGGCAGGAAATGACCTATTACCTAAAGCTGTTCTCTCATTTGATACAAGTAATCTTGACAAGCATTTGTCTGGAGCTCCAGTGTTTCTCTCTCATTCACATGTTCTTAAAGTTAAGACCTAATAATGCCTACATGTCCAACTACATTCTTCAAAATGAAACTATTTATAAACTTTTCTCTACTTAGCCACCTGCCCAAATTCTTTCCAACTCAAGGCTTATCTCAAAGATTATCTCCTCTATGGGGTCTTTTCCTTCCAACCAAAGGAGCATGGTTCCTTCCTAAATTGTGAACTCCTGAAGAGACCAGATCATTTTCCTTTTCACAGTATCAGTTTCTGGAATGACACTTAGCTCATAATAAGTGCTCAATACAAGAACTCAATATATGTGTTAGTGTTTTGTGACTATTGTTATATATTTTATAATTGTTTTGTTTTACTTCACGTGCACCTAAATCAATGGGTTCCTCATAATTGTGCTTTGCATCCTGTGGCAAGATGCTGTCAGGAAGTATTGAAACTAAGAACATTGCAATAATTGAATTCAAAAACGTCAAATATCTTAGCTATTTATAAGGGTAGACTCTGGAGCCAGACTGCCTGGGCTCCTATACCACACTTACTAGCCATAACTAGCCATACAACTTTGGGCAAATTAACTTGTCTGCTTCTTGGTTTCCTCAACTGTAAAATGGAAGTAATAATAATAGTACTATTGTATTGGTTTGCTAGGGTTGCTATTACAAAATGCCACAAACTGGGTTTCTTAAACAATGGAAATTTATCATCTGACAGTTCTAGAGGCTAAAATCTGAAATCAAGGTGTCCGCAGCATTTGTTTTTCCTGAAGGATATGAAGAAGAGATCTGTTCTAAGCATCTCTCCTTGGCTTGTAGATGACTGTCTTTTCCCTGTGTCTCTTCACATGGTCTTCTCTCAATGCGTGTCTGTCTTTGTGTCCAAATCTCCCCTTTTTATAAGCTCATCAGTCATTTGGGATTAGGGCTCACCCTAATGACTTCGGTTTAACTTGATTACATTTATAAAGACTCTATCTCCAAATAAGGTCACCTTCAAGATATTGGGAGTTAGGACTCCAGCATACCTTTTTTGGGAAGAGAACACAATTCAACCCATAACTATATTGCCTACTCAGATTTTTATGAGGATAAAATGAATTAGTACATGTAAAACATTTAAGAACAGTGCCTGTTATACTGCAAGTTTTTAAAAACACTAGATGATATTGTTATACTTCTTAAAGTCTTATACCAAGGTGACCCTTAAAAATAAGTCACAGGAAATTACACTGTTCAGTATCGTTGTTTTGGGGCAGTGGTTGAAGAGAAGTGGTGATGGTTTCAGTCCTCGTTCTCAGGATATAGCAAAATGAAGCAAGTGTGAGTTTCTGACATTAATAATACAATAGAAGGTATGGCAAAAAAAATAGCAAGTTATTGCACTCACCATAAGCTTGAAAATGACTCAGTTTGAGGGGTATGCCATACATTGAGAGGTGCGCCACCATTAGAATTTATCCTGCAATTTATTATTAGGTATTGTTAATACATTTTTAGCAACAACCACCAAATTAAAAGTACCATAAAAGATTATAGCTTGACTTCTGCAATTCTGGAATTTGACTTCTTTTAAACAAGGGATTGGTTTCAAAGTCTTCTTAGATATCCTAGAGTTAGGATTTTTAACTCAGTCTAGAGGCAAGTTGATGGTTGTGTGACTCAACCACTGAAATATAGTCCAATAAACCATTCAAGTCACAAAATTTATAAACATAAGTATTTCCTAATAATGCCCAGGGATGCAAATCCCTGATTTATAAGGATCCCTACAACAACAAAAAAAGTCTCTCTGGTGAGATAATATTTACCATTCTTTTTAACAAAAGGGGAAAGAAAAAGCCAGTTCTCAATGTTTTGTTCTCATTCTCTTGAGAATCTATCAACATTTTATTTTTAGTTTGTCTCCTAAATCATTCATGAGTGCAGTTCTGTGGTGATACGGTTTATACATTCCTTTCAGTCCTGACGGCATTTTAAATTCTGGCCTCTGAGTAAAAATTTCAGCGCAGGTCCCGTTGCATTTGTTGATTTTACAAATGAATAGATCTTCAGTAGGGAGATGTCGGTATCCTGTCAAAAGCCCTCTTCAAAGCAGAGGCTGCTTGGGTGGTATGGGTGATCTGAATATCGCCTGTTTAAATGGGCGGTCAGTGATGCGCATACCATCCAACCACATGTGTGGCTTATTTCTGAATTATTATACCAGGTCAGGAAACCTACCTCATAAGTATGTACCACCGTAACCCTCGAAGTTCAGATATACTATTTCAATTATATTCAATCTGCAAATCCAGACTTTTCTCCAAAGTCATGCTTCCATCATTTGTGAGCTTTGAGAAGGGCAAGAGGGTATAGCTGAGGCCTCTTTTCTCTGCTCCCATCTGCTTCCCTACATCCTCCCAACATTCTCTTCCCTTCTCCCTGCCCCTCTCTTCTTCATCACCTGTTTGGTTCAGGTATGTTGAGCCTGAAGATTGCAGGATTTCATCTTTCTGTTTTAGGTATAGCCATCAGCCTTGTGGTTAAAATTGGTTTTTTATCTTATTTTGTTTTGTTTGGGTTTTTTTCCTGCTAATTTTCATAGGGTAAATGAAGATTCAGAAGAAAGCTTTATATATACTTTAAAAATAAATTATTTTCTTACTATGAAAGTAATCATGGTCATTGTAAAAAAATTTAGAAATACAGATGTATTTTTAAATTTTTAAAATTTTTGTGTGTATACATATTTAGTTTTAACAAAACCACTTGTAAACTTTTTTTTTTTAAGATTTCATTTAGTTATTCATGAGAGACACAGAGAGAGGCAGAGACATAGGCAGAGGGAGAAGCAGGCTCCCTACGGGGAACCCAATGTGGGAATCGATTCCAGGAACCCAGAATCACAACCTTAGCCAAAGGCAGACTCTCAACCACTGAGCCACCCAGGTGCCCCAACCTGTACACTTTCAATGTTTAAACCTGAGCATCAAGGACGCCTGGGTGGCTCAGCAGTTGAGCACCTGCCTTTTGCCCAGAGTGTGATCCTGGGGTCCTGTGATCGAGTCCTACATTGGGCTCCCTGCATGGAGCCTGCTTCTCTCTCTGCCTGTCTCTCTGCCTCTCTCACTTTCTCTCTGTCTCTCATAATACATAAAATCTTAAAAAAAAAGAAAAAAAAATAAAACTGAGCATATTTCTTTTCCAGTGAAATAAAAAAGAAAATTTAAAAATAAACAGAACAATATTACAGTAGAGAATGTCAATTTCAAATAAATTTCTATAGGTTTTCCTGATTCTTCTAGCCCTTGTCAGGACTAAAGTCATCATTAGGAGAGAATTTTATTTTAAAAGTGTCATCTTAAATTGCAAGGATCTCCACTAAACATCACAATTAAATGTGCCAAAGGAGAAACCGTGTTGTCAAAATGCCCGGTTAACCCACACAAACATCTCAAACCTAACTTCTGAACTTTGCTGAACTTCTGTAACTCCATTTCTTTAGGTTTTTTTTTTTTTTTTTTAACAAGAGAAAGTAGCCAGATACATATTGGTCAATGGTAAATGCTAACCATCCATATTCACATAGAGACACAGCGTAATCTCTGAGCCCAATATACAGAGAGAGGAGGGAAAAGGCTACAAGTCTGTGCACTACTACACAGGGGCCTAGCACCCTCCAGCTTCCAGCAGAGCTAAGGGAGCAGATTTTTTTTTTTCTCACAGAACACAGTGGTGTTGATCCCATAAAATTTTTGTTGACACAGGAAGGGATAAAGATGAATTTGGAACAGAAATGGAGCTTTGCACAGTGGCAGTATCATAGCCAATGAGGTTTATCCGAGGCGTGATTATTGCTAATTGGAACAGAAATGGGCAGAAATTCTTTTCCACTTTATTTTGCTCAGGGTAATTCCTCCTCCCCAAATATGTTGAGAACCATAGTATAAAGGAAAAGAAAAGAACCTTCAAAAAAATGGCAAATGAACACAAGGGGGAATAAAAGACTGCAACTTGCTCCCAGAGAAAATTAAAAAAAGAAAGGTCAGAACCCATCAGTGTTCCATTAGTCAGCTTCTCTTTCATCCTCTCCTTCCTCTCTCTCCTCATCATCTTCATCTCCTTAATCAATATCTTCCAATCCTTCTTCTTCATCATCATCTTCTTCTTCATCATCATCTTCTTCTTCTCCTTCCCCTTCATCATCCATATTGGGACCTAAGTAGTATTATAATGGACTTGGCCAAATATCATCTTTGATGACCTCTCCTAACTCACCTGCACCTGCATCAGAGTGGTCAGTAAACCAGGGGAAGAAGCTCTTTGGTTCCTCAAGCTGTATCTTCCTGCTGGCTTTATCCTGTGTTTGATTTGAACATTTCATCAAGTCTTTTTCAGAATTCCATTAGATTTCAGTGGACTTTGGAGATGGATCACCACTCTCAATGAGAGGAAATTCTTTGGACAGATCTTTATTTTAAAGTAAAGATTTTCATCAAAATAAAAACCTGGTCTGTAACCTGATTCAATATCTTCAAATTCTATCACTGCAACTCTTGTCAAATAATGCAGCATGTCTTCATCCTCCACCACAAGCAGCAGACACTTGTGGATAGTTGACAAATGCTCTTACCCCAAATTTGGGATTTTGGTAATCAATTCTGACGTCTTTTGAAAAAATGGTTGGTGGCATGTATTATATTTCTGTTCTACGTTCAAAATCTCTTCACTGGCTTGTTAAGCCAATCTATTTCATTTTGTACTTTATCTTTATATTTAATTGCTTAATTGCTTCTTGCTTTCTCCCTTTGGAAAGTGCTGAGAGGTCATTGCCTCCAGCTTGGGGTCAGGAGGCAGTCTCAGTTTCTTCTTTTGAGCAGGAGAAAAGAGTGGCATTTGGGGGCCATGTTGTGAGGGAAGTCAATGAAACAAGGGCAGACACATGTCTGGAAGAGGCTTTGATTACTACAGACATGTATTTTTTATTTTTTTAAGTTTTATTTATTTAAGTCACCTCTACACCTACCATGGGGCTTGAATTCATGACCCTGAGATCAAGAGTTGCATGCTATTGTGACTGAGCCAAAAAGGCACCCCGTATATATATTTTTTTAACAAGGAAAGATAATACCCCAGAAGCTGAAACCCAGAATTAAGCATGGCTAACATTTGGATGCATAGTTTATCAACTTACATATGTTTTTTAAATCTCTGAATTACCATGTAGTCAGATCACCCAACTATTCTATCTAAAAGAAAGGCAGATGCTGAGAGGTCCAACTACCAGGTTAATGACCTCCTCCATTACCCTTCATGTCCAGGAACACTCTAAGGGACCATATCAATCAGTTTCCAAACTCTTGCAAGAGTTTCTTTCCTGGTTGCTAAGTCTCCCCATTTGTCTCCAGTCAAACATTATTCCAGTATTGACCACTTGGCCTCAGATTATCAACTGACAGGCCAAATATAAATATACAGTAAAAAGGAAAGGACCTCCCAAATTTTTGAAAGGAGAAAAGTAACTTTTACTATGGCTAACTCAGTGCAGCAGCTGGTCTAGTACAGTGAGAAAGTACATACACTGAACATGTGGACTCCATATTTTGAAAACTCAGCTCATGCTGAAGAAATTTACATCTACCAGGAGAAAAAATAACATCTTTTGGTAGATTTTACAAATGACATTTTCAAGTAAAACTGTAAGTCCATGGCCATGTCCAGACTCAATGACCATGTAAAATATACACAAACTTGCACATTTTAAGAACATTTACTAGAAAATTATATCTTAACTATAAGTAGTATCCTCAGAGAGAATTTTAAAAATAATTAAGGTTATAATTTAAGAGCTAAATATGATTTATAAAAAGGCATGGTTCAAAAATTTAAAAAGTTCTTAGAACTTAAAAATATGATAATTTAAGCAGAAATTTGATAAACAGATGGAAGGATAAAGTCAAAGAATTTGCTAAGAAAAAAAATTCAGGTAGATTGAAAATATAAAAGAAAGGCTAAATTGTAAGCTGTAAATCCAAGAGGCTAATGTTCAATGACTAGAATCTCCAGAGGGAACAGACAAAATGATAGGAAAATAAAAACAAAAAATAATAAAGAGAATTTTTTGGCTGAAAGACATGAGTCTCTAGACTGAAGAGAGAGAGAGAAGAAACAAATGCTGTAATGCCGGACACAATGAATTAAAAATGAACCACAGTCACAGAATGGTGAAATTTCAGAATGTCAAATATTTTTTAAGACTTTTATTTAAATTCCAGTTAGTTAACATATAATGTAATATTAGCTTCAGATGTAAAATCTAGTGACTCAACACTTCTATACAACGCCTAGTGCTCATCACAAGTGCACTCTAATCCTCATCACCTATTTCACCCATCCCCTCATCCAACTCCCCTCTAGTAACCATCAATTTGTTCTCTATAGTTAAGAGTCTATTTCTTGGTTTGCCCCTCTCTCACCCCCTCTTTTTTCCTCCTCTACCCATTGGTTTTATTTCTTAAATTCCACATGAGTGAAATTATATAGTATTTGTCTTTCTCTGACTTATTTTGCTTAGCATAATATGGTCTAGCTTTACCCACATTGTTGCAAATGGCAAGATTTCATTCTTTTTATGGCTGAGTAATATTTCAGTGTGTGTGTGTGTGTGTGTGTGTGTGTGTGTATACCACCTCTTCATTATCCATCAATAGATGGACACTTGGGCTGTTTCCATATTTTAGCTATTGTAGATAATGCTGCCATAATATACACTGAGGTTCATGTATCCCTTTGAATTAGTATTTTTGTATCTTTTGGGTGATATTTAGTAGTGCAATTGCTGGATTGTAGGGTAGCTCTATTTTTAACTTTTTGAGGAACCTCCATGCTGCTTTCTAGAGTGACTGCACCAGTTTGCATCCCCACCAAGAAATTCCATGCTCAAGAATTGGAAGAACAAGTATTGTTAAAATGTCTATACTAACCAAAGCTATCTACACATTTAGTGAAATCCTTAAAAGAATAACAAAGATTTTTTAAAATCCAAAAATTTTCAGAGGAAAAAAACCAAATTGTCTTCTTTTTAAAAAAATCAAATTGGCATCAAACTTCTCTTTAGCAACACCAAATGCTATAATACAGTGGAGATGTGCCTTCAAAGTTCTGAGAGAAAATGATTTTAAGTGAAAAATTCAATATTAAATCAAATTATTAATTAAATTTGAGAGTAGAATAAAGACATTCTAAGTCATGGGAAGACTCAGTAAGTTTACCTACCATATCCCCTTTCTATAGAAATGATTCGAGAATGTATTCAAGCAGGGATGCCTGGGTGGCTCAGGGTGTGGTCCTAAAGTTCCGGGATCGAGTCCCACATCTGGTTCCCCGTGAAGAGATTGTTTCTCCCTCTGTCTCTGCCTTTCTCTGTGTCTCTCATGAGTGATTAAATAAAATCTTTAAAAAAGAGAGAGAGAGAGAGAGAGAGAGAGAGAGAGAATGTATTCAAGCAAAATAAGAGAAAAAAATACTTAAAAAAAATGGAATTCAAGAAACAAGCCAATCAGGAGAAAATGGAAGTAAGACCTAGGGTAGCAACTTTTCACCAAATGTAGAGCACAGAGGTCCAGTTTGGAGCTGGTGGAGCAAGAGCTCCAGAAAGTAGGTGTCTAGAAAGGAAATGTATATGACCAGAAAGAATTCCGAGATTTGATACTATCTTGAAGAAGTTGGAAAATGAAGTTGTAAAAAAATGCAGCAATGCAGGAAATGAGTGAGGAAAAAGAGACAAATAGAAATTCCAAGAAACACACAAGACGATGTATAAAAGATGTGTAATTGTAGTGTACTATGCGGCTGACCTGTGAACAATCTTTACGTAGAAAAAATGTTGTAAATGCTGTTGACCAATTTGCAGCTTTTGGAATCAACCCACAGGCCAGACAAAAGGAAGACTCAGGTCTGGTGGCAAAACAAGATTCATGTTTTCTTTCTTGACACCATAAATTGAAAGGAAGCATTCGATTGTGCTTAGAAGGAAATGAGATGAAAGAAAAGATAAGGGCATTCATGGGTTCACCTCACAAGGTGAAGAGTCAAGGGGTACTGTCAATGGTTGCGGGAATTATAAAGATATATTTACACATATAATATACCTAACACATAACAGGTATGTGAAATATATAACAAACAATACATAACAAAATATATAAATAGTAAACAATATGTCACAAATATATTCTCCTAGAGATATGGTAACTGCTAAAAGGGAATAGACAGGGAGAGGGTCAGGCTGTGATCCAGCCTGCTGCCTGTGAAGGGAGAGGGGGAAGGAAACCTTGGGTAGGAAGGGCCCCAGAACCCCACCCAGTTCTGAGAAAGCAAAGCCGGGCTGGTGGGGAGGGTGTGCGCAGAGGTTGTCCCAGAGGGGGATCCTTCATTAGGCAGGGTGGGCCAGCGTGGGTACCCTGGCACCTCAGCGGTGTCCGGTCAGTGGCTGGCAGCAGCCTAGAAGGGTGGGCTCAGGTGAGTGCCATAGGCTCCAAAGATGTGGCAGCTGGGCTTGCCATTCCTCAGGCACCCGCAGCAGCTTCTCTTAAAGGCACATCTGTATGCATCTCCATGGCTGCCATGGTAGGCATTGATTTGATGTTTACATTGTTCAAAAGTTTATTAAAGGACAAATAATCTTATAATCAGCAGGTAACATGAATAAACATTCAGGGTGACCCAGTCTCTTTTTTTTTCCTGTTTTTTCTTTTACTTTTTCAACAATTCTCTACATTACTCAGTGCTCATCATGGTAAGTGCTCTCTGACTTCCCTTCACCTATTCCCCTCACATCCCCCATCCCCTGCCCTCTGACAACCACCAGTTTGTTCTCTGTATTTAAGAGTCTGGTTTTTTGGTTTGTCACTTTTTTTCTCTGTTGGGTTTTTCTTTGCACAGTCTTTTATAAAGTCCATCAGCCACCTGGTTGGTACTATTCATTTTGCATTCCTTTTTTTTGTTCAAAGGTGTTGCATGGAGTCGGATAAATTTATTTGTTTTTCTTTTTTTAAGATTTTATTTATTTATTTATTTATTTATTTATTTATTTATTTATTTATGAGAGAGAGCATGAGCAGGGAAGAGGGCAGAGGGAGAGGGAGAAGCAGGCTCCCTGCTTAGCAGGGAGCCCAATTTGGAGCTGGATCCCAGGACCTTGGGATCTGACCTGAGCCGAAGTTAGACGCTTAACTGCCTGAGCTACCTAGGCACTCTTTTTTTTTTTTTTTTTTTTAATTGAAAAGGGTCACAGTGAAAAACTGATGAGGCAGCCATTGTTTCCAAAAAATATCCATTTGGTCAAGGAATCAGAGTCAACGAAGAAATAGAATAGAAGAATGGAGTCAGCAAAGAGGAGCATCTCTTGAGGATCTATGGATTCTGATGAAACAGTCTCAGGAATTACATACAACCACGTAGAATAGATTGAGCCTTCTAACTCTGTGACTCCCGCAGCTCCAAAATTCCCAATGACTTCACACTTAAGATTAACAAATAATAAAAAAATTCTGTTTACAGTACAAAGCAATTGAAAAAGTTTACATGTACATTTTTTGCAGTTCAGAGGCCAAGACATATATCCAACATCTTAGGTCCTGAATCATACAATTTTGGGGTCCTGGCCAAAAAAATAAAGATACAAAATTTATAAGAATAAAATGGTCATGACCATGTGATGCCACCCTGCATAAAGGAAGGTATGAGCATGTTGCAGGGCAGGAGCAGAGTGGGAAGAGATGGCAATCTTAAGCAATTGTAATTAAAGTTGCTTACTTTTGCAAATTTTGTATAAATACATGACCATATGAACACATTGCTAGCACCCCTCCCAGGGTCTTGGAAAGGGCCCTGCTGTTTATGCTTCATCAGCATCTTAGTAAATTCACATCTCTACACAGCCCTATTTGAAGAGGAACAGAGAATAAAGGAGTGTAGATTTTCTTAAGAAGTTTGTGGATATAAATATGAGTTGTTGGGCAGGGAGGGGCCCTTCACACACATGTTAGTACTGAAAATAAAAAGAATGTGTGCAGAGATGACTGGTCGTTGGTATAAATCATCTTCCATGTGTCTGGCACCCCCAGGCACTGATCACTCCCTGCCAGGCTCTGGCTCCAAACCCATGACACTCTCACGGGTCTTCTGCACACTCAGGGAACGGTCGCATCTGATTTCCCTGGGAACCTGTCACTCGGAGCAGGGAGCTGAATGACAAGAATGAGCAAGGCACATTATTGGGTTTTGTTATTAAAGAAAATGAATTTGGCTTGTTGAAAGCATGGCATATAGTGTATGGCCACAACTTCTTTTTAAAGAAAACAAAACAAAAAAATCGAGAGAAGAACATGCAAATCTTAACAATAGTTCTCTTTGGGTGTTAAAACCGTGGGTAATTTATTTTAACTTACCCACTACATTTTCTTTAACAAGCATGTATTGTCTTTAAAATGAAAAATAAACTTTAAAAAGCATTCAGAAGGGGTGCCTGGGTGGCTCAGTTGGTTAAGCATCCGACTCTTGATTTCAGCTCTGGTCATGATCTCGGGGTGTGGGATAGAGCCCCCCATCCAGCTCCACACTGGGCATGGATGGAGCCTGTTTAAGATTCTCTTTCTCCTTGTCCTTCTACCCTTCCTCCCACGCCTCCCCGCACTCCCACTGCTCACAGGTGCATGCTCTCCCTTCCTTTCTCTAAAAATAGATAAATAGGGGCGCCTGGGTGGCTCAGCGGTTTGGTGCCTGCCTTTGGCCCAGAGCATGATCCTGGAGTCCCAGGATGGAGTCCCACATCGGGCTCCCTGCATGGAGCCTGCTTCCCCCTCTGCCTGTGTCTCTGCCTCTCTCTGTGTGTCTCTCATGAATAAATAAAATCTTTAAAAAATAGATAAATAAGTAGTGTTTAGAAAAAATGCATTAACTACATATATATATATGCATATATGATATATGTATAAATTAATGCATGAGCTATGCAGGCAACCAAGGAGACTTAAAGCTTCCCAAGACTCCCAGTAAGAGTATTTCACATGGTAGACATTATGAGTGTGATATGAGAATCAGAAAATCAATGAATCTCAGGTTTGGAAGGACCCTTGTATTCATTATCTACTGCTGTATAACAAATTACTCCAAAACTTAGCAGCCTAACCCAACAAACCTTTATTATCTCACACAGTTCCCGTGGCTTAGGAATCTGGTCATGACTTAGCTGACTGGTTCTGGCTCAGAGTGTCTGTCGAGGTTGCAGTCAAGCTGTCTGGCAGAGGCTGCAGTCATCTGAAGGCTTCTGTGGCACTGGAGGATCTGCCTCAAGATGGCTCGTTCATATGGCTGTTGGCAGGGAGCCTCACTACCTTACCACACGATGATTCACAGGGCTGCCTGACTGTCCTCACAACACAACAGCTGGTGTCTCCTGGAGGGAATGATCAAAGACACAAAGAGAGAGATTGAGAGGCAGAAGCCAGACTGTCTTCTATGATTTAGCCCAGGAAAGGACATACCATCACTTTTGTCATATTCTTTGGTCACACGGGCCAATCCTGATGTGGTGGACTGTAGGAGGCAGCTACCCAGGGCACGAGGCAGGGATCATGAGGGGCCCTCAATGACCTATCCCCATGGCATCGTTGGGAAACTAAAATTTTGCCATACATTAAGGTATATTGAGATTGTTAGTCAAAATAACCTAAGCCTTTGAAGGAAATAGGTATTTGAACCCTATTTTGTATTGTGATGATCAGGAACAGCTTCTCTGAAAACTTACTATGTTACTGGTCATGAGTATAAGTGACTTTTTAAAATGTCAATTGGCTTCACTTCTTGGAACATTACAGAAATTTTTTCCCCACTCTCTTCAGAGAAGATCAAGCAGGACAAAGTAGAGTTTGGGGAGGGGGCAGGGTTTGTTTACAAATCTTAGCATTTTGATTGCATGGTTGTCAATATTTCTATAGGCAAAACAAAACAAACACTCTTTAGTGACTGTTTTCAGACTGGCTAGATGTCTAACTGATTAAAAAAAATACACCTCCCCCCTCAATTCTGTAATACTCTCCACAGATTCCGACATATGCAAAAGGCAGCTCATGAAACCAATGCGGAAGCTATATTGTTAAAAAAAACAACAAGCAGAATGGAAGGTCTGTCTGACTTGGGATTTTCTTTTCAAATGAACTAATTTATTTAGATGAAAAAACCTTGTAAATATCATCAAAATTAAACTCGCTTTAATACATTTAATGAATTGCCTTTGATAATAAGATTAAAATTACGTGAAATGAGAAATGTCTTGAAATTTGAGACATAGAACTATAGAAACATGGGGCAGTGCATCACTTCCTCAGAGCTACTCCTCATCAGAAAGGGGATGGGAGTTGGTCAGTATTTGCCATTACCCGTGGACTCTTCAAGACCAGGAATTCTCTTGCATTCATTTCAAATCCCAAATGCCCAGTAGAATGCTAGGTACAGAGAGAAGGTCATGAAATATTTGCTGCATGAAGAAGGAAGGGAAAAAGCAATAAATGTGTGAGGGAAATGAAACAACTACAAAGGCCATTCTCATCCTATTTCCCAGTTTTTCCTTTGTCCTGTAAGTGCCCAACTTCCCCTGACTTCAAAGAGAGTCCCCAGGAAGAGAGCTGAACTCAGCCTTGGCATCAGTAGATCACCAACGGCTCCTGACTTGTCATTTTACCACATCCAATTAATCCCCTCTTCTGATATTTTAAATTCTAGCCCTTAATACTAAAGGAAAATGAATCTGCCCCAGTTCTTGTTTGTGGCATCTGTTTTCAACACCATCCCATAGATTTCTCTGCATTTACTCTCTCCCCGGGTGTAAGAGTGGAACACGGATTCTGGAGAGGATGGATTCTATCTCCTGCCTTTCTGTCCAGCTGGAAAGCTACTTACTAGTTCTTTGTCTTCTTTTATAACAGATTTTCTCCCAGGAACCTGCACTGTTGCTGTTAAACTTCCCAGCAAGTTCAAAGGCACTCTCATCCCCACCAGATCTGCCGGTTAACTTACAGCTGCTACACGGTATACTGCCTTTGATAATTTAGGCCTTCCCAGAGTCAGGTTGTTCTCTAGCTCAGGATAAAATAAGGTTTTATCAAGCTGTCAAATCCCTGGATTTTGGCATAGCTTCCAAAAGGGTGTTGGAATATTCCCAAAGGATGAATCCTCTGGAACTAAGGAATCACTGAGGGGAGAGGAATGCAGGCAGGTCTGACAGGATCTGCAGCTTTCTCCTGATTTATTGCACCCTGCTTGATAGGGACTAAAGGCTCCTTCTGGTGAGTTCCATAAAGATGAGACACTCTCTGTGGATCGAGGATTTCACCACATGCGGTTGGGTCATGCTTATCAAAACTCAGGTGTGCTCATCACTGAATCAGTAACCTCATTATCCACTTGGTTTCAAACTGTTTATCCCAGCACGTACATACTGTACCCCTCCAATATTTTTTTTCTTTTAGGGCTGAGATTCTATCAGCTGCCATTACAGCTTTTGATAAGCTATTCAAAGTTTAAAGTACTTTAAAAAAAAAAATCCCAGGGGACTACATCTCCAAGTACAGGGTGGTCCAGGATAAATCAGATCTACAAAAAAGATAAGGGCTACGCTGGTCTTTTTGTTGTTGTTGGAAAAGTAATTGTCCCAAATTACAAAAAATACAAAAAATAAAAAAAAGGAAAAGAAAGAAGAATACAAGAAATAATTCCAGGATAGTCTTTGGTGTGTTTCCTTTTAGTCTTATTTATTTATTTTTTTTTAGTCTTCTTTAAAAAACATAAAATTTTGATTTTTTTTTCTGCTTGATCTATTACCACAAGATCTTATTTTTTAAGATTTTATTTGCTTGAGAGAAAGAGAATGCATGAGTGGAGAGGAAAGGCTGAGAGAAAAGGAGAAGCAGACTCTCCTGCAGAACAGGGAGCCCGATGCAGGGCTCGATCCCAGGACCGCTGGGATCACAACCTGAGCCGAAGGCAGATGCTTAACCTACTGAGGCACCCAGGTGCCCCTGTGATCACAAGATTTTACACCCATTTTGTTACAGAGTCTACTTCATAACTATGGCTTTTAGAGGTAGCTTTGACAGGGCCAGGTTTTAGTGAACAAAATTAGGCTGGGAATTTAAAAAAAAAAAAAAAGAAAAATTGAGGCCATCACATATTTTTCATTATATTATTTTCCATTACCATAGCTCATCATTGAATTATTTCTTATATGTATTTCAGAGTATTGCTGTTCTAAGCAGTACTCAATTATACATCAGATATGTTTAAGGGAAATCCTGAACTTGTTTTAAAGTTTATTTGCTCCACCAGGCAGCAATGATACTTTTCATCTTTTTTCCTTAAAAATTAAAGAACCCAGTCACATCAAAGAAAATGAACTTCCAGAATTGAGTTTCATGGGAACTCAGTTAGTCTGAATGTGTTTCCCAAGGTATAATCATGCTTTGCCAGTCCCAATACAGGGTGGGAAGATCTTAGGAGAATCTAATGAATGGACACAATGCAGAGAGCCTATCCCAGGTCCTCACCCTTCAAAATTCAAATGCAGCATTCCACTTGGTCCTTTTTAAAGTTTAATAAGAAGAATAAGGTAATATGTTGGAAGATATTGGAAACTGAGCAAAGATGAAAGGAGCAGTGTCTTATGTTTGTGTTTCTTTCACATTTGATATCTTCCCATATTAGAGAGAGAAAGAAAATATGCAAGAATACGAAGGGCAATGTTTTTAATAAAACCTTGGCTGCTTTTCTGTAAGAATTAATGCAAACAATTTTATCTCTTTGGGGGTCATTTTCAAAGCAAGAGGAAGAAGTAAATTGTCAGGCTCCCATAAGGTACTTGGAAAATACATTCTTTTTGTGCTTTAGCTCAGCTAGGGGAAAAAAACCCAACCGAGCAAGAAGGCAAGATTTCACTCAGATTTGCTTCATGTTGAAGGAAGGAAGGAAGGAATGGAAGGAGGGAGGGGGGCAGGGGGAGAAAAACCCTCTCCAACTCCATGCCCTGTATCCTAGCATTTGCAGTACACTTGTAAAAGAGACTTTAAGATTTGTGCTTTAACTATACAAATTTGAATGATGGTCTTGTTTTGTTTTTTAATGAGAGGCAAAAATTATTATATTTCTATTTTCCTGACATGAAATGAGAACCTAAGTGAGCACAGAGACCCTGCTGTCAAGCTGGCTCCCACCTGAGCTCCCAGGGAAAGAAATCCTTTGCAAAGGACTGTATTTTATGGTCCTATCCTCAACAGTTCAGCTGTGATTCATTCAAAGATGCATTTCTGCCTCCCGTGTTCAAATAACCAGCAAAATGTCTTGCCCCTCAGAGGAGCACCTTTGGAAAAACAAGAGAACGAATGTACTCAAGCCACGTTCTATCCTAGAACAGCTACGAGGCGAGCTGCCACAGAAACAGAAATAGGGCACATCTGACAGGTTCTGGGTTTTCTTTTGAAAACAGGATATAGACCAGGCTTTCTGAAAGGGCCCCTGATTTCGCAAAATTTTCTCTGCCCCTGGTTGATTGAGTGAAAAAGAGCCAACTCCTAGCTTGGATTGGAAATCATGTGAAACTTATTTATACCATTTTTTTATTTTCTCTCTTTAACTCCCCATCAGACATTGAGCAGAGGTTGTGTCTGAGTCTGGAGCTGGTTTACATTCATACTGGAAGTCAAACTCAATATGGGGTAAGAATCCAGGTCAACTGAAGTAAACTCTTTGTGAACAAAATAACCACTGTATGTCCTCCCTCAAAGCCTACCAGCGCCTGAGTAGTTCCCATAAATCCAGGCTGCACTGAAAGGGTTTGCTCCGAGCCTTCCACCAGTAGCTTGCATCCACATGCATCAGATTCAGCTGTCTCTTAAATCTGCAAAATGTTATCTGTCTCACTGTGCACAAACTACTGTCCCAAACTGTATTCAATCCAGATGGGCGGCTTCGCCACTTCCTGACTTCCCTGCTATTACAAGAATGAATATTTTGAAACCAGGCAACTAGGAGACGGAGAGCCCAACTGAATGAGAGGCATATAATATTTGGGGAAAGCTTTCTAGGGGGTCTCCCAGAAGATGAGGATATTATGGCCCCCCCTTGACCACGGGATGGCTGAATTTTTCAACCTCCCAGCATGTGCATCAGATCACCTTTGCAAGAGGACATACCCTGGACATTTCCATACCCAGGGTCATATACAATTCTCAGTGAACCAGTTTGATCTCCGTGTCTTTCCCTCTCACTCTCAAAAGCAAATTAGTGTATTAATTTGATAGCACAGAAATAAGCCATATCACAGGAATAAGCCATATCACAGGAATTAACTCTAATTTTTAAAAAATAAAATAAAATTTAAAATAAAATAAATTTTAAAATAAAATAAAATTTGCAGGGGCACCTGGATGGCTCAGTGTTTGAGAGTCTGCCTTTGGCTCAGGTCGTGATCCTGGGGTCCTGGGATCAAGTCCCACATCAGGCTCCCTGTAGGGAGCCTGCTTCTCCCTCTGCCTGTGTCTCTGCTTCTCTCTCTGTGTGTGTCTCATGAATAAATAAATAAAATCTCTTAAACTAATTCGCAAACACTGGTAACAACAATTAACTGTGACAGCTGATCAGACACGTTGGCATTTCAGTCCTAATCTACGCAGGCAACTACCATCCCCATAAACCTCAGCACTCCTCAATCGTATGGTGGCCATTGGTTTAGGTACCTACACAACCATAGGGGCTAGGACCAGGTCTTGGCCATCACTTTATATGAACCAATATCCAAGCTATAGCAAGGATTCAATAACAGGTATGAGAGGCAAGTGAAAGGTACATTTATGCCTTGGACACCTCTAGAAGGATCTACCAGAAAATTGGTGTGAGGGGTGGTCCTTAAACAGAAAATCTGGAAGACAGGGATGTGAAACTTGCTTTGTATTTATTAAACTTTTTTGCCCTGTGTTTTATATTTATGCGAGTAGAAGAGACACTTATTGAATGAATAAACAAGCAGATGAATGAATAAGGTACATCCAGGAGCACAAGGTTGACGCCCGAATATTTTTGGCTGTACCAACTTAACAGCAGTGTTTTCCTGACCCTGAGTTTCGAATCCTTTTAGTGACTCATGTTAAGTTGTGTGCCAGGTCAAGAGAGTGCTGACACTCCAACTGACTCAGTGTGTCCAGACATTTTTAGCCTCGGAAGAGACAAAGAACTGTCACAAAGGCTAGACTTTATTGGTTCAGTTTTGGCACATTCAGCAGAAATGGAAATGCTCCCTTGCTTTTCTCGATATTATCTGTTGCATCTTGCCTGTAAAGAGCAACGCTGATTACTTCTCTGAGATGAAGCTCTAAGCTAGGCTGAAGGAAAAACTGGAATTCTTCAGAAACAAAACAAATATTTGTCTCATGGCCATAGCTTCGTGTCTCCTCTTAGCCCCAGAGAGGCATATTAATACAGTGAATCTAAGAGCACTGGCTTCGGGGCCAGGCAGCACTTTCCTAACTGTTGCAGGCCTCACAATCCCCAGTTGTATATAAATTGGGAGCAATGGTTTCTATCTCACAAGGCTGCCATTAGGCCTAAATTAGCTAATATATTTAAAATCCCCGGAACATGGGCTCAAAAAGTGATAGTTATTTGTATCCTAAAATAGTCTCATGGCCCCTTTCATCCTTCTGATTGGCTGGGAACCAACACAAGTCTTTGCTTGGAGACAAGCTTTGAGGATTACCTCCGATACACAACTACACTCTGAGTTTACGCATGTTTTGCTCCCTCCTATAATGAATACATTCTGGGTGTGATGTTTTTGGCATGTCACGTCCTTTGCCTACAGTGTAAAGATTAGCAATAAGCCTGCTACTTCCAAAATTCACCATGTCATCTGTCTGCTTATCCTAATCCCCCATCAGTCATCTTCGCTAGCATCACTTTCTAGCCAACCCAGGTCAAGATTATATAGTTTGAGAGCTGCCCCAGTGCTGTTGGAAATTTGTCAGCCCTGTCATTTAAAGGGTGTTAGAAAGACATTGGTGCCATCATCAAACTTTGTAGCAGTCTGTCATGCCAAAAGAATTTTTATGAGTTGGGGGTTTTTGGGGCAGGTGGGTGTTGGTTTTGGAGTTGGGGGATGAGGCTGCAGAGGTCAGACTCTCTGAAACCATAATCTCCAAATTCCTGAAGGTTTGGCAAGTTTGCCCAGAGGTGTAAGAGCCCTGCTAGCTCGTCTGGCCACGGCTGTTGTCTGACCATCCCATGACCGGCTGGGCCCGCCAGGGGCCCTGCCTTTCCCAGCATGGAAGTGTGCAGCTCTCCCCACACCCCCTGCCCCAACAATGCCAAGAGCCAGAAACAAGGGCCGGGAGTGTTAGCAGGCCCCGCTTGAGTGGCAGCTTAGAGGGCCTTCATTGTGCCTGGTGCTCCGAGAGCAGATTGTTATTCTGCAGGCATGAATCAGAGCCTGGGCAGAAGGCGCCACACTCCTGCCCCAGCAATGCCTTGCTGCTGCTGGGAAGGAGAGGGGGCTGCTGTCGGACAGAACTTTCGTGGGCCACGTTCCAAGAATTGTCCCTAGAGGGCTCATCAATAAGGGGGAAACATTTGTTTCCCGAATTTAGAACACCCTTAAATTCCATTAGTCTATTATTTCCCCCCATCTTCCCCACCACCCCTGCTGCAAAATAGCATCATTTCATTAACCCCACTCAAGTATGATTATTTTCTCACTACTTCCATTTATCATTTCTTTATGCAATGGATGCATAAAGTTTTATCAAATAAAGAGCTAAGTTGGAAACAATTCTCTCCATTGTCTGTTCAACTGTCATTCAGATAGTGCTCCCTGCTAGGTTAGCTGCTACAGATTTAGCCCAGTTGCTGGATGAATGAAGACAGTCTGTTTTCACAGACCTTTTCTAGACTAGATGCTTGTGAGGCATCAGTCCGTGCAATGACTCCCTCTTTGCTCCAGGTATGGAAGATGCAGCTCTCTGCGCTTTCTCATTGGCATGAACTCATAAATGACCACTGCTAAAAAGTCTCCTCAATTTCTCCACCAAAAGAGATGTGCTTGAACCAGGGTCACACGATTCTGGTGGTGGGATGCTTTGTAGCAATCAGAGACTGTCTGTATCTGGGCAAGTTGAATGATGGGAAGTGGTGACCAAGATATGCAAAGACCATTTGGGGGAAATTTTTGTAAAGGATCCAACATGCACATACCATCTCCTCTACTTCACCCTTTCTCCTCCCCCTCACCCTGACCCTCCAAAAGTGGAATTCATCAGCTTTGAAGGCATGAGAAACGTCAAGTGTGGGATTGTCTAGGGTGGAGTCTCCAATGTTTTCAACCCTCCTCCTCCTCTCGCGCTCACCCCCTCCCCCCCATTCTTAGCCTGGAGTGTCAAAGACACCAAAGATATTGAAACTCTTCCCCTACTGACTCAGCCTCACCACCGTGGGTGGGGATGGCAGGGAAGTGTGCATGAATTTCTCTAAGTCATTTTTCTGGTTCAAGCAAAAGGCAAAGGAAATGAAGGAATCTGATGCACAGAGCACAGACTATGAATCTCCTCTAAGACGTGTGCCCACAAGTAGGCTATCATTATTTGAGTGCGAGTATAATTAAAAATCTTTCAGCACTCCAGTCATACTTCCTGTCACAAGGACAGGATGACACACTGATCTAGGTTTAACGCTGCTGGCAATGAAGATAGAGAGGGCATCATGTGGACATACTCCCTCGTGCACGTATGTATGCATTGGCAAAAATGATCATCCCTCAACCATTCTTGAAAAATAGTACATTTTATTCATATTGTTTTTATAAGAAGCAGAATTATATATATAGTAACCTTTCACTCATGTCACAATAAACATTTTTGGAATACATAAAAGAGGATATGCATTGTCAAATGAATGGACAGATGGATGGATGGTTTCTAGAACTCCCTAAATCCACCCATATACACATTTTACTTACTTTTACTTTTTTTTTTAATCTTTATTTTTTTTTAAGTAAGCTCTACATCCATCATGGGGCTTTAACTCACGACCCCAAGATCAAAACTTGCATACTCTACCAACTGAGCCAGCCAGGTGCTCCCCTAAATCTACTCTTAAGCTCACGTACTTCACTTTTATCTTAACTCATGTACTTTATTGGCCCAATATTAGAGTAACACTGAAAATCTGCCTCAGTCAAAGGGAGTGTAATCACAAGTTGGTAGTAGATTTTTCTTTTTCCCCCCTACGCTGTATAAGGAAGATTAACATGAAGATTGGGGAAAAGAAATGGTTTGCTTCATGTAGCTTTTGCTTGGGAAATCTGATGTCTGTTTCTGATGGTCTTCTCTCCAAAATAAGTTGGATAGATGTGTATTCTTTTGAGAGAACTCATGCACCAGAGCTGTAATGCCTGAGCTTGAAAATGGAAGCTTATATCACAGGTAAGAAGTTGATGGAAGAACGTTGGTTAGATACACCACACAGCTCTAAAGGCACTTCCTTCCTCTACCAGATGGAATCCAAATCTAGACCAACGTGCTTTTTGTTCAGAATGTCGTCTCTTCAAAATATCAAAATAAGACCTCAAAATCTAGTTTTAAAAACAAGTGAACTAATCAAAGGTAGGATTTGTTTACCTGCTTCCAAAGGAAGGCATAATAACGATTCCTTCCTCAGAAGGAAAAAGACCATTTACTTACCTCTTCTACGTTACCTATTCGTTATGCCCAAATGTGTTATTCTGGAAGCAATGACTCCTACGGTTCTGTAATGTTCACTGAGGATTCGGTATTTTACGAGTTGGGAATAGGATGCTAAAAGCATGGTCCCCACCTTGAAGGAATTCACCTAATCAGGAAGAAAAAATATTGTTTGCTGGCTAGATGCGTGATTAATTATAATGATTCACAGTTTCTATTCTGAGCTCTGCCATTCTACCTTGGGTAGCCCTGGGCAAATTGTTTAAATTTCCCCATGCCTCGGTTTTCTCATCTGTAAAATAGAACTAAGACTACCAGTCTTCCTCGGCTGTTCAATGAGAATTAATTAACGTTTGAGATCCTCAGATGAAAGACTCTCTGAATGTGTATAGGGCTATTACACAAATAATAAAACTGCTTTTATGCACAGCTGGGCATGATTCACGTGAGAAGAGACAAATTCTTGTAAGCTCTATATCCTGTCAAGGCCAGAATGTATATCTGCCCCTTGATGGTGTAAACCTTAGACTATGTCCAACAGAAATATAACTTCACCCACATATGTAATTTTAAGTTTTCTAGTTGCCAAATTAAAAAATAAATAAAAATAAATAAAAATAAACAGGTAAAATAGTTTTAATAATATATTTGATTTAGCTCAATATACCTCAAAATGTTATTTCAACCTGTCATAAATATAAGCAAGTATTAATGAGCATTTTATGTTCTTTTTTTTTAATACTAAGGAATTGAAATCTGGTATATGTTTTATACTCAAAGAATATCCTGAGTTTGACTAGCCAGGTGTCCAGTGTTCCTTAGCCACTTGTGGCTAGTGGCCCTTGTATGAGAGTTCAAGTCTAGAAGTTCTCAAAGCTCCAGGTTGTAAGTGTCATCCATTGGTCCATGTGCCTCTGGTTTCTCTTAGGTGGACAGGTCAGCACAAATATGCTCCACTCTTCTCCTCTGTACTGTTGGGCTTTAGAGAGGATGCTTCTAGAAAGTCCCTGCTTCTAGTAGCTCTTAAGAGATTAGCAAGATGGTAATGGAAGACGCTCTAAAGAAAAAAATAAATCTTTCCACTTCTCTCATCCTCACAGAGGAGTGTCTTGACACATTTGGGGCAAGTTCCCTGTATTTCTTACCGTGATTGCCAGCACACACTTGGCATCCCCCAGAGAATACAAAGACTCACAGCATCACCCCTGAGACTTCACTTAAGAGCACTCAGTCAACTTTAAATGATTCCCAGTGATGTTGATGAGAGTTTGAAATAAAATAAACAAAAATATGTTTTGTTTTGTTTCATCTCGTTGGAGGGAAACTGTCACTGTTGGATTGGTTGGTTGGTTGGTTGGTTGATTGTTCTTTAAACAGAAGAGCATCAAACTATTAAGGGCCTGAACTATTGTTGATTTTAACCCTTAAATTCATTTGCTTTAGAAAAATCCTAACTCAAAAACTAAATGATTTTTCAAATCAATTTGAAATAGATAAGCCACCATGTCATCTTACATAATGGTTTGCACAGTACCAAATGCTCATGAAAAATATGCCTCATGTGGACACATTGGCCATTTCACTCTCCCCACTGATCTTTGGGAAACCCTTTTTTCCTGGCAATCTTGGTAATCTCCCCGATGCATATTGAGACCATCCTGCTTCCACCTAAATTCCAGTCTTGATTTACCCCATGAATCTGCCTCATATCCCGCACTAAGCACATTCTCTGTGACCCTCTTCAAACAAAGTGTTGCATGGTCTTGAGTCATGCCAAGCTGACTTCAGGTTATCAAATGTTTATTAAACATCTCCTGTGGGCAAAACAGGGCCTTGCAGAGCAATGTACCATAAGTATGAAGGACCTGGGCTCCAGACCCACCCATCTCAAAGCAGTAAGAGGAAATGTGCATTTTTAGAGTGAAAGGAGGGCCTACCTATGGGAGAAATGCAGCAAACTCTTCATACAAGAGTATTTTAGGTAGTTCAGGATGCTATAACAAAATAGATAGCATAGCTTACGCAACAAAACTATTTCTCACAGTTCTGGAAGCCAGAAGTCCCAGACCAAGATCCAGCAGTACCGGTTTCTACTGAGAGCTCTCTTCTCGGCTTGTAGACAGCTGCCTTCTTGCTGTGTGCTCACAGCTGTGTGGCCTTTCCTTGGTGTACGCAGAGTGAGACAGCAAGCTCTCTGGTGTCTCTTCCTATAAGGGTGTTAATCCTGTCAGGACAGTGCCCCATCCTCAAGACCTTTTCTAATCGTAATCACCTCTCCAAGACCTTTCTCTAAATACCACCACGCCTTGGGGTTAAGACTTCAATATGTGAATTTGTGGGTGGGGAGGGACATAAACATTCAGTCCTTCGCATAGGGTCTCAGACTAAAGAGACCCTACCCGGTTGGGTTGATCAGCAAATATTTAATGATGCAAGTTGCATCTGAGGTAGCTATTAAGGTGCCCTCCCTTCTGGATACTAACAGAAGTCATGCATCAAAGGCCAAATAGATGAAAAGAAGTTTATACATGAGGGCAGCTATTTCTAATCAATATGCCTGTTACTCTGACACTCTGCTCATGTGGCCTTTATTTCCCTTTCCTGAACTCCAGCCTGCATATCTCTCTGCCTTCTGGACATCTCCACCTTTAGAAACCACGAGTATCTAAAACTCAGAATCTCCAAAACAAAATTTGTTATCTTCTATCACCCAGCTTGTCCTTACTCCTGTCTTCCCAAACTTCTTTGGCGCCAACACCTTCCACTCAGCCATTCAAGCTAGAGATCAAGAGATCTCCTTCCTCACCTCTGAATCTAATCAACTACAAGTCCTATCGAATCCACTCCTTGTCTTTCTCATCCCCTTCCCCTCCTCACAATTTCCACTGCCTATACCCCAGTTCTGAGCATTGTTATCTCTCTTTTGAACTACTGAAAGATTATTATTTTTTACTGTTACCATTACTGCTACTGCTACTACTACTTAGCAGGTATTGAGAGTGTTCCATAGGGCAGTGTCCGCCCTGAGCACTTTATAGGTATTGTTGCCTTTAATCTTCACAGCTATTATAATTTGCATTTTACAGATGAGGAAACCAGGTCAACAAAGAGGCTAAGGAACTTGCCCAAAGACACAGGTGCTAAGTGGGAGAAACAGGTGGTGATTCCCAGCAGTCTGAATCCAGAACTTGCTCTCATCATGACCCTGGAGTTATTCTGATTTCTTGGCAGGGGGCTCCCTCCTTCCGGACTACTCACTTCCAATTCTTCCTCTGTACTATTGCCATAAAAATCTGTCTAAAATGCAATCTGATGTTCTCATTTCCTGACTTCAAATTCTTCAACCTCAGCTTCCATTTCCTATAGGATAAAACTCTGTGGGACACAGGGCCACAAAACCCTCCAGATCAGAGAAAGGCAGGGCCTTTTGAATCCTTTTGCTTCCCTACCTCACTCTTTTTAATCTAGCACTTCTAAATACTGGTCTCAGAACATGTCATTCCATTTCATGCCTTCAAGATGACACATGTGCTGTTCTCTCTTCACAGAATATTTTTCTTCAGTAAGGCACCACATTCCTTCCCATTCAAACGTGTGTGCATGCATCATACCCTCGCTTGAATGAAGCTTCCCCTCAAAGAAGCAAGCCAGTTAGCTAAAAAGTGACTTGCTGAAAGTGAATTCCTGAATGCTTACTTTGTCAAGTGACCAGTTTACCAAATTTATCAAAAACTTTAAACCACTTAGAAAGTTTACAACAAGGCAGCCCAGGTGGCTCAGCAGTTTAGCACTGCCTTCAGCCCGGAGAGTGATCTTGGAGTCCCGGGATTGAGTCCCACATCGGGCTCCCTGCATGGAGCCTGCTTCTCCCCCTGCCTGTGTCTCTGCCTCTCTCTCTCTCTCTCTCTCTCTCTCTGTCTCTCATGAATAAATAAATAAAATCAAAAGAAAGAAAGAAAGAAAGAAAGAAAGAAAGAAAGAAAGAAAGAAAGAAAGAAAGGAAGGAAGAAAGAAAGAAAGAAAGAAAGAAGAAAGAAAGAAAGAAAGAAAGGAAGAAAGAAAGAAAGAAAGAAAGAAAGAAAGAAAGAAAGAAGAAAGAAAGAAAGAGAAAGAAAGAAAGAAAGAGAAAGAAAGAAAGAAAGAAAGAAAGAAAGAAAGAAAGAAAGAAAGAAAGAAAGAAAGGAGAAAGTTCACAACAATTCATCTTGGATGGGATTATTTCTACAGCCTTTTTAAGATATCTGTGAGGTTACAGTTGACCAGGTTAATTAATTGATCTCAGGATCCTGACCTACAGATTTTCCCTCCTTTCTCTCTGTGATTTCTGTACCCATGTCTACACTTGACTGATTTACTTATCACCCATGTAGTAATCATTTCACATGTCTGAGATCTGTAGGATATCGTGAACTCCATAACAGGCTGGCTGTGTATTTTTAATCCTTATCCCTACACCTGGTGGAATGTGAAGTATGGTAAAGCTTCAATAAATACATTACGCTAAATCTTACCTAATAAATAAATGAGCCCTTTTACATACTACTCCCTTTCATCCATAAGGAAAATTAAAATTAAATTAAACAAACAAAACAAAATATATTTTCTAGAAAGTAGTAGTCATAGAATATATATGCTGTGAGCCTGTTCCTCACATTTTGGGGGCCCACCTAGAAAATAAATGGAGACTCGCATACAAAATATTTTGAAGTTTCAAAGGCAGTCTAACAAACTATTCAATTAAATATACTCTTTTTGTCTTGAAAAAGATAGCTTCATAACCATCTGGAAACTAGGATTAAATTTAGAATTCTCATTGGTAGCGTAGGGGTATTCAATCTTAGACCCTAGCTCTTGGTCCCTGGCCCCTGGCCTGTAGTCTACTCCTCCTTCTGCCCCAGTTCTACACTGTGAAGTAACACCCACATGCACTCACTCACTCACATTTATGTGAACATCCAGCCACCTGAGATAGCTGCCCCTCGATTCCATAGTGATGTAGCCCACTCCCTTAGGCCATAAGGCCCTGGAGGGGGCTGAGTTCTTTGGGATGAGGAATTCCCGGTACCATGTAACTGGAATCCCTTGGGCTCACAGCCATTCAACGTTATGTTGGAAATGGAAAAGTATGCATGGCATATTAAATTTTAAAAGCAGAGTTTGGAAGTTTTAAGACATATGTATGATAATCTATTTTTATGAATACGCATGCATAAAGGTACATAGAAAAAAATCTAAAAAATTATACATCGAATTTATTATGATTGTTATTATCTCCAGGTGGTGGGATCAGGTGTGATTTTTTTTTTTACTTACCTATATTTTATATGTTTCCACTATGAACATGAATTAACTTATATTATTTTTAAATAAAATTTTAATCAAAAACATTTTTTAAAGTACTTATACTGGGATAATTTCTACATGGTTTAAGTGAAACATGATATTTCTTAAAAAACCTCAGAAATTTAGTACTTCCTATCCAGGAATAGTAGAGGATTTATAAAATATACCAGAGAACTTACTGGTTAGTGAGGAAAATGCATGAAGCTATTGAGACCCCCATATTTACAGACATGCGCTCATGAAGCTATGAATGTATACATTTATACTGAGTCATATAAAAATACTCAAAGTATACAGTGCATATGTGTTCATCCCAGTGCCTGGAATTTTGTGGACAGAGAAGTGCTCTGTTCTCCACAGAGCCTGTCACTAGCTCACTGTCTGAATGTGGGCAAACCACTGTGGGCTCAGAATGGTAGAGTCGGGATATAAAACTAGTCATTAGCAAGATGGTCACAGACTCTCACAAATGACCATCTCTCTCTATTACTAACGTGGAACGGAAGGATATTATTTGTTAATATTCCAGGTAATTTTAAGAATTGTGTGTGGGGGTGGGAACACATACATATGCAAATTGCTGATGGAGCTTGGATGCTTATATGCGTAGCATTTCAATAACCTTGGATGTTGTTGGGTTTTTTCCACTGAGAGTAACCTTCTGCCTAGAGATGGAATCAGAATAATCATCATATAAATTTTCAACAATCTCAGTGAATAATAAATTGACCCAAATATTCCCAGTGTTCAAGTTATAAATTAATTCTGAACTAAGCTTCTCTGAACTCATTTTTAAGAGTTAGTTTTAAATTAGCATTTCCTGCCATTTGTAATAAATAAGTGTTACATACAAATAAGAATATGACAACATTTCTGTTTTCGGGGGATTCTATTTAGACCATAAATATTCACTCCAGGATAACTGTCTGGGAGTGAAAAAAATTCCATTCCCAAAAGAACTGCTTATTTTCACCATATTCTGAAAAATTGATCTGTTTGAAAACAAGAATGTATTATACATTCTGAAGGTTTATGCATTCTGTTATCAACTTTGTTTCTCACAATACTAAAATAGAAATATAATTGCCTTCATAAGCTACACAAACAGCAAGTGAGAAATCAAAGAAACGTTCCATGGTGAAAGAGAATTAAAAATACTGAACACATTGCCATAACATGCCACATTCACACTCAAACTTCTTGTATTTATTCATTTTATTTACTTGTCTAGGTAGTTCTCTACTGATTTTAAGGATGCATTTCAAAAGCTGAGCATTCTGACAATAGAACACATATATCCTTAGGATCAATATTGAATTTGGTAGTTGAGTTTACCAGATAGCCTCAGAAGCCTATACCTACCCCATAGCAGAATGGGCTAGCCTTGGAAATTCACCACTGAGGACATGCATTCCCAACCATGGCTCAGAAATCATTTAACTACCCTTCCTCCATGCTTTCCTGCACTTTTGGACACAAGAAGGAGGCAACGCAGTGTCTGGGGGAATGCTCTGAGCCTCCAGGGTTAGAGATGGTCTGTCTCTGTTGTTTTTCTTTGTTTGCTTAATTAACTGTGCTTTGTTTTTCTGAGTATAAAAGGAATGTATGCCTGTTGCTATGAAAATTAATAATGCAGAAGGTAAAATTTAAGAAGTCAACGTCTCCGGTGATTCTATTCAACAGCCATACTCACTGCTAACAGTTTGGTACATAATCTTCTTATGCTTTTAGTAAGTGTTGGTAACTTGCATTTTAAAAAAGTAATCATATCATATATAGTTTCCTGCCAATAAACACATAAAAAGATGTTCGATACCATTAGCCCTTAGGGAAATGCAAACCAAAATCACAGTGAAATACCATTTCACACCCACTAGAACAGCTATCTTCAGAAAGACAGATAATAAATAACAGGTACTCGTGAGGGTGCAGAGAAGTTAGGACCCTTATACACAACTGATTGGAATGGAAAGTGGTAGCCTGGCAGTTCCTCAAAAGGTTGAGATACAGTTGCCATGTGATCTAGAAATTCCATGTCTAAATTATACCCAAGAGAAATGAAAACCTATGTCCACACAAAACTTGTACACACATGTTCATAGCAGCATTTTCATGATAGCCAAAAGGTGGGAACAGCTCAAATGTCCATCAATTGATAAATGGATGAGTAAAATGTGGTATACACCCATGTAACGGAATCTCATTTGGAAATAAGAAGAAATGAAGAATTAATGTATGCTACAACATGAATTGCTATTTTAAAATCACCCTAGGGGCACCTGGTTGGCTCAGACAAGAGAGCACGGGACTCTTTGGGGTTGTAGGTTCAAGCCCCACATTGGGCGTAGAGGTAATTTAAAAATAAAATCCTTAAAAAGAAAAAAGAATCACTCTAAGAAGCCAAATACAAAAGGCTTCATATTGTGATTACATTTATATGATACATCCAGAATAGGCAAATCCATGTAGAAAGAAAATAGAGTCTGTGATTACTAGGGCTGGGAAGAGGAGGAGGAATGACGAGAGAAAAGTTAAGTCCAGACAGTTTTCTTTCAGGGTGATGAAAACGATCTAGAAATTAGCAGCAATTTATAACTCTGTGAACCATACTAGAAACCATCCAATTGTGCACTTTATTTTTTTTAATATATTTTTAAAGATTTTATTTATTTATTCATGAGAGAGAGAGAGAGGCAGAGACACAGGCAGAGGGAGAAGCAGGCACCATGCAGGGAGCCCGATGTGGGACTCGATTCCGGGTCTCCAGGATCACACCCGGGGCTGAAGGCAGTTGCTAAACCGCTAAGCCACCCAGGCTGCCCCAATTGTGCACTTTAAAAGAATGAATTTTATGCTATGTGAATTATGTATCAAAAAAGTGTTATTAAAATATATATATACTAGCTGTGTAACCTTCAACAGGTTATTTAACCTGAGTCTTAATTTCTTTTTTCTATAGGGTACTGTGTGGTTCTACTAATATGTATATCCGATATATATTTAATACTGATATATAATCACTATCATATATATAACCATTGATATATATGTATGTACATATACATCATCACCAATATATAATAAATATATTTATATCTTTATAATATTTTTAGATACCTTATATATATTTATATATAATACTGTACCTGGCACAGGACAAATTTTCTGATAATGATAGCTATGGTGCTAAATTCTTTATGCTACAGCAAACTTCCTGTGATTTGGGGGGGATATTAATTTTACAGCCTAATATTTTTCAAGATAGTTTGAGAGAATAACTGGAGCAGATAAACAGGATTCTTAAGTATCAATAATAATGATCTTCATCAGTTTTAGTTGTTACAGAGCAAACCTCCTTTTTAATGTCTTTTCTCAATTTAAAATAACTAGTCATTCTCCTCCATATAATTTCCTCATCTTATATCCTACTTATTTTTTTTTATATCCTAATTATTAAGCTCCTCTTCCATTTAGCTCTCTTCTTGATGAATAAGCCCAGATTTGTAACACTTACCTGACTGGTGATTTTACATTTACCTGCTTGGTTTCATTAATTTGTGTACTAAACCATTCTAAGAAGGCAGGGCCCGTGCCTGTTTTTGTTGAACCCTGAATCAGTGCTAGCCCAGAGCCAGACACATAGTTAGAGTTCAAGAAATAGTTGTTGAATGAATGAGTGAATGAATGGATAGATAGATAGATAGATATTATATCTTCTTAGTGAATGGTCTTCCTGTAAATGGGTGGTTCTCAGTGAGGGATGGGGTGTGGAAAGAAGGCAGACTGTCATACAGGATACAGGGTGTCATATATGAATCACCTGGGGTGATTTTTTTTTTAAGTTACCTGACACCTTCTCCCCACGGTGTAACTACCAGATCTTACAGTGTGCTGTCTGGGGCAGGAAGGTCTACTTCACCCAAAACACACCCCCTACAACCAGTCACTAGTGACAAAAATTTCACCAAAGGACACAAAACCTTCCATTCATAATCAGAGATAAAGATTAGGGTTCAAATACCTTCCACCAGTGTGATACCACTGACTAGACCAAGTGTCAACAAAGCTGACCTTTAGACCTGCCTTGACTTCGGATATGGGTATGGCAGGAAGGAAGGGGGATAAATACACGGGCTGCTGATGATCCGAAGAAGGTGTTGGAGAAGTGAAGCAAAAGCAGAGACACAGATGGGATAAGATGTTGAAGGCTTCATCTTCTTCCTAAACTTGCTAGTGTCAAGCCTACCTTCCCTAGGGCCCATTTGCTTTCTGCTCTCAGGGTAAGAAGCTCATGAAGCATACTGCCCGGGTTTAAGACCTGCCTTGGCAGTCACCATCTATCACTGGTCCACCCAGTGATGTTTTCCCATATGAGCTGGGAGGAGAGCTTCTTGTCTACTGTGTGCTTCCTTCATTCTTATTTCCCAACATATGTTAATTTTTTTAACCAGAACCCTAACTGCTAATTCATGTTCACCTTTGATCCAGTCTGTTCCCAAGAGCCTTGACTGTATGCAAATCCTATTTTTAACTTTTTAAAAAATATTTAATTTATTTATTTGGGAGACAGGGCACTAGAGAGACAGAGCAAGCACCAGTTGGGGGCAGAGGGAGAGGGAGAGGGCTCTACCGGGAGCCTGACAAGGGGCTCAATCCCATGACCAGGGATCATGACCTGAGCTGAACCGACCGAGCCACCCAGACTCCCCTATTCTTAACTTTTTAAACTATATAATATAACATACACAGTGCATAGAATATAAATGAATAGTTTAATGAATTATCATAAAGTCAATATTTATGTGACTAAAACACAGTTTATATTTACATTGCATATGTATATATTATACATATATAAAATATTACAATAATTTTATTGCATTTCAGTTAAACCACAATAGGAAGAATTTTTAAAGGAAAAACAAATAGAAATGATATATTGTAAATACCTCCAAAAGACCCTACCCATGGCCCCTGTCCAACCACAATTCCTACAACCCTCCCTAAAAGAACCATTATTCTCACTTTGATGGCATTCACTTTGCTTGCTTTTCTTTTCTCTCTTTTTTTTTAAGATGTATTTATTTATTTGTGAGAAAGTGAGAGTGGGGGGCAGGAGGAGGGTTAGAGGAAGAGAGAGAATCCTAAGGAGACTCTGCACTGAATGCAGAGCCTGATGGGACTCAGCCTCAGACAGAGACCGTGAGATCACAACCTGAGCTGAAACCAAGAGTCCGATGCCTAACCAACTACATCACCCAGGCGCCCCTTTTCTTGCTTTCCTTAATGGATTTATCACCTAAGTATGCCTCTCTAAAAAAAAACAAAACTTTAATTTTGTCAGTTTTTAAACTTTCCACAAATGGAATCATACAACATATATTTCTTCATGCTGGATTTCTTCCTCTCAACATCGTTCTTAAGATTTATCCACATTATTGCTTGTAGCTGCAATATTTTATTACATACAGTATTTATATACTTTTATTTATATACAGTATTCTAGTGAATGAATGTCCCACAATTTGTTTACACATTCTCCCGTTGATGGATACTTGGGTTGTTTCCAGTTTCGGGATATTATGAGTAATAATGCTGTGAACATTTCATGTACGTGTCTCCTGACATACAAATGCACCTATTTCTGTTGTGTGTGTGTGTGTGTGTGTGTGTGTGTGTGTGTGTGTCTCAGAGTAGGATTCTGATAACTTACCTGGTGGTATGTGTATCTTCACCTTTATTAGATAATGTCAAACTGCTTTCTGAAATGACCACCAATTTACAATCTGACCAGCAGTGTTTGAGAATTCTTTATACCTGGTACTATCAGACTTTTAGCTTATCCGGGAAGAAGCAGGATCTCATTACCATTTTAATATGCATGCCTACTCCCCCCTCTTTGGGGTACATTTTCTTTCCTACTGTTTGCTCTTCCTTAACATTTTCCTCATGATTTAATTTCTACTTACCAGCACGAATTCATTACCTATTGCCGTGGAGCAAATTATACCAAAAATTAGTGGCTTCAAACAACAAATACATATTACCTTTCACACTCATCAGTGTAGGTCAGGAATCCAGGAGTGCCTTAGCTGGGTGGTTCAGGCTCAGGATTTCTTACGAGGATGCAGTCAAGGTATTTGCCAGGGCTGCAGTCTGAAGGCTTCCCTGGGGCCAGAGGATTCACTTCTATGGTAGCTCACTCAGACACCTTACAAGTTAATGCAGCCACCATAGAGCGCTCAAGTGTCTTCATGCATGGCGGCCAACTTCTACGTGCGGGGGATCTAAGAGAGGAGCAAAGAGGCAATCACAATGCCCTTTCCGACCTGGTCTTTGAAGTCACTTCTGACATTCTGTTCCTTACAAGAGAGGCACTAAATGTAGACAATAAAGGAGAGGAGAATTAGGCTTTGTGTCTTGAAAAATGGAGCATCAAAGAACTTGTGTACATGTTTTAAAATGACCACACAACACAATTCAAAATCTCTTGACTGTCACCATCTGGCAAGCACCAAAGTAATCATTCTTTCAGGCATTAATGGGCATTAAAATTCTTGGGCAAAAGTTTGATTTAAAAAAACAAAACAGGGGGAATCCCTGGGTGGCTCTGTGGTTTAGCACCTGCCTTTGGCCCAGGGCGTGATCCTGGAGTCTTGGGATCGACTCCCACGTCAGGCTCCCTGCATGGAGCCGACTTCTCCCTCTGCCTGTGTCTCTGCCTCTCTCTCTCTCTCTCTCTCTCTCTCCCTGTGTGTGTGTGTCTCTCATGAATAAATAAAATCTTTAAAAAAAGAAAACAGAAAACATGCATAGTCTCAAAGTATCTTCTTACAAGATATTTACTAATTACAAAGGGAATCATAATGACTTTACATGGAAAAACTTAGCAAACGTGACCTTGACCAAATTATCAAAATTAACATCACAATGAGACATATCAGGTGACTTCCAATATGATGCACTGAGGACACGTAACATCATTTCTGTGGTATTCTTGCCAAAAAATGCATAACTTAAATTTAATCATGGGTAAATATCAGATAAGCTAAATCCAAGTTGACGAACATTTTACAAAATAACTGGGTAGTACTCTTCAGTAGTATCAAGGTCATGAAAGACAAAGACGGGTTGAGAAGTTGTTCCAGATTAAAAGAGATTAAGGAGACTAAGGAGATATAAAAACAAAATGTGATCTTGGACCAGAAAAAAAGCATATTAATCAGAAATTGGCAAAATTTGAATTAAGTATAGTAGGCTAGTTTAAAGTGCTATGTTGATGTCCTCATTTTCATAATTGTACTGTGGTTATATAAGATGTTAACATTTGAGGAATCTGGGTGAACAGTATATAGGAATTCCTTGTTCTAGTTTTGTAAACCTTTAGTAAATCAATGAAAACAAAAAATAAAAATTATTGTAAAAATATGTATCTTAATTAAAGGATCAATAAAAAGATATGAGTGATATAGTCACATCAGAAGCTCACTAGTCTCAGGGACACCTGGGTGGCTCAGTGGTTGAGCATCTACCTTCAACTCCGGTCGTTATCTCGGGGTCCCTGGGATCGAGTCCCACATCAGGCTTCCCATGGGGAACCTGCTTCTCCCTCTGCCTATGTCTCTGCCTCTCTCTGTGTGTTTCTCAGGAATAAATAAATAAAATCTTAGAGAAAAAAAAATAAGTTCACTAGTCTCTAATAGGAATAGCTGCTGAGAAGAACTGCAACAGTTTTCTGTATGAATTCCATTTCTTCCTGCTTCAAGTCCTAGTGACTAGGCCTTTCTGGTGATATCTGCAATAGCAGTTCATCTAAAACAGCTAGACGGTATATGGTCATGTCAATCTCCTACTTAAACCCTATCAAGGGCTTCTCATATCTTAAAAGAAATCCATCTTTCCTAGCAAGGCATCCTCACAGAAATCCTTGGCCATAGCTAAGAGAACACATTCTCAGAAGATATGCAATGGTTTCTCACTTCTGGATCTTTGCATTTGCTATTCCCTCTTCTTCACTGGGAAAGTTCTGATTTTTCTTGGAGATTAGCTTCCAAATATCTGTTTTTCTGTCTTTTTAGGGACCCTTTTCTCTCCAAATGCAGTTAATTGTTATCTCCTGCCTCTATGGCATTTTGTAAGGGATCTCCCTTGTAGGATCTGTTGTACTCTGTTGTACATAGGTGCTTGTATATCTGTTGTTGTTGCTTTTCTGGGTACTGTTAGCTTCTAGAGAGTCAAATCAAGCTCTGTTCATTCTCAGCATCGTCATAGTAACAAACCAATGGTAGACATATTATTTATTGCAATGTGAAAAAAACAAAATTAAAGCCACTTAAAGCAATAAATATGTAAGTCCAAGAGCAGTGTAGAAGGATGGATTCTGTCTCAGGTTCTCCTAAGGCCCAAATCAAGGTGTTAGGCAGGGCGGCAATCATCCAAAGGCTTGACTAGGGCTGTTGGATCTGCTTCGGGGATGGCTTATTCACATAACTCTTGACAAAAGGCCTCAGTTCTTGTCCATCTGTTGACAGAAGGCCTCAGTTTCACCGCATGGGACTCTTCATAGGTCACTGACTGTCCTCATGACATGGCAGCTGGCTTCTTCCAGAACAAGTGATCCAAGAGAGAAAGGAAGGCAGAAGCCACAATTTTTTTTCAATAAACTATCTCAGAAGTTACATATCAGCACACAAAGCTACCCTGGTAAGGTGGAAGAGCACCATACAGAGCACGCATACCAGGAGGCAGGAATCATTGGGAGCCATCTTAGGGGTTGAAAAACATAGTAGGCACTTATTCAATGTCTAAATGGATGAATGAATGAATGAATGAATGAATGAACCACCTCTGGACCATATCCCAAAGCACTTACTGATTAAACAACCAAAACGAACTTACGTATCTTAAGGCAGTCTCAACTATAATAGTCTCCCAAGACACTGACCAGGACCACAAAAAGCACTTGAGAGAGGTTCCCAATGCATTATTCACCCACTCTCCTAATTGAAGGATCTTATTATCATTTTTCAGGAATATGGACTCAGATCAGGAAAGGCAGAGCGATTGACCTGAGGTCACTACAAAGGTCAGATGACCCAATAGTAGACTCCCTGTCCACTGAAGAGTTTTAGATGAGCACACCTTCTGGATGGTGTTGAGCTGTTTAGAATGCTGAGTCTTGGGATCCCTGGGTGGCTCAGTAGTTGAGAGACTCCCTTTGGCTCAGGGCATGACCCTGGGGTCCCGGGATCGAGTCCCACACTGGGCTCCCTGCATGGAGCCTGCTTCTCCCTCTGCCTGTGTCTCTGCCTCTCTTTCTGTGTCTCTCATGAATAAATAAATAAAATCTTTAATAAAAAAAAAAAAGAATGCTGAGTCTTCTCCTATTTTCATTAAAGAGAGGTTCATATGTGCAAGGGATGGCCAGCTCACAGACATCAAAATGTTAAGATTTTCCCTTTCCTAATTTTGGTATGAGACACACTTTTCCATTACGTCCTAATCTTTGGTATAAAAGCAGAACAAATAACTGGCCATTTCTGCAAATTTTTATTGAAGATTCTCATATTACTTACTAGCTGTGTACTTCTGAGAAGGATTCACAGCCTTATACCTTCATGTTGTCTTTCTGTATGACTAGTTCCCTGTATGGACTGTCCTTCCCTTCACTTTTATATCAACCTATTCTAATTCTACTAGTTCTTCTAGTTCCAGCCAAGAATCTGCTCCTACAAGAAGTTTCCCTGATCATTCCCTCCAGGGAGTTCACTTCCTAATTGGACCAACCCTATCCTACAATTTGTTTCACTCTTAGCCTTTGAGTCTGTTCTTTAAGCATTTAGGTATATGCAGGATGTGTCATACATATTTTAATCTCTACTTCCCCAAAATAAAATATTCTTTTTTTCCATAATAAATAGTCTTTAAATGAACAAATAGATACATTGGATATCCTTTACTAGAATAACATTTAAGAAGAACTCTTTACTTTTGAAAACTTGAAGGTAAATACTTTTGCAATACTCAAACTCCTTTTCAATCTTTTGTTTGTTTTTTAGTTTCTGTTGGCTTTTTGTTGTGATTTCAGGTTTTTTAAATTATTACACCCTTGAAGGCAGGACATTGATACTGTAAAAGTAATGGGTTACACATGTGCCTTGTTGATGCCTTTCCCCTTTAACAAAATTAAGTTTGCTGATCACATTCATTTCTAAAGCCTTCTGAAAATGTGTGTCATGCTTATGGGTGGCCACATTCCACAGAACTGAATATGTGCTACGAAAGGAGAGGAGGCTTGGGGGTGGGGAGGAAACCCTTACAAGGCAAGAGAACTGAGCATGTGCGAGTTTCTGTACTAACCAAAGGAGGGCAGGGAAGTGCAGTTTTGGAAATATCAAGAAGGCAAACAGAAAAGGAATTTAAGGGAGAGAGGGGAGTCTGACCACATTCAGGAGATCACCCAGGATCCACAAATGGAGAGAGTGCATCAAAGAAGGAAGCCTCTTCATCAGAGCACTGCTGACTCTCAGGACCTTTCTGGCATCTCTTTAGCAGGTTCCATCCTTTGGGGATGCCCAGACCAAGATACTATTCCTCACACTCAGTGACTCCTGAGATCCCAGCCCTTTACCTGACATACTATTGGTCGCCCTGCATCAGAATTGCAGTGTGGGAGGGTGGAGTCCAATGGAAGACTTCTGGCTCTGCTTGCTACCTAGAAGCTGGCAGGTTACCTAATGGCCTGTAGCCTCAGTTTTCTCATCTATAAATTGGGGTTAATAATTCCTATAGTGCAGATATTTTTGTGGATCACAGGTATCACAGGATTATTATAAAGATTACATATCAGTAGATGATAAATAGTAACTATGAAAAGCAGTCTTGTCTTGCATGGTGGTTAAAAGCATGGAGTCTGGGTCTGGATTGTCTGGGTTTGAATCCTTTTTTAATTACCTACTCTCTGTATAACTTACTTTCTGTGATTCACTTTCCGAATCTATCAATGGGGATAATAGTGCAGCCAGTATCTCACAGAGCTGATGAGAGGATACAATGGTTACAGTACAGTGCCTGTCACATGAAAGGTATTCAGTAGGTGGAAGTAGTAGTAGTAGCAGCCGCAGCAGCAGCAGCAGCAGCAGCAGCAGCAGTAGTAGTTGTTGTTGTTGTTTTGATTTAAAAAGATGTAGTGGAGGGCAAAGGTTAAGACTGTGTGCTCTAGTGCTGAACTAGCTGGCTTCCGATCCTTGTTCTACTCTTTACCAGTTGTATGATCCCAGAGTCTCCATTCTCTCATCTGTAAATTGGGGATAATAGTATCTTCTTCATAAAGATGAAATAAATTCATATGTATGAAGCTGATGCACAGTAAACAATAAATATTAGTCATTAGTCCTATAAATTCCAATCACCCATAGCTCCAGTTTTTGTGCATTTCTGTGGGTTGTGGTAAAGCTTGACATTTTGTACAATTAAATAAACTTAAAGTTTATGTATTCTGTGGTAATTAACCTGAACTACCAGTTCCCTTGGAAATAAGCCAGGTTTTTAACCATAAAAGGTTTTCAACTGGGTCCCAGCTGACCATCTTTTCAGGGTCTATGTGTATAGCAGATGGTGAGCTGCATTTTCAAAACTGTTCTCTCCAAAGAGAAGACTGTAAAGTTCTCAGAAAAATGAAATGCCCTCATTACAAGAGAGTGCCATTGTCTCTGCTCCCTCACCCCATACCTTAATGACTGGCATCGTGAAGTCCCACATAAAGGGAAGAGACCTCATCATTAGGCGTGTTGGCGAATCTACAGACTGTGATTTTCAATGACACACCAAAAGCCAGCCACTTCAACCCGCATTTTTACTTTGCTCTCCGGCTGCACTGCAGTCACAGTACAAGTCATTCGCTCAGATGCCGGAAAGGCTGACACTCCAGGAAACTTTTTTTTCATTTCTTCAGCCAATGATCTTGCAGCCCAGTGATGTCACCCAACAATTATGCAATATGACTTAACTGTTGGATAGGTGACAGGAATTCCACTGACACCAAGATCACAATGAAACTGCTTAGCTGCTAAATTAGTCATATTGTACGTTACCGATAAGTCACTTTTAAACTGATTAACTGCCAGTTCAAATAGCACTATTGTCTAGTTAGGGAAGTCGGGGCCCCATCACTCATAGTTTAAATGATTACATCCAGTGACTCTAGCATCTGAATCATGCAAATGAAGTGGTTATCGAACTTCATAACAGCACAGGCCACTTGAAAAGGGACACAGTGTGAAAAGGAAACACTTTCTATCTTCCATTTTTAAGGGAAAATTTGTACAATATTTTCTGGACTGTAGCCTCCAATTAGTCATTCCAACCGCTTGATGATTTTCCAAATCCAAATAGCATGAGAATAGGATCCTGTTTCTCAGCGAAGACAGGGATTATTTAGCATTGTTTTTTTCTTTCTTCCACAAGTTGGCCTCTGTCCTACAATTCAACTACACTGTGAAAGGGGACTTTTTACTGACCGCAAACCACGAGGTGGATATCACTTATTCCATAATATCCATTGTTAAAATAATGCTTAAAGGTTCCCATTTAAAAAGTATTACATGTGTGTTTGAAAAAATTTAGGAAATACTGAAAAGTACAAAAAGGAAGGAAAGCCCCCCACAATCTGATCCTTCTCCCAAAAAATCATAACTAAAACTTTGTCAATTTCTCCCACTCTCAATAAAGAATGAATATAGCAGCCTAGCAAACTTTTGTCAGGGAGCGTGGTGGATGCTGGGCATAGAAAGATAAATAAGATTCCAACTGTCTCCCTTAAGAAGCGCACAGCTTAATGTAAGGGGGTATTTGAACACAAAAGAGGCATTTAGTACAGGCTGGAGAGAACAGAATGTGGAGTGGAGGAGATGGAAGGGATTATCGGAGCAGATTAGAGAAATCCTAGAGCAGGGCTACTCAAAGTGTGGTCCGCAAGGTGACACCAGATCTTACAAGCTACCTACAGAAACAGAAAGAAAGTATTTAAAACTTCTGGAACATTTTGACAGGGTGATTGTCTTTTGCATCTAAAAATAACTTTTTAAATTGGACTGGTGTTTTGTACGTCTTTTTTTAATTTAACTTCTGTTGTATTTATTTTTATTGTATTTTCAAAAAAAGCAGTCTACAACGGATTCAAAATTAAAAATGAAAAGCTCCCCTGTCACTATAAAAAACCACTGTCTTCAGGGACACAATAGCTTAGCTAAGTGTAGGGTAACCAACCGTCCTGGTTTGCACTAAACCTGGCAAAGTCCCAGGTTTAACCAGGATGAGTTGGCCACCCTACAAGTGTTTTAATTCCAAGAAAAAGTTAACTCCATGGGAGGATAGATCAGACGAAGGGGAAACAATCCTCAAAGAAACAAAAGAAGAAAATTTCTCTGAGCTGAAGAGAGATTTTACTCTTCAGGTCAAGAATTCACCAACAGCAAGATAGGATCATTGAAAAGGGAGTCACAGTCAGCTACATCCTGATGCACTTTGTAAATTTCAAGGATCAAGAGGAGAAAAATCGCATGAGATGACACACACAGCAAAATAAAATGAACAAAATAAATTAGTAAGATGGTAAAGCACAATATTTATAATATTACGTTCCTTTAACATAAAGATATTTGCTTCAGCTTCCTAAGAGAGAAAATAATGTCCTTTATATACAAATATAATAATGAGGATAATAAACTGGAGATAGAAAACCATGCTATGAAAAAGGAAATGCCAACATGGTTACGCCTTTAACATAATTTATATGATTTGGCATGAAATTTGGCTCTATGCTTCCTGGTTGGTGATGAAAAGGTTAGGACTCACAGTCATTAAAACTGCCATAACTATGATGAAGGAAGAATTATATATCAGACTCTCAGTCAGACATTATTTCCTGGCACTGAAATGTAAAACAAATTCTCTGAAGGAGTTTAGTAGTAGGGATCATCAAGTGGTATGATAGACACTGTCCTCAATAGCATTTCTATAGCAAACATAGGAACATATTTCACATATGTTTCTTATAAGGATCCTCATTACTGTCAGTACAGGGTTTCAAGATAGAAATATATGCGACAGGGGGCAGCCCAGGTGGCTCAGTAGTTTAGCGCCACCTTCAAGCCAGGGTTTGATCCTGGAGACCCGGGATCGAGTCCAATGTCGGGCTCCCTGCATGGAGCCTGCTTCTCCCTCTGTCTGTGTCTCTGCCTCTCTCTCAGTGTGTCTCTCATGAATAAATAAATAAAATTTTTTAAAAAAGAAATATATGTGATAGTCCAAACACCTTATTTGATCCAAGGATAGAACTCAGAATACCCTAGAGAAGATGAATAATATGTCCCTTAGTGGTCTCCAAATATTTTTTCTTTCAGCCAGACTGATGTGATAACATAATTTAAGGTCTTATACTATCAAAAAAGAAGTTACTCTGGTGATTTTGTCTTTGATTGAAGGAATATAATAACTCCAGTTACAAAGGAAATACAGTTAGACTTTGTGTACCTAGCCTTGTCAGCACTCTGATATTAATATTAATTAATTATTAAATGGACATCAAATCTGTATGAGATGAAGCTATTATGCTTCACAGAATAAATATTATTTTAGTCGACATAAATAGCATTAATACTGATTAGTTTTACTTCTCTGGCACTCTCAAAAACTCTAATAAATATTGTAACACTTCCATTCATATGAATGGATTTGTCAAAATATTGTTCTAATATCCAGTCTTAATAATTTTAAGGTAGAAAAGCTTCTTTCACATGCCATCTATTTGAGTGAAAATCAGTTTGCAAATCAAGTATGTACATTTTGATCATTTTTTGTAGAATATATATTTGTATAAACACAGTACTAATAAATGCATAAGTACAGAAAAAAATTCACGAGATGTGATAAAAATGTTAATCCTGCTTACCTCTGGGTGTCAGAATTTGAGTGACTTTTATTTTCTTATTTTACTTGTCCCTTGGCTCAAATAACTTGTATTATCTCTGCATGAAGAAAGATTAGTATTGTTTTATTTAACTGCATGTAAAGGTGGAAGCAAGAGAGGTCTCTACATCATCCCTGAAGCACATCACCCAGGTGATCTTTCTGCACCATCTACCTCTTGCATCACAGTTGCCCTTTAATGGCTTTCATGATGATTGCCAAGGTTGGGTAGTTTGAGAAATCATGCAATTAGGGTTAGAGACAATCCCCAATTTTGCCTTAATAGCAGCTAGGTGATGTTGGGCATATTTTTACACTTTTGATTTTCTGGTTCCTCATTTTCAAGATTAAGACTGGACTGTTGTGAGCATAAAATGAAATCACTAATACATACTAAAGCCCCTGGAACAAAATAAATATTGCATAAATGTTGCAATAAATATTGCATCTAATTTACTCGCTCCATTCCTAAAAGGATTTGCCCTGTTTCTATAGACGCCAGTTCTCTTCCCTGCAGTATCCTCATGTAAACCTGGTTTACGTGTTGGAAAGTGTTGGAAAATTAAGCCCACAGTCTCTCTGTTCCCAAGTTCACTAGTTAGGAGTCGTGAAAGGGAGAAAAAGGAAGATCTACTGAGTATCAGGCACTGTTATGTGTGTTACTTTGCTTAAGGAAGGCTCTATATTTTCCTTTTTCACTTAAACATCTGTGAAGACTCAAGTTTTTTTCCTTATTATTAATGCATTCACCTCTGGAGAACTATGTTACATTATATCATCATTCACCCTAAAACAATTTCTTTCCTCCTGTTTTCATCTTCATAGACTCCTAGTGTTGACACAGAAGTGTAGCTGGTTATGTCATTGTCACAGGTCACATTTTCAGAACTTCACATCACAGTGTTTGGGACCCCAGAAATGAAAATGATGTTTTCCTATCACTTCATCTACATGTCAAAATGTCTCAAATCTTTATTTCTTACATCAGTTTGTAATCGGTCTCTCTAACCTATGTTAAGCATGCTTTCCTTAAATGAGCCTTACTTGATATGGAGAAAAGGAGACAGAAGGATAATGAAATGGATATCTCTAATTATCAGGCCCCAGTTGGGAAAATGTGACTAGGTTTATCCTTCTAAAAAGAACTGACTCTCATCACATTTATAATGCAAAAAAAGCATTCCAATACAAGAATGTTTCTGGGTCTCTGACAACTTGTTCTCATTATAACTTTGTATTTCAGACAGAGAGAGTTAAGCAATTGTAGGGAGGCCTGAGAGACTTGGGAATGGGGCCTTCCTTCCTAATGATCTATTTCAGTTGAATTGCACATCGATTGCACAACAAAGGCTTCTATTTTCCTACTTTTTTTCTTTATCATGTGTCAATTATGCCTTTTTCCTTCACTCTCTTAAAACTTCACCCTTTCTCTTCTCTTATGCTTTTGTGTCTGTGACATAAAAACTCTAAGAAGGCAAATTGCTAACTGTATACCTCAAAGTCTCAACTACGTATGATATAATTAGCCCCATAAACATGACCTGCATCTCTTCTTCTGAAAACTTTCCTAGCAATTTATCTACTAAAGCTTGGATTTTCTACAAACACATTTCCTAGGAAATGTCCCCAGATGGCATGTGATCTTTCCATTTTAGACAAGCTGCCTTGATCGGGTGTCACCCAACTGACCTGCTTTTCTCTACCTTTATTCTCAACACAATGTTGTCTCAACAGACTATCCTCTAAGTCCTGGTTTTTCTTCACTGACTTCCATTCTCAGCCCTATCCATACACCACCACACCTGCCACGTGCACTCATTGCTAGCATCCTCTTTATTCCCTCACGATTCTCACAGGGTCTCGGAGTGACCTTGAAACTCCCTAATCATTTCCCCAGTGTTCTCCTCCAATACTTTGGCTATATGGAGCTTGGCTTCAGGTTTGTTACCACCTTAATTCCTTTTTTAATTTCCAGTTGGCTGAGAGCCAGCCCTTGGCCCTCTTCCCCATAATCACCTTGCATATTACCAATCCAGGTCATCCTTTTCTTCATATTTCTCTTTGATCAAAAGAGTAAACCCAACCCAAAGCAGAGAGGATAGGTAACAGAGGAAGAAATCAGTGAGGGCTTGGGATGCTCTTAGATCGCAGATCATAAAGCAGAGTAATCCTTGATGGCATCTAGTCCAATTCTGCCATTTTACAGATGACAGTGCTGGGACCTCAGAGTCCAATGTTATAGACCATTCATCTGAATCCAGACCAGAGCTACTGGGAAGAGCATTTCCAAGTGATTATAATAATTAACTTTGGAGTCATATACACTTGGGTTCAAATCCAAAGCTATGTGCCCTTGTACAATTAATTTAAACCCTCTAATCCATGATACTCTTACTATTAAAAAGGGGATGATAACACCTACCTTGCTGGATTATGAAGCTGGATATACAGTCATTATTAATTATTAACTAGAATCCAGCTCCGTTGAATTTTAGCCTAATGCTCTGTATAAGATAATGCTGTTACTATGGTTCTAGTGCCAATCTTTCAAGATTCTATATTTAATCTTTACTAATGATGGTGTGACTTTGAGCAATTTATGTACAAAACTGAAAATAAATTGATTAATCAGTTGATTAATCCACAATGTAAAGCTAATAATAATAATACCTAGTGTACAGGAGGTTGTGAGGATTAAACAGATAATCCTTATAAATATAGCATTCTACACGGTGACTGGCATGTGGGAAACAACAAGACATTGAAATGCTCTAGGTAGTCCCAAATGCCCAGAGTGAATTCATGAATGGTCAGGATAATCTCCTGCCACATGCCCTCAGAAACAGATCCAGGGTTATATATTTGGTTCTCTTTGGCCCACAGCACCCATATTCATTCATTCAAGCTGGCCCTCAAACAACAGGTAGCACTAGAGCTGTGGAAATGGAAGAAAAGATGGTTTCCACCCAAGAAATGACTGTGAACAAAGAAGAAAAAGGGCAAGGTATGCTGGGGGTCTCTCACACATGAATTAATTTGGTTTCAGAGGCTTCAAATTGGCTTCCCTACCTATAGTCTCATGCCATTCTATCCAGCATCCCTGCAGCTGCCAGAAATAAAATACTAATTTCAACGTGATTATAATCCTTCCAATTTTACTGCTCCCCATCACATTCAGAATAAAGTCCTAGCTCCTTAGCACAGTCCTTTAGCCCCGTCCCTATCTCTTTCTACCAGCCTTGCCATCTTCAATTCCACTACTCTGCCACTGCCCTCCCTGACTGCACATATCTGAGTTATCTAACTCACCTTCAGCCCTGTGCATGGGCTGTATCCTTGGCCATAAACATTATATGTCCTACTTGGCCTTCAAGAGTCAATTCGGAGGTTGCCTGTGGGGAGTCTTCTATGATACCCTTTGCCCATCCCAGCCCTTATGCCCAAGAGCAGCATCCCTCCTTAGAGGTCCCAGAGCAGCCTACATGAACCTCAAGCACAACTGGGAACATAGAGGATTCTGTGTTTGTATCTCCCTCCCTCTAGAATGTACATTCCTTGACCGCAGATCCCGGACCCATTATGTGTCAGGGCACAGGTGTAGGAATTAAGAATGCAAAGAACAAGCAAGAGAAAGTCCCTGATGTCTCTGAGCTCATGGCCCAGTGGGTTAAAACAGACAATTAACAAAGTTAAGTGCAACAATAAATATTTTTAGATAGGGACAAGAGCTGTGAAGATAACAAAATGGCATAATATGCTAAAATGTGGTAAGAGAGGGGAAGAACAACATAAGATAAAGTGGCCTAATCGCGGCATTTGAGTAATAAACTGATGAGAGGCCAGTCATGTCAAGGAATATGAAGGATGAGATTATTCCAGGCTAAAGGAAAAAAGTAAGAGCTCAAAATGCTTTTGGAAGGAAGGGATTGGTTGGGATGTAAAGGAGATTCAAACTCCTCTTGTTTGGGAACTGGAATTATACGAACTTTTCAGTTCGGGAGTATAAGACAGAGAAAAGCACCAAAATGATCAAGTCCATTTTAGACTTGGGGCCTTTAAGGGTTGGGGGGCAGTGGGGGTGAACTGGGAAGAACAGGTAAATGAAGAAGCTTTCTGTAAAACAAGATTTCCTGAAGAATGTTCCAGAAATGCCAGACTAGATCCCAGGTCACCTTCAAGTCTTTTGGGGAAATATTGCTCCTCCTAGCACTACTCTCCCAACCCTCATCCCCCAACCACTGGGGCACTCATAATGTACCTTAGCATATTAAGGTCTCTGAATAATTCAGCATTTTGAAAAACTGGTTAATTTTGATTTCCCAATTAGTTTGACCATTGTACGTGTTTGTACGTGTTTTATTTTGTTTTGCTTTGTTTGAACACAGCAATGCTTAAGTCCTGAGAACCAGGACTTCAGGAAGCTCTGGTCTAAATCACTCTCCATAGCTCACAAGCCTTGCAGTGGTAATTTCTAGCTTCCAATTCCATTTTGTTCAGGGATAAATAAGGAGATAGGATTCTTTAGAAGATAAAATAGTTTGGTTTGCAAGTATAAAGATAAAAGAGTACATGAGTTACAACAAATCTAATTCACAAATTTATTCACCTTAAAATAATTTCAACAAAATTAAAAATGATTAATAGGTGTAATGATAAATATATGTGACTATAAACTAATGTAAATGCTACAGAAAAACAAGAAGTTTATTGCTAAAGGTTAAAATTCAATTTAAATGCATTTTTATGCACTGCAGATTAGTCAGATTTTTTAAATTAAAATTAATGGTTTTTGCTCAACCAAACGCAAAAAAAAATATCACAAATCCAGCTTGGTTATTTTGATTACAACTATTTTATTTTATTTTTTAAAAAATTTTATTATTTGACAGGGAATGTGAGAGTGAGAAGAAGCACAAGCTGCGGAAGAGGCAGGGGGAGAGGGAGAAGCAGATCCCTTTTCTGAGCAGGGAACTCAGTGTGAGGCCTGATCCCAAGATCCCAAGAACGGGACCCGAGCTGAAGGCAGATGCCCAACCGACTGAGCCACCCAGACACCCCTGATTACAACCATTTTAAATGGCAAAAACTATCAAGCATACTCTAAGATTATGTTTTAAAAATCAGATACATGAAATCAGATTTCATAAGAATATAAATAGAGGGGAAAAAAAACCATGTCAAAGGCTAATTAATACCACTGATACTCTTTCAGTAACTAAAAATAAGATTAATAGCAATTTCCTCCAATACCATTTTATAATATATTTAATGTCCATTGAAAAATTGGCATTCTTTCCTGATTAATGTATTTTCATAAACTATGCAAAATGGTTGTTCTAACCATATGAAAATGTCAAATTTTAATCATAAAGTTCACATATATATCGTGAGCATATACAAAACCCACTTCCTTTTTTAATTCCCTTGTTTTTTTAGATTTTTATTTGACATAGAGAGCGAGCAAGTGAGCACAAGCAGGGGGAACAGCAGAGGGAGAAGGAGAAGCAGACTCCCCACTGAGCAGGAAGCTCAATGCAGGGCTCTATCCCGGGATCCTGGGATCATGACCAGAGTCAAAGGCACATGCTTAACCTACTGAGCCACCCAGGCACCCCCAAAACCCACTTCCTAACTAAGTTTTAATTATAGCCATCTTTGTCAAATAACTCTTCACAAGTTTCCATTTTTCTAAAACCTTTACAATTATGAGTCATATCAAATAAAGTGGAGACCTCAAAATAAGTTACTGGGGAAATGAATGCTAATAGTGAAATAACCAAAAATGCTAATAGTATTTATGTATTTTCAAACCAAGTTTCTTCTGGTAAATATCACATAATTTGTTACATTTCCAAACTGGTTATCAAAATGTGAAACACTAGCTTAATTATTCAGCTGATTAATGTACAGCTAATAGAATAACAATGTCATTGTTAATTAGAATTAACCTAAACCTCCCAAATTATTGCTTTATACAAGCCTTAAGTCAAAATTCACTTTTTAGGGATGCCTGGGTGGCTCAGTGGCTGAGTGTCTGCCTTTGGCTCCGGGTGTGATCCTGGGTCAGGAGATCGAGTCCCGGATTGCGCTCCCCACAGGGAGCCTGCTTCTCCCTCTTCCTGTGTCTCTGCCTCTCTCTGTGTCTCTCATAAATAAATGAATAAAATATTCTTTAAAAAATTCACTTTTTAAAGTCTACCTTTTGTTTGTCTCTTAACGGTCAATTCAAAATTATAACTAAGAATTTTTATCATATTTTAACACACATGGCTGTTTTTAGCATCTCAGTATTTATTCTTTATAGGATAAAGTGCTTTAGCACTCTGCAGTAATTTTTCTTTTTTTTTTTTTTTTTTTTGGCAGTTACTCGGGTCTCATGTTAAAGAAGAATATATACAAGAAAATACTCATTTAAAATGCTTTCTCAATTAGTTAAATAGTACCTCTCCGTTCATACGGTGAAATATCATAGGTTTACATAAAAGACATGTTGTGTGGAAAGGAATTTTTTAATAAGTGACACTGGGTCAATCAGCTACACATGTGAAAAAAAATCTTGATCGTCTACCACAAACTACATATAAAAATAAACTTTAGATATATTATAGACCTAAATGTGAAAGGTAAAATATGTGACTTTCAGAAAAAACATAAGAGAATATCTTCATGGCCTTAAAATAGGCCAAGATTTCTCAAACAGGACATAGAAATTACTAATCATAAAAAAGTGATAAATTTCGACTACATTAAATATAAGAACTTGCCTTCCATGAAAAGTCACCATTAGGAGGCAAGCCATAGAATGGGAGAATATATTTGTACTACATATCTGACAAAGGACTCATTCAAAGATATCAAGAACTTCTACAGGTCAATACAAAAAAAGCAGACAACTCAAGAGAAAAATAAGCAAAAGATTTGAATAGACATTTCACAAAACAGTGCATCCAAATGACCAGTAAATACGTGCAATGAAAATTAAAACCACAATGAGGTACCACTACCCACCCATCCAAACGACCAAAATTGTCCTGTATTTCTTTAAGTGAACATATCATCATGGTAATAAAAACGACAAATATTATCTACAAGCTTCTGTAGAGTTTATCCAAAAAAAGATAAACATATACATAGGCCTTATCAGTGTACATAAAAGAAGAGCTTCAACAGATTATCTTCAATGGTCTGGCCTTTTTAAACTGAGAATCCCAAGTGTTGGCAAGAATGAGAAACAAGTGGAACCCTTAAACATACGTTGCTGGTGAGAGCCTGAAATTGGTATGGCCACTTGAGAACTGTTCAGCATCATCTAGTAATGCTAACCATATGCCTACCATACAACCCAACAATCCATTTTCTAGGAGAGAAAGGAGTATGTATGTCTGCTAGAAGATTTGTTGCATAGTATTTCACCACAAAGTATTTAACCATTCTATTTTCCATGTGCATTTGTGGTGTTGGCCTCTCCTGAGCTATTATGAATGGTGCTGCTCTGAACATAAGGATGAGAGAAGCTAGACAAAAAAACAAAAGTGAAAAATACATACTATAGTCTTTATAAATATTTTATAACAGATCATCCATTTTATAAATATACTGTTTGTATAAAGTTCAAAATCAGGGGCGGGGAAGCATCTATGCTTTAGAAGGTGGGCTAGTGGGAAGACCTGAGATGGAGCACAGTGCCTAGAAGGGGGCATGGGGGAGGCTTTTGGAAAGCTGGCGCGTCCTGTTTCTGGGGTGCCTCTTTTGCACGTGTTGGTTATGTGGGTGCATTCGCTTTGTTAACATTTGTCAAACTGCTCACAGTTTGTGTATTTGCACTTTTGTGTTACACTGCAACCAAATCCATACTTTAAAAATTCTGTTACGTAGATGCAATGAAACGCCGGGACACCTGCACCCCGATGTTTATAGCAGCAATGTCCACAATAGCCAAACTGTGGAAGGAGCCTCGGTGTCCATCGAAAGATGAATGGATAAAGAAGCTGTGGTCTATGTATACAATGGAATATTCCTCAGCCATTAGAAACGACAAATACCCACCATTTGCTTCGACGTGGATGGAACTGGAGGATATTATGCTGAGTGAAATAAGTCAATCGGAGAAGCACAAACATTATATGGTCTCATTCATTTGGGGAATATAAGTAATAGTGAAAGGGAATAAAGGGGAAAGGAGAAAAAATAAGTGGGAAATATCAGAAAGGGAGACAGAACATGGAAGACTCCTAACTCTGGGAAACGAACTAGGGGTGGTGGAAGGGAAGGAGAGTGGGGGGGTGGGGGGTGGGGGTGACTGGGTGGCAGGCACTGAGGGAGGCACTTGATGGGATGAGCACTGGGTGTTATTCTGTATGTTGGCAAATTGAACACCAATAAAAAATAAATTTATTATTAAAAAAAATTCTGTTACGTACCCAGGCATGTGTCTGGAGTACAGTGTTAAATAAGAGGGATGTAGGCTAAAATGAACACCATGGTCCCTACTGGGAGAGGAAGAGAGCGAGAAGTGGGTATATGTATCCATCCAGCAGGTGGACCAGATACACACCAAATAGTAACAGCAATTCTCTGAGCTTTCGACCCTTTCTTTTCTTTTCTTTTCTTTTTCCTTTTTTTTTTTTTTTGGTACTTTTTCTGGATTTCCTTAGGCGGCCAGATTACACAAAAAGGTAAAAAGGTAAATGTTATATATAGGCTCCTGCCAGGATTTAGACAAAAAGAATAAACCAATGTTATCAACACACAGGCTTTGTCTATAGAGGCAAAAGAAAGAATTTTAAGCAATTATCTTCAATGGCCTGGAAAATTGAGTTAAAACATCAGCCTGATATGAAATACATATTATGCAGAATATTATTGAGGAGCTGTGAAGGAAACTTGGAAAATATGGTCAACAGATGACTGTCTCTTCAATGTCAGGATCTTCTTGCTTTACGAAGCATCTGAAAAATTGCCTTATTTTGCCTCCCACATCCTAGCATATCAGTAACTCACCTACCATTTAGACATTTTAAATACCTCATCAGAAGTCTCATGAAATGCATTTTAATTAAATAAGGCACAGGATAATCCAGCTTTCTTCTGAATAAGAAGCAAATCAACAAGTAAATATTTTCTCTTTCTCCCTCTTTGGCTGCCTCCCCTCCCACTTCTCTTCCTCCTTCCTCCCCCTCCCTAGGACTGCCTTGCCCTGGTGTCTTCCCTTCCCTCCACCTCCCTCCCCTATTTGGTCTCAGTCTTGGGGCTGCAAGTGAGGCTGGAAGGTCCTAAGCTGTACTCTCCTAGTGTCCTTGAAACACAAGCTGAAGAGGAGGCTCCACTCTAAAACTGAAAGTGCAGAGAGAGAAGAGAAAGTGAACAATTCTCAGTTTCTTCTCCCCTCTCCCAGCTCTGGCTCCTCCCCACTCAGTTTCCCAACACAGGCCCAGCTATAGGTCAAGATGAATGCAGCTGCCAACCCTGTGATGCCAGCTTGTTCACACTGACCACTTTTCACATGGTAGGTCACAGAGCAGTAGGGGAAAGGGAAGTGGTGATGCAATATCTAATAGCCAGGCGAGGGGTAGGGGACCAGAAAGCTGTTAGGAAAATAACCAAGATCCGGACAGTGAATGGAGCCTGTATCCACGTGGCTGAGGGTGGCCCTTTTCACCTATCATCATGGCCCGTGCAAAGCAGGTGCTGTGTGCCTCACGAAAGAACAAGAAATAATTGTTTAAATGAGATGACATACATCCAACTTGTTTGAAAACCCTGAAATTCTCCAAATATCATGGATGAATTACAATTATGAAGATAAATGCTTCAGGGACTTTCAGAGCAACTCATATTTAAAAAGAGTACAAAAACTCGGGAAGATTAATAGGCATCCTAGAAATTCCCCCCAACAAACTCTGAAACCTGCATAAAGACTTTCCGTTTCATGGGGACATGGAAGGTGGGGGGTGGTTTCCACTGAGCCCAGCAGAAGGGAGCAGAAAGGTCACCTTCTCCCAGTCAGCAAATATCTGAAATCCCCTCAGGCAGGATTGTGATACGAGGCCCAAGGACACAGGACACTACAGGATGAGATTCCAGGCCAGAGCTGTGAGATCAAGAATCAGCCCCCAAAAGAAGCTGGGAAATTGTTCTTCTCACCTTGCTGGAAGGCCAGTCCCCCAGGGACAGAAGCACAGCAAAGGAGGATTGGTTTGGTGCTTGGTCAGCCCACTTGGCAAAACTAGGTGGTGGTTCGAGAAAATGGCCTGGGAGCACCAACTAGGTTCGACTGTTTGATGTCTGAGAGGGCTTTGAGGTGAAGCAGAAACTGAAATGATTTGATAGAGAACCATGAAGGCAGGTGAAGGAGAAAAGGTAGAAGAGGGGCTACTCACTGTAGGCAAGTGAGTCAGCAGGTTGAGAGAGAGGGAGGCTGGGGGGTGTCAGGAAGAAAAAGCAACAGGAAAGAGAGAGGAGAAGAAACACCCCCAGAAGGAGTGGAATTCACAGCAGAACACAATCTGAAATTGTACAGGCCCAAGAGTTGTGGTTTGGGATGCTCTTATTATTGGGCTGAGGATTGTCTCTAAATAAGTGAACCGTCGGGGCGCTGGGTGGCTCAGGTCATGATCTTGGGGTCCTGGGATCCAGCCCCAGCAAGGAGTCTGCTTCTCCTCTCCCTCTGCCCCTCCCCTGCTCATGCTCTTTCTCTCAAATAAATAAAGAAAATCTTTCAAAGTAAATAAATAAATGAACCATAAAGGATCCAAACTTTTTTTTTAACTTTCCATCATAGAAAAAAATCAACATACAAAAAAGTAAGCAGAATATAAAAATGGCCTTCATATACCTATTACTGCAATAATTGTCAAATTGCAGCTAATCATGCCTCATCCAACTTCCATCTATTTCCCTCATTCTCATACTAGATTTTTGTTTTTTTAATTTTTGTGGTTAAAAATACTCTCACACTAGTTGAAGGCATACTCCAACTACTGTTCCATTTCATCAGGAAATATAGTATGTATCTAAAAGATCAAGATTACTTTTATTCTTTTTAAATAGTCACAATATCATTATTATACCATAAAAACAATTTCTTGATATCAGGGGCTACTTTGAAGTCATTTCTATGATAAAGCCTTTCCTTTTGTTGCTGTACCCAAAAGGGCTTATGCATTTTAAAACAACCTAGAAAAGCTAAGGAAACTTTACTAAGAGAAGGGACCAGAAGACTCCATACAACAGCTCTAAAAGACTCTGCTACAGCGTGCCTGGCTGGCTCAGCCTGTGGAGCATGCAACTCTTCATCTCAGGGTTGTGGGTTTGAACCCCACCTTGGGTATAGAGATTAAAAAAATAAAATAAAATCATAAATAAATAACTACGTCAATTAGTTGCCACAAAAATATTTGAGCTACTTTTGATGACAGCAAAGAATTATGGGACCCAAGTGACAGGGAAAAGAACATTTTCTGTTCCACTTACCTCAAAGGTTGTCAACTTTTTTGATAGCGCATCCTCCTCTGAAAAATAAAGTCTATTATGCTACTATAGTACGTGCAGCATAAAGTATTTTAAGAACAGCTACCATTAGAGAATGGGATTTAAAAACAGAGACAGAAGTTTTCATTTTTTCCCCCATACCCTAATAAATCATCATGGTCCTCTCCTTGGAGACTACTGCTCTTAATTGCCACAGTTATTCCGAGAGCAGTCTTTAAGCGGGGCTCAGGGGCCAAGTTTGGCAGGTTGAAAATGAACCTGGGGATACTCGTCCAAAGAGTACAAAGAATGATAGAGGTCAGTGGTCTCGATTCTGCTGTACTTTAGAGTCAGCCTAGGAGGTTTTAAGAAATGTGAACACCCAGGCCCCTCCCCACACCAACTAATTAGTAATTCTGGAGGTGGGGTCTGTGAGTCGTTTTTTTTTGTTTTTTTTTTTTTTTTTAATTTCCCAGGTGATTCTAACAGGTGGACAGGGTTGAAAAATCAGCGGTATAGGTGTTCAAAAGAAAAGAGTTACTTCACTGGAGAATATCCGTCCTGACTTAAAAGCATTCTGGTCTACTACTTTCCCATGTAAGACTGGGGAAAATGTTTCACTTTTCAATAAAGACAGTGTGAAGGAAAGTGAGAAGAAAAGCACAAAGAAACTTTAGGGTAAAAACCATACCTAATAAAAGAATAGTGAGGTTCTCTCGGAAGGGGTGGTTTTCATTTCCAATTCCAGGTTCTAATTTACTACATCTTCAACTACCCCGATTTTGACAGACCTTATTTTTCCATTTAATCAAAAACATTTATCCAATTAGATTATTCAAATTATCTAATGACTATTTCATATTGCAATCATGGTTATTTCATAGGTCAAAATAATTCTGGCTACTTCAATATTTTGTTTAATTAAGTTTATCTCTCAACTGGGGTGGGGGGGGAGGGAAGTGCCTGATCTTAAAAAAATAATAATAAAAAGACATATTCTATCTCTGAGGAACTGACTTCATCGAATTATCCTGGAGGGAAAAGCAAGTACAAAAACGTGAACTACAGGCAGCTGGAAAGCAAAATTCTGCACAATGAATGACACACCAAATCCTGCAGGGAAATATGCACCACAATACATTATTTCCTGTGACTTCCTGCCCAGGGACACTGAAGAACAGTAAAAATTCTTCCAGAAATTATTTCCTCAGCTGCCTTATTGATGGATTTAGCATAGGTATTTGGTCAGAATTTAAATCATTCTCAAATCCAAGCATGTATATTGACAAATGTTTACACATCTACTCACAAGTGCCACTTGGCTCCTTAAAATGAAGGCTAAAGAAACTCCAACTGGATACCATTTTATCACAAGCCTGGAATGCTAAAAATGCTGTGGCAAAACCATCAATTCATTCATCTGAGTGAAAAAGCCTATAAATCACAGGCATCTTTGGCCACATCCTTAAATTTCACTATCCTATCAATTCCACAAAAGTTATATTGACATTATCTTTTGTGCTAGTAGCAAAGTTAATCATCTTCTGCGGGGTACTTAAAGAAAATGAAGCGGGCAATCTAAGTGTGTTTTATGATGTTTAAAGAGACTAAAATGAGCTTATTCCATAAATAGCCTTCCTAAGAAATTCCGGGAAGCCATGAGGGGACTGTGATACTAGCACCTACCTACTGTAGATGACATTGTACATTAGATTGGCCATAGGGACTAGTTAAACTGGGGAAGGGTTGTCCCAACACACTCCAAGTTAGGACAGATAATAACACCAATAATTAATATCTTTTTTATGATTTTGCATAGTACTTCACATTTGTCAATGATTTCTGATGACTTTTCATTTCCTGCTGATGTGCTTATGGCCATAGCTCAGGAACTCCATATCCCTCACCATAATGACTCCTAACTAGTGTCTCACCTACTCCAGCCCTGTCAGCATTGCATCTTGGAGCCTGTCACTTTTGTACTGACTTCCTGGTTCTCAACTCCTACCACCTTCCTATATTTACTTCTCACCTGAGCCACAGGGAGCTTCATGCCATTCCCTAAAATACTGTTTGGTCCTAAACTCGATTCCTTGACCATACACCACTCCTTTGCTATCCTTCATAAATGTCCTCAATTTCCCTTTGACTGATGGGCATCTGTGGAAGCCTTTCCGGAAAACCCCATGGTTGGCCTTATTAGCTTTTATACTATCTTAACCTTTGTATATTCTGTTATCTTCACCATCACTATTTCCAAATCTGGGTTCTTCTCCCTCCACCATCAACCCTAAACAGAAAATGAGCTCCTCCTGGCCAGTTACTCTGTCACAACCATTTAGTATTCCCAGAGTCCAGCAGGTGCTCAATCCAAGGAACTGATGAATTCAACTGAAGAATGATGGAAAGGATTTTTGTTCCTGTTTGAGGCAAAGAAAATGGAATAACTCAAAGTAGGAACTCCATGCCCTTTCTCACCTAGATCAAAGGTGAGAAATCTTTTTTAACCTAAGCCAATTCTGGAAAAATTAGGGATTGCATTTTTTAAGGGTATATAAGATGAAAATATTTTTATTAAATGACAAATTCAATGTGGAAATAGGCACTGAAGATAGTCAATATCTTGTGGATTTGAGAGGCAGCAACATAGAATATTTATTTTTAATCTTTCATCTGGAAATCCATTTTGGGCAGAATTATGAAATCAAGTCAGTGGTAGGTGCTTCATCAAGCAGGATCATTTATTCTTGGCATCTGGATTATGGAGGACCATAGGACCACATGGTTTCCGTTCCTTAAGAAGACTTTTCTTCAAAGGCTGACTTTTTAAATTTATTTATTTTTAATTTTTGCCATCTTTGCTCTGCAAGGGGTCTCTTTAGCTCTTCTTAAGTGGATTCTTCTCCACGCTTGCATCCCTTTGCCTTTGTGAGCCAGGCACTAGAGTTAACACTAACAAGTACCCCCTCCCCCAAATTGCTCTTTAGCAGCCTCACATAAAAATTACCCTAGGGGAAATACCTGGATCCATAAATAGTTGTTTACAAACTATGATTCACTGGCTCTCAAGGGGTTATGTAGCAATTTGGGAGACTGGTTGGATGGGGCATGTTTTGACTATTCCATCACCTACAGGCCTTGAGCATTTCTGGAGTCTTTTCATGCTACGAAACCACATGTAACACATAAACACTCCAATTATGTCTACAAGACATCAAAATAGTTATCTAATTTGAACAAATCGACTATTTTTAAAGCATATTCATCTAGGGTGGAAGAACCGATTGTTTTTGCCTCATGTAAATGAAAAGAACAAGCATGTATTTAAACACATATTTAAAATTTTCTACCTGATTGTATTAGAGTTAAACAGATACCATGATAATATGATTCAAATGATTACTTCTCTGAACCTGTGAGATTACTATGTCAGAGGGGAGGGAAGGGATTATTTTTAGAGCATCTTTCAAGTGCTTTATAATTGCATTTAATCCCTCAGCAGCACTATGAGGTATGTATTGCACAGACCCATTTTACAGATGATGAAATCATGGTTCAGAGAGATTAGGTAACTTTCCTGAAGAGGTCACATGAATAGCATATGATTGAGCTCGAGTTTGACCTTGGGTCTGTGTGTCTACAAGGCCAGTGCTCTGTCCTTTACATCACACCCCTGCCAGAGGCCCACAGAATTATAAGGAACCCAGGAGATAAGCCAGGGCAATGCACTGGGGCCTTACTCCATAACTGCATATAAGGCGAGCCATGCCAGACTGTTGAGTGTGGATTGCTAGTGCCGCACAGCTCCAGGAAAGGAAATGCCTCATCTGTTTAGAAACTCCAGCAGAACAATCCTTACCAGAATGCAGCATTAAGCAAAAGCTTGACTTCACAAATACAACAAGCAGTGAGCTATCACCTTGAGAAAAGACAAATTTCTCCATGTTTGGATATTATTAGGTCACCTCTTAAATATATTTTTTGGTAGTTAAATAACTTGATTTTTTATAGTTTTAATCAAAGCTATGCCCACACACAGTGTAAAGAATCCAATTTAGGGGGTGGCTCAGTTGGTTGAGTGCCTGACTCTTGATTTTGGCTCAGGTCATAATCTCAAGATTCTGAAATTGAGCCCCATGTTGGGACTCATTGCTCAGTGGGAAGTGTGCTTGAGGACTCTCTCCTTCTCCCTCCAGCCTCTGTCCTTTCCCCCACTCACATTCTCTCTCTCTCAAATAAATAAATCTTTAAAAAAAAAAAAAAAAAGAATGCAATTTAGATGGTCTATTGTGAAAAACAGCAGTCCCTCATCCCTCCCCCAGCACCTTTCTCCCCATTCCAAAGGCAACCATATCCAACATTTTTAGCTATTTGTTTTGTCTATTTGATTAATTGGCTGAATGATGTTTTTGGTGTTAACTTCCACAATTCTAAATATACTATATTTGTTCAGATTGTTAATTTGATTAACATGACTCTTCACTGTGGACGATAAGGACAAAGTTTCCTTTCAGCTCCTTCTTCCACCCCGTCAGGCACAGCTCCCCTTCTCACCTCTTCATGCACTCAGTATCACAAGATCACAATTTTGGTTCAATTAATACTTAGTGTTTATATTATAGTAAATATATAAATGTTATTTACAGCTAAGATTTGCCATATATACTATATTTCTCCTATTCTTTTTGGCTCAGACTTTTGTCTCCCTAGGGTTACTTTCTGTTTGTTTTGCCAAGTACTCTATGTATTATCACTAATTTAACTCCAAGGTCTCCATTAATTATTTAACCTTTTTCTTAAAATGTTCAAACACATCAGGATTCTTTTAATTTCATCTTTCTAAAGAAGCTTCTCCTTGAGCCTTGTAATGTGCATTGATCAGCTGGATAGTCCTGGACACTGGAGACCCACTTGCCACCCTGGCTCCCCCTTCCCTGTATCCTGTCTCCATTGCCTTTCTCTGTCTTCATTCCCTCATTTTGGTGCAGCAAGTCCTAACATAGCTTCTGAGAATGGGTGTATGAGAGGTGAAAATTTTTGAGGCCTTACATGATTGAAATTCAATTTATTTTCTATGTTTTTATGTTCCCAAATCTCCAACCTTCAATTATTTTCTATATCCTCTGAATCTCATATGATTTGTTACAAATCTCTTAAACAGGTAGACCCACAACTGGCCAGAGTATTCTAGTAACAGTCTGAAGAATGCAATACAAGAATTACTTTGTGATTACTGAATTTAGAACTCTAAATTCCTTCCTGCCAAAGTCGCATATTACAGTTATTGTACATTTGTCTTTCCTGCCTACATGTGTTCCTATTTAGGATTAACAACTCTGTTTTGCCAAGGTCATTTTGAATTCCATTCTTATATTCTAAAGTGCTAATAACCCAATATCTTAGCTTCCGCCGTAAACTGAACTTCATAAATATCATGCAAATTACTAACACTGCACACAAGTTCTTCTAGACTCTCAAACTTGCTGCCATCTCTTTTAATGGCTAATTCAAAAGTATTTCAAACCATTAAACAATTGGAAATTCTGATACATATGACATAATTGTTTCTTTATGAAGGAAAGAGTACTACTTTGTTGAGTTTCAAAGTCCAAGTTCTGGGGGATTTATTGTGGTGCTTTGCAAGGATGTTCAGCTTCTGCTTTTCAAAGGCAATCTCTTTCCTTATTTATAATTAGGTAGTACGTAATTCTTTTTCCAGACCTCAAGCATCCATTCTGTTAATACTAAACAGATATAATTAAAGAGGCAGCAAGGCATAGTGAAAAAACACTTGCTGGAAGAGGGAGAAGATTAATGCTACTAATGCCAATCTGGGATATCAGATTTGTTAGATATACTAATAATCTAATATTTACTAATCCACTAACTATGTATTGAGCACCTATTAGGTTCCATGTGCTGTGTTAGGCACTAGCGCTATAGAGTGAAAAGGACAGACATGGTCCCAGGCCTTGAGAAACAGGACAACAAATACTGAGCAAGTAAATAACAAGTAGACCATTACAATAATTTATCCTCTATAAGACTCAGTTTCCTTGAGAGTAAAATAAAGAAAACAATAATACTACTTCATGAGCTCCAATGAGATAATAGAGTGGAAAAACTTTATCAGCTCTTTTTCTGTACAAACTACAAGCATCTTCTACTAGCCTTGATTTACCAGGGGGCAGAGAGCATATCTTACTCATCTGTGAAAGTAGTCATCTCAGTCAGTGGTCAGTGCTTATCAAGTGAGCAGGAAGTCAACATATGTGTGCTGAGCAAGCAATAACTCCAAAAGAAGATGAGTCTACATTTTCACACATGCAAAAATCTTTTCATTTTCTCACCAAGCTTATCCACCCATTCACGAACAAATGAACCTTATGCTGTAGAAAAGCATAAAGTCATATGATAGTGAGATATGTCTCCACTTAGCTTGAATCCATCGCTAAGTTGTGAATGTTTGAGTAACTGAAATATTATAACATTTAAGTTTTCATCTATCCCATTTCATGTAACAAGCAGTTGTCCCAGACAATTTCTGAGAGCAGAGTACAATTTTTGGAGTGTCCGACAAAATTATTTGAGATTTGGAAAGCACCTAAATAAGACACACAGAACAAGTCAATTACTTTGAACTTCAATATGAGATGTAAAACAAAGCAAAAAAACTCCCAGCAAAGTTTCAGCCTACAGAACAATTTTCGAACAATGCTCAAACACATTCAAATAAGTGTAGGAAAATGTCAACTGACCTGCTTCCCAGCAAGTCTATAGGATAAACGTTCTTTAAATCTTTGGACACTAAAATTTGTGTAGCAGACAGAGGATTTTACCATGCAAGGTAATTATTTTGGTTTTATTCTCCCCACAGGGCCTAAGGAATAGCTGTGATTTCTGTTCTCATAAAACCACAGAATAAAAGGCCTGGAAGGGGGTCTAGGAATTGTCCACTGCAGCCTCTTTATTTTTCAGAGGAGGGAAAACAGAGGCCCAGGGAGGTGAGATGATTTGCCAGTTCCAGAGCTGGGATGAGAACCAATGTCTCCTCTTCTCTGGGACAGGAAGCAGCAGCAGCCTGCTGAAAACATTGCCTGGTATCCCGGGAATTTGCTTGTCTGCTGTGTGGAGATAGTCTGACCTTGGAGAGTCTAATTCCAAGACAGTTACACATACATTCCTGCTAAAGATGCATCTTCATTTTAATAGAATGGCGGACCAATACCTCCAGTTGTTTTCTTTTTTTTTTTAAGAATAGAAAAATAAAATTCTTTATCTCATATTATAAAAATTCTACTTCTTAATATAAGTAAATAGAAAGTTCTCCAGAGAAGCTTACTCAACCACAGCAGTGGTTCCCAACACACTAGCCTAATTAACTAGTACAACCCAAAGCCTGTACTGGTCTATCGTTTCTTTCATGTGCCAGGCAATGACCTCCTGCCCACTTCCTTCCCACCCAAGAACCTATCAGCTCTTCTCCTCAAAGCCATCCATAAAAGGTTCAATCCCTTTATCTTGGCCTCTCCTTCCACCATCATGAGATCGCAAAACAAGACCAAAACCCAGAAAGTAGTTTGTCTTCACAAGTTTGGGAATATCTAATCTGCTGGCTCATAAATTATAAAATGGAGTAATATAGAGAACACGGGCCTGAAGAACATGCAGACCCAGTGCAAATATGGTTCTAGTTCTAAACTCTTGAAGAAGTCTTCAATCTCTCTAAGGCTCAATTTCTTCATCTCTAAACTGGAGATGCTAATGGTTATCTCATGGAGTTGCTATAGAGATTAAACGAAGACACCTTTAAGGATCTACCACACTGCCTGGCACACATTTTAAGAACTCTTTTCTACTCTCTCTCTGCTGCCCACTTTTTCTCCATTTTCTAGGAACCCTGTTGAATATGCAAATAGTGTCATTTGTTATATAATTCTACTTTTCTATGTATTTGGAATTATTAAAAATTCAAAATTATAAAAATTTCAAAATAAAGTTATTAAAAATGATCATTTCCTAATGTTCACAATGTTTAGTAAATATAAATAATCTTTTAATCCTGCAGATTTGGGTGATAATATATTTTTAAAAAACAATACTTTACAGGATCCCTGGGTGGCTCAGCGGTTTAGCGCCTACCTTTGGCCCAGGGTGTGATCCTGGGGTCCCAGGATGGAGTCCCGCATTGGGCTCCCAGCAGGGAGCCTGCTTTTCCCTCTGCCCCTCCCCCTCTATCATGAATAAATAAATAAAAATATTTTAAAAAAACACAATACTTTAGAAGCTAGAGAATGACATTTTATGCATACTGAGACATGTCATAGAATAGCCAATGTTCTTAGGGAGGTTTTAGTCTAATATGTAAGCTATACAACAAAGCTATAGCAGTTGACCATCTTAATTATTGCTTATGAAATACTATTCTGATTATGTATTTATTTGGAAAACATTTTTTATCAAAAATATTACCTACTTTTCTTTTAAGTATATAAACACTGCTAAATTGGGTATCTTTTTAAAAAAATGTTGTTTTATTATCAGTTATCATATACAGCCTGAATGCTGATCAACAACCAATGAAATCATATTCAGTTTGATGCATTTAAGTAAAATTAGTAAGTTCATGGTTCAGAATGGATATTTGTCTACATTTTTTAGAAGGTACTATTCTCCACTTCTCCACCTAAGAGATACTATTTTGCCCTTTGTGATAAAATCTCATGCCATTTTTAAACTAAGGTATAAAATATAAATATTTTAATCCATGGTTCTGTGGGTTTCTTGGGACTAATATGGTTAAATACTTAGGGCCAATTCACTTGGTCTCTCCAAATTTCAGTTTCCCAAGTTAGATGGATATAAATATATTTATAATAATACCTTTCTTTTAAAGAGTTCATAATGTGTTGAACTATTTTGTTATTAATTCTGAAGCATTTGTTAGGCTTAGTAGAAGCCATCTATTAAATTTAGTTGACTTAATGGGAACCCCAGCTATGGCTGAATGACTTGCCCAAGATCATACAAAGAGTTATAACGATCAAATGATATGACACATGGCAAAAGTTTGACAACCATAAAGTACTATGCAAATTCAAGGTATGACTAGAAATATAAATAGATCTGTGATGAGTTCTTGTAGTCATTGACTACTATTCTTAATATTCTTTTCCCTTGACTTTCTGACCAAAACTAAAATAAAACTTGCCACCAGAAAAATCTCATAGAGCATACGAAGTATACAGAACTCCTTGAAAATACGGTGCCATGTTATCTTTATGGGTATTAATAGTGATCCTGCTACTGAAATAGCCTCTAAGATTTATTTACTTTTTTTTTTTTTTAAAGAATAAAACAATTAAGTTTCGAATTCTGACCAAACTCTAACTTGGGAGTTGACTTTCAATACTTCAAATCTCTCCTGCTGCATCTACTGATTTTCCTACTTGGCTGGAGAATTACTGAGAAATCTTGTAATGCATTCTAAGTATGTGCTACATGACGCCCTCTACACAGCTACAGAATATCAGCAAAAGTTGTGTATTATTTTTCCTTATTCTCAGAACTGTTTCAGAGTATAATGAGCTGCCTCAGAGGGGTCTGAAGCCTTCTAATGAAAGGTGTTTAGGACATGCCAAATACCATGGTTGCTATGAAAATTATCAACCAACTAGAAACATTAGCTATTTTATGCCAAAAAAACAGTGTTTTAACAATGATTCATTTTTGGTCATTAGCTGATTATCCTAAGTTCTCATTATCTTGAAACTATATTGGTACCAAGAAAAAAATATGTTTTCAAATTTGGCTTCTTTTATGTGATGGTTCCATCTCTCATGTACCAACCATAAATTCTTTGCCTCTGGGACTGCAAATAATTCAGCATGTAATGGAAAGTTAGTATCACATGGCAAGACATTTGTTCCCATTGCAGAGTGAGGCCAGCTCTGAAATTCAAACCCTAATGAGAACAAGTATGTAAATGAGAGTAGCCAAACTAAACAGATGAAGAAAACAAAGCCTAGGGAGTCTATAAAAGACATTTTTTAAAGCCTAGGTATTCATTAACCCATAGCATTTAGACTCTCTGAGTTAAAAATAGAGCCTTCTTTCCAATAATTTGTTACTATCATGACATATCTATAGACCTACATTTAAAAAACTATATGGGGAGAACTTTTTACCCACATAGTAGATCTGTTTATTAAATTTTCCTATGAAAAGGGAATGTTATTTAAACTAGACTATTATACCAAATATTGAAAACGTTTTAATGTGCCTTAAATTAATAAGATTAATAATGGCTAGTGTCAAAGGAATGTGTATTCATGATCAAAATTTCAATCTGTGCTTTCTATGGAATACTAAAGATGCTGTGTTCTCAAGGATTTCTCCATATGATCTGATGTTAGCTTGGATATTTCCTCAACTTTCTGCAAATATAAAAATTAATTCAACAAAAAAGTAAAAAATTTTGGCTAATAATTAAAATGAATTCTTTTTTATTTCCTCTTAAGGATACATGTTTATAGAAGCACCTACTTTTTGCAGGGAATTTCCCACTGTGCCAATCTTCCATGATTTTAGACATATTTATTGCTTTACTTTCATAATGTTGAATGAAAATGTAAGATGTAAAAATGGAAAATTCATTTATACAATATTTATTAAGCAACTAAAATATGCCAGCCTCTATTATAGACCTTAAGAATGCAAGAATGAACAAGAGGAGTGCCTGGTTGGCTCAGTCCGTCAGGTGTCTGACTCTTGGTTTCAGCTCAGGTCATGATCTCAGGGTCCTGGGATTCAGGTCCACCCTAGACCCACCTCTAGTGGGGAGTGTGCTTGAGATTCTCTCCCTCTGCTCCTCCTTGCCCTACTCCATCCACCCCCACCAAATAAACACATTTTAAAAACAAAAAAATGAATGAACAAGACAGATGAAAACCCTTGCCCTCCTAGGAGCAAGCCATTTTAGTGTAGGAAGATAGACGATAAACAAAATAAGGAAATGACATAATGTATTAAAAGGTAATAAGGGCTACAGTGAAAAATAAAATAGGAAAGAGGATGGGAATGGAAGAGGCTTACAGTTTTAAATAGTGTAGTCAGGGTAGGCCTCACTGAGAAGGTAACATTTGAGCAAAGCTTTGAAGGAGGTCAGGAAAGTAAGGATACAAACATCTCAGGGAATAAGCAGAAGGTACAGGAAATGCAAAGGTCCTGAGGCAGAGAATGACCTTGGGGAATGAGACAAAAATTAGCATATTTGAGTGTTTCCAAAGCTGAAGCAAAAACATTTTGTGGACCTATTTATTTGTTGGCTGCCGCATGCAACATCAAGACTCTAAACTTGTCCTTTGGGAATCTAGATTCATAAAATATGAGAACCAAAAATAGTCATCCTCTCTCAGTCACCTCCTTATTTTACAGATAAAGAATATGAGACCCAGAGAGTTTATGACCTATTAAAAGACACATAGCTGCACAGAAAGCTGCAGAGCCCACAAAGGTTTCCTAATACTCCATTTTCGTTCAATTTTACTTCTCACATTTTCATCACATTTCTGTCCTTTGTGTCTCTTTAATTTCTTTTAAATTCCTTTTTAACTTCAAAAATTAACTCTTTAAAGTGTCTTTGCATTAATTTGATTCAACTGAAAAAGCACTAATGGTTCTTAATGTTATCTTTCGATGGGATTCAAATATATACTATTCCTCAGGGGCAGTTTATCTTTAGACAGCAATTATGAGGTGTTATTTATCACATGACTAAAATTGTCTTGTCTGTCATTATACCTTTCCAAAGGTACATTTGGTTTAGGTGGTGCGTGGGGGTACATTTTTTTTACTATAAAAGTAATACATTCAGATAAAAATTCTATGTGATTGTTGTAGAAAATTCGGAAAATATTTTTAAAAATCAAGCATAAAAGGCCAATAACCTCATCACCCAGGGATAGCCACTATTTAAATTTTGATGCATTTTCCCCCGAATTCTTTTACTATGCATACATGTAATTTTCTTTCAGAGATGAGATGCAATTTTGTTTAATGTCTCTTAACTCAATATTATACCATATTTGTCATGTTTTTAAAAAATCATCAAATGATAACAAATGTTCGTCTTTAAAATGTTTTGCTCTTTTGAAGATTGAAGTCAACTACAGGGCAGCCCAGGTGGCTCAGTGGTTTACCGCCGCCTTCAGCCCAGGGTATGATCCTGGAGACCCAGGAGACCCAGGATCGAGTCCTATGTCGGGCTCCCTGCACAGAGCCTGCTTCTCCCTCTGCCTGTGTCTCTGCCTCTGTGTGTGTGTGTGTGTGTGTGTGTGTGTGTCATGAATAAATAAATAAAATCTTTAAAAAAAAAAAGAAGTCAACTACAAGCTCATTAATTAGATGAGGTATATAAACTTTGTATAGAGTAATATTTTCCTACCCATAACAAGGGACTATCATAAAGTAATATGATCAACAGTTGTTAAGTTTCATAATTAAGTTGTAAAATAATTTAAGAGTTTTGGAATGATATTTAACAAAAATGCAACAATGGAACACGTGTATCCCTTTTAAAGAATTTGAACAACCTTGGTGTGCTACCCTTTTCTCTTTTTAGTCTTAATGCTTTATAATCGTATAAACATCTAGTGCCATCAAATAATAAACAATATATTTCAAAAGTATTGGATAAGATAAGCAATCTTTCTTTCCCTTTTTGTTTGGAATTTATACCAGCCCATTCAGCCTTACATTGGGGCAGATAGCACAAAACTTCTAGGTGTTTCTTCTCCCATGTTTTACTAGGAAAATAACTTTGTGTGCTTCAGAGAAAATAATGGCCTATCCATCTATCTCTGCTGAAGCTCTCAGACATGTTTGTCCGTTACTGAGTTTACCATGGTAAGAATAAATTTAACATTCATAGATACAAACCTGGAATTGAAAGAAGATAAAGGAAAGAGGAAAGTGGCCAGCCCAGTTGTCAACACCACCAGTGCACCAGAGTGCAACTTCATTAAAAAAATGCTACTCTAGCCTTCTCTTACTAATAAAAAACTAGCCCAAGAAATAGTAAAAATCATCCACTGTTCAACTGTACCTGACAAGAAAGAAAGAAAATGCAATGTATCAATACAGAAGTGTATGGCCTTGCCTCCTACTTTCTTCATAAAGATCCCTTCTTTGTGGCTCTTTTATAACTAACTGAATGTTTCACATCATTCCTAGATTTATCTATGTATATTTTTATCTCATTGGAAAAATGAGGCTCAGCCCTGAGCCTCCCTAAAATTAGCTCTACTTGTTAGAAATTCTCCTTGTCAGGTGGTTCTATCACACTTATCTAATAATTACCTTTAAACAAAAATGCTTTCTTTTTCACTGTTGTTCAGAGTTGGGTTTTTTTTTTTTTTTCCAAGTGGGGCATTTGAAGTTCTTGAGTAATCAAAATCACTGACTGTAAGTCAGTTAAGGTTTTACTGAGAAAAAGACTTCCCTCTTACAGGTATTTAATGAGCTATGATGCAAAGTTGTTAAATCTCTATTTTAAAAATGTCATAGAGATTGTTAAATATTTCTGCCATTTTGGTATGACACAAATAATTATAGCCATATAAAATGAAACTTACCTTTGACTATTTTTTAACAGATCTTTCTGAACACAATACACAACATATTCTAAATTGTGAGAAGTTAAGAAAACAAAGAGGTTTCTTTTTAAATGCAAATCCAATCATGTTAATCATCTGCTTGTAACCCTCCTGTGGCTTCCTGTTACATTTAAAATAAACTGCAAGCTCCTTCACTTGGCCAACAAGGTCCATAAGATGTAGCACGTGCCTACTTCTCAAATGTCCACAGTGCCCTCCCCACAACACACTGGTTTCCACCAAACAACCATTGTCCTGTACCTGCTTCTCTTTCTTAAAGATGGCTATTGATAAAGAGCCCACCTGCCAGATGCCTAAGGTGCCCTTCACCCCACCTTCCATTGGGTTTTGTTTCTTCTTAACACTTATGAATCTTTGAAATTACCACATCATTCATTTATTTCTTCGGTGTCTGTTCCTGTACTAAAATATAAGACCTATTAGAACAAAGACTTTACAGGATGCCTGGGTGGCTCAGTCAGTGGAGCATCTGCCTTCAGCTCCGGTCATGATCTCCGGGTGCTGGGAACGAGCCCCACATCCGGCTCCCTGCTCACCTCTACTCCCAGCTCCTGTTCTCTATCTCTGTTGCTATCTCTGTATCTCTCAAATAAATAAATAAAATCTTAAAAAATAAAAAAGAACAAAGACTTTACTTTTCTTGGCTAGTTCACAACTGTTCCCCAAGTCAAGCAAAGAGGTCAGCACATGGTAGTCTTCTAAATATATGTTAGACGAATGAACAGGGAAATATTTGGAGCTGTTTGTTCAAAATACAAGCTTGATTTTACTACGAGAATTTTTTTCTTTTATCAAAATACTTCAAATGAAATATTAATAAGCACAATTATTTTAAATACAGTAATTAAGCTTAAGGAAATCCAGCAGCGAATACGTGGAAAATATCAACGAATCGTTATCATATAATTTATATTTCCTTAAAATACGCATTTTTGTGAAAGGGTTGATCTTTTTTTCTTTAAAGGGTAGAATCACTGTATTGATGGAGAACCTATAAAACAAGTATGAATGAAATATTTATAAACTAAAAATCTCGAATTAAATCAGCTCTTGAATAAACACCTGCAATATGCAAAAAAAGATTAGAATCAAAATCCAGAAGAAACGGAGTGAAGATGGAAAAAATATTCTAGATATTTGAAGATGAAAATATCTTTGTATCTAGTTAATTTAGTTAAAAAAGAGGTAAATGTCACAAAATGGGTATCATAGTAATACTGTTATGATTATTCATTAGATGTTTGATGGCCAAAACTGTAACAGATCTTTGGTTAGCATTTCACCTTGATTTTGAATTTTCCCCCATTTCCTTATTTCTTACTAGACTCCTTCTTCTCCAAAGATCCCAGGTTATAGTTGGGGGAGAGGAGTGAAAATTAATTTGCGGAGAAGCAGCTCATCACATGACCATTTTAAGTAACACCCAAATCCTGGATCCATGGATCATGGGTTGAGCTTTTAATGAGTATGAATGCTGCAAAGTAGGATTTCAAGTATTCTAAAGTTAAATGCTAGAAGTGTTTTGTTTCCAATAACTAAAGAGCTACTTATTTTAGAATTAAAATGTAACTGCTAATACAAAGTAGTCAAGATTATATTTGTGCCTTTCAACCATTGATTCCTATGAATTAAAATTAGTCCAGGGGCGCCTGGGAGGCTCAGTCAGTTAAGCGTCTGCCTTCAGCTCAGATCATGATCCCAGAGTTCTGGGATCAGCTCTGCATCAGACTCCTTGCTCAGCAGGGAGCCTGCTTCTCCCTCTCCCTCTGCCTGTTGCTCCCCAGCTTGTGTTCTCTCTCTCTCTCTCTCCCTCTCTCTCTGTGTGTGCCAAATAAATAAAATTTTAAAAATTAGTCCAATCAGCCAGGTCAGAATGACCACCAGATTATCAGTCGACACTTAGATCATCCTTCATGTCCAAATCCAGCTTATACAAGTTTCTACACTCAAACACATTTTTTTGAACTTCCTAAGCTGATAATAGTAACGTATGGAACTAACCCTAACCTAGAAGTCTAGAAATTGACAATGTCTTTCAATGTTCTTTTGTGCGTATTAAAGTCACAACTTAAAATTACAGGTATACTACCATTTGAAGTGATACATAATTACACTGTGCTTATACCAACTTCACATATACAAGAAAGACAGAATAGATGGTATGATTCACCTTACCAAAGGATATCCCATTAAATGTCCTTAAATAACTAACTCATCTATGACAGAATACAGCTTCCTCATAAAATCATGTATACCCAGTAACTTTTTAAAAGGTTTTTATGTTATTTGCTTGTTTTTTAAAGATTTTATTTATTTATTCGTGAAAGACACAAGAGAGACAGAGACACAGGTAGAGGGAGAAGTAGGCCCCTTGCAGGGAGGCTGATGCAGGACTCGATCCCATAATAAACAGGCGTCCCTACTTATTTATTTTTTAAAGATGTATTTAATTATTTGAGAGCACACAAGTTCATGAGAGAAAGAAAGAGAGAGGATGGTGGGAAGAGCTGGACTCTGGGCTCCATCTCCCAACCCATGAGGTCATGACCTGAGCTAAAACCAAAAGTCGGACACTTAACCAGCCACCCAGATGCGTCTACTCTATTTTTTTAAGAAAATCTCTACACCCATTGTGGGGCTCAAACTTACAACCTCAAGATCAAGAGTTGCATGCTCTACCCACTGAGCCTGCCAGGCACCCCAAGTAACTTTCTTTTTTAATTAATGAAGAGCATTGAAAATAGTAAGGTCAATAGTATCACATTACGTAGCCATCTTTTCTTCCAAAGTCACCAAAACACTGCCACATGTTATCTTTTTTCTTTCCACTCTCTCAGTGGAATTGGTAGTTTAACACCTCACTACCACAACGTTGCTTCTTTTTAGTAATGGGAAATTGAGGGATTAATAGATTTGTCAATAGTCACAAAACAAGTTTACAACAAAATTTAAATTTACCTTAAAATCTTTTTTTAAAAAAGGGAGGCAGGGGGCACCTGGGTGGCTCAGTCAGCTAAGCATCTGCCCTTGGCTCAGGTCATGATACAAGGATTTCGAACACCACATTGGGCTCCCTACCCAGTGGGGAGCCTGCTTCTCCCTCTCCCCTGTGCTTGTGCTCTCTCTCTCATGTAAATAAATAAAAGCTTAAAAAAAACTGAAGCTTACTCTTGATTTCAAGTTTTCTCCAATTAGGCAATATAGATTTACTTAATTTTATCCCAACTGGTCACAAACAATATATATATAATATATATATATACATATATAAAATATATATAATAATTATTTATATAACTTAAATAATATATATTATTTAAACAGTATATATAATCATTTAAATAATTATATATATTATTTAAAGGTGACATAATAACTAACAGATTATCTATAAAGTTGCAGCATTAAGCTAGATTTCAGAACCACAGAATATTTTAGATTCTAAATTAAGTGCCATAATAAAAGAAAATAGGCTTTAAGAGGAAATTATATTTATTATTAGTTTGAAATGCACTATTTTCTTCCATCAGATTGCTACATTTTGCCAGAACTTCAAAGTCTTTGGGACTAAAGGGAATCTTCACTATTAAAAAAGATAATATTGTTTCATGGTATATCAAACTTTAGATTATCTAATAGAATTTTTCTTAAATGTGAAAATTTATACACTTCATTTGCTCTCAAGTGATGAAAAGATTGTGCATGTCAATCAGATTATGTTTTCTTTCATAAAAGTATTTATGGAGTTTCACCAGGTTTAGAATTCTTTCATTGTAGTTTGTTGTTGTTATTGTTTTGTTTTTGTTTTTTACTTTTCAGATATTATACAATGACCTCACTGCAAGGGGTTAATAGTAAGATATGGTTCCAGAAATGGAACCCCAGGAAAATCATAGTAATAAATCAAGTACTACTTGTCTAGGCAACTGATATTTATTTCTAGCAAATGCTCTTTGGAACCTGAAAACTAGTCCTCCATTTTGTATTTTTCTAACAATTTGGTGATAAAAATATAGAAAGTAAAGATAAGCTATTTCTAGATCCCAGAAAAAGTTGTCAGCTAGGATACAGACTGTCCAGTTCTTTCCTTTTTTTAAGATTTTATTTATTTATTCATGAGAGACACACAGAGAGAGACAAAGACACAGGCAAAGGGAGAAGTGGGGAGCCTGATATGGGACTCGATCCCAGAACTCTGTGATCACAACCTGAGCCAAAGGCAGACGCTCAACCGCTGAGCCACCCAGGTGCCCACAGGCTGTCCAATTCTTAAAGCAAACAGGGAGGGCTCAATAAATGTCACTGACTGGTAGTATTAACGCTTAAGGGTTACTTCTCTTAGCTAGGTAGTTGCTTAGTTCTCCTGAAAGTATGATTTTCTTTTCTCTATCCCAGATTAGCTAGGTAATGTGCTATTACTGCTTTAAACGAATGATGTATTTGTTGAAAACAATAAAAAAGGTTGTCTTGAGTATCTACAGTTCACATTCCAGGATCTTGTGACCGTGAAACAATTTACCATCTGGTACTGATATGGTTAGATAATAACCTAGTAGAATTCGGAGTATGATACTCTCAGATGAAATCTTGCTAGGAGTTGTGGTGTTTTATTTTGTTTGGTTTTGGTTTTCTTGGTCATCAGTGGAAACAGTCCTTAGTTTCTAAGTTGTTGCAATGTTTTTCTTTCTCCCTGCATTGTTCTTCCTAAACATACCTCCCCTACATGGCTGTAAAGTAAATCGTTGGGGGGAGGTACCAGACGTAGGACAGTCAAGTTGGGTGCTTGGGAGCAGTAATCAAGGATTCCCACAGTTTCCACATGTGGTTTTGGGGTGTAAGCATAGAGCTAGGATACTCACATTAAAACCCTTGGTCTTGAGTTTTGGGACTCCAGAGAGCTCTCCAGTTCAATGAGTTAGGCTACCATGTTACTTATTACCAACTTTCCAAACACACACACACACAGAGCATGTATACTGATGGGTATATCTGGTTTCCTATCATTTTAATTAGTGGAGGTTTTTAATCCTTCGTGGGCCAACCGTGCATTACACAGTACCGTGTAGTTTTATGACAGTTCTAGAATTTGTTTTTTTGTGTAAAATGCTTTTGAACCTATTTGTAACAACCAGAATTTTTATTATTTCTTCATAGCAGCTTTATGCAATAAATTCTCTACATTTCCAAGGAGCAAATGTATAAAAGAAGCTAGGGCCTTTAAGACTTTTGGAAAACTTACTTTCAAGAGTACAATTTTATTCAAGCAGAAATCTTAAGCATATAAATAAAACATTTTAACTTTACACATCTGATTTTAGGCCAAGATGTCTTTTAACATCTTTAACCCTTATTCTTACCCCCCCCCAAATATATATAGCCCACTTACTGATCTCATCTAAATTATCTTAATCATTACTTCGATTTCATAATAAATCATTAATGTGTTCTTTAAGGAGAAATAATCCTACACCTTACTTTAGATTTTTCCTTTAAGTGTGAGATTTAAGATTATCATAACAAGTAATCAGGTAGTTTATGTAAGAAGATCATGTAATGGGATAGGCAGGCATCTGATGCTTATTTTTCCAAAATTAATCACCATTGTTAACAATATGGTAAATCAATCCAAAGTCAAATTAAGCTTTTTTAAGTCTGTATTGGATTTAATAGTTGATCTTACTTATTAATGGAGCATATATCTGACAATTACTAAAATTACAGATTTAGAAATGAAACATTCCATTAGTTATCTCTGCCACAATAGCAGCATAATGTTACACTTTGTTCCTTTACTCTCTCCCATCTTCTTTAAGAAACAGGGATGTTATTATGTGGTCTTACTTCACATCCTGACCTCATTCACTTGGGTTTGGAGGACATGGTTTCCACTAAGGCTAAGAGACATGTGTGTAGGTTATTTACAACTAAGGACCTGGAAATTCTCTGTAAACTGCCATTATCAAGACATCCTTTGCGATAAAAAGTATTTCTACTCTTCAAAGATTAGAGAACCGAGTGTAATGATTAACTGATTTATGCAAGTGATAATGATATGACTGCTGAAGCTGTGATGTGTACGAAATGTTGATTTCCAGCAAGATTTCTTGGATTCTACTTACATGATATATTCGTGTGTCAAAGTTCAAGAGCCACCTTCCCCATTTTTTTTTTTTTTTTTTTAACCGTTTAAGAGAATGCACTTTTCTTTGCCAGGAAGTAGCTACGAGATGAGAAAAACTCTCCAGCACTTCACAGCCGCTCTCTGAACTGGGAGAGGAAAGGGTGCTTTCTGACTTACTCTGGTTGTTCATGGCCCAATTCAAACCTTGTAACACTCTGGCTCCAACTAAGGGTTTTAGGATAAACAAAAGAAAGAACTACAACTATTTAACGCGGTAGGCTCTACATTTATGGAGCCCGTAAGCTGCTTTCTTGCTGAAAGTCAAAAAAAACAAAACAACAGTCTCGGGAGTTTAAATGAACTCTTCGACGCTGAAATCACAGCAGAGTCAGGAAAATTAGGAATAGGCTGGTAACCTCTCATCTTTTTTTAAACTGACCTCACCCTGGGCGAATAACCATCTCCTGATGCCATTGTTGGAGACAGAATTTCTGGCTGAAAAGATCAGTTTTCTGACTCAGTCTGGCTTAGCTGCTCTTGGTTAATCATCCCCATTTCGCCTCTGACTCTAGTGGTCAGCATTTATCTGCAGACTTTTTTAAGGGACTCGCTCCCCCTAAGCAGCGCCCCTCTCTATCCTGCCTCAATCCCCCCTCACCCCCATTTCTATCGCCCCCTGTTTCTCTTTTAAGATTTTTTTTGCTAAACATTAGACACAGCACATGACCTCCATCCAGCGTTCCGGCGTCTCGGAACAAAACCTGCTGGCGCGGTCGTCCGGCTTCTCCAGGCTGCGCATTTAGGAGGCTTTGCGCTCTTCAACTCCTAAAGACCTGAAGCGTAAATGCTCAATTCAAAAAAAAAAAAAAAAAAAAAAAAATTTAAATTTAAAAAAAAAGCTCCCTTTTTTATTTTTTTAAACCTTTAGCCCCGCCCACCCTTCCCCTGCCCTCCCCTCCCCTCCCCAAGCCTCCACGCGAAACTGCAGGAAACCGGAGGGGGCGGGGCGCTGACGTCACGACGCCGGCGCGTCACGGAACGGCGGCGGCTGCGGCGCTGGCGGTGGCTGCGGCAGCGGCGGCATTTTAGTCGACAGAGGTGGCGGCGGCGGCAGCGGGGCTGCTGCTCCTCCCAGCATCCCTGGCGCGGCCATTTCAGCCCCATCTTGGCCGAGGGGAGGGAGCTGCAGCCGCCGCTTGAGCAGTTTGAATTTTCAGTTTCTCCGGGGTCCGCCGACCGGGCGCACCGAGGAGGAGCCGAGGAAGCTCCCGCCGCTCGCTACCTCACGCAGCCGGAGCGTCTCCGCTCGCCGCCGCCGCCGCCGCCCCTCAGTCTTCTCAGGAGCCGCGCGGGGAGGCCGCCGCCGCCGCCGTCGCCGCCGCCCGCGGGGTGGCTCCCCCGTGAGGGGAGGACCGCGCCGGCCTTCCCTCCCTCCCCCGGAGCGGGCTTCCGCCGGAGACGGCCGACATGGCCCCGGGGCTGAGCTCCGGCTGACGCCGGGGAGGAGGGGGCCGCCCGCGGACCTTCAGCCCGCCCCAGCCCGCCCCAGCCCGCGGCTCCGGCCGGAATCCGGACTCCCCGGCTCCGGACTCGCCGCCGCTTCCCCTGCTTCCCGGCGCTGACGAGCCCGAGCGGGGCCGCGCCGCCCCTCACGCCGCCCCTCGCGCCGCCGCCGCCGCCGCCGCCCCGCCGCGCTCCCGCGCCCTCCCGCCCCCGGCCGAGGCCTGCGGACCGCGCCGAGCGCCGAGCTGCGCCGACCACGGCGGCCCCGGCGCCGGGAGCAGGAAGCCGGCCGCCCGCCCCTGCCCTCGCGCCCGCGCCCGCGCCCGCGCCGCCGCCGAGGGGATTGAATTGAGGCGCCGCGGCTGCGGGAGGCGACGAGGAAGGAGGAGCGGCCGCGCGAGGGCGTCGGGGGGCAGAGCCGGAGGAAGCGGCGCGGAGGGATGCGTCCCGGAGCGGCCGGCGCCCCGAGCGGCCGGGGGCTCTGAGCAGCGGCCGCCCGGCCTCCCCGACCCCAGCGCGGACTCGGACTTTGCCTCCTGGGGGCCCCCCCTTGCCGGTTTCCGGCCACACCGCGGAGGAGCCGGCGCGCCTCTCCGCCCCCCGCCGGCCTCCCTCACCATGTCCAAGATGCCGGCCAAGAAGAAGAGCTGCTTCCAGATCACCAGTGTCACCACCGCCCAGGTGGCCACTAGCATCACCGAGGACACCGAGAGCCTGGACGACCCGGACGAGTCGCGCACAGAGGACGTGTCCTCCGAGATCTTCGACGTGTCTCGGGCCACCGACTACGGCCCCGAGGAGGTCTGCGAGCGCAGCTCCTCCGAAGAGACGCTCAACAATGTTGGGGATGCGGAGACTCCCGGGACCGTGTCCCCGAACCTCCTGCTGGACGGACAGCTGGCGGCCGCGGCGGCGGCTCCCGCCAACGGAGGAGGAGCCGCGGCGGCCCGGAGCGTGGCCGGCGCGCTGGCCGGTACCCCGGCGGCCCCCTCGGCGGGGGCACCGGGCGCCCCCCCGGCGGCGGGCTCGTCCGCCGGGCCTGGGACTGCGGCCCCAGCACAGCCCCCCACCACTTGCAGTTCCCGTTTTCGAGTCATCAAGCTGGACCACGGGAGCGGGGAGCCCTACCGACGCGGCCGATGGACGTGCATGGAATACTATGAGCGGGATTCAGACAGCAGCGTCCTGACCAGGTCCGGGGATTGCATTAGGCACAGCAGTACTTTCGACCAGACTGCGGAGCGGGACAGCGGCCTGGGCGCCACCGGAGGGTCGGTGGTGGTGGTGGTGGCCTCCGTGCCGGGGGCGCACGGGCCCGACTCGGGAACTGACAGTTCCCTGACTGCTGTGTCACAGCTACCCCCGTCGGAGAAAATGAGCCAGCCCGCCCCGGCCCAGCCGCAGAGTTTTGGCGTTGGGCAGCCACAGCCACCGCCGCCCGTAGGTGGGGCTGTGGTTCAAAGCGCGGCTCCGGTGCCGCCGTTCCCGGGAGCCGCGGCCGGGCCACAGCCAATGATCGCGGCCCCGCAGCCAAGCCAGCCCCAGGGAACCGGCCCCGGCGTCCTCCCGCAGGGCCCCAGTGGACAAGGGCTGCCGCTGACGAATGTAACCCTGCCGCAGCAGCCGGGCCCCGCGGTCGGCGCTCCTGCGACGCAGCAGCCCCAGCCGTTCGCGTACCCCCAGCCTCAGCTACCGCCCGGGCATTTGCTGCCAGTCCAGCCCGCGGGGCAGAGTGAGTACCTACAGCAGCACGTGGCCGGCCTGCAGCCGCCAAGCCCCGCGCAGCCCTCGTCCACCGGCGCCGGAGCGAGCCTTCCCGTGGGCGCCGGCCCGACTGCCGCCGCGGTGGGGGCGCAGATAATGGGCGTGGCTTCCCTGCCCGGCGAGGCCGTGGCCCCGGGGCCGGGACCCGCGCCCGGAGGACAGGCGGCGCCCGGTCAGCCGGCCGGAGTGCCCCTGGCTGCTCTTGGATGCGCGGTGCAGCCGGGCCTGGTCCCCCCTGGGACCGTGCAGCCCCAGTCCGTGCCTCCGCCGCAGATGGGTGGCAGTGGGGCGCCGGCAGCCGTGCCCGGCGGCCCCCACGCCGTTCTACCCGGAGTTCCAAACGTGCCTGCAGCCGCGCCCGCTCCAAGCGTGCCTAGTGCGTCTACCACCTCCATTACTATGCCAAATGTCCCCGCGCCGCTGGCCCAGTCGCAGCAGCTGAGCAGCCATACGCCCGTCAGCCGGAGCAGCAGCGTAATCCCGCACGGTGGGCTGCCCTTAGCGCCAGGCACACCCAGTGCACCGACGAGTCTACCGCAGGCTGACCTAAGCCAGTTCCAGACTCAGACCCAGCCTTTGGTCGGGCAAGCCGACGATACCAGAAGAAAATCAGAACCCCTACCTCAACCACCACTTTCTCTCATTGCTGAAACTAAGCCTGTCGTGAAGCCTCCTGTTGCAGATGCCCTGGCCAACCCCCTTCAGTTAACACCTATGAACAGTCTCGCCACCTCTGTGTTCAGCATAGCTATTCCCGTGGATGGCGATGAAGACAGGTATGGAAATCTTCCTTAAAATACTTGATAGGAACCCTTGACCAAACACTAGTTTAGAATGCAACTTAAGAGTTCTTCCCCCCCCCCCCCCCGCAGTTTGAGGCCCTTAGCATTTTTTAAATAGACAAATTGCGTTTTTAGTCAGATTGATTTGTCAGTTTTTGAAAAGGCGTTAGTTTTAGATTGCTAATGTAAAGGTGTGTGATGAGAGAATTGGTCTTGTCACAGTCATTTAAGAGCATTGAATTAGATAAGGATACAACGTTTGTTCATTCAGAAAGATGGGTTTAAGCTTAATTTTCTCGATTTACAGGTGGTACCTGGTAGATTATGCCCCATAGCATTTTCTTAGGTAACAATCACACCTGAACGCTTATGGCAGAGTTTTGTCAGTGTGAGTTTGGAGACCAGGACATACAATTAGAAGTTTCCCATTCTGGAAAACCAGAGGTCGTATAATAGGGATAGATCCATGTAAGGAATCTCCTCCAGTGTGTCTGCAAAGGCTGGAGAGAGTGGTGAAATGTCATGTCTGGCTTTGAAGATCATATCGTCCTCCAGCCTTTTTAATAAAAGAACATAGAAGGTCAGGAGGCTTCCCAGTGACATCGTTAAGACCCCCCCCCCCTTTTTTTTAAAGCAAAAGGTGTGTTATCATCCATCAGTTTTTTGTTTTGTTTTGTTTTGTTTTACTATAGAAAGGGAGGTATGAAATAAGACTCTGACAGTAGTAAAAGCTACAGTTCTTGAAGTTAGAGTAATTTTATAGTAAAAGTGTTCATGTCAATAATTGGCTCCCTCTATTTAAGGGATGCTTTCTATAATGGTTTAAGTGAAAATTGGTGTATTGCCATACCAATTCTACAACAGTTGATGTTTGGTTATGGTTCAGTGAGGATTTTAAGTGGTTTTCAGGAAATGTCACCGGAAAATTTGACACACATTGCAAATTTTTAAAAACCGACTTGTTACAAAGCTTTAAAATTACATTTAAAAATTACAGAGAAGGTTTTAGGTACTTTACAGTTAAGCATTTATTTGCTGGAGTTTTTTCTTTTGAGCGAGGTTAATTTTAGATATGTTAAAAGCTGTTTTTATGGGTTTCTAGAATAATTGGTGTGTAGAACAATGAGATCTGTTAAAGCTTTTTCTTCTTGTTTCTTCTGAGTTCCTTCACATTCTTAACTTTTCATTTCTAATTAGCCCTGAATTATTGTTATATACTTCTGTTGGTTTGAAAAATGCTCACTGAAATCATCTTCTCTGCTTTTTGTAATTCAAAGTTCATCTTTTTTTGTAGGTGACTTGCTTGTTGGGAGTCTTTTTTCCATTTGAGAACTCTTAGAGAATACCACGTGTCCCATAAGTGAGCCCAGCTAGCTAGTCATTGAGAAATTTTATATGGATGGGACTAACCAAGTAAGAAACTGATTCCACAAGCCATTCAGAAAAATCCCTCTTTACATCTGCTCCCATATTTCATTTTTCACACATAGGGGCACATCTGAAATGCAGATTGAGTTTATTTGTTCACCTTTTGTAAGAGGCAACAGATAATCTTCCCTTTTCTAGCTGCCAGAAGCCAGGTTTTTCTCATGGGTTGGTAAATAATCATTTGCTTGCCTCTCTGTTCCTATTGTACATTGCCCCCATATCTCAAGAAATGATGAGTGGTTTCCCAAACCACACTCCCCTCATAAAACACAGGCACATCTATAAATGAAGAATGTATTTTCTCTCCTCTTCACCACCTCTCTGTTTACAGCCTTTGTAATTAAATTCCCCAGAACTTTAATACGATGATATGGCATGAAGCAGAGAGCTCTGTTGACAAATGGAAACTCTGGGATGTATTCTTTAGGGTATGACCTCAAAATGCAATTATTTATCCTCTTAACTTTATTAAAAGGGTTAATTATTTTTGAGAGTCTTATTTCAGAAGGTGAATGAACTACAGATACTAACCGTATCTGTTCTTATCAATTGCAACAGTTAATCCAGTGCTGGGGTTTTGATGTGTGTGCAGTCCTATATTAAATGTGTTACTTCCCTCCCCCACCCAGTCTTTTAAAATCTGCATTGCTTATCAAATGTCCATTTCTAATTTTTGTTATACTCTTTCATTGGTTTTTAATGTAACATGCTAGTTTTCAAGATGTAATCTTACACATTTGACTATTTTGTCTCTGGACCAACACACCTGGTGAAGGAATAAATCCATTAAGTAGAAAGTTTTTTGTTTTTGTTTTTAATGGAAAGCCTTTGTAAAAGGGAATTTTAAAGTTGTATGCTTGAAATTAAATAACAGTTTTTCTAGGCGTATGCTAAAATTACTGAGATGACTATTTTTGAGGAAAACGTACCAACAAAAATCATAATTTTAATATGATTTGGGGTTGCCTTCTTAAAATCTGCATACAGTTTTAGTTGCAGTCATTCAAATGCAAAATAAAACATTGGAGTGACAGGTCTTGAGTAATTATGACTTTGTGAATGGATTGACAAATTTCAGATCCTAAAATTTTGTGAATAGTTGCTCTTTTAAGTTACTGTGTTAGTAACTAGTTTTTTGAGAAAAGGAAGGAAAATGGAAGATTAACAAATGATTGAGTTTCTTCAGTTTGATATATTGAAAACTATCTTGTGATTTTTGGCTCCATTACCATAATACAAGGCTTCATTTTGAGACTTTTTGAAAAGAGGACTTTATAGTCATACATTTTAGTAATATACCTTTCAAAGGGCTGATGGTTGTATATAGAAAGCGAGAATATATTTTAAAGTTCAGTTAACACTGCCTGTTGACTCTATATTAGTAATTACTCTAAAGTCTATATATTATTCTAGCCTTTCTCATTGGAAAGGCTTATAGTCAGTTGTTTCTTTAAACTGATTTTGTGTAAACTGGAGAATATTGTAATGGTTGAAAATATAGTTCATAAAAAAGCCACTTTTCCAGTGAAAGTTACAAAATTTGTTTAAATTACTTACACACTTAACAGACCCCTTTTTGGTAAATGGGGAGAGATGCAAAATATTACTGGCCCTTTTGGAAAGGGAACACAGTACAGATCGTTTTCCATAGATAGCTGACCAATGTGAACCCTGTAGGCCACATTCCAGGAACTCTTATGAATGGCTGCAATTGTGAACTGTCAGCTACAACCAAGGATTGTTAGAAACCTGGTTGTAAGGATCCCTTAGTGGTAGATATCTTTATATCTTGTTTAATGACTTTATTTGTGTAGCTTGCTAATGACTACTGATTAAGTATTATAAATTGTGAATGTTAAGTGGTGTACCCTGGTAGGTGCTATTACTACTAATTTTGTTTATACAATTATATGTATATCTCAAATATATACACACATACTTGTGCAGGTTTTTAACTTGATGATTGAGATTATGTAAATGTATAAGAGCCAGAACTGTCACTCTTTATTGTATAATCTATAGATACTTACTATAGAGCTCTGAAAGTCTCACTGCATTTAGTCTTTACAAATGAAAGCTCCTTAGGTGAATCTGTATTTCTTGGGAGCTATGTTTCTTTATCAGTATTGAAATGTGGACATAGTTTTGCCCTTCCAGCTTTTCAGTTGTTTAAATCACACACTGCATGTTATCTTATGTACTCTTACCCAGGATTTTGTGATCAAAGTGTAAATCCTGTGTATGAGTGGCGTTATTATTTAATATGAAAAATGATGGATTCATCAGAGTGCCATACTAATTACTAAAATATACTTTAGTCATAAACATGGCTCTAAATAAAGGCAGTTATCATAGATTTCCAGAAGGATTGATGGTCCAAAAGTGTATCAGTAGGAATATGGCTTTAGTTTTGTTTTTTTATTAGCAGTGACCTATATATTGTTCAAAAGTTTTTATGAACTAAATTCTATAGGCTGTACATTGCATAACCTTTAGTAAACATAGGGGCTTATATGTGTGTGCGTAAGGCACACTCTAAGTAGCTATTTTAGTAACACTATTTTTTCCTTGTAGGGGGAGTATCTTGAATGAAACTGCTTTTATGAGAAGTCATTTTTTTTTTTAAATAATACTAGTACTGTGCTGTATATGTTTTCTACTTCCTGAGGATAAGTGTAATATTAAACTGTTCTTTGAGAATTCTGATATCACTGCTTTGGAAATAGTAAAACATGATACTGGATTTATAGATCTGGTATTTGCTAATTTGAAATAGAGTTTAGTCTTTCTCTGCACCAGAAGAGATTGGAAGTAAGTCATGCGCTTTAGTGTTCTAGTAACAAAGAGCACCCCCAACAATCAGATGGTTAAAAAAGACCAAAATTAGTCTCTTTACGGAGGAATGGTTTTGATAGGGGAATATAAAAAGATCTTGGCTTTTCTTTCCTAAAATAACAGAAGTTGGGGCAGGGGGAGGTAGAGAGTGATGGCAGATAACCAAGACAGAAGAAAATAGAGCAAAATAACATGAAATACGGGTCTCAGAAGGAATTAGGAACACTTATTACTACTGAAGAAAAGGCATCTAATTCCTTTTTTAAATAATTGTTTTAGACTAGTAGGTATTTCCTTTTTGAACAAATACTGTTTATTTCTTAATACTCCTTAAGTATGAGGAAGAGGGGGTTTATAAAAACAGATTTGTCTATTTTAATGTGGCCTTAATGATGATGTTCCCTAAGTAATTTCTTGTTAATGGGAAGAGCAGAGTTTAATAAAAATTTGTAATAGTTGACAGTATTTAAGGGGTATGAATAGCAAAATTCCTGACTTGGAATAAATCCTTTATGTTAGTTTTTTCTTTATACTAAACCAAGTGGACTTGTGATTTGAGGCTGCTCTTTTATGTGGTCTAATAAAATTACTGCATCCACAAAGAATGTACATACCTGAATCATTGGTATAATTTGGGTCTTTCCCACAGCAGTTCTTGAACATACCAGATTACTCAATATTTATTACATTCTTAATCTGGCAATCTGACATAGCTCAGGGCAAAAACCCCTCCATAAAGATTTAGGAACAGTAACCAATTCATATCATTCCTATACATTGTTCTATGACTTTCATAATGTATTTTAATGTATACATTTCAAATTTGGCTGATAATATTAAGGATATGTTATTTGCTTATATCTCTAAAAAGTATGTTCATAATTTCTGCTTTTAAACAGCTGAATTAAGTTTCATTCATGCTTCTCTGGGTTGCTTACATCTCAAATTTAAAGCCCAATATTAGACTTAGTTTTATTTCTCTGTACCCTACTAACATTTGTTAAAAAGAATGAACTCTTATTAAGTTGTATGTTTATATGTGATGGTTACATTAAAATTCTGCAGATCATTGAGTAGGACATACACTAAGTCCCATGTTAGTTGGAGTAAGCAAGACAAATAAGTGAAGTCCTAATGTTAAATTACTTAAAGCCTCCTTTCCCCATGAGCTTTCACTAAAATTTGATAAAATAATATTAATGTATAGATAGAAGAGAAACTGAAATTAATATGTCGATTATTTGTAAGTAACGCTGGTGTGTTTTAAATGCAATTTTTAACGTTTTAGGCAATACTTCATTATTAAACAAGTAAATTGTTTAATCTGTGAATGAAAGATGCCCAAAGCAAAGTTTAAAACTAACTAGTTTCTAGGGGAGAATTAGAAATAAGTTTTACTAAATAGTTTTGTAAGTTAAACCAAAACCCATCTTTGTATTTGAGCTACCTAGCTTTTGAAAAACAAAAAAGGAGAGGGAGGCTCTTGGTCAAATAGAATCAGTAGAGTGTTTAATTATGTTTTAGCGTGTAATGTGAATGACTGTTACAGACAGTGGAGTTGGACATGCCTGGGCTGAAGTCCCAACTATGCTATATACCTGAAGCATTTTTTGGCCTTCAGCTCTCATTATTTAGTCTTATAGACCCCATGTTTACCCCCATATGAAAAATGAGGATAATACTTGTGTTGGTGAGGTTGAGAGGATTAAATGAGGTATACAAATAATTTGTCAACAATTCGTATATAATGTATGTATGGCAAGCATACACATACCGAAATATTAGCAATTGCATAGTCCACAAACTGCTCTCCCAGATCACATCCTAACATGCTATAAATCATAGCGAGAGTCTTCAGTTTTGATCTGAAAGTATAATTGCATGGTATGGATGTAATCAGAGAAAGGGAGACATTGTTCTAGGCCAGAAAAGTCATGATGATGTAAGATTTATAGCAGTTGTGTTCTAATCCTGGCTTTTCTACCACTTAGTCCGTTTCTTTGGTTAAGTCTTTTATCTCCGTTTTCCTCATTGGTAAAGTTAGAATTTGAGACTTGGGCAGATTTTTAAGGTTCCCTGTGTATGACTCGATACATTTAGATGCGTTTCATAAGAGAGCTTGCCAACTTAAACCTTCCTGCCACCAGACTATCATGTGACCAAAAAAACAAAGCTTGCAGATACTCATCAAGTAGATTGAATGCCCAAGAAAACACTTAAAGTGACAGTATGCCATTCAACTTTGTGTTCTCTAAATAGTAAGTACTTGGATACAGAAATGAGGACTATCCTGCCCTGCCAAGATCTCAGATTATATGAAAATAATTATCAAACGTGTACTTTGATATACATTATAGACAGTGGTAGAATAAATATAAGGTGCTAATCAGAACAGTTTAGGACACAAAGCCAGATTTAGTATGGGGAGGAAATAGACTGACTCCTGCTTAAAATTATTATCTGTGTAGGTAATACATTCACACAGCTCTAAATATACAAGAATATAAACTGAAAGCCTCTGCACCTCCAGCCACCCAGTTTCTGTCCTCAGCATCATTCCGTTATTGTGCATTCTTTTAAAGACAACTCTTAGACTGAATTTTTAAATGGGTGACTTAGGTTAGGTCACTGATAAAAAAAAAAAGGATGATTTTCTGAGTAGAGGAAGATGACAGTTTGTGTAACAGTGTGGAAGAATGAGATGTCAGATTTGGGAAATGATGTGATTAATTTGACAGGAACCAGAGTGAAGGGCTTAAATGTCATGGTGAGAAATTGAGGTGTTGTGTTTTTTATTTTTTATCAGAAGTTTATGGTTGCCATTAAAGGTGTTTCTTGAAGCTTTTATTGTTAAAGTAGTATGTATCTTGGAACCATTTCATTATCCTTTTCAGTGATTGTTGTACTTAACAATGTTGGAATATTTGGTATCCGTTAAGATACTCTACCAAAAGTAGATTTTTATATAGCATGATGTGGAAACTGTAATCCTATATTAAATACAAACCAAGCTTAAATTTTGTTAGGCCTTATGGATGCATAATCTCTTTTCAGCAACTGTAAGGAAGTGTTCCTCCCATTTTTATGGACTAAGGAAACAGACTTTGAGGATTTGAATTACATAGTTATTGAGTAACATTGCATAGATTCAGAGTGAGGCCTTCTGAGTCCAAAGCCAGTGCTTTTGGATATTTCCAGAGTTAGTTTTGTTTTATTAATTTGCTGATTATGAGATGGAGGAAGGAAAAGCTTCTCTAGCTACTGATATTTTGTGTTGTAACCCTTTACCTAAAGGATATTTTTAATCATTTTAAATCCTTTAGATAATAATGTTGGAGATGGCCCTTGTTCCTCTGCTTATTGTGTTTCCCTGGCTTCTATTTAGAGATCTTTAAAGTTGAGTTTTGACATAAGGGAAGAAAATATTTGCTGAGTTCAGGGCTCATGTACCTCATCCTTTAAGCTCCCACAATGTTTGTAGTTTAGTTTTTAGGTATAGTATATGTCTATGTTTTTCCTCTGTTACAGTTACTCTACAAAGATAGTATCTTAGCAAAGCAGGTAGATATGTGTCACATTCTAGTCACTCTGTGATGTACTACTTTCATGTACTCAGAAATTAACAGGACAGGTTATTTAGTATATAAAGTCAAGGGGAAAAGGATATGTTTTGTTCATTGATTTTGAAAAATGTCTACAAATGAGAGAACATTTTCATTTTTCATTTATGTGGCTGAAATAAATTCGGAATAAACCACACCTCAGTCTTCCTAAGAAGTGCTTTCTTGGCTTTATATTTAGATCAGTAGTTAACATTGACATCAAATATGTTATTAGAAAACTGGTTTCAAATTTTATTTCTTGGGCAGAAGAGAAATTTGTGACCAAAGTTGGATAAAATTCATTATATCTTTCTAATAAATTTTTATTAATGTTGGTTGCCACTTGGTGCCTTCAGATTACATAGACTGTAACCTTGAAATGATCCCCATTAACAGTGTTTTCCTTGGGCTTTTAATTTCCTCAATTTTATGTCATTCCAAAACAGAAGTCTTTGATGATCAAGCCCTTCAGTATTTACAAATGGCTCTTTTGAAGTTCTTGATCAGCTAGGTTTTACAGACTTGTTTAACCTATGCCTATTAATCAATATTTTGAGAGTAATTGTTGCTATTTGCTAGAAATCCCTCAAGTTTATGGAAAACATCCCTGCTGAAGTATTCCAGAAACCAAAAATGTCATGTTTTATAAGACTTGTCTAAATGTTTATCTTTGGAATCTAGACTATTTAAATTTTTCTAGAGTACATAGATTGTATTACTCCATATGGCTTCTTCATTTTGAATGTATGTAGAAAGTGATTCACTGCCAGCTTTTGCAACCTAAATCTATTCGTTCTGACATGTTCTGAAGACTTTAGGTTCGTTTGTAGTATTTTATTTCATAGGTTCCTTTTTTGCCCCAAGATACACAACTAACTGCAGATATGTTCTTTTTTCACTTCTACATTTGACTTATGAGAAACATTTCATTTTTAGAGTCTGTGCTGTAAAAATGCTGGAGTCTCATAACTTAAGTTATATGATTTCATTTAAAACGAATTTATCTGGCATGAATTTGATTCAAATTAAATATATATGTATGTATTTTTCTAAAGTCAGGGGATCTGAAGGTTTTTTTAAAGAATGTCATCCTCATAAATATATTGTAAATACTCTTTAATGAATTTTAAATTCCAGACTTGCAGAATAACCTCTAGGTTTACTCTTTATTATTTTCTCATATTTAGTACTTTCCTCTTTGAGTTACTCTGTTTTAAATCCAAGGTCTTCAAATAGACCTTTGTGAGTTTGCTAACTTGTCATATGGTCCCGGGTAAGCCTGATATTAAAAAAAAAAAAAAAAAAAAAATGCCAATCGAGTTTTCAGTTGGTTCAGTTGTCTCTGATTTAATTGTTAGACTGATTTCCAAGTAAGTACAGTGGAGAGAAAAGGGCCTGACAAATATATCTTGAGAGGATCCAAGCTGTTAAATAGTAGTTAGCAGCCTCTTAATCCTTGATATTAGTAGGTCTTGGACCTAGTCTAGAGAAAAATAGAGAAAGAGTTAAAAGAATAGAAAGGAGTTTAAAGTAGATAGAGCAGGCAAAGAGAAATACATACACTGAAGATGCCAATTAAAGCAGTTGCTTTGGTGATACTCTGGCTTCTAGTGTCTTGTCTGCCTTTCCTAATTTTGGATCATCTAAGAGGTACCCTAGTGTTAAAATAAAAAACGCCTTTTAAAAAATGTATTTTTAAAAAACTCAGTAGATGAATGATACAGTAAGGCTAATCTGAATTTTGAAATCATGGAATTTATTGAGCATTTGTTCTGCTTGTTGATCATTGACACTTGATTGGTATTCCAGTAGAATTTGGAAATTGTTTTCTTATTGTACTAGTAATGTAGAGACTGTCTTAAGGTGCTTGTGAGGGTCTCAGAATTGCCATGTTGTATTTGAACTTCATTTTGGTGATAAAATAATAGCCATTATTTGTTGGCCATTGATTATATATACAGGGAGCTTTATATATAGTCTCAGTTCCTTAACCACCCTGCAAGGTTTAGATCATAATATCACCATTTAACTGATAAAGAGACAAACCTGGAGAGGTTAATATTGAACTCTACTGTATGTTTAGCATAGTGGTTTAAGAGCATAAACTCTAGGACCAGATTGTTACCTACTAGCTCTGTGTCATCAGTCAAGTAACTTCTATCTGATCTGTTTCCTTATTGATGAGATGGGAACAATAATAACACCTACCACTTAGGGTTGTTGTAGAATTGCATTAATAAATGTAAAACAATCAGAATAATGTCTGGTATGTAATAAGCACTTGTGTTCTTAACTTGCTGTTAGTTGGCTATAGCATGGGTCAAGGATTTTAGAGGTAATGTGACAAGTTTTTGTTAGCTCCCTAGTGTTGTATAGATTGGAGTTGGGGAACTACGGGAATATGCTGAGGTAGACGGGGAGCTATTAGAAAGCAGGTTTGTCAAAAGGTTAGTTAGTAGTCCCTAAGAAACTACTCCAGAGCTGTGAGGTGAATCATGAAGGCTGGGAGCTTGCCAGGATGAGCCCATCAGTTAAGATTCTATGGTTATAGCCCTAGGGAGTGTGTCTCTAGGGAATGGTAGAAATAGATGGTGATTAAGATGTGGGAGCTTTTACCTCTTAAAGGGGCATTACTAATGCAAGAAATTAGAAAACTGTCATATAATTGCTGTGCCATGTTTTGCCCTAATCCAGAGAAACCACATGTAAATAAATGGATTATGAAGGTAGAAATCATATCAGGTTCATCCCAGAAAAGGACTCAATTGTTCATCATCAAACCCTATCAAATAGATCTGAATTTTTATATTATGAAGATGTAGTAGCTTAATTTATTTTACATGAATATCATACCTGGGAACAGCTTTGCTAAACTGCTAAATGTTTAGAGACTTATAAAGGCATCTGATACAGAGTAGTATGCACTGGTCCCATTCACATGAATATAAACATAGGCGCACACACATAATTGGATGTTATTTTATCTGTATTAAACCCTTTCTTCTAGAACCATAATCCTGAATTATTGTGAGGGTCAGCTGGATTTCATTCGGTTTTTTCTTTCAAAATGTTTTTAAGCAAGCTTTTATGTAGTGTTTTTTTTTTTTATTAAAGCTGTTACACAATATTAGAAATCTAAAATCTTCCATCTTTTTTTGAAAAGTAGTGATTTTACTGTACTTTCTCAACCTCATTTCCATTTGATTCTTGGATCTCACAGGAATCCTTCAACTGCTTTCTACCAAGCGTTCCATTTGAACACGTTTCAGGAATCAAAGAACCTCTGGGATAGGTATGAATACTTACATATGGAATGCATACATACAAAAGTGTATGCATGAATTGCTTTGCACTGTACTGGTTTCTCATCATTAAACCTAAACTTTATATGTCATTTTAGGGGGGGAAATCATGCGATATCTAGCATGGGACAAAGCAGCAAAATAAACCAAAAGAACAATCTATATTTTAAATAGAATATAAACATACTTTTCTTTTTACTTCACTTTTAACTATATTTACTTTTTTGAAGGATTTACAGATTCTATTGAATTTTATTATATGAAATACCACTTATCCTTGTATATTTTAGTGTAAAAATATATTCTGTAAAATAAACTACAGTTAATTTACTTTTGTCCTATTTTATATGCTTTCTCTGTAAATGCCTTAGTGACTCAAAGCAAAATGTTATTTCATATTAAGAAATTGGAGAAATTACAAGACCAAGTTATCAAAAACAGTCATTGTTGAATCCTGTTGAGAAACTAACATCAAGCTTGTTTGTTAGATTCCCTAGACCTGCCTACTTTACTGTTTTGTAAACCCCTAAAACAGTTTTTCTCTTAGAAATGCTATATACATTTTGTTTTTAACTTTTTAAAATATAAAGTCTTAAGAGTTCATTTATAGCAAAAGATAATTTGGTTTATCTTTCTGCTTAACACACATTTTAAGTAGTATATGCTCTGTTCAGTTATTTTGCTGAATATTTATCAGTGCTCCATCATTCTGTCTTTAATTAATAGAACAAGCACAAATGCTATTTTAAAAATTCACACAAAGCTTCGTTAGATTCTTTTAACTCTGCCTGGCAACGCATTTGTGTCCTCTGGCATAGTTTGGATACTACTCATGGACTTAACTCCATCTCTTTCATTAGAAAAGAGTATTGCTAAGTGCATGTACATGTCATGTTCAGACATGGTTTATATTGCCTACAAATGGTAACAGTCTTTTAATTCTTAGGCTTGATTTGCTTGTGTGTTACTCTAAAGAGATTTTCTAACAAAACATCTTTTCAGTGAATGTTCCTTAACTGAAAATGTTTTAAAACAGTTACTTACAGAGCAAGAACTTCTAAAATTTATAGTACAATGTTTATAACTTCAATTTTGAAATTATATAGCTGTATCAATGTAAATTAAGACATAAATGTAAATTGTGGCATGAAACAAGCATGAAAGTTCAGTCATTCAAAAGGCTTATCCAGTGTAGCCAGGGTGAGTACTTTGGGTTGTACTTTCCCTTTTTTTTTTTTTTTTTTTATTTTATTTATTTATTTATGATAGAGAGAGAGAGAGAGGGGCAGAGACATAGGCAGAGGAAGAAGCAGGCTCCATGCACCAGGAGTCCGATGTGGGATTCGATCCCGGGTCTCCAGGATCGCGCCCTGGGCTAAAGGCAGGCGCCAAACCGCTGTGCCACCCAGGGATCCCTACTTTCCCATTAGAAAAAGGAAAAATAATATTCTGTTTAGAAATGTAATAAGAAATAGTATTGGTTGTATGGTAATTTATTTCAAATAGCTAAATTTTGTAAGCTACCACGATACCATTATTAATAAGAGCTATTATTTTCATCAGGACAATGTAGAAAGATGTTTTATTTTTTGTAATTTTGACCTAATATTAAAGGTTTTTGTTTCATAATAAAACAACCATAGAAGTTGCCTACTCATCATTTGTTGTTACAGCCAAATACTCCTTATCTGTTTTCTTTTCTAGATACAGAAGTATTTAAGGTATCAGAAATGGAGGCAAGTTGCTGTATCTGTAGTTTCTCATTGGTTGAATGTATTTTCTCTTCTCCTTGAAGCCTGTTATCCAGAGCCAAAACCGTTAATAGTTTGTTAATAGTACGTTAATGCCAAACTATAATCAGAACTTCTATTCTAGATCAGCCATTCTGCACTATAAGTTGGCCCTTTGGTACTAAAGTGACAGGTCCAACCCAATACTAGTGGTTTCCTTTTAACTTGGCACCTAGCTTATTAAATTTTCATTAGAGGGATACCTAGCTAGCTCAGTTGGTAGAGCGTGTGACTCTTGATCTCGGGGTCATGAGTCAAGCCCCAGGCTGGGTATAGAGATTACTTAAATAAGATAAAACTTAAAATTGTTTCAATTGATAGGAGCAGTAGGTTAGCTTTAATAGTTCTAACTGTATGACCTCAGTTGGCCAATATCTACTACAGACTTTTTAGTAATTATATTAGCAAATAAAGTATTACCGACTATACATTCTTTTTCATTGCAGACAGGGTTGAAGATTTGTGTTAAACTTTTAAAAATATTAAATATAACTTCTCCTGACTATGTTCGTGTTAGATTTCACCAAATTGCCTTGTTCATTTTTTTACTGTTATAAATTAAGGGTTTTTAAACCAATTTTACTAATTTGGCAAGTATGTATTTTGCAGGAATGATTCTATTGAACAGAACCATTCAAGAGCTTAAGGGACTGTAAATCCTTTACATTATCTACTTAGTTTGAGGTATAAAAATTGCTTATCAGTATGGACATATACTATATTTCAGGCTCTTATTTATGAAATCATGGAACTCATTTTCAGTAGACAGCTTTTAAGCCCTGTGCCAGTTTTCATTAAACCTGCCCTAAATAGCTGAAGATCCTTGGTTTTGCTTTACTTGAAAGACTGGAATTTTTTTTTTTTTTTTTTTTTTTTTTTTCAGAATTCTTCTAGCAGAGTATCTTTTAATCAAAATACAAGTAATTAATATACCTTTCCTCACATTGACTCAGAGGTCCCTAATGGCTCCTTTGTTTCCTTCCCTATTTAAATTAGAATTAGCAAGTTGACAAGTTTTCCACCCATTTGCTTCTGCCTGTATTTAGAAATTCTCTTTCCATTGATAGCCAATGCTTTATTCAGTTACTGTACTAAAATTGAAGCTACTGTCAAGCCTGCCTTTCCCTTTTCCTGTAGGTGCCATCATTGTTCTGTCTTCCCAGTTTGTCATTTGCAGAGTATTCAGGGAATCAATCAAGCTGAAACCATCTTACTCCAAATAAAAGGACACCTCTTATTCCAAATAAAAGGACAAATGATACTGATAGCTCAAAAATAATACAACCCTTCCTTAGGAAGTGCAGAATGTTTGTATTGATGGTTTATTAAACTGAATAATGTAGCTGTCATAATTAGCTTTCTGGAGATTATCTTACTATAGTGATACTTAGTGATAGTCTAGCCTATTGGCATTTCAGAGTAATAACTTTAAATTTTGACTTTCTACTTCTTTAAAGAACAGTCCCAAACTTAATTATTGGCATTGCTTTGTTAACAGCGACAAAATTAGAAGTTTAGAAACTTATTTTACTTAGGAAAGAGCCTGGGGAACAGGCTCTTGTTGGGAGTCCTTTGTCTGCAAAAAAAAAAAAAAAAAAAAAAAAAAAGCTGAGGGTAAGAATTTATAGCAAACAAATTTACCCTCTTGTATATAGCAGGTCAGTAAGGTAAAAGAATATTAGGGAGGAAGAAACTTTTGCTCAGCTAGACTAAAGGAAGAAACCGGGTAATCTGTCAGGATTTAAACTTCGTTGATAAACGCTTGCAGTATTTCTGCCTTAATGAAGAAAATGCATAAGTGTAGTTAACAAATGAGAGTAACAGTTGCTGGGTGTGCTATCCCTGTGAGTTGGCTTGTCCTTCTTTATGATAGCACCACTCTTTAAAGAGATAACAAATAAGGAAAGTAGTGCACATGGTTATTATTAACTTAAAATGAATGTCTAAGTTTATGGTCTTTTTACTAGATACCTGATTTCAGTGAAGATGTTTTATTTTTTATAGTGATTATTCACTTAATCTATAATATAGTTTAAGAATTACTGGATTTTTTAAAGTTCTTCTTTAAATCAAGCTATTTTGTGTTAGAAAACAAGTATTCAGTATTTTCTATAATTGATCCTATGAAATTTCATTTTTGAAGTTAGTAAATCAGAAATAAGCTGCTTGTATGAGATAATTTGTTTTATTCATCTGCCTAGAAGGTTGGGTTAATCTAGTTTTTGGAAGCTCAGTGATAAGACTTTTTAAAAATATTTTTATTGAAGTATAATTTGTATCAGAAAGGTACACAATTTATAAATGTATACCTCAAACTGAATACACCTGTGTAACCAAGACCCAGCTCAGACACAATATTGTAAGCTCCTTATTTTGTGTCTGTATTTATCTGGACCCAACCAGTCCAAACCTATGTTGTTATAAGGTCAACAGTACATAATTTTGAAGAATCGCCATAGTGAATTGCTTTTTTGGAGACTGTTACTAGTTAAATATTCTCTCCTTATTAGGAGATGTTTTATTATAAGTACCTTGAGGATGATATGAACCTGAACTATTTTTGTAAGCACCCCAAACATATTCTCTAATAATTCGTCCTTTAGTACTTACATAATTTATTATGTGATTACATTTTGACCTATTCCAGTTACAGACACCCAGTAGAAGATAATTAGAGACATGATGATGTTAGAGGACAGTTTTAGTGACCTGTCACCTTGTAGGACTGGATCTCAGATTTATATAAAAATCTAAGGACATGCTTATAAAATATCCAGACATTAAAGTAGGAAGTTACAGCTATTCTTGGATGATAGCATTTATAAATTTAACAATCTGAAGCATGTGAAGAGATTGAGAAATTGGCAGAACTTGTATGTAAATTCAGGAAAGTTGAAATTTAGGTCAGAATGAAAAAATACCTAACATGTATTAGTTGCCTGTGTTTTACAGTATTGATCAGCAAGTGATATTGATTAGCAAGTGACAGGCCTGTCAAAAAAGCTAATGTAATTTTAGGCAATCTTTTTATAAGTAGAAAAAAGAGGAAAAGATAGTGACAGATTTATTGTACCCTATTTGTATAGGATAGTTACTCTAAATACAAAGGTAACTAGAAACTCTACCTGGACAGCCAGGGGATATTTCAACAGAGGCTTTGAGCTTACTTTCTACAAGTAGATGCATTCCTACAAAATAGTCTTGTCATCACTACAAATTAATATTAATACAATTAATAATTTTCTTCCTGGATATGTCAGGAATGATGACCTTGAATGAGGCTTAAAGCCAATTATTTTTAAAATCCTTATTCTGTAGAATTATCCCCCCCCCCCCACACACACACACACTTAGTTCTAAATGGGAAAGAAGAGATAAGAAAAACATTGGAATTGAGCTCCTTGTTTTGTCATTGTTGGCCATGATTATCAGAAAACCTGAAATAGGGTGCCTGGGTGGCTCATTTGGTTAAGTACTTGACTCAGTCTCCCTCAGGTCTTCATCTCAGTTTAAGCCCTTTATTAAGCTCCATGTTGGGCATGTAGTAGGCTAATGAAAACCTCAAAGAGCTGTGTATTTGCTTAATGAATGAAAGACTGGCAAACTCTTAGGAAAGAATCCCATATCAGAGGTAATTAAGGGGGGGGCGGTCACAATAGGAAAAACAATGAGCTGGGTCTTAATAGGGAAAAGATATGGAAGAACGACATCACATGATTGAAAGTGTTGTCATTTAAAATTCAGACATTTTATGTCTCTCAAGTATAGCCTGGAAGTATTGGTCAAAGCTTCTTTAGGAAGTGGCCTTTTGAGTTGGAACCTGAAAGGTGCATAGAATTTGGTCATCAAGAGTTAAAGACCTGAGGGAAAGCGAAAATTCCAGTTAGAGGAATTCAGCCACTGTGAAAGTACAGGTCATATGTGATAAGGATGGTTAAATTTGGTGCACAAATCATTTGAAGACAACAGAGAAGAGATATTTGATTGGACAGAGATCAGAGATAATAGAAATATAATGAAGACCTGAATGAGGGAATCAAGATGAGGAAAGATCAGTTGTCAGAAGATAGGAATTATGTGATGTTACAACTCAAGGGATATGCCAGGGAAAAGCAGTCAAATTTGATTCCAGAGTCTCAAACCTAATTGACTGAGGGAATGGTGGTACTGTTAGGAAATATTAGTGAAAGAATTGGTGTGGGAAGGAGAAAATAATAATGAGCTTCTTAGTTTTAGTTACTTTTGGATGAGTTGAGCTGGTGGAAAATCAAGGTGGAAATACTCAAGGTATAACTAGAGCTGCAGACCTGTTAGAGAAGCTAAGGCTAGAAGAGATTGAAGACCATTTATTTATTTGTTTCATTATTGTTATTACTATTGCTATTATTTTTTTAGAGTTCGAGCTTTAGAAAAGGCTGAGATTGCCAAGAAGTAGCAGAGTAGGCTAAGAGGATCAAGCCAGGACCTTGGGAAACACTACCTACTTTTAGAGAACAGGAGAAGCTCTGAAGAAGACACGTGATCTTAGAGACTAGAAGATTCTGGGGATATTATTTACTAACCAAAATGAAAGAGAATATTTGAATCTATTTTAAAAATTTCAAATTTACAGAAGAATTATAAGAATAATTAAAAACTCTCCAGTAATCTTACTGAGATTGAACATTCATTAACATTTTGTCATACTTGCTTTATTATCCTAACATTATTTAGGAATCCTTTAAGAGTAAGTTGTAGATACCCTGTCCATTTGATCAAAGAATACTTTTAGCATATGTTGCCTAAGAAGATTATATGACAACAGTTTAATTAGCAAACTCAGGTTTGATATATTGTTATCTAACATGTAATATACAGTTTATATTCAGATTTTACGGTTGTCCCAGTGTCTTTCATGACATTTTTTACTTCATCCAAAAGCCAATACAAGACCACAGAATGCATTTAATTATCAAACACTTGTCTTTTTTCCTTCTGTCTTATATAGATAAATATTTTTCTTATTAGTCTTCAGTAGAACTATCTAAAGTTTGAGTAGACTTAAAGTCTGTATTATAAGGGGTGTGGAGCAGAGATAGGCAAGATGCCTAAAATCCAGCTGAAACAATTATTGGGACTGGAAAATGTTATAAGAAGATCTCTTATTTCTCACAGTTTGGAGGGGGGTGATGGCAAGGAGAGAGGTAATGGCAAGGAAAACATATTAATGTGGATGTGTCCCTTGAAACAGAAATTGAAGTGTATTCATGCACCATTTTTTTTCTGTATCATTTTGTATATATATATATATATATATGTATTAAGTTGGGATTCTAATTATCTGGAATTGGAAAAAGTAGTTAATTTGAAGACATTTTTAGTTACCTCTTGGGCTTTACAAATTATATAATTGCTATCCATTATATTCTGTTGTATCCTCGTAGGTTCATTCTGACAGTTGCCTAGGGTTGATTGTCTGCTGCCAGATTTTTAACCATTAGGTATGCATCTCATTGTTTGATATGCTATTTAGTGGATCCTAAGCATTTCTTCTCCTCTCTTAGCTTTGCTGTGGTTGGCTAAAATGGGATAACCTGATATACTGACATTATTTTCATCACATAACCAGACTTCAGAATTGATGATGAAAACCTGACAGCTCATCCATTATATGCTTCTGCTCATGTGTTTACCACCTTCTTTAGTTAGTAAATTTTCTTAACATAAGTGGTCACAGCCTACCCTGTAAGGTCATGGTTATTGTTTTCAGGGTGGAATTTGAGAAGCAGTTGAAATAGGTGAAAATAGTTGGTAAGGTCTTGTTAATTTATTTTTACTTTTCACCAGAATAGTTTAAGTAAACCAAACCTTTGACTAGAACAGAAACTTGTGTGAATTAACGTGTAAACTAATTTGCTAAACCCAATTTATTTTTTTCTGCAGAATCTAGAACTCTGTAGCAAAGCTTTTTAAGAAAAATCTCTTACTGAACTTGTTCAGATGAGAAGGATATTTAAATATAGCCTGAAGTTGTTGAACCAGAACAAACATATGTAACATCTGTTTTGTTTTCCTCCCAGACTTTTAACAATTTAAAAACTCAAAATCACACTTCTTTCAGTGTATTTAAAAATACAAAATATAGTGTATTTTATCTGCAGATAGTTTGGCAACCTTTTGGGAAGAAAGAAATATTAAGTGGAATTATTTTATATTTTTGTTTCATTCATTAGGGTTGGTATAGATGAGAGAAATGGCTGACTATATTCTAGTTGGCATTCTCTTTGTGTGCAAATGTGCCCACTTGTACCAATATTCTAAGTCACTCAGATCAAGATTATATATATATATATTAGATGTTTGTGATTGATATAAAGCATTTAAATGCATTAGCTTACCCAAAATTAGCTCCTGAGTTTAGGTTTCTGTTAACTATTTCTAAAACTTTTTTCATATTTTACAGAAACAAATTTAAACGTGCTAATTTAGAATATATATTCATTGATATATATCTTTAAGAAATAGCATTCTTATGCCATTTTGTTTCCGGGTTATTTTCAAAGTTTAAAGATCCTTAGTTATAAATACTAAAAGGTTTGGAAGGTGCTCATTGTATTTTTTTATTTTCTGTTTTTAATTATTTTTGGCCCAGAAAGAGTGGTATATGTAACTTGTGTCTTGAAAGCCAAAAATTGTATCTTATATGACATATCTACCTGGTGATATGTCCAGATGAAGAAGGTATTCTTTCCCTAGGTCTACAGACTATTTGAAGGGTAAGGAGGGAGAAGAGTTGTATTGTCTGGCTAATCCCACTCCTTCTGTTCACAGTGACTATTGACAATTGATCTTCAGAAAATTACTTTGCAGTACTTTTCTATTTTAGATATTGCTAACTTAGTTGAAGAGTAGTTGTATTTTCTAATGTTAGCTGTTATTAATGAAAGCTCAGAGTCAAATATACAGCTTTCTGTTAACAAAGCCTGCCATTCCTTATCACCTATGTATTTGAATAATGTATAATCGGCTTCCATCTACTGTTTTACCTTTTTTATCTTCTGTCCCAACCCCCATTTCTATTTATTTTAATCCTCTGTATGTTATTTCTACTCCTTCTGAGAAAATGAGGATTTTAAATCATTTGTGAATGAATAGGATCTATTAAAAATACCAATAACCTATCTTGTTAGGTGTATTTTCTAAAGCTATATGAATGAAATTTTCTAAGCAATGTATTTTGCATTTCTTCCACTAACAGATACATTTGATATGAAGTATAACATGCTAAACACCTTTTCATATATTTCTCATACTTAGTTTTTAACAACTATCTTGGCTCACCCACAGATACATGAAGTTTCCTATAATTGTGTATGTCTTTTTATATGTGAGTTTCTTAGAACACACAGTGTTCGTATTCTGTTAGATATGTTTGGACTAATTTTTTTTTTTTCATAAGCTTATTTTTGATATTCCTAGCCTCATTTTCCCAATAAGTAATCTATGGAAAGACTATACATACTTTATTGGGAGTCATACAGGATTGGCCCATTTCCCCCTTTAAAATTCTTCTTAAAAATAAGCATTTCTTGATGTTTAGGGAAGCAAGCATTGATTTATCATGTCTAGGGTTTCTCAAAACAGTGTAGTGAACTTTTTGAAGAAGGTGGTTTACACTTGAAAGTGAAATTTTGTACCAAACAAAGCAAAGCATATTTATTCAAATAGCAAGTTCCTTTAGGAACTTTGTAGGTTTTACCTAATTTCACATACAAGTTTTCAGATGACTTGGAAATTGCAGATCATCCACCTTCTTACCCCTGTTTTCTCTACTTTGTTCTCTATCAGTATAAGTTTGCCATAAAAGTAGCTAAATAATAGTAAATTTAAGCCTAGTTCTTGCCGAACTATACCATACAACCTAGTAGCTCACACTTAGGTAAATGGGATTTTTCCTCCTCACAAATTAAAAAAGAAAGAAATGATAAACAGCAAATATTGAGGATTTGTTTTTGATAGCAGTCTTGTCAGAGATTCAAGATGATTGATATATTAGAACAAGCTTCTAAATACTCATTTTGGGGAGAATTATAATCTTAAATTAAATTTTAAGGAGTATCGAATTAATCTTAACTATGTTCCTCTACAAACACCTCAGTTACCCAGTTTTCAAATTTTTAATAAGGATTTCCTACACATTGGAATTAAGTCATTGAAACCCTTCAAAGTTAACCCCTGTAGTTGGTAGCAACTAACTTTGAAAGTGCATGATGGGGAAAAATCTGATAATGGAAGCTTTGTATTTTTAAATGTAATACAGTTCTTAAGTCCTAAATTTACCATGTATTTGTATAATGTACACACCCTTTAAAAATTGTTTTCTATAAGCTTCATAGGAAAATAACTACATTTACTTTATATGACTGGTTTTAATTCTATATTCCAGAGGCTTTCCGGGCATTTATCATAAAAAATGTTTATTGTTGGCAGGCCCTTTAACAGAGGGTTGGTAGTCTGCCCCTCAAATGGCCAGTCTATCAGAGCCTTTACAGACAAGCCAAATTACCAGCATTACAGATAGATATATTTCAGGAAGCATTTACTTTGCTGCATGTGGCTGGGTATTATACCTTCTCTTGGGACTTGCCCCATAAGAGTAAATAATCAAAAGGATTTTTTAAAAATTTGGTAGTATTTTGGTTGATAGGAGACAAAAGTTGCATAAAAACTTGCTAACAAATGTTTTGGTAATATGTTGATGAAATGACCACAACTTTAAACTGTTGCTTATCCTCATCAGTATGGGTTTTTGCCTTCACCAGGTGATTACATAATAAGGCTGTGCTTTGACAAAAGATAGTAAAGTTTTATGATTTCATTTAAGTCAAATGTGTTGTGAGATTACATTTGGAAAGGTTATATTTGTAAATTGGAAAAATCCTAATCTTCAGATTGTGTGGGAGACTTTTAAAGACCATGCATAATAGAAAAATTCCATTAAAAGTTAACATTTGTAACAGCATAATTCCAACCCCCTATATTCGGGTCAAATATTTCTGGAGATGGCCGCAGAGTTTCCTCACAATGCTATCTTTGAGTTTTCTATAGCTTTGCATATATTATTGATCTTCCTCAATAATGGCTTCCTTTCCCCCCTTTCCTTTGCCCCATTGTGCCATTTTATTTAGGGGGTTAATTTAGGCAAAACTATGCCCATAAATATGTGGGCTGCCTTTTTCTGTGGATTACTGACAACTAAAAGTAGAAATGAGTATTCACACTACACAAATGTTACTAATATTACCCTTCAACAATTAAAATAGATGCCCAATTGAAAGTTTTCTTGTAAAAATTTCATGAATATAAGATCATTCTTAATGAAGTAGTTTTTGCCATTATTAAATATTCCTATCCCTAATTTTGTTCTTTGCTCATAACATAGATGAGCTATAGGACCACTTCTGAACAGGATACATTGTTATGTCTGTTACATAAAATGCATAATAAAATTTTATTCTTTCCATCATGTTGTCTAATTTTAAAATTTGGGGTGGTAGAGACAGACTAGGATTTAGGTATAAAAATTGAATGCTGTCTTGAGCATTTAAATGATTGGTATGGATTATTATTGATCCATCCACCTGTGTTAGAAGTTTAGAAATTCATATGGATGTGAGTCAGATGATAGAGTCAAGTGCCATTCTGTAGGACTTCAAAAATGTCTGTAGTAAGTTATGGTGTTAAATCATAATTTCTGGATCATGATTTTAAACCTTTAATTGGTTCCATTTCTCCTTGACTCTTTACTAACAAGTATTCCTGATGGCCTGAAAGTCCATGTTGAAATTTACAGTTTGAAGTATCCAGATTAAATATGAAATTATTTTACATTTTAAAAAAATACTTAAGTACAAAATATCAGTTGTGTAATCATGGTAAAACATAAAACTTTGCTATAAAAGATTTTTAAAGGCTATTTGATTAAAACACTTATTTACTTAAACTCTTTGCTAGAATTTTTTTTAGAATTCAGCATCGGAGGAGGAATGTGACATAATAATGATCGAAAGCCGAAAGTTTAAAAGTTGTGATGCCCTCACATGGTTGGAGGGTTATTCTAGCTTCTAAGGACTGAATGTTGTCCACAAGAGTGTCTCATCAGGTCATAAATTGGTAAGACTTAATGGATTAGATTTTATGTATTATACCTGATGTTATTGTATTGAGATGAATATTTATGAACAAAATGAGCACATTGTATAACTAAGAGTATAGTATTAAATATAAGTTCAAACTTGGAATTTTAAATACTTGGGAATATGTCATCCTTTCAAAATTTCGTGAGGCTGAAGGCTGTATCTTTGCAGTGGTGTTTAATAAATAATCAGTTTAAAAAATAAAGTGACATCCTGTATTATAGTAACATTATTTAAATATTGCTCTGGCATCTGCTGTAGGTGCTTACAGTGCAGTTAAGAGCCCCAAATACTTACTAGTTATTATCACAGGAGGTATTTGAGAAATAATATATTAATCTTTTATTTAAAAAAAACACCTTATATCCATTTTCTTCATAAAATATAGTTTAAATTACTCCTATTGCTTTTGGGATTTTATTTTTCTTCTCGATGTCTGTAAAACTAAAGCCAGGAAAATTTTCTCAATTCTTATCTTGAGAATCAATATCAAATGAAAATGATACAGTAGAAGTCAGTATACTTTTTTTATTTTCCCTGAAAACAAAATACTTCCTTTCAGCATTGTATTCTGCTTGGAAAACAAATTTTAATACTTGTTTTATATAGTGTCTTACTGCTTTGTTTTACACAGCTGTATTTTGCAGCGGACTCTTAGAATAATACAGTTTAGACTAGGATGAGATCTTAATCTTCAACCTGAAGATCATATCTTGCAAGTGAAGAAAAAGAGCTTGGGTTAAGTTATATGTCCAAAGTTGTAGAATTAATATTTTCATTAAAGTATGGCATACATATCCTATAAGTGTATCGAAAATTATTTGAAATTATTGAATAGGCTACCATATCTGGTTTAAACTTTATCCTTAACCAGAAATATGTTAGTCTCTCCCTTGCATACATGCATCTTGTCTTTTGAATAATATTCTAAATTGTTTCTGATATGGTATTCCAGTCCGTAGTCTGGAAGGAAATGCAGCAAACTAATAACAATCCTGTATTCTATAAACTTTTAAATTTTTATTTTTCACTTAGTACAATAACATTACCCACCCAACTTCTTAATTAGGAAAATAACTTCTAATTTCTTTAGTGTAGGATATCCGTCTTTAGTAGTCAGTGGTTGGGGTACGTCTCAAAGGATCATGAACCCTGTGAAATATTGGATAGAACTTAATATATGTTCAGTTTTTGATGAAACGTTCAGAGCACTTGCCAGATTTTCACAAGCAGTTAAATAACATTGCTAGTGAATACATCTAAGAGACAAGCCTTGTTATGTACCCAAGTACATGATGTAGGACAGAAATTTTTAATGAGTATGCTGATTCTATAACTCTTAACTGAATTTAATCCAAGGCTAGTTTATTTTAAGTGATCATTAGACTGATGGAACAAATCAGATCCTACCCATTTTTAGCTTAAGAATTTCATACTGTCAGTCCCTGGGCTCAAATGTTGATTTCTCCACATAGTAGTTGTTTGTTTGTTTGTTTGTTCTTGCTAGTTAGTGCTTACTATGTGTCAGGCACTCTCCTAAGTATTTTTGTCATGTTTAATTTTTGCAACAGCTGTATTATATAGATATTATCAGTATCCTCAGTTTATACTATAGAAGGAAATTGAAAGCTTAAAGATTATATAACTTGATCAGGTCACATAGCCATTTAGTGGTGGAGCTAGGATTCAAATCTAGCTTTCTAACTGGAATCATGGTTCTCAATTGTATGCTGGTATGCAGAGAGTAACCCTGGGGAACTTAAAGTTGAGAAAGAATTTTATATTGAGTGAAGATGTGAATACATAAATTTGATTTCCTTTGAACTTAAGTACCAGTGGGTGATCCTTTATTATAAAACCATCTTTTAAAGCACCTGTCAAAAAAATAAGTTTGGTAAGTTGCTTATGATTTTAAATTAAGTACTTATTGCATTAGAAAATAACTTCTATTCAAATTTAATGCTTATGACTATAAGCAAATATACATGTGTTAGAAAAGTTTTAGTACTTATTAAACAGATTTTGTATCAACTGTAACCATTAAGAAACTCACCCTTTAGGGGTACTTGGTTGGCTCAGTCAGTTAAGCGTCTGCCTTGGGCTCAGGTCGCGATCCCAGGATCCTGAGATAGAGCCCCACATGGGGCTCCCTGCTCAGCGGGGAGTCTGCTTCTCCCTATTCCTCTGCTTGCTGCTCCCCCTGCTTGGGCACGTGCTCTCTCTCGCTCGAGCTGGCTCGCTCTCTCTGTCAAAATCTTTAGAAGAAAAAAACTCACCTTTTAATATTTAGGATTTATAAATAGCAAACATTGGGAAGCAGTTTAAAAATCTGCTTTGAGCTGCAAGTGTTTCTTGAGGTAGGGAAATGAATCACATGTAAAACCTACTAAGTGCTATTTCAATTTCCCATTTGCCCTTAGTTGTGAATAATTCTATTAAGATACCTTTTCTATGTTTACTTTTTAAGCATGTATACAACAAAATCTATGTATTAGATACATGGATTTTTTTATTGAATACTTTATATAAAACTTTATTTTTAAAGTGTTTATACAAAAATTCCTGTCTACATAGGACTTACAGTTAAATCCACTATTAGTACTGCTTAAAACAAAGACAAGTAAAACTGTAAGAATTCAAAGAATTCATTTACTCTTCAGTTTAGTTGAAATAGCCTATTAAGCATAAAATTAAGACCATGGTTTAAAGTATATAGCAATTTGATAGGTCATCAGAACATGAGAATACCATCTTAGAAGTCTTTTTCCAGATGATACATTTTTATCCCAGCTTCTTTAATAGTAATATATTTGCCTTTTCAAAATTAAAACTTTGGAATTTTGGGAAATAGAATAAACAATCACACCTAATTCAAGTTTTTAACATAGTGACTCTCTCAGTATTCACATATTCCCTTCCAGACTTTGAGTACATATGCATGGATGTTAACAATTGCACTCACAGTTGAGTAGCTTTTAAATAGTTTTTAGCATTCCAAATATTTATCTAATGTGTGCAAAGCTGATATTGACATGTCATAGGTTTTAAATTTTGGACTGATAATTTTGATATCTACGATACCGTCCCTTCCAGTTTTTCATTCTACTTCTCATTTCTTCTTAGTCTCCTTGTCAAGCTTTTCCTTTCTGTTTGTTCTTTTAAGTATTATTGGTGTCCTCAGCATGCTGTTGAGACCCTCTTCTCACATTCTTCTTCATGCTAAGAACATGTAGATGGTTCTAAGTGTCATCTGTATACGGTAGGAGGCCTATGTGCTGTAGTCGCTCAAACTTTTTACCTAGGCATCTCTCCTTAACCCTCAAACGTCTGTGATCTCCCATAATTGGAAAGTACTGCCACGTATCCCTTGTGAGTATTTCTTCAGCCTCTCCATCTCTTTCCTCCCTATTCAGGGCCCAATCCTTATGTGGAAATGCGAAAATCTTCTAACTGGTCTTCCTTATTTGAGTTTTCTAACATGGCTAACTGTACCTGCTGTTCTTTTTACTTGGAACATTTATGTGTGTGTGTCCTTTCATCTTCTCCACCCAACCTTGGCACTTCTTTTACTAAACGTTCTTTCCTGACCCTTGATGTTGATTATGTTTCCCCAAAACACCCTCTAAAATCTTCCCTTTCTTAGCATTTATCACACCTCTAACTTGTCTATCTCCTACATTCAACTGTATTCTCATAAGTTCTAGTGTATGGTTTATTTGATAATGTGTCTATAAAATCAGTGTCTGATGTTTAAATACATTAAAATCCCCCTAGAATGTGACATCATAAAATTTAGTAACCGGAAAGAATGTTAGAAATTATCATTAGTAGAGGCAAAAATCAGATGTAAAAACCACATCACCTCACTGTGTATTTCCTGATATTTAGATTTTGATCACTATACCTTACTAATACAGATTTATATAGTTAATAAATTAAGTGTTTAATATGTGCCAGACTCTAATGCATTATCCTCACTGAATACTCTTGTCTGGTCCTATTATTCTTTGAGAGGATAAATAACTTGTATGAAATTATAAAAGTGTTAGGGTGGGATTCAAACCTGGGTATGACTCCAGAAGCAAAGCCTTTTTTTATCCGATATCTCCTCTGAGTTTATCTTCTGTGTCTAGAATTATAAATTTGGGTTGGAAGGGAATTTAGTGGTCATTTATTCCAACCATTTGTCTCATGTCTATAATACACCTTCTCGGTTGTTGTCTAGCCTTCAAACACCTCCAGTGATGTTTATCATGGCATCCAGGTCTTCTTTATTTTTACATTTCATGTTTAAACCTTTTAGAAATTTGTCCTGTACAACAGCGTCTAAAATGTGGAGCAGAAAAATCTGATGATTGCCATCACTGAAAACATTTAATAGAGATTACGTTCATGTAAAAATATAAGCTGAATTATGTATTCTGTCAAAACATTGAACTGAGAACATTCTCTATTTCAGTGTCTTCATAGCTATCATAGTATAGTTATCATAGTCAAGAATATGGGTTCCAGTTTGTGGCCAAAAGTCATTGGTGTTAATATAGTTCTAAAGTTCTTTTTCAAAAATGGATACGGAGACATTGCTTAATATCTGAAGAGACCAGAAGGATATTTTCCCACTTGATAACTAATGATTCTAGTGATGGATGTAAGGATTTCACAGGACTCCTATGTGGACTGCTTTAATCCAACAATGTGTAAAAACAAAGTACTGATACATCTGAATTTCTTCAGACTTCTGGATCTAGTCCACTTAGAACTTCCACTTGTCTATGAGACATGCTTAACGACATGGTGATATGAATTGTCTTCTTTCTCTGAGCTGACTAAACTGCCAAGCCTTTGTGTTTTTTTTGTTTTTGTTTTTGTTTTTTTTGTTTTTGTTTTTGTTTTTGTTTTTTTGTTTTTTAACTACCAAGCCTTTGGCTTCCTCTTTCCACCTTCAGCATAGCTTTTGGGTTTTTTTCACTTCTTCTCCTTAGATTTGATTCTGATTGTCTATAGCAAATGATGTTGAGAGAACCCACAGATAGATATTTATGATGTATGGTTTTACAGTTAAGCCTTTCACCAGGTTCACAAAATTATTTTCCCTAAATCCATGATTCTAATGTAAAAAGATCTTTGTCTAGGTTTTTATCCAAAAGATAAGAGTCTTTAGAGTCCACTTTTATTTTCCACAAAGTCTTTTATGAATTTTGTCATTACCATGATCTGTCTCTGAAACTGCTAAGTTTCACTGGCATAATTTTGTCAGAAGTAACCTGAAAGTCAGTGGAACTCTGGATATTCTATTCCTCAAACTTAAACCGTTTTTCTGCTTACTTCAGTTGCCAGTTACGTAGAAACTACTGCACTTTCTTCCTCCTCAATAACAACCAGATGAGAGGAACATGACAAAAGGTTTATTGGCTTTTTATTTAAGCTATCTTTGTCAAGGAGAAAAACTATCTCAGGAGGCCTGCCCATTTTTACTATGTTCCAAGGATGCTCTTTTCATAATTTCTAATATTTAAATAGCTAGCTAATTTCTTAGTTCTTTTTCCTGTCATGATTAGCCCCATATAACATAAGTTTGTGGTAACTTAAAAAAATATAATTAGATAACATATTAAATACTATTATATTCTATATTTTTCTTCAATTAAATGTTTAATATCAATTTTATGGACAGTGTTATAATTAGTAAACCCCTGCATAGACACAGTTCCTCCCTTTGTGGTTTAATTCAAGGGTGAACAATATTAAATAGAGACAGCAAAAACAATTATTTATGGAAGACTCAAGAAAGGAAGAAAGCAAAGAGAATGTAAGTGAAGCATTCCATTTCAGATGATAGTCTAAACTCCAGAATCTAAGGTGATTTAACAAATTTTAGATCATAATGTAAGTCTAGAATTTATCATAAATGATTTTATACAAATTGAGGTATAAAAGTGATTATAACTTTGTCATTTATCATAGCTATGTTACAGTATTGTTATCACCTAGAAGAATTCAAGGACATTGATCCACAATGAGATGAGGAAAAGTTGTTAGCTGTCAGAAACTTTATAGCTGAAAATGTACCTATTTGAGTATAGTTCTGCTTGAGTGAAAAAACCTTATAAACCTTTAGATTTTATAGTAGTGCTACTTATATTTTTCTTCATTGTCTTATACCAGAATGTTTTCTTGAATTAATTCTAAAGCAGTGATTTTCAACTAGTATGTATGTATAGTACATAGTATAGAAGCAAAGCAGTACTTGACTCAACACTTGATCTGTTTTTAGTAATACTGTTGAAAAAGGAAGGCATGGGACATGTTTAGTTAAACATGTTTTGAAATTTTCACATTGAAATAAGTCCAGTTATATATCATTGGCCTTTGGAAAAAATTTCCCACAGTAAATTAAGACTTTTTATGCTAAACAGTCATTAATGTTCAATCCACAGGAATTCTGTGCTTAATAAATATTGATGTAAATTTAAATCTCAAGTCAAATAATTTTTATTTGCATATATTTTATGACTGCCTTAAATCTTTAACATTTGACTAGTTGAGTACAAAGGAATAAATTTAAGGCATAACTAGAATTATTTCATTCTTTGGGTGAGGTATAAACATAAAGATTGTTTCTTTTCAAAATTGATTTTTATTTGTACCTCACTGCTTCATTTGCAATGATACACTGGGATAGTAAACCTTATACAGTGTCGGCCCAAATTGATCCAAACAATAGAAGAAACTAATTGTCTCAGTGTTTACTATTATAAAAAAAAATCTCATAATTGTCACAGCAATCCTTTAGGGTAGGTAAAACTATGATCCCACTTTATAAATGAGGAAACTGGTTTGAGTATTTAGCTTGCTGTGATCATCCCACTAGTAAGTAGTGGAGTTGGGATTTAAAACAAGCTAATTGATAGACAAATGGATAGATAGATAGCTTGTCTAATTCTGAAGCCTGTAGCTCACCCCTTTATTTTAAGAGTGTGTGAGTGACAGTGTGGCAGGAACAAGGGGAGAGAGAATCTTAAGCACATTCCATGCCCAGTGTGGGCTCCAGGCTCAATCTCACGACCCTGAGATCATGACCTGAGCTGAAATAAACTGTCGGACACTTATCCGACTGAGCCACACAGGCACCCCTGAAGCTTGTGCTCTTAAAACCACTTTATTATTCTTTGGGAATTTAGTCTTTTACCTAAGTAACTGCTAAGAGGTAAGATGTCTTGCCCCAGAATGAAGTAGAGAGCAAAAGGGAATTAAGCCAATTGGTAGTAAGCTGATAACCTAGACAATTTTAACTTTTCTAGGTATATATTCACAATACTGTATATTTGTTTTAGACAAGCAGTTTAAATTTTTGCTCAAAACCAAGCCAATCCAAATTTTTAAAATACCTCAATTGTAAAACATGTATTGATTAATTAAAAGTAAAATAAATCAGAGTTTTCCCTGATGATAGTCTCTTCATTTTATTAAGGGATGGTGACTGTTCCTTTAGGCTAAACCAGAATGAAGCAACTATCTCTCTAAAAACCTTATGATACTTTTATTTTTCTGGGTTTATCCCTGCTTTGAAACAGTTCCTTGATAACCTTTTTTATTTATTACTATCCCTGGACTTTGGGGACAGATTGGGAAGAGACATAAGGTAACAAAGACTGGTTAATCACCTAAAAACAAAAGCTAGGGTTTGGTCAGATAATCCTAAGGACTAGCCTGATATAATTTTACTTTGTCAGATAGGTTGTCCATACAATTACGTTTGCTTTTTCTATGGAGCTATTATGAATGACATTTCTGTACCTTTAAGAATTGGGTATAAGTGAAAAGATAAGTTTTAGATGAACAAAATTATCTCTGTGCTCTTTGCTAGTATTTGGCATGTGGTATTCAAGGGGATCATCTCATCGCTCATTTGGTTAGGCTCATTGTGGAAATAGAGTTGAAAGGGTTTTTTCAAGAACTGTTGAGTTGAAAAAAAATGGTATACAGAGTGCTGAATGTAGAAGAGATAAATGTGAGGCCATTCAATGAAATACTTAGCTTTCTCAAGAAGGGCACTTTGTCCTGAGCCCATCTTTTCATTAACTCTTCACGTGTTAGAGTTTTCCATTGTTTTGGCCCTACTTTTCTCTCTATTTAAGCAAGCTCATCTCTCACAGTTTGGCTTTACCCACCACATTTCTACGGCTCTCAAATCTAGACTTCTAGGCCAGAGATTACTCTAGAGTTCTAGATACCTATTTTCAGCAACCTTCTTTCTATATATTTTCTCTGCTAGAATCTATATCCTAGATGTCTTAAAATTCAACAGTCCCAAGTGAAACTTAAATTTCTCATTTTCTCGTCTTTATTCGTGGTTCCTCTTCCACTCACTCCTTATCCCCTAAAATCTAGCCACCTTCCTATGACACAAAACCTGTCTGCCCACACCTAATTGCTCCAAGCTAAAAAAAATTCCAGCCATCCTTGGTATTTTCTTTGTTATAGGTGAGTCCCTTTTCCTTTACCATCCCTCTGATTTCTCATAGATTCTCTGTGCTTTGACTATAAAAACTATTTCATTTTTCCTTGCTTAATGCCTGTGACCAAGCATTTTGCAGTGTCCTCCCCCCTTGCTTGCTTAGGTAATATTTTTTTTAAAGAGTTTTCTTTCCTTCTCATCAACCTCCATTCCCACCACACAGGCATGCCCAAGAGAAGCCCACATTTGAGGGTTATATTAAGTTCCATAAAAACCTTTGAAACTAAATGATGAAAGAAAAAAGCCCAGTGAGAGTAGCTTGCTTCAGGACACAGCAAATCTAAGGTGAGGCCAAGCTGCAACATATATGTGCTAATTCCATATCTAGTGATCTTTCCACTGATGGACATTGTCTGACTTCTATTCTTCCAACCAGTGTTCATTGAGCATTGGACATTGTGCAGAGGAGACAGATGAGAATTTCTCATTTTTTATAAAAACGTCAGAAAGAAAAAAGTCTGAAAGATAAATGTTACTGAGATTTGGCTACATAGGAAATTAGAGGCAAAATTTGTTTAGCATGTATGCCCTATTGCCTCTAAAGGAATTTGGATTACCTAGATATATGAATTAGATACTAGGCAGCAAGACGATATGGCAAGTTTAGTTTCAGACTGAAAATGAATGAGATTAAGAACTATTTCCCTAATTACTTTTGAGTGTAGTTGAAATGATGGCATTATCCATATCCATTAGATACTGAGGACTGCTTTGGGAAAAGTCACTTTTGCCATTAGGTATGGGAAATGGCTTTGGAGGTGATCTAGTACAACTACCTAATGTAGCTGGAGAATTGAGGTCCCAGAGGCAAAGTAGTAAGTGATATATATATATATGACTCAAAAGTCCAACTATACAATTATCTAGGAGATAGATGCAGCTATTACAACACAGCCTATGATAGATAAGTGGTTAGAGCTGTAAGGGTAGTGTGGGCCATGACTTCCTCTAGTGCTTCTGGAAGGATAGGAAAACTAACCTTTACAGAAAAAATATTTGAGCTGAAAGCTATGAAAGAAAGGTAGAATATCCACAGAAGTATTTAGAGAATAAGAAACCATATGAGCATAGAGTGAGAATAAACTACACAGTCTCAAGGAGTGTAGGATATCCGGTTTAAAAGTTGATCAAGCATTTGGAATGGGAGGAAGTAATATAAATGCTGGCGTTAGAAATAAATTAGTAAGCTAGTTCTGATTTTTTCCTTTGACCCATTTTTATGTCATTGCTAAAGAATCCTGAATTACTTTTAGAAATGTTAGGTGGATTTATCTATATAAAAAGGTTGTTTTTATAATGGGCCCACTTCTGGGTGAAGTTAATTCAAGGCTGCTTGTTTGTGTTTCATTTCCCTTGACACTCTTTTCTATCTTGTTCTTTCTCCAATTTTGTTCATTTTCATACACTTAACACCATGAAAATTTCCTTAGCGATGAAAGTGCTGTTATTTCTTCATAGTCAAAAGGAAGGAATGCTATTGTTAACCTTTTAAAAGAGAATTGATCTTTTCTACAAAATGACTGTTAAACATAGCCCCTTCCTTGGAAGACTTTTTCTTAACACAGCTGAAGTAATTTGAACTCTTCTGTGTTTTTAATGTCCTCATTTCATATTAAGAATTTTTATTGAGTTTTTCTCTTTTCTATTTCAATTTTCCATCTTTCTATGAAAGATGGTCCGTCAAGTCAGTACTGAAAAGTATAGATCTTTTGCTAGGTTAAGGTATATTTTAATTGTTAATTCTGATGTTTTTAGAAGTTGGTTAATCATTAGTTTCTAGCAGACTAAAAGAATGGTTCTAGAATATCTAGAATGAATATATGGAATTATATCCACTTTATTCCCTTTCAGTATAATCACATTATTTTCATAAGGTACTCTGAGCTAGACATCAGTTGGCAACATTTGAAATCCTTTCTAATCTCAACATTTGAAATCCTTTCTAATCTTTCTCCCCTTTTTTAGTCTTAGGTGCTAGTATACATCTCACTCTAGATAATTGTCAATCATATACTCTTTTCCCAATCTCCAGGGAGTAAAGTAACCAGGACCATAGTGTCAACTTTTTAATTTGGGCCAAAGCTCCTTGATACATATTCTTCACTTCTCAGTAATCAATTATGCTGTCATCAAATTACCTAGCTGCTGTGTAAATAGTACAATGCAGTTTCTTTTAGGAGAGCCTGCTCTAAATGTAAGCACACCAACTTTAGGGAAAATGCCACTCTCCTCCTACCCCTTTCTCACACCCTTTTTTATTTCAGTCCTGACTCAAAAGAAAAAAATAACTTTTTCATCCTGTCAAACCTTACCTAATGTTAGTCTAATAAAAAATAACTAGTGCATAAGCTCATCTGCTTTAAGTGGATATCATTTTTTACATACAAGTATTTAACTTCAAATAATAGAATATTAAACTTTCTTAGTTTATATGGAATATTTGGACTGTAATGGTAAAATTGTTGTACATATTTCACTTTTGTATTATTCTCTAGCTTTTCAAGACTAAATTTTTACATCTGCCATCTTGAGTGTTTTAATAGAATTTTAGTTTGGCTGGTTTTTTAAATTGTTTCCTCAGTGACTCTATAGGAAAAAAACTATCAGAATTTTACTTGCCTAATACTAGAGATACCTCCCCAGGATATCCTCACTTGGAAATGTAAAGAGATCTAGAAAAAGAAGGTAAAGCTAATATTAATCTTATCTATACCTTCTCTGGAAAACATTTTTAATGTAACATTTTTATTGTATAAAGTTATATAGCCTATTATATCAAATGTTAATCACACTTGTTTTTTTTCTTTCCAGAATCATTTTGAACAGAAGTAACTATATTAGAAGTTATAAACATTGTTTTCTATCATATTTTTAAGTGATTATAATTCACCGTAAGCCAAAGAAATAAATTTTACAAATCACAAGTATCCTTTATATTGTTATTTTGAATGTTAAACAAAGTACCTATCTTCTAGAATGAAGTAGTTCCTAAGGACCATGGAGTTGTTGCCTCCTCTTCGCTCCTCTCTCTCTTTTCTGTCTCCTGTCTTTCATTTGTTCATCCCCTGAGTTCACACTGTACAGGAAATAACTTAATAACTTTCGTGAGTCATTTTCTTTTTTGGAATGTGATAGTTCTTTTGTTTTTTAACTTCAGTATTCTCCAAAGTGCAATGAAAGTATTCTTCTATCTCTGTCCCCCATCTGCCTGCCTTCCCAGACAGATAACCACTTTCTTAGTTTGTGTGTGTGTATTCTTCAGGTTTCTTTATCCATATGCAAGCAAATGCTGTATCTATTATATCTGTGTCCCCCTCACACAAGTGATAATATACATACATCTGCACCTTTTACTTTTAAAGGTCTCTAAGATACATTGTTCTGATCTCAGTACACAGAAAAACATCTTTGTGTGGGGTCTTTTTTTATAAATAGGTAGTATTCAATTGCATAGATGGCTATACCATGATTTAGTTGATCAGTTCCCTGTTGAGTATTAAACTTTGTTTTAAACAGTGCTATAGGGCAGCCCCGGTGGCACAGCGGTTTAGCGCCGCCTGTAGCCCAGGGCGTGTTCGTGGAGACCCTGGATCGGGTCCCACATCGGGCTCTCTGCGTGGAGCCTGCTTCTCCCTCTGCCTGTATCTCTGCCTTTCTCTCTCTCTGTGTCTCTATGAATAAATAAATAAAATCTTTAAAAAAAAATAAAACAATAAACAGTGCTATAATGAGTAGCCTTGTAAATATATTATTTCCCTTGTATGTAAAAATATAGGATAAATTCCCACATGTAGGATTGCTGACTCAGAGTAAATAAGAGTGAGTGAGCATGTGTGTGTGTGTGTGTGTGTGTGCATGTAAAACTGATATAACCGGGCAGCTCAGGTGGCTCAGTGGTTTAGTGCCGCCTTTAGTCCCGGGCGTGATCCTGGAGACCCGGGATCAAGTTCCGCGTCAGGCTCCCTGCACAGAGCCTGCTTCTCCCTCTGCCTGTGTCTCTGCCTGTCTCTGTGTGTCTCTCGTGAATAAATAAATAAATAAAATCTTTAAAAAAAACTGATATAACCAAATTGCTTTGTATAAGGATTATACCAGTATACAATTTAAATAACCATTCTATAAGAAGGCCCATTTCCCACAGCCTCGCTAACAGTGTATTAAATTTTAATACGCTTGCCAGTCTGTTTAGGGAAATAGTATTACATTATAATCTGTATTTTTATTATGAGTGAGATCTTGAGTTTTTTTTCATGTCTTGTGAATTTTCTATGTGAAATCTACCCATTTTTCAAATTGGGAGTCTAGTCTTAATAGATTTAATAGATTTCTAGAAGTACTTTATATTTTAGTGAAATTATTAAAGGAGTTTTTTATTTTTCTATATTTTGAGGCATCTAGTTAGGCTTCTCCGAAGTATTTTACAGAAATTCTTCTTAAAAGGACTTTTTAAAAGGCCATTGGTACAGATGATATGGTTGACTCTGGACAAAAGGGGTCTGAGGTAGGAGAGGGACTCTCCTTGTACACCTGTACACCTTTTTATGTATACTCTTTGGATGTACTTTTTACCATGTGTATGTATCTTTTTTAACTTTTATTTTGAAATAATTATTGATTCATAAGAAGTTGCAACAAAAAGAAAAAAGTATAGTGAGGTCTCACGTACTCCTTCATCCAGTCCTGTGTGTCCTGTCTCCTGCCCCCCTCCTGCAATGATAACATCTTACATGCTTATATCATAAGGTCCAAAGCCAGGAAATTGACATTGGTGTAATCCACAGTATGTATGCTTTTTTACTCTTTAAATACTCATTTCTGGCCAGGATTTTGACCTTAAACTAATTACATGAATGTAAACGATGCTAAGGACATAATTGGTTTCTGTAGATGTTAAAAACAAATCTCAATCTTTATGTATATTTTTAACATTTTTCATTGTTCCTTGGTTAAAAGCTTTTTTTTTTTTCTTTTTTTTTTTTGCACCACTGTAACACTGGTTACTTGAGAAAATAATAATACTCAGTTTTGTGAGTCGCCATTTTACCTACTTGCTTAGCATGAATAATAGTTTTTATCATTCACAAAAATCACTTATTTTGTGTTAATAAAAAATCTTCATGGGGCTTTTTGTAAATTAATCATGAAATTAAACAGAGTTTGTTTTTACATAGAGATCTTATGATCAGTAATTAGAATAATAAAATTTTTAGTTTTTAGGTTAAGTTACTTTTAACTTTGATAGTTTTATTGCTAACTATAGAAGTTTGCATTTGGCCATAGAATAAGTTTGCCTGAATTATATCTATTTTGGCTTTTTTTTTTTTTTTTAGCAGAACTGTTATTTGCTCTTAAGTGTTAAACTGTAAATATTTTAAAATTCTTCTTAGAGAAAGAGTGATGTATTTTTTTCTGTTTATCTTTCATAGGCTTGCTGAACTGTACATTCATTAGGTTTATTTTTTTGCATCAGTGACTTAATAGTTTCTTTCTAAAAAACAAAAATATATATTTCTTAGAAAAAAGGCCAGTTGTAGGGGCACCTGGATCGCTCAGTCCATTGAGTGTCCAACTTTTGATTTTGGCTCAGGTCATGATCTCAGGGTTGTGGGATCAAGACCAGTGTCAAGCTGTGTGCTGAGCACAGAGTCTATTTGAGAGTCTGTCTCTCCCTCTTTCCCTGCCCTTATCGTCGTCATCTCCAACCCCCCCCCCCCCAAAATGAATAAGTAAATCTTTAAAAAAGAAGGAAAGAAAAGAAAAGATTTTGGCCAAATGTTACCAGGTTAGAATTAATCCAGTGTAGTAGTAATTATATTATTTTACAGTTTTTTTGGAAGGGGGTAGGAGGATGAAGATTCTAGATTATTTACTAGAAACAATACATGATTCCTGAAGACTGGCCTTAAAGAACAATGATCACTTTTTTTTTTTTTTTTTTTGGAAAGATTGTAGCTTCTACTTGTGAGTTTATGAAGAATCATTTTTACCTTGTTTGGATAAGGGGTCTTGAACATAAGCATATCAGACTTGCCAGCTCAAGCAAAGAAGTTCTTGTTATAAAAGATTTGATTTTATAATTTGTGGAATTCCTGTAGTGGAGTTTTAATTGTGATTGTGACTCAAACACAAAGTTAAGCAGAAGAGGGTAATTTTTTAAATAATATTCTGCATATAGATACATATAATTTTAAGATATCTTCAGCTTTCTAACAAACCAAAAGAACATTTTAGTTCTTAGCAAATAGGTAAACTATGCTGACTGTCTGAAGATCACAGCGCCTTTTCTAAGAAGTTACCTCCCTTGTTCTCAGAGTTCAGCCTCTTCTAGGAATGTGCTAGCTAAGATAAATGGCATATTATGCACATAATTTAATCTTTGAATCCATGCTATAGTTTCACAAATGACATTTGGTACATAGTAAAGCACTCTCCATGATACGCATAAGTCTGCATTTCTCTTAGGTTGTTATAGACAGTTGCTTATTCCTCTCAAACAGTCTTACTGTTGAGGTAGAAAAAGCATGTGTTTTAACATTAAGTCTAGGTTTCAATTCTTTCTCTAGCATTATGTCTTTGAGTAAGTTACTTGGCCTCAGTTTCCTCAACTGTAAGATGAGATTGTTTCTCAACCCTGTAGTAAGGATTCACTAAAGTAATATGTGCCTGCAAAAGTGGTCAGTCATTCAAGTGTTTTCCTCTACCTTGTTGCTTTGTTAATTAGCATTTGTGTTGAGGGGAGAACAGAAAGAAAAAGTAATCAAAATGTAAGAGAAGAAATTTGCTCTATTTTTATTTTAAACAAATAGCCATTGATGTCTCTGCCTACATTAATGAAGATAAAGAAAAAAGTTGATTTCTCATAAAGAGTTTTTTTTAGTAGTGAGATCAGGTTAACCTAACCCCTTCACCTTCATGGATTTTAATTTTTGAATAGAGACTGGAGATGATTTGTACAATCATCTTCCTGAGTGAGAGCATGAATGAAATGGTTAACCCTTTAAGAAAGATGAAAATGTAGGGAATTTTTGAAGCCACAAGTTCATATCCAGCCTCAGGTTGCGAGTGATCTATTGTGGTAAGAGGAAGGAGATCTGGGAAAAAAAGCTAGGTATGGAGAGCCAGTTGGGATGAATTTTAAAATGAATAGCATTGAAGGCCAAGCTATCATGCTATACCTTTGATTCATTGAGTTTTATTTTTCCTGTGAATGTGATTTTAATTTATTTAAACACTAAATTCAGGGACACCTGGCTGGCTCAGTCAATGGTGTGTGTGACTCTTGAGCTCAGGGTTGTGAGTTCAAGCCCTACGTTGGGTATAGAGATTACTTTAAAAAAATAAAATCTTTAAAAAAAATTCATCATATAAAAGGTAATATAGCCATGCTTAGTGTCTTTTCTCCCCACAGTTGTATATATCTGTCCATTTCCTCCATACCCACAATTTTTAATTCATCTAGTAAATAATGATCATTGTATGTTTTTATTCTAAAAGAGTGACCCATATCAAACCAAATATTTCCTTTTAAAAATTATCCTTTGTCTTTATATAGCACTTACAGCTTACCAGAATAGTTCAAAGTCTTAGGAACTTAAGTTCACAAACTAGTTAACCATCAAGTTATAGTGTGGTGAATGCAATAGTAAAAGAGAAAACAAGGCATATTACTTAAACATTAGGTCAAGAAAGCAAATAAAGGAAAATTTTTTATTCCACTTCAGTTGATCTCATTTTTAAGAGTGAGTGAAGCCCAAACCACTATGTTGGCTTTGAACACAACAGAAACCAACTTGTTACTACCCTCATTGAAATAATATTCTTAAACTATGTTCAGGTATGTTCTTGAAATATAATACTCTTATTTGCTTATTTAAGACAACCATATTGATATCTTTATTATAAATTGGCTTCTCAACCTTTAGTTTCTATCAGTTATCTGGAAGTTATTAAGCTACATTTCCTGGGTCCTACCTCAAGAATGTGTAATGCAGTAGGTCTGGGGTGGACCCAGATGTTTACATTCCTAAGTTCCCAGGTGATAACTGATAACTGTTGGTCCAGTGACCATACTTTAAGAACTATGAATTTATTCAAACTCAAAATATTTTAATGGCGGGCAGCCTGGGTGGCTCAGCGATTTAGCGCCTGCTTCAGCCCAGGATCGAGTCCCACATCAGACTCCCTGCATGGAGTCTGCTTCTCTGTATGCCTGTGTCTCTGCCTCTCTCTCTCTCTCATGAATAAATAAATTAAAAAATAAAAAAAAATATTTTAATGGCTTTCTAATATAAACCAGTAATTGTTTCAAATCTAATTGCTGTCATATTGACTCTTTGACTCTTTCAGACTCTTTCAGTATGCATTTGAACTTTTACAGTGCCAAGCACTGTGTTCACTTCTTCACAGAGGTGAAGATAAGGAACCTCTCTCAAGGAACTCCGTCTGATAGTTAACAGTGGTAGTATTATTTAAGCTCCTTTATCCTTACAGGAGTTTTATTTTTATGTATTGAGGTATATAATCCTCATTTTAGATTAAAAACCTGGGATCTAGAAACGTCAAATAATTTTTTCCAGAATTCACACACTGACTGTATAAAGGAGCTGGAATTTGTTATTCTGCTTTCCTGGTTATGCAGTATAAAAAGTTTGTGAAGATTAGGGAACCACAGAAAAGATGGACTAACTGGTTCTACCTTAGGAAGCCAGAAGGCATTACAGAACACCTGGCACTGAAGCATCTTAAGGAACAAGTACAAGACAGCCAGATGATGAATTGGAAACCATGAGCATTTGCAGCAGAGGGAGCAGTTCTGCAAAGCCATGGAAACTTAAGAGAACCTATGTTTCACAGATTATAAAGAGTTACGTAAGACATAACACAATAGGCCAGATGAAGTGTGAGAAGAAAGGAGACCCTAGAAGACAGGGGTCAAAGTCATGAAGGGGTAAGAAGTTTTATATTCCAGGTTAAGAAGGTTTTAAAATAGAATTAGTTTTTTTTTTTTTTTTTTTTTTTTTTTTTATTCTTCTAACTTTCATCTTTGTAAGCCATTGGTTCTCAAAGTATGGTCTGTCAGGTAGCACAATCAGCATCACCTGGAAAGGTGTAGAAATGCAAATTCCTGGGCCCCACCCAAGATCTTCTAAATCAGAAACAAGGTGAAATCCAGCAATCTGTTTTAGAATTACCTCTAGATGACTGGTGCATGCTAAAATTTGAGAACCACTGCCATAGGTTATATAGAATTTTTTAAAAAATAGCCTTCAAATAGCCAGAGATCACTGTAGTAATAGTAATTGTATCTGACTGATTTAATTAAGTACAGTGCCTAACAAAATAGAATTGTTACTACTTTTTAAGGGACACATCTTCAGTATGATCCATTTATACTTTGCAAACATAGCCCTTCATTGCTGTGAAGGAGGTCTGAGTTAGTAGAATTAGAGTTTAATATATCAGCAAGAATAAGATGCTAATTATTGTTCTTTAGCCTAAGGGAATGGTTTGGAAACTTACTAATATTACTCTAATCATCAAAAAAAAAAAGCAATAAATCCTTTTTAAGGGTTAGGGACTTAATTTTCCGTTTCATTTTGGTTGCTTGTTAGTATTTAAGGTGTTCTGTTTAAAACAGATGTGTTAAAAGAATGTATTTACATCAAGAAACAACTAAAACTAATTTACTTTTTCCTTGACATAGAAATAAAAAATGTAGAGTATAATCTAGGATGGTCAGACAAACTCTGACCTAAATGCCTAGTACTGGTTTTTCTGCAAATTGTAGCCAATATTTGGTGAACATATCCACGTGGTATCTGAACTGAACTTTATACCAAAGCCTTATGGTTTATATAATTGTTCTATAGCTTATAGTTACATGTAGCCATACTTTGTTTTGCACTGCTTTCTACAAGCATTTAAAGCCTAATGTATATAAGTATTTGTTAACAATCTATATATCCTTTCTAGTTATTAGGTATGCAAAACCCGTTTTCATCTTAGAAATAGAAGCAAGAAATGAAGGCGTATGCTGTAATTAATATGATTAATGCTCAGATAAACAAGCTTAGTGTCTTCCGTGTATTGATTCAAGGATCTAGAAATAGGAAGTCCACTGAGGTACTGACAAAGAACTCTTCATTTTACACATGAAAAAATATGTCCAGGGAAGTTAAATACTTGATTTGCTGATGGTCACACAGGGAGTGAGTAGCAGAACCAGGAATATAACTAAATCTACTTGGATTACAATATCAAAGGCATCACTACATAAAATGAAATAATTCCTGTGCCTCAATCTGATATCAGTCTGAGAGCCCATATCATCTAAAATAGAATAGTCTTCAAATATATTAGCATCTAAATTTTCTTAGATAGAATATACTTTATGAAGAGTGTTTTGCAAAATTTTGTATCAAAATTGTTTAAAGACCTTTTTCGTATTGATAAAGTATTTTTTGTCTTTACAAGAAAATTTAGTAACTGTTCTTCAAAATTTACAAAAATGCCAAGAAAAGGATATAAATATGTACTATTCTTACTATTTAAGAGGACAATTATTGAACCTTCTGTGTTATCATACAACTGCTAAGGTGATAGTTGAACTTGGGATATACTTACTGCTAGACTACTTCCAAATATTTCCAGGAAAAACTGGGCTAAACCACATACCATTCATTGTAGGTGATTTTTGCCGGCTAGTAAGGCTACAATGAAAGTATGTAGATTTGCCAGAATGTTGGGATCCTATTAACCCACCTGCAAGTATCATTTGCCCAAAGGCCCTTTATAAGCTGGTTCTAGAAATTTTTAAACGAGAAGTAATATCTATAGAAGGAAAGTCTTCATCTGAATTTTAATGCAATAAGTGACCACTAGAATTTCCACATGAAAGTCAATTAGAATATATAATTTGTAAATGAAGTTTAAGAGATGTAGAGAGTGTGGAGAGATACATTCAAAATGTATCTTTTTAAAAGTTCATGGAGTTAAGAACTGAATAGAACTGGGAGTTGGCTTTTAAAGTAGCATATATATGTCATGGGAATTTAGAAATTTTGGAACTATGAAGCATTTTTAAAAGTCCTCTATTTACTGAGATCTTTTACTTTCAAAATGAGAGCTTTGGGTACTGAGATTATGAGAACAGACTTAATAAGCTATTTTAAGTTACTATTTTTGGCTTTATGTAAAACATGTTTTTAATTATTTTAAGAGTTGGAAAGCAGGTTACATTTTTTAGAATAATTTAATGAAATATTCTAATTTTTTCCAGTGCATCTGGGGGAGGTGGTGTTGTAGCCATTGACAACAAAATAGAACAAGCAATGGTAAGTAAAAGTTTATAGTTCTCTCTTTCATAAGTTGTTGGTTGTAAGAAGCAGTTGGTTTTTATCAATTCTAAGAAACAAAACACCAAATTTCTTTAAACCAAGGTAACCAAAGTATATTTTTTGATAATCACATTTAGTTGAACATGCTAGAACATTGAGGACTTTTAATCTAGAAATACCAGTGGAGTTAATATTTCCCCCCATTTGAACATCTCACATTTCATGCATTACCATTGACAAATCAGGGCCATTTTGAGGGGCATACATAATCAGAATGCATTATGTGCCTTCAGAGATTTCAGCATCAAAAATAGTTTATAGACAAAAGAGCATTAAAATGAAAACTTCAGCTGGAAACCTTTGTCATGCATTTATAAATGCTGTTTTTAGTCAGTTCTAATAAATAGACCTTGTGGAATCTGTTTCTGATTTCTGCTATTATTATCAATTTTTTTGTTCCCTTAAAGATACTTTGTTCATATTGTATAAAATATTTTGATTGAAGCTTATTAAAACTATAGACTATAAATAAGGACCATTAGTCTCAAACTATTTTTCTTTAAAGGTTTTAGAGTTGGAAATAGTAGGTCACTTTATCTCTTAAAGAAGTGCTATAACTAGTTTAATATCCTTTGTTCTCTTGGTCTAGCCTCGAAGCATGTGATTTTAAACTTTTTTTTTTTTTTTTTTAATTCTAAGCTTGTAATTGACAATTTAAGGAGCCTAGTATTTTTGGAAATCACTCCAAACTTTGAAAAGAAATCCTGGGCTTGCTGCCTAGTTGGAAACTGGATTTTTTTTTTCCACCCTTATCTCCTTTAAGGCCAGTCAAGATACAGTAGAAACATTAAAAGCAAGAGCACAAAAACTTAATATAAAAATGCCTCGTGTTTATAAGGCACCAAGTAGGCCAGAACCAAATAGCAACACCTTTCCCTTTCACCGTTTTTGACATTGCTAATTTTGTTTTTCACAGGATCTGGTGAAAAGCCATTTGATGTATGCAGTAAGAGAAGAAGTGGAAGTTCTAAAGGAACAAATAAAAGAATTAGTTGAAAGAAACTCTTTACTTGAACGAGAAAATGCACTGTTAAAATCTCTTTCAAACAATGATCAATTATCCCAACTCCCAGCCCAACAGGCCAATACTGGTAGCACTTCTCAACAGCAAGCAGTGATAGCACAGCCTCCGCAGCCAACGCAACCTCCACAGCAGCCGAATGTCTCCTCAGCATAAAGCTTTCTTGCCTCATTAAGAAAAAAAAACTGAAAGCAATCTATCCTTGTGTGCCACTGGTATTCTTTCCACTTTATACGAAAGCAAGTAGCCATGCTTCGGTTGTGTGTTTGGCCTTTTCAGTATTAGACAATCATTCTACAGGAGCTTTTCCTCCCTTTGAGATGTCATGCAGCGCTGTTGATGTCCAGTTTTATGTCATCAGTACACAAGGAGAATAATAGATGGGGTTTATTAAAGCAAGCAAAGTCTGCATTTTACCTGGTGCGCATGAGTGGGGTCTTTTAAGAGCTTTGGTGGCTCTCCCGTTTTTCCTATTACCCATGGATTTACCCTGAGCCTTCCTATCACATTATAAATAACAGTTCATCTAAAGAGCCACTTTTCTTTCAATATCAGTAACATTTGCCTATGTAAGTTTTCATTTATTTGTGTTTTATTTATTACAGGGCTGCTATTTTCATAATGTACATGAACAATGTCACAGAACTTTTTTAATTTTTTTTGAATAATTATAAGTATCAGTAAAGGATTTGAAAGACAGGATTGCATTTAATAGATAAAACGTTTAGGCAATAATTGAACAAAAGAATCCTGGCATATTTCTAACACTAATGGCAATTTACCTTCGGTATTTATTTTCAGTAGTAAAGACCCAGCTTGAATGTAAATTTTGTATAGTGTAAGTATGAAGAACATAGTGCAACTGTACAGGTAGTCACCAGTTATTGTGATATAATAAATAATTGGGCTATTTTGATGAAGAAAACTGTTCATTTGTTTCTACTTTCTAATAGAGAAATTGCCACGATTCCTCTGCTTTTTGACATTTCGTATGACTTTCTTTTTTCGGGTGGGAATAAAAAGCTGTGAAATTGTTCAACCTACTTTGTAACCAAAGAAGCAAAGCTGTGTAATGGAGTTTTTTTTATAATGCACATTCTTTATGTATTTTTATTTAGTGTTTTCTCGGTCACAATTTTCTTTGCTGTCTAGCATGATCTGCATGATCTATAATCTTTGAACCACTTTCGTACCTCATGTTTTTATCCAGCACTCTTATTGTAATATGTACTAGTCTGTGAACAATGTCAAATAAAAAAGAACGAACAGGTAGTATGTTGGAGCTGAGCTAGTGTACTATACACTAGTTGTTAAAAAAAAAAAAATGAAGTGAGCCATCTTTGTTCATTTAAAATGGTGTTTTGAATTTCGTATGCAGAAAACGTTTTGTTACATTGCAGATTTTAATGTATTTAATAAATGCAACATGCAGATTAAGTGCAGTGTATACTGAGTATTTAAATTAAAATGTACATTTCATAAATACAGTTTCAAGAGAAAGCATCATTTTGTGTATACTAACACATTAAGTGTATGTCAGAAATTGATGTATAAATATATATTTTAACACATTTTCTGAAATTAAACTGCAGTTTTGTTGAAATATTTGGCTCTATATGTGTTCAAAATTTAATTTGATTAGATTTGTATTTTCACAGTTCAAGATATTCCTTAAATGAAAACCTGTGTTATTAATGAGTTAATAATAGTTCTTACATTTTCAAAGTAAAATAATTTAAAGAATGCAAGAATGGTGAGCAATATTTGTACTCAAGACTCATATTATGTCAGTGACATTTAAGTAAATCCTTGTCTACCAAAACTTTTACTTGAATTCAGAAAGGTGCCTGTAGAAAATTAACATGCTTTGTGTCTATAGCCAGCTAGCTAATCAGGAGTTAATGAGAACCAGTAGTTAGCTCTCCGTGTTGTTAAAAGAGGATAAATAAGTGTTCTTTATTTAAAATTAAAACTCCATCAGATTTAGCCACAAACTAAATGCATAAAGTTGGGGTATATGTGGGATCACCAGATATCTTCTATTCCAGTTGTGCTAGAAGATATATTGTTGAATATAAACAAAATTTTAATCTTAATGATAACATTAGAAATAACCAAGGAACTAACGACGTGTGCTTGAAGAAAGAAGCTATCCTGTAGATGTGGAGTAAGATTTTAAGTAGTCACCCACAGATGAGTTAGAAAATGAAATTTCTGTGTTGGAATGTTAACCAGAAGGCTCACCGAATGTGCCCCTCAAAGTGCAGAGTGTGATATTTAATACAGGCAAAGAAAAACTAGTATTGGGATTTTTGTGAAAAAATAAAGTTTGGTTCTTGGGGTAAAAAAAAACACTTTATAAATACAGAAGTAATTACAAAGGAAATGATAGGTTAATTTTAAATGGTAATTAAAAGCAATTATTACTACATTTTTAAAAAGCCACCACAATAGAAAATATGGGTAATTCACAGAAGAAATAAATGGCAGTTTATAAAGTTTCAGCCCCATGTAACGTAAAAAAATGCAAATTAACATTTAACAAATTGTCATTTGTCTTTTAAATAGCAGGACCTAATGGAGAAAGGCAAACTCCTCTGTAATTCTAGAAAGTAACTTGACAAATATGTATCAAGAGCCTTAAATATTAATAAACTTTTCAGTTTAATAGTATAAGAAGATAACTCCTGGTGCAGTGTTCAAAAATGACAGTAGTGCTCGTCCTTTGCTCTCCCATTCCCCGGCCCTTTCCCTTTGGATCTCCCTCCTCAGTATCTACCCCTGAAAACAGCTGTGAAAGGAAGCTTCTTTTCAGAATCAGATTATTTCCCCAAGTGATTACTTTGTTAGACGTCAGGAGATTTAAGGTCTCTTGCTCTCCATAATTCAAATATTTATTAAGATGCTAATTTTGGGCCACAGTCTTCTAGGAATGCCATCTATAATTTTCTCAATGCAATGCGCATAGACCATGGTGCCACATAAGTTTTCTGTTGGTTACTTTAGCCAACCAGAAAATCATAGGTGAAAATTTTTCTGATAATGGCAACGTGTCTGCAATACAAACCTAACTTTCCCCAGAAATTTATTTTAGGTAGTTGATGATGTGATTTTACAGCCTGCTACACCCCATCCCCCCAAAAAAGTGTTAGGAAGTATTAAGTATGCAGTTACTTTAACTCATAGCTGTATGTTCAGAATAACTGGATATTTCCAATTCTGTTACAGATGTTCTGACCTAAGAAGTATTAAGACCATGCTTTAACATCAAGTCCCTAGAGATGAGTACTCATAACTGCTTTTATTCACAAAGAATTGTCACAGATGAGAGATTGTGATGTTCCTCCGAGCTCCAGACTCTAGTCATTCCTAGAGCTATTTAAAAAGAGCAAGGGAAAGCCCTTAAAATTAGAGTAACAAAAATACCTGTTCATCATGGAAATGTATCTCTGTAGAACCAGAAATAAAATACCAGTTGATTTTAGGGGAACAGATGTTTAAGATGATCTGAAGTCCTGAGGTTTTGTTTGTTTTTTTTTAAGGAGGCTCAGTGGCGGGCACTTTGTAACATGACTCCATTCTCTTCAGTAATTTTGTTAAAAGGACAAAGCTCTAAAGACTACCAACAGTTGGAGGGCATAGATGAACCAACATGTACAATGCGATAAACACAGGGAAGGATGGTTTTGTGAAGGAAGGTCCCCTCAAAGAGGTGACCCCTGATAACGAAAAGTGCTCAAAAGCTTAAAGGAGAGCCAAAAGGTTGGATAGCCACAGAATTGTTTCCCAGGAGACAGGCAAAGGCTGACTCATCCGCCCCAGTAGGTTGGCATCTAGAGTAAAAATAATTTATTGAATGATTTTAGGCAGTGGGATTGTGATCAGATAAGCATTAGGAAAAAAAATCCTTCTAGTTATCAATGATGGGAGATAGATTGGGGAGCTGAAACCACAAGTGGAAAAATAACTTTGGAAAGACACTAATCCAGAAATGAATAGGCAAAATTGCAAAATGATAAATAAGTTTGTGATACTCATGAGGAAGTTTGTCCTGGATCTTTCTATACCATTCCCAATGTCAGGTGCCTATTCTTTCTGCTTCCAAAGAAAGATCTGAGAACCCTGAGTCTTACAATGTTCTAGTCAAAACTTTTCCTTCCAACAACCATATACCTCTAGGAACTGAAAGTCTTTGTTTAGGGGAATTTCACAAATTTGGCAAAAGGGTAAGGAGAATGGAGGAACCCTGGCTATCACATTTATGCCTCAGTCAGTTCATCCCCGCAGGTAAACCAAATTTAGTCCTTTTATGGTGACTAGGATTAGAGCGGCCCAGAAGCAGGAGTCCCAAGCCTGCCGTTCAGGGCTATCCCTCCCCAAAAAGGAGAATGCGGGTTCTGGCCCCGCTGCAGATACCGAAACCCAAGTCAAAATAGGTTTTGCTGGCTTCGACTTTAATTCATTCTTTGACACGGTTCGACCCAGGAGGGCTTCTCTTTCCTGGGAGTCTGCTGCCTAGCAAAACCACCTCTCTCCCCACCTCCGGCCGCCTCAAACCTCGGAACTCCTGTTTCTATTTTCTAGCAATACTAAGGACTTCTTGTTTAGTGACGTATATTTGCGCCCTATTTTCTCCTTTTCAATCGTCTAGGTTGCTTCCCTGTTACATGTATTTCTATGCTGAAGTCACAGAATTTCTATAGCAAAATGTGTTCTTTGAATGTATGTATTCCTTTGTCAGCAGAGAATATTACTGCACAAGTGCTATTTAATGATCTCCTTTGTGGGATATAATTGGTCTAACCTGCTTTGTTCGCAGATGAAAGATGCTAAGTGAGGTACTGTACAAAGCAAGTTAAAGGTCATAGACTTTTTTTTTTTTTCAAGAATCATCATAAATAAAAGTAAGACAGGATTGGTAAGAGTAAAGTATGAAGTTGGTATTTTGCACCGACACAGTCTACTTGGTCATAAAATTTGTTCCACAGAGCGAGTTAGCTTTATTTTTTTTTTCTTCTTCTCACCAGAGAAACTGATAGATTGGGCAGTTTTGAGCATTTTCCCATGATCTGATGCCATGGTTTGAGCTATAAAACAGAGCATCTAAATTTACGGACTAAGACATTGCCCACAGAAGCCAGTTACCTCCTTGATAGGGGGAAGGAAAAGGTGTGCCAACTTAGATCATAAAAGTAACTGAATTTTAAAATAGGGCAAATGCCGCACTTCTGCTCCCCCCCCCCAGAAAAAAAAGTTGTTACCTTTTCATTTTTCTATATAACAACTGTACAGTATTCTTGCCCAGTGCAATCCAACTGTTTTCCAGATCACACTTCTTATCGTTTCACAGACAAGCATCTCATCTATAGATAGATCACACCTGAGGACGTCCATGGACAGCAAAGGAATATTTTTCTCACACTTGGCATGAAATAATATCAGGTCAGTGTCTTATTCTAGTGTTTCTACTAAAATACATAATAATATGTAATTTAATCAGGTGTCTGATGGACAGAAAAATAAGTACATGTAACTTTGTAAATCCCCTCAAGGTTTTTGCTTTTTGAGAAGTTTGGGTTTTATTTTTTTATTTTATAGAAACATTGTCGAAATGCACTTCAATTCTATTTCAATTCAGGTGCTGCACCCTGGACTAGATATTGGGGGATAGGAAGATAAATGGAACATGATTTGTGCACTCCAGGAGCTATCGTCCAATGTAAAAGCAAAAACTAAAGTGCCATTGCTTATTCAAAGTATGTGTCATGGTTTGTGGACCTCATATAATCTGTTGAATGAAAGGTTCATGTAAATCAACAGGGATATTGCCATGCCACATGAAACCCTTTGACATTGCCAGGAAACAACTTTAAATCACCAAAAAGCTTTAACATCAAACAATACTTTTAAAACGAGGGGACTTGGTGAAAAGCTTCCTATCTCTACAGTGAGCCTGTGAGGCGTCCCCTAAAAGAGAGAAGTTTACACATTTTTTAATATTCTAAGTTTGTAGATAATGGAACTGATTTAAATCAAACTTAACTAGAATAGAATTTGTGTGTCATGAGTTATATTATCTATTGTCTCATAAGGAACACACTCACTATCTTGGCTGACAAAATCAGCTACCATTCAACGAACCAAGTTAAGAATAACTCAGGTGCCTGATGCCAAAAATAAATCTGATAGAGCTGAGAATCCAGAAACAACTTTGTACTGAGTAAAGGATAAAAGTAACATTTCAAATCAGTAGGGGGAGAATGGATTATTCAACAAATAGTATTGGGATGACATAACTATTTGGGGGAAAAAAATTGAGATCTCTAGCTCACAAAAAGTAATTCCAGCTAGACAAGCAGGAGGTCTTAGGCTTTTTGGTCACATATCCCTTATAGAAATCTCCCTGTGAAAAGGCGGATAAGCAAAAAGTTTTACAAAATTATGAAGAGAGGCCCGACCTCAGCAGAATAAGGGAGATGCACTTACTTAAAAAAATAAGAAAGTATCTCAAATCCAATTGGCAAATATTTAAAATATATGTAAGTCACAAGTCTTGCCAGGGTGTGGAAAAACAGGAATCCTACATTGTTAGGGAATGTGTAAATTGGCACAGCTACCTTTAAAGGCAATCGAATGGTCCCCACTAAAATTTAAAATTCAAATGCCCTCTCACCCAACATTTCCGTTTTTTAATGAAACACTTTTCATACCTGTTTTCACAGGGTGGCGTGTACAATGGTGTCAAGTGTACCTTTGTAATAGAATAAAATTGTTAAAAAAAAAATCAAGAGGATGGAACAATATACAATACTGGGCATCAATGAAAAAGAGTAAGATTCATACGCATACTGACATGGAAAGGTCTCTAAGATACAATAATTTTTTTTAAGTTTGGGGGAAAATGAAGGCTAATACATGCAATACATGTGATACCATTGATTTTAAAACACACACACACACAAATACTGTATAGTGTACTTCTTAAGTACCTATTTGTATATTATAAAAATGTACAGAGAAGGTCTGGAAGGATACTAACCAAACTGTTAACAGTAGTTTGGTGGAGTGCATTAGCTTTAACTGTAATATTCGATGTTTTTGAGTATGCATTCATGTATTGTTTGTGTAATGACAAATTAATAAATTAGAAATAAAATAAAATAGAAAGTGTTTTCTTCTTGTCTTCTGCTAATGCCCCCCCGCCCCCCGCCCCGGTGCTCTGGGTCTCGCTGTTTTCAGCCTCCTGCCCTCCCCTCTCCCTCTCTCTCATTTCTTCGCCTTGCCCCTCTCCTGGGACTTCACCAGAGTCCGTGTTTATACAGGCCTAATACGTAAATACATGATAAATAAGTAACCCTCCCCACTTGCTTTTTCTACCAATTCTTCTCCGTTTCTGCTCTTCCACTGACTGCTGGCCTCACACAGCCTGACCTGGTAGGAGCCCCCCCTGTGCCCCCAAAGCCCTTTTCACACAGTCCCCAATGATCCCTGTGTTGCTAACTCCATCCAGTGAGTTTCGGCCCTTGGCTTATTGAACGTTTTTACCTAATTTTGGTTTATTATCATCCGTTTATTCTTCAAGATGGTTGTCGACTCCTTTATGTCCCTTCTTTTCATCTTTTTAGGGGTTCCTCTTGTAAAAAAAAAATTATACATATATGTACATATATATATGAGAGAGCTGAATTTGCAATTTGTCTTTTAATAGATTCATCCATTTCCATGTATTATCATTACAGGCATATTTGGCTATATTTTTGCCATCTTATTTTGTGTTTTCTCCTTAAAATGCTTTCTAGCCCCCCCCCCTTCTCCCTTTTTTTGGCTTTTATTCAACTGATTGTTTTCTCATTCATTTTTCCCTCTCTGATCATTGGTAAGTTATACATTCCATATCCATTCTTCCAGTGGTTTATGTTCTAGATTTTTTTTATCGTCTTGCTGTGAAAATGTTGAGTCAAACATTTTGTGTACAAAGTAAACAATATAATGAACTCCTATATACCTATCACCCAGTTTAAACGATTATCCACTCATGACCAATCTCATATTATTTACACTTGCACCAATTTTGCCCACTATCCTCTGGATTATTTTGAAAGAAATTCAAGACATCATGACACTTCCTCCATTCCTATTATATTTCAGCACATACTGCTACAAGATAAGAATTCTTTAAAAAAACATAACCATAATGCTATTATCCCACTTCAAAATTAACGATTCCTTAATACCATTAAAAATCTAGTTTATGTCTACATTTCCTTGTTTAAATTTTTTTATAGTGCATTTATCAGAATTTGGATCAAAGTAAGGTCCATACAGGGCAACTGGTTGTCATGCCTCTGAAGTCTCTTTTAATCTAGAGATTCCCTACTCCCTTCTTTTTCCCTGGAAGTTCTTTAAAAATCAGTGTCATTTGTCCTGTAGCTTTTCCAAATTCCATTTTTTCCTGATTACATTCTGGTACAATCATCTGTCCCCTGGAGTTAGTTTAGATCTAGAAGCCTAATGAGATTCAGGTTCATATTTTGCCCAGATTAATTCATAAGTGGTGGTGTATACTTCCATCATATAATGTCTGCTTGTCCCTATTTTGTGACTTGGGTATCAATTAATAATCACTGTCCAGACCAGTAACCTTTTAATTCTATCATTCCTTCTTACTCATAAGTGAAGTCACTTCTCGAAGAAGAAACTCACCCTTATGAGCTATTCAGTTACACAGAGGTATGGTTCCTTAAGGAAGACAGAGACATAAGTCTTTCCTTTTATTTCTCAGTTTTCAAAACAATGAGTTGCACACCTACAAAGGAATAAAAATAAATAAGGAGTGATTAAGGAAGACTTACTCTGATCTTTATTCTGAGAAGTGAGAATTAAGTGAGTTGACTTAGGACTTCTATTTCAGGTGTTGGTAGAGAGAAGCCAGGAAACTCCCAAAAAGCTGGGAGATGGGAAATGGCAACCTAAAGACTTGCCTGTTTTCAGCTGAGTCTGGGTGTAACTTCTGAACGGGAGTACCTTGAGAGAACACAGGTAGGAAGTCCACCTCTGGGCAGGGTGGGGGCTGGCTCGGAGGCACTGTTGGGCAGACAGGAAAATCAGGGCAGGGTGCCCTGAGCCTGCAGAGAATGAAGAGTTACACAAATGAGCAGCGGACTTTTGTGTGTTTGCTTTCGACCGCATGAATCCTGGAGATGCTTACCCTTCCAAGTCGGGAGGTTTCCTAAGAGACACAGCATGGGATGAGGGATATTTAGCTTATGCAGCATGTCCTCTAAGCAATGCAGTGAAGAGCAGCAACACTGGTGCCCATGTGTCCTATCATCTTTATTAACCTTGTCTTGACTCTCCTGCGACTCAGTTTTATCATTTTCATGATATTACCCCGGACACAAGAAGAGGTTTCAGTGTTGGGACATCAGCTTAAGAACCTAGGTGGTGGACACAAGAACCTAGGTCTGTACAGCCCTCCTAGCAACCACTCCTCTCATCCACCCTTCTTAGGTCCTACTTCTCTCCCTTGCTTCTCCCCTTTCCTCCTCCATCCTATCCTGCCCCGCCCCCCTTTGACTGTCTTCCTGAAGCACTCACTAAGATCAAAAAGAACCTCCTTCCTTGAAATATCAGCCTCTTTTTCAATGTGACTCTGGGGACGCCCGGGTGGCTCAGTCCGTTAAGCATCCTCCTCTTGGATTCAGCTCAGGTCCTGCTCTCATGGCTCTGGAGATCAGCCGAGGTCTGGCTCCCTGCTCAGCCGAGTCTGCTTGGACACTCTCTCCATCTGCCCCTTCCCCCATTCCTACTCTCTGTCTCACACACACACTCTCTCTCAAATAAATACATCTTTAAAAAGAAAATAAAAATACATGGGACTCCTGAAGACTACTCTGTCCTGTGCTCCAGAAAAAAAAAATGAACAAGTGAAGACTTGGCCCCGGTTGCAGAGACACATCCGCCTTCTTGCTTCCAGGACCTCGAGTTCCAAACCTGTGAGTCTTGGCTTTTTCACTGACTTCAGCTTCCCCGAACCCATCCCCTTTCGGCATTAGGCAATGCCTGTGATGACAGCTGACTCATCCGGGAATGCAGCTTTCCTGGAAGTTTCCTCTGCTTAGATAATCACACCGTGGGGGGTGGGGGGAAAAACACTGGTTAATACAAGATTTTTTTTTTTCAGGTCTCACATTTAATTCTTTAATCCATTCAGAGTTTGTTTTTGTGTATGGTGTGAAAAAGTGATCTAATGTTAGAGATGAAAAAATGAAGATGAAAAAATGTTGGCACAATGTAGAGAGTGTCAGAGGAGAAGAAAAGGCATCAGGGTCCTGGGGCCAATATGTACTTAAAATTTAACTAAGAAACATGGCACAGAAGGCTGCCAACGCCTAGAGCCGGGAGCTGAGAGGTATAGAACTAAATGAGAATCTACCTTTGCCCGTTGATAGCCGGGCAACTTCAAACCAGGCCTCCCTCAAAGGTAGCTGAGTGAGAGCAGAGACTCCTTTTTTATTTACAGTTGCAGTACTTAGTACTTTCATTAAATGGATGGAGAGCTACGTGGACGAATGAATGAGGATTCACATTTATGTTAAATATTCTTTATTCTTGAGTTTTCTGGTCTGTAAATGCAGCCTGAGATAACCAGATCATAGGTTTGTTGTGAGGATTAAACAGTATGAAATATGTACACACTCACCTGGGACCTGGCCTGCTGGATACGTGCAATAAATGTTTGTCTTGCTTTCCTTTCTATCCCCGGTTGGCCATCCGACAGAGGCCAGGCTCTGTTTCCTCATCACTTTTTGACCGAAAGGTCTAGGGAAAAGGCTGAGTGATTTTGAAGCCCTGGAAATAGCACCTATGATAATTCAGGTCACCTCCAAAACCTTTTTTTCACCTTTTATCTCCTCCTCCTAACTATCCTATTGTAAGGTTTGGAAACGCAAGTATTTTGCTCAGTTCAGATGGGGAAACAGGTTCAGGGAATCCTGAGAGCTTGTAACCCGCCAAAGATGTCAGATCAGGTTGGTGGTAGAACTAGATTGCAGGCTGTGGTTGCCGTATCCCATGCTTTTCTCCCTGGTGGACTCAAATGGGTTGGAAGTCACCAGAAAAAGAGCATTCCTTTTGTGGAACAAATAATGTTGAAGCTGCATACAAATGATTCCTACTCATTGATTCATCTATTTTATTTCATTGAGGCAGCTCTGTGATTCAAAAGATGGCCACATGGGATACATAAAGTGAGAATAATACGTGACAATATATCCTCCTCGGAATGAAGAAAGGTAAGTCGCCAACCCTGGAATACCAACCACACTGCAGTCAGCTCACTGACACCTCCGACTTCTGCAGCCTCGGTGCAGGGGAGAGGTGCTATTTGTTCATTTGTTAGAAATGTGTAATCCAGGGGATCCCTGGGAGGCTCAGCGTTTGGCGCCTGCCTTCAGCCCAGGGCCTGATCCTGGAGACCCGGGATCGAGTTCCGCATCAGGTCCCTGCAGGGAGCCTGCTTCTCCCTCTGCCTGGGTCTCTGCCTCTCTCTCTGTGTCTCTCATGAATAAATAAATAAAATCTTTTTTTAAAACAAGAAGAAAAGAAAAGAAAAAAAAAAGAAAAGAAAAGAAAAGAAAAGAAAAAAGAAAAGAAAAGAAAAAAAAGAAATGTGCGTTCCGAGGGCACCCGGTGGCTCAGTCTGTTAAATGCCTGCCTTCACCTTAGATCAGGACCCCAGGGTCCTGGGATGGAGTCTTGCATCAGCCTCCTGACTCAGCGGGGAGCCTGCTTCTTCCTCTGCCTTTGCCTGCCACTCTTCCTGCTTGTATTCTGTCTCCCTCTCTCTGTCAAATAAATAAATAAAATCTAAAAAAGAAAGAAAGAAAGAAAGAAAGAAAGAGAGAAAGAAAGAAAGAAAGAAAGAAAGAAAGAAAGAAAGAAAGAAAGAAAGAAAGAAGGAAGGAAGGAAGGAAGGAAGGAAGGAAGGAAGGAAGGAAGGAAGAAGGAAAGAAAGAAAGAAAGAAAGAAAGAAAGAAAGAAAGAAAGAAAGAAAGAAAGAAAGAAGAAGAAGAAAAAGAAAGAAAGAAAGAAAGAAAGAAAGAAAGAAAGAAAGAAAGAAAGAAAGAAAGAAAGAAAGAAAAGAAAAAAATGTGTATTCCTGGGGCCCCTGGGTGGCTCAGTTGGTGAAGCAACTGACTCTTGATTTCACCTCAGGTCTTGATCTCAGGGTTGTGAGTTCAAGCCCTGCATTGGGCTCCATTGTTGACATGGAGCCTACTTTAAAAACAACAACAACAATAATTTGTAATAAAAATAATAATTTAAAACTTGCTTAAATGTGTATTTCCTTAAGTACTACATGATCATTGAAAAATTCCCCCCAAAAGCTTATTTTTTTAAAGAGCCCAAACCTCCCCTACCTACGCACTCTCAACCCTACTCTGCAGAGTTAATCTCTGCTAACTCTGCAGTTAATCTGCATATAATTCAAATATACGTGCATCACACAAGACGCGTGTGTGTAGTTTTTTCACATCAATGGGATCATACCAAACATATTCTTCTTCAACCTGCTTTCCACAAATCTATAGTAATCAATGGACATCCTTCTATATCACCACAGAGATCATCTTTACCATTGAAATGGTTGCATAGTTTACGCCATAACATTTCCCTATTAGTGGACAATTGGCACTTGATTTTTTCCTATAACCAAAATTGTTTATCTGTATATCTTTGTCCAATCGCATGAGAATTTCTTCAGAATGTCATTAGCCAACATTTCTTGAATCCTTTGCCTTCACACCAGGTGATTAGGACAAGAGGATTGCTGAGTTGTGGCCATGAACTCATCTCACTGTAAAAAAAGTGGAGAACTGAGACTCACAAAAGGTAAAACCAGAGTTTTATCTTTAGGGATTTTTTTGGTTTTGTTTTACAAACTGCATAATTATGCACTTGTGCTATTCTGTTTCTTGGCTTCTGAGGAATTCTTCCCTATTGATGCTATGTCACCTTCTAAAAAGTCTTTCAAAATACTTGCCTGGGACTTATTACAGGCTGATAATGGGAAAATACTTGCCATTTGATCTAAGCTCTTCTTGTTTGGTTTGTACATATGCATGCTATGCAAAATCATGCAGAATTAAAGCAATAGGATAAATTTTATCTTGCAAAAAGCAAAGAATTTTACAAGTAATAATCTTCAAATGTAGTGTAGATATGCTAAATCATCACTTTCATTTATTTGTGGTAAAAGTCAAGCTTCAGAAAATTTTATTATTTTCCTAAATTAAGATGTGATATATAACATTATATTAGTTTCAGTTTTATGATATAATGATTCAATATCATGTATCCTGAAAAACAATCACCACAATAAGTCTAACATCTATCACCATACAGAGTTATGTAATTATTTTCTTGCCCATATTTATAATAAATATTTTAAATCCTTGCTTGCTACTTACATTGTCTGTCATTTCAGGTCTGTTTCTTTTTTTTTTTTTTTCCAGGTCTGTTCCTATTTACTTACTTTCCTCCTCATTAAGGGTCACATTGTCCTGCTTTTTGACATGTCTAGTAATATTTGACTGGATACTAGGCATTGTAAATTTTACATTCTTGACTTCTAGATTTTGTTGACTTCCCTAAAAAATATCAGACTTGTTCTGACAGTCAGTTAAGCAGATTGAGGAAAAGCTTGATCTTTTTTTAGGCTGATTTTTAAGCTTTTTTTTTTAAGATTTTATTTATTTATTCATGAGAGACACAGAGAGAGAGAACAGAGACACAGGCAGAGGGAGAAGCAGGCTGCCTGCCGAGAGCCCGATGTGGGATTCAACCCCAGGACCCTGGGATCACTACCTGAGCCAAAGGCAGATGCTCAACCACTGAGTCTCCCAGGTGCCCCTGATTTTTAAGCTTTTTAAAAGGAAGGCCTAGAGTAGCCTTCACTCTGAGCTAGTTTAGCCCCACTTCTAAAGTATGAGAAGACCTGGATGTTCACTGACAGTTTAATACCCTGGTTGACTGGAATTCAGAATGAGTTCTGAGGTGTTTATTTCTCAGCTTCTTGGTGATTCCTTGCCTCTCTTACAGAATTTTGTTTGCAGGTGTACAATTTGGTATTGAGCAATATATTAGTAGGACCTCTATGCAATTTTCTGAGCTATGTCTCCATTTAGCTCCTTTCTCATCAGCACTCTGCTCTACAAATTGTAACCACCTCACCTTCTCCAAACTCCAGTCTCAGTCTTCTCACTGAGACTGCTGTGCCCTATTTGAGTTTTCTTTTCCTGTGCAATGGTCTGAAAATTACCTCTATGTAGAAAATTAGGGTGACCACAGGGCTCATCTCATTTATTTTCCTTCTGTCAGGGATCACAGTTCTACAATGTCCTTTGTCCAGCATTTGGGAACAATTGTTTAACCATCTATTATGTCTAGTGTTCTACTTGTTTCTAACAAAAGGCTAAATCTGATCTCAGTTACTTTGTCATTACCAGAGGTGGAAATCCAATTTTTTTTACATATTGAAAATGTACAACCTTGTCCCAAACTGAAACCTCTTCTACGTCTGTGACTCAAATTTATTAACCATCAAGATGAATAAGTTCTGAGAACCTGATATACAACATGTTGACTATGGTCAATAATACAGTGTCGTATACTTGAAAGTCATTGAAAGCAGATCTTATAGGTTCTCACTACAAAAAGGAGGAGAGGAGGGAGGGAGGAAAGAAAGAAAGAAACAAAAAACAAAGAAAGAAAGAAATATTAACTATGTAAGTTGGCAATGGATATGTTAATTATCTTGATCTTGGTAACCATTCCATAATGTATAGGTATATCAAATCATCATGTTATAGAATTTAAATATATATATTTGTCATCATTCCTCAATGAAGCAGAACAAATAAATAAATAATAAAATTTATCAATGATCAAGATTTCGCCTTCCATTCCACAGTGAGCTGAATGGTGGCCCTCCAACAACATGTCCACATCCTAATCCTCAACCTGTGGCTAATACTGTCTTATATGAAAAAGTGTATTATACAGCAAAGGTGTGATTAAGTTAAGGGTTTGAGAGGAGGTGTATGTCCTGAATTACCCAGGTGGACTCTAAATGCAATCATATGTATCCTTGCAAGAAAGAGAGGAAATTTTACCATAGAAGAGGAGGAGGCAATGGAACCATGGAGGTAGAGCTCAGAGTGATAAAGCCACGAGCCAAGGATGACCGGAAGTCAGTGGAAGCTGGAAGAGACAACGAATGAACTTTCCTCTAGAGCCTTTAGAGGAAATCCTGTCCGACCGATACCTTGGACTTGTAGCCTCCAAAACTGAAAGAGAAGAAATTTGTTGTTTGAAGCCACCCAGTTGGTGGTGATTTGTTATGGCAAACCCAGGAAACTAATGCACATTCCTTTTACTTTTTTCCTTGCTAAAGTATTTTAACACAGATCTTAGCTCAAATGTTATTATTGAATCTTTCTTCCCTCCTTCCTCCCCTGTCTCCTGTAAATAGGAGTCATCTCCAGAGTCCTGCTCAGGTTCAAGTTCCACATTATTGGCGAGCAGCTTCCTATATGATGTTCTGTGCTTCATACTGTATCACATTAGCAGACCCACAGTATCTGATTGTTACTTAATGCATTTTTAATGAGGCCCAGCTTTCAAATAATTTATACAATCCCTGCTTAAAGACAATTCCCAAACTAATGTCAAACCCACATTTAAAATGTGTCTTCTAAATCCAGGCATACAATTAGTGTTTCAAATAATATTTGGTCTGAGCATTCTGCTACTCCTGTTCACACTTAACAAATTCATCCCCAATCTTTCTTGTTCCTAATTCTAGATTAAATTTCTTTAAGCATCTGTCTCCAGCTATCATTTAATAACTACCCAAGCTGCAAGGCACCTCAGAATGATCAAACAAAACAGGAGTGATACAGAAAACTATCAAATAACTTCATTTTTCCAAGAGGCCTGCGGTAATCTTCACATATGGACCTTTACTTCTCCACCTCCATTACATCACAATGAAACAAGAGAAACCATGTTTATTTTTTCTGGTCACTGTCTCTCTCCTTGGCACTTTAGTTTTGCCTCAAAGCCCCCTGACTTCTCCCTGGAAACTGAATATTCAAAAGTTCCTTTGTCTAACCTTCCCTATGTCATGCTTCACTGCCAACCACCAACCTAACAGAGGGCTACTGGGCTCACAGTTTGTTCTCTGGTCCAATATCTGAGGTCCAGGTGTGATTATTCCAAAATAGAAGTTCTTTTGTGTTACAGGGAAAGCACACTGGATGAAAAAATCATGCAAATAAAAGCTACAGCATAGGGAATGTAGTCAATGGTGTTGTGATAGTGTTGTATGGGCACGAATGGGAGCTACACACTCCTAAGCACAGATTTGCTGAATCACTATGTTGTACACTTGAAACTAATGTAACATGCATGTCAACTATATTCAAATTTTAAAAAGAAAGAAAGGGAAGGAAGTGTACTGAACTAAAAGGGTCAAAAGGCCTAGGTCCAAGCCCTGGTTCTGGCTCTGTATGGCTTAAAACCCTTTTCAGAGGAAGTTACCACGTGATGTAGGGTAGCGTTTCCACCCTGTGGGATGAATTTGCGTACTGTGTAGACATTCATCCAGCAAAAAAATAATACTGACCCACATCAAAAGTTATTTGAATTTCAATTAACTTCTAATTTGCATGATGAGGTCACCTCAAGTTTGTGTTACCAGGTCTTTTTTCTTTTAAGATTTATTTATTTATTCATTTGACAGAGAAAGAGAGCAAGAGTGCGCATAAGCAGGGGGAGGGGCAAGCAGAGGGAGAGGGAGACTCCTCACTGAGCAGGGAGCCCGACAAGGGGCTTGCTCCCAGGACCCCGGGATCACGACCTGAGCCAAAGGCAGGCGCTCAGCCAACTGAGCCACCCAGGCCTCCCTGTTACTCAGCCTTTAACATCTCTTTTAACATTGGCTATTCTTTTTTTTTCTTTTTAATTGTGCTAAAATACACAATATAACATTTACCATGTTAATCTTTTTTTTTTTTTTTTGTAAAGTAGACTCCACACCCAATGTGGAACCCAACACAGGGCTTGAACTCATGGCCCTGAGATCAAGAACTGAACTGAGATCAAGAGTCTGATACTTAGTCAGCTGAGTCATCCAGGTGCCCCCTCGTGTTAACCATTTTTAAGAGTACAGTTCTGTGGCATAAACTGCATTCACATTGCTTGCTACCATTACCACCATCTATCTGCAGAACTCCTTTCATCTGAAAAAACTGAAACTCTGGAGCACATGAGTGGCTCGGTGGTTGAGCATCTGCCTTTGGCTCAGGTCACGATCCTGGGGACTGGGATCGAATCCCACATCAGGCTCCCCTCATAGAGCCTGCTTCTCCCTCTGCCTCTCTCTCTGTGTCTCTCATGAATAAATAAATTTTTTTTTAAAATAAAGTACTAAAATAAATAAATATTTTTAAAAAAAGAAGAAGAAAAACTGAAACTCTGTTCCCATTCTTCACTCCTCCTACCCCTGGCAATCACCACTCTCCTTTCTGTCTCCATGAACTGGACTACCCTAAGAACCTCATGTAAGTGGGATCATACAGTACTTGTCCTTTTGCGACTGGCTTATTTCACTTAGCAGAAGGCCCTCAAAGTTCATTCATGTGGTAGCTCGTGTCAGAATTTCTTCTTAAGCATGAATAAAATTCCATTGTGTGTGTATATACCACTGTTTGTTTGTCCAGGCATCCACCAGTGGATACAATGGATACATCTATCATCCAGATACTCTGGTTACTTCCATCTTGTTTCTATTGCAAATAATGCTGCTGTTAACATGGTCATAACATTGGCCATGCTTCCCTCTTAATAAAGAGGTAGTAAGGCCCAGGCCTGTCTTTAGTAGACTCCTAAGCATCTAGCTGGAATTTAATAACATTTAAGAGCCTTGTCTTGTTTTTATTGTATTCGTTTTTACGGTTTTATTTTTATGGCAAGTACATTCGTCTATAAGGGCTGCCATAACAAGGAACCACAAACTGGGTGATCAAAAAAATAATAATAATTTACTGCCATGTAGTTTAGGAGGCTAGAAATCCAAAATCATGGTGTTGGCAGGGTCTTGCTTCATCTGGGACTCTGGGTAGACTTCTTCCTCGCCTCTGATAGCTTCCTATGGTGACTAGTAATCCCTGACGTTCCCTGGTTTACCATCAGCCCTGTCTCTGTTTCCCATCGCACATGGCCATCTTAACATTGTCTTCCTTTTGTGTATGTCTGTGTCTGTGTCCAAATTTCCCCTTTCTAGAAGGAAACCATCAGACTAGATTAGGACCCATCCTAATAATTTCATTTTAACTTGATTATCTCTGTGGTCTCTTAATTTCTAAATAATGTCATATTCTGAGGGAATAGGGGTTAGAACATCAACATATCTTTTGTGCAGGGGGTGGGAGACACAATCTAAACCATAATAGCAAAGAAAATTGGTTTTCCATTTACATGGTGATATAGAGCTGTAGAATCTAAATCTCATAGTGAGTAGATATCCATTATTAAATAAAGATGAACAAGCTCTCCTTTAAGAGGCAGAGATTGCACATGATTTCTCTTGAATTTCCATTTTCCATTTCGCTCCCCCCACAAAATTATATCGTAATGCAGTGGTTTTTAACCACTGGTGATTTTGTGCCACAAGGAACTTTTGGCAATAGCTAGACATTTTTTGTTGTCATAACTTGGGGAGTTGGGGGGTATGCTACTCATGTCTAGTTGGTAGAAGCCAGGAATGCTAATTATTCTTAAGAACACAGGAAAGCAACAACAGAGAATTAACTGCCCCATAATGTATTGTGGTTAAGAGACCTGACTCCACCTAATACATTCTTATGCCTGAAAGTCTTTATAACCCTACTCACTGCAATAAAAATATGCTTATAAGAATCAAAATACATTTTTGCTATAGACTATATGTTTGTGTCCCCCCCAGATTCATAGGTTCTAGTCCTAACTACAGTGTGATGGCATCATTTGGGAAGTGATTAGGTCATAAGAGTGGATTCATATTCTTATAAAAAAGATTTCAGAGAGATCGCTCATCCCTTCCACCATGTAAGGACACAGTAAGAAGATGGCTGTCTATGAACCAGGAGTGGGTCTTCACCAGACTCTCAATGGGCCTGCATCTTGATCTTGGACCGCCTTGCCTCTAGAACTGTGAGAAATAAATCTCTGTTGTTTGCAAGCCATCTAGTCTAAGGTATTTTTCTTATAGCAGCCTGAACAGACTGAAACAATTTTTATTACCCATGACTGTAAAGTTCTAGGTGTTAAGATTTTTTTCAATTATTAGTATATCATTGTATCAGTATACAATTAATAAAGAAAAAACAAAAAAACTATTAAAAATCATGATAGATTTTAAACTTAAAAAGCTCTACTGGACTATCTTAATAAGAGCACTATTGCTGATCATTTTTAAGTTAATTAATGTATCCATGGGTGAATATTATTTACTTGTTGCTTGAGGCAGATTTAGTACTAGTTCCATTTTTATTTTTCATTTTTGTAGATGCCAGCTCTGAAAAACCTTGTTGACATAAGTAGATGGGAATGAGAGTTTTGTTATGGCGACATCGATCATCAATCCTTGAATTCATTTGAGCTCTACCTCAAAATCCACATAGTGATTTCTCCTTGGTTATTATTTTTGGTGATCAATGTTGAAAATTCCATTAGGTCTCTCTTCAATTTTGCTGAAATAAAAATAGAGAAATTCCTGCTTTGCAAAGGGAATTGTTACCCAAACAATACGTAAGCTGATATTTCAAATTGTTTAGACTCCAGAGATTTTTATCCTCCAGAGCAAGCCCTCGCAGTAAGAGTAGGACAGGGAGAGAAGAGAAGGGGAGACCGTGTCTGTCCCCAGGTAGACTCATATTAGTAAAGAATACCTACGGAAGGGGCGCCTCGTGGCTCAGTCAGTTGTTAAGATTGACTCTTGGTTTCTGTTCAGGTCATGATCTCAGGCTCATGAGATCAAGCCGACACCTGGCTCTGCCCTGAGAGGGGAGTTTGCTTGAAGACTTTGTCCCTCTTCCCCTCACCCCTCTCTCTTTCTCTCTGTCCCACAAGTAAATAAATAGATCTTTAAAAAAAAAAAAAAGAATACTATGGAAGTTGAGAATCTGGAAATTAATTGCCTTACCAGTATTTTTGCTTAGTTTCCTGTATAAAGTCTTCATTTGCTGCTTTGAAGATCACTAATATAAAATATCCTTTTAAAATACACTTATATGGGTGCCTGGGTGGCTCAGTTGGTTAAGCATCTGCCTTTGACTCAGGTCATGATCCCAGGGTCCTGGGATTGAGCCCTGCATCAGGCTCCCTGCTCAACAGGGAGCTCCCTGCTCCCCTCCCTCTCCTTTTTTCCCTGCTTGTGCTCTCTCACACAAATAAATAAATAAATAAAATCTTAAAAAATATATATATATATACTTATGTAAAACACACCAAAAAGTGAATCAATTTAAAAATATTTAATATTTTTTAAAAATAATAATAAATAAATAAACATATTTAATATTTAAATATTTTAAATATTTTAAGTTCTTAACCAAGAAATAAAGCTAATACATGCAATGAAATAAAGTATTTCAGTAATAAAGTAATACATGCAATGGAAACTTTAATGTGGGCAAATGACTGAAGCATAGGAAATCTTGCCACGATGGATAAAGCATAGGCTTTGACATCACACAAATACAAATTTGAATTTTAGGGACCTTGCACAAATCACTTTACCACTCTGAGTCTCAGTTTCCTCATCTGTAAAAAGGCAATGAAACCTGTTTTATAGGTTGTTTCTAAGGGCTGAATAAAATACTATATAGAAAAATGCTCTGTAAACTATAAAAGAAAGTTATAAGGCCTTGTTTAAAGTGATGTTGGAGGGGTGCCTGCGTGGCTGCCTTCTGCTCAGGTCATGATCCGGGGTCTGGGATCAAGCCCACTTTGGGCTCCTAGGGGAGCCTGCTTCTCCTCTCCCTCTGCCAGTCCCCCTGCTAATTCTCTCCCTCTCCCTCTCTCAAAAAAATAAATAAAATCTTAAAAAAAAAACCAAAGTGATGTTAGAGTGTTTCTTCTCCTCCCCACCCTCAATATTAATTGAATTAATAACAAACATCTCCGTAGAGGAGTATCTCCCCCTTGGGCCTGAGTTCTGAGCTGATTATCCAGATTCAAAAGTTGGATTCTAATATCAGAAAAAGACGACCCAAAAGTTAAATCCACAGCTTCTTATTAGCATTTTTTTTATTCCCTTGCTAAATATAACAATTGTGTCCTTAAACCATAAGACTTCAGCGAATACTAAGGTTGCTTCCTACCTTAGAATGCAAAGAAATTGCAGGAGAAATAGATTTCCTGTGTAAGTACGTGCCTGGGAAGTTCCTACATCCGACCATCTCTCCGCACATTCTCTCCTGGATGACAAGTGCTCCGCTCCATTCCCAGTGCCTTATCTCACAGTTGCCATGCACATTTGAGGTTTTTATTTGCTGTTTATGGTATTATTAAGCACTTACAATATACGGAATTGTTCCTTATGGGCTGAAGGCTGAAAAAGAAAGTTTCCAATGAAAACCAGTCTTGTGATTCAAAGGCTTTGTGCAAATTAAAAGAGCAAAGTGCTTGAATAGGTCAACATAAAAATGAATGCTTGTACAGTTTCTAGAAAAATCATCAGAGAGCTATCAAACAGGAGATAATGAAAGATTTTCAGAGCATCTAAACAAAAAATACAGAGACTGTAAAATGTTGGTACTGTTTATGCACTTCTTTCCTTGGTTACAATGTTCCTATATTTAAAAATGGGATTTTTTAGGTTCGCCTGGGTGTTGAGTCATTAAGCATCTGCCTTCTGCTCAGGTCATGATCTCAGTGTCCTGGAGCCTTGCATCAGGCTCCCTGCTCAGGGGGAGGGGGAGTCTGCTATTCCCTCTTCCTCTGCCTCCCCCCAACCCCACGTGCTCGGTTTCTCCTGTGTGCGCACTCTCTCTCTCCCTCAAATAAATAAAATCTTTAAAAATTAATTGAAAAAATTAAAATGGGATTTTCTAAAACATTGTGCTGAGACAGCATATTAGCAACAGATCTTTTATCACATGTAAGATTTTTTACCCCAAAACGGTACTGAGGCTATTAAGCTATGTCGTAAAATAACCCCAAAATGGTATTTTTAAGATTTTTTTATGTCACATTTTATAACAACATATAAAATGAAAACATTTTGCTTAATCTTAGTATGCTTTGTTCTTTGTAAAATGCAATGATTTAATTTTTTCCACTCTTATTATTCTTCCTGTTATAAACTTGTTTAATGCAATAAATTAAATTTATATCATTTCTTGCAGTATTAATGTGTTCAGGAGACATTGTTTAGCTGCTTCCTTTAATCCAAGCACATGTTGGCTGCCTTGAGTTCTTGTGGATATTCAGTCAAAATATATTCTAATTTTAAAAGTGTTCTGAGGTAAAGTAAGTTTGGTATATGAAATTCGACATTTAAAATCCGCTGGTGTTCAGATTTGGCTAGATATGAAAAGAACACGAGAAAATATTCACGATCAACTGTCTCCTGAAAAACTATAGAATAACATCAACAGTAATTTTGTTTTTTAAAGACTATATGTTTGTATACTAAAAAGCCAGAAAATCCCCTCCAAATTGTTAGCAATAGCTACTTGGGGACCGGGGGGCTGAAAATGAGAGAGGATGTCAGAGAATTTTCAGATTTTTATACACATTTTTATTAAATATATTTAATGTGCAGGCATTATTTTTCTGACTTACACTTTATTTTTAATTACAATCAACAGTGAATGTAGTTTTAGCAGTAGCAAAACTAAGTCGATTATGAGAGTTACTTTTAAAAGGGAGTCTCGGGACACCTTGGTGGCTCAGTGGTTAAGCATCTGCCTTTGGCTCAAGGTGTGATCCTGGAGTCCCTGGATCGAGTCCCACATGAGGCTCCCTGCATGGAGCCTGCTTCTCCCTCTGCCTGTGTCTCTGCTTCCCCCCTCTCTCTCTGTGCGTCTCTCATGAATAAATAAATAAAATCTTTAAGAAAAAATAAAAGGATTAAAAATAATAATAATACAAAAAATAAAAGGGAGTCTATCCCACCAATATATTTGAAATGTTGCCTGCTTTAGCCGTGGAGGAATTTGAGACCATCTCCTCCAACATCTACTCCAAACTCTGAGTCCAGGAGTAGGAATGCAAGGCTTGATGCATTAGCACTTTGTTAGCATCCTCTGTGTTCAGGAGCCAAAGTGCTGCACAGAACTCCAGGGCAAGCTTTTCAGAAGAGAATCTCCATTTCCGCTCACTCAGAATGAAAGAAAAGTCATTTCGTTCAGTTTAGAAATGTTTAGATAATTCTTAGTTTATAGGGTTCCAGTTTGAATTGCTTTATTTCCCTGCTTTAGCCTTGATTTCTCTAACAACACTGTTTCTGCTCTGTAGAATAGGTTCTGCAGGCTCTGTTCTCCACGTTTCTTGGTAAAGTGTCTCCCAAACTCATCTGGTCACACGCATCACCAGACACATTTGTTAAAAATAAGATCCCAAGGCCCCATCACCGACCTGTTTGGTTAGGACCCCTGAAGCCATTCTAGGTCACCCAGGTGACTCTTAGGATCAGGTGAATGTGAAAAATGTTGCCTCAGTTTAATAAATATCTAGCTGGGTCTTAAATTTTTATGACCAGATGTGTCCTAGAGATGCTCTAGGCCAGTGGCTCTAAACTTAGAACCTCAGAATTATCAGAGCATTCGTTAAACCACAATGGTGAGGTTCCATTCCCACTTTCTGATACAGTCAATCTGCAATTGTGGGATTGAAGGATTTGCCTATAAGTTCCCATATGATGCTGCTGCCGGCCCCAGGGATGACTCTGAGAACCACTCAAGTCCAGTTGCTTTCCCCCTCTTTTAACCACAAGCCACAATGGGAGAAACATTTCACATTGGACCCCGTGCCCACACGTGTTGACCTGAAAAGTTTCATAGAAAAATACTCATTCTTGCTATTCTTGCTATGAGCAGTACACTCGGGTATTTTATATTTTACTTCACTCTTTAAAAATCCACTAAATGAATTGCACGTCCCAGCAATAGGCTGCAGTCAGCAATTTGAAAAAAAAAAAAAACCTAAAGCTAACCTAATCTTTGAAAGGTTTAGATCAGTGACACACTTTTTTGATCACATGCATTAAAAGTAAAACATTTTTGAGCATGCACTCGCCAAATTTGTACGTTTGTAAATTATATACTTGTACTCTCATGATCCATATATAAGATATTAGTAGAGCTTCATATTTTCCTTTACATTTCAGATGGGGGAAAAATGCAAATAAAGGTTCTGACACTTCTTCCGGCTTCTGAGTATATCATCTTCCCAAACTACTCCACCTTGGAGACTCAGACGCCCAGAAACTTCCAAGGCCACACAACTGGCTTCTGATAAGGCAATTTTGTTTTGTTTAAAGGACTTAAAAAGTAAGTAGATGCTGGTTAAATAATGAGTGGCTTTTTTTTTTTTTTTTTTTTGCTCCTTTTTTAAAAATCTGCAAAAGGTATAGGAAGATATGTGAATACCATACCACTTTTTTTAAAAGGCTACCAACTTTCATATGATGTAATTTCACAGAAGCATTAAATGTGATACATGGTGGTGACTCACAGTACCTATGAGATGGGCTTTTCTAAAATGATGAGACTGGTTCCAGTGTCCCCACTACTTTCTAGTTACAATGACAACTGTGCCAGAGAGTTGGCTACATTTCATCTGAACAATGAGACCCTCATGGAGAAGTTCTGCCCATAGCTGGGATCTGGCTCCTAATTTTCTTGTGTCCAGTTCCTGGTAAATAAGGAGAAGTATGCTACAGACATTGGGCCATTTCCCCCTCTTTGTGGTAAGCTGTAGTGACTGAAACTTTTGGATCCCCCAAGAGGCAGGAAGCAGGATCTGCTGTTACTCTATGTTCCGAGAAGAGAAATTTTATCTTTGTTCCTGTCATAGAACATCTTCATAAGGCTCTAATTAGGCAGCATGCATGTGACCCACTATGGCTCTCACACATGCGCAGACAATACATTTGATTGGCAATAAGACTCAGAATAATTATGTGGCCACTAGAATTAATTATAACTTTCAAACATGATGGGATGAGAAACCCCTAACTTAAAAAAAAAAACAGAAAGCTATCTGACTGCTTGTGAATAGTAAATATCTTACCCCAAAAGACACTTGTAAAGTTACAGAGGGAAGTTAAAAAAAAAAAACAAAAAAAAACTCAAAGGATTTCTTTATATGAGCTGGGAAGATCTTACAAGTTTGATGGGGAAAAAAAAAATCTTCACTTGAAAATTGAACTCTGAGGTTTGCCAATAAAACGCAAATCCCAGTTCCGAAAGAGGATGCTTGAAGGTTAATCAGCCTCTGAAAGAGCTCTATGGGATTGCTGACCTGGGTACCCTCCGTGCATAGGGACAAGAAGGACCAACAAGGGGCTGGCCCCTGGACCCACAGCCCGACTGGGCTCCCATTCCGTGTTTCAGCTCAGCCTTCATCCGCTCTGTGTTTCACTCTGTGTAGCTGTCTCTCTCTGCCTCTCTTCCTCTTTCTCTTTTTTTTTTTTCTGTTTTTTTTTTTTTTCTACTTCATCTCGCCCATCCTCCAGCTGGCCATAATGTAGCAAGAAATGTAAATATGTTTACTTTTGTTAAACTTATTTAAAATATACATGTTTCCGATTTTAATTTTAAAAGTGATCCATCGAACACCTGATGGTTCTCCTCCAAAAATTATGTTTGCTTTGAGTTTGCATGTGGTCTCTGATCTATGAGATTTTATTCCCTAAGATATCAGGGGCTCATTCACAAGAGGAAAAAAATTCTCTGTGCTCCCAATTTAGATTACGGAATCGCTCGCATTCCCTATCAAGCAGAAGACACTGGAAATACTTTAATTATTTTTGTTTGGTCTCCACCTGGTGGTTGGAAATCAAAACACAAGCCATTAATGGAACTGGAAAAACCAATTGTTTCAATTCCTCTTTCGGGTATATGAGATCAAATTCTTTAATGAGAAAATGTTTTCAAACTGGAAAGAAAAAGTAATTAAATATGAAAAATTTTAAAGACTGATCAATGCCTTTCTTTTTTTTAATTATTTCTTTTTCTTCTTCTTTTTCTTCTTCTTCTTCTTCTTCTTCTTCTTCTTCTTCTTCTTCTTCTTCTTTCTTCTTCTTCTTCTTCTTTTCTTCTTCTTCATTGCTTCTTTATAGGAACCAAGAATGGGGAAGGCATCTTAATTTTTCAACTCCTGGGTTTACTTTCTACCAGAGTCTGATAGTCTCCCAAACCACCAATCTTCATCTAAAAGTGCCCCAGGATATGTTTATAGTTTTTAATGGAGATCCAAAATTTGTAACTCAAAACACACAGCATTGAAAGTCCTACTGGTGTATAAGTCTTATTCTTGTTGAAAACACCAACAAATAAATGAACAAATAAATATCTTTGGAAGACCACCACGTTTCGAATGCAGGGAGCATATATACTGCATAGTGAGCCTCCAATGCTAATTTTTCTCTTATCCTTTTATTCTGTGTTCCTGGTATGCAATATTTTCTTTCATTCTACAAATATGTTGAATGAACACTCTGTTAAATACAGGCCCTTATATGAGGGCCTATGGAGCCTTCTCACAGAACCTTATGATGCTTCCTCATATCACAATCATAACTAAATAATTAATGGTGTAATTACTTCGATTCTTATAAGTCTCCTAGTTAGGGTCTATGAAGTTGCCATAAACTCTGAATTAGTGAATACCGAACCGCTGTTCCTAGAAGTATAGAGTTAGGTTCCTGCCAGACTCGGATCACATTTTCATCAACTGATGGATATATAATGTTGTGTGCCGTGTATTTCCTTTAAAGACGCCTTTTTGGGACACCTGGATGGCTCAGCAGTTGAGCATCTGCCTTCGGCTCAGGGCGTGACCCTGGGGTCCTGGAATCAAGTCCCGCATTGGGATCCCTGCATGGAGCCTGCTTCTCCCTCTGCTTGTGTCTCTGCCTCTCTCACTGTGTCTCTCATGAATAAATAAATAAAATCTTTAAAAAATAAATAAAGACACCTTATTTAATATATCTTGTCGATTCGTTAAGATTGGACCCATACAACTCATGCCTGAACGAGGCTCATCTAACACGCATGCATTTTCTCCATGGGGCACATCACGGCCTTCTTGCACTCAGAGCACCAGACAGCACCTCAACGCTGCACTTAAAGTTCATTTCAAACAGTAGAATCACCCACAAAAAGCACAAAAATGCAAAAATAGTGGCCCTAAGAGGCCATGAAAAAGACATTGTTCCGAGTATGAGTACTGAAACAAGAAGACAGCAGTCACCTTGTTCAACTTCAACTGGAAACATGTGCCTCACAACACAAATTTTTTGAAGCCCTGCATGTCTATTAATGACTATGAAAGCATGGCAAGCATTGATTTGGGGGTTACAGATAGATTTTAGGAAATAGGCTGTTATGGACTAAATTGAGACTTCGCAAAATTTATATGTTGAAGCCCAAACTCCCAATGTGACTATATATAGGGCTAGGGCCTTTAAGGAGGTAATTCAGATTAAATGAGATCATAAGGGTGGGGCCTTGGGACACCTGGGTGGCTCAGTGGTTGAGTGTCTGCCTTTGGCTCAGGTTGTGATCCCCAGGTCCTGGGATCAAGTTCCGCATCGGGCTCCCCACAGTGAGCCTGCTTCTCCCTCTGCCTAAATGTCTCTGCCTCTCTCTTTCTGTGTCTCTCATGAATAAATAAATAAAATCTTTAAAAAAAAAAAAAGGGGTGGGGCCTTAACCCAATAGGACCGGTGCTCTCATAAGAAGAGGAAGAGACACCCTCTCTCTGTTTTTGCAGGTGGTTAGAGAAAAGGTCGTGTGAGGACATAATGAGAAATTGGTCATCAGCAAGCGAGGAAGAGAGACTTCACCAAAAATGGAATTTTCCAGCACTTTGATTTTGGACTTGTAGCCTCTAGGACTCTGAGAAAACAAATTTCTATTTAAACGTCCCCTCTGTAGTATTTTGTAATGGCCCTAGCAGGCAAATTTGCAAATACAGGATCCACAAGAACTGACTGTGTTTCTGAGGAGGATCGACCGTATTTTTTTTTTTAACATCAGCCTCCCTGCTGAATTGTAAGCTACATGAGGGCAGGAACTGTGGCTCTGCTTGTTCACTGTAATTTCTCGAAGCACAGTGCCTTATCTGTACTAAATACTTAATAAATCTATCATGAACAAATGGATAAATGCAAGGTTTGATATACAGTTTCATGTCCAATGTCTTTCCTTGCCCTCCCATTGTTCTTGTTCTTTTAATGTACTATCATTATATTTTTCATATATTCTATTTTTTCATATTTTATTATTGCAGAGAGATCAGAATGAGTCATATGAAATGATGGCTTCTTGTATTCACTATCTTCCTGGCAGCAGCTGTGACATAGTTGTCACGGCCCGTGCGTTAATGAACTTGGTCATGGCTGTCCATATTACCTTCACTTCTGTTGAGTTGTGTGCATTGTCCTACTAGATGTGTTAAGCTTTATTGCCTTTCAGAGTGTCTTCAAAATCTTTACACTACGATTCAATACTGAAACAAAATGTCATTGTCTACCAAGGAAGGCCTCGTGGTATAGGTGTGGGACTTAAGTCTGATATTTGTAGAGCAAATATTTGTTGTTGGAGGAGTTACTGCGGCTCTATAGTTTCTTTCCTTTTTAAAAAAAAATACGTTTTAAAGATTTTATTTATTCATTTGATGTGGGAGAGAGAGATTGAGAATGAGAGAACAAGAGGAGGGAGAGGGAAAAGCACACTCCACTGAGCAGAGAGCCCCACCAAGGGGCTTGATCCCAGGACCTGAGTTCAACCAGTTGAGCCACCGAGGCGCCCCGCAGCTCTACATTTTCTTGCAAAGCAACAAGCAAGGGCTTTAGGAGACTTAAGAAAGGAAGATATCCATGAACAGATGAAGAGAAGTTCCATTCTGTTAAGGAGGTCTGTGTAAAGATTGCTTGTCAACTTGCTACCCCAAAATTGGTGTACAACCAGCAGCAGCAGCAGCAGCATCTGGAAGCTTATTAGCAATGCAGAATTTCAGCTCCATCCCAGACCTACTGAATCAGAATCTGCATTTTAACAAGACTCTCAGGAGATTCGTGTGCCCAGTCAAGTCTGAGAAGCACTGGCATTTCGCACACCAAGATACGCACCTGAATGAATTTGGAGATCTTGCCAAGTGATGAAAGAATTGTCAAAGTAACGAGAGGTTTGTGTGCTCAGTTATTGCATAAGGACTTCAGCTTTGCCACAGCCTAATTGGCAGCGTTCTTTTTCATTCTTAGTGATTCGTAAAATAATGGTCCTTCCTACAAACAGTGGCATCTTAGATTTGAGGGAATACGGCTAGTATTAGTTCAAGACCTTAGTTTTGCTCTAAGTTATCATGGTCACAGGTGTGGAGACCCAAGTGGAGCTAATTTATCACAATTTACAGTCACTCAAGCAGCAAACTCTCAAATCAATAATGTTTTTCAGTTTCAGCTCCTGGAAAAGCTCAGATTAAAGCATCAGTGGAGCAGAGAGAGAGACAAAAGGCCCTTCTCTGGGAAGAAGCAAAATAATAAGCCACATCTTCACAAGTGATCAAAGTCCATGCAAGAAATGCTTCTATGACTAAAGATTGATGGGAGATTTGAAAGAAAGGGAGAAGAAATATGTACAGATGCTCTTTACCTTGACAGGTGAATCTTTTTAAATGTTTCAATTAGAAAATTTTATGATGTTCCTCTTTTATTCATTCTGGCCCACAACGGGGGGAGGGGAATAGTAAGTAAAATGAACAGAATTGGGGGGAAATGGAATAACTGGCTTATTATTAAGAGTGATTGTTTTTCTTAATCATTTCTGAGTTTTTACAGGTTCATACATAGGTAAATACAAAATGTATGCAAATATATTCATTTGAAGCCCTCAGATGCTTTGCTTGATATTATGGAGGTTAATTTAAAGCCTGTGGGCTCTGAAACTGACTACCAAGGTTCATAGCCCAGCACCAGCACTTATTCATTGTGTGACTTTGGGAAAGCTACTTAACCTCTCTGACTCAGTGCTGTCATTTGAAAACAGAAAAAAATCAAAATTGTTTTAGAGACAAATGTGCAAAGCACTTAGAATAGTGTCTTGCATATAATGAGTGGCCAATAACTGTGAGATGTGGTTCTTTCTGATATTAATATTCTTAGCCTCGAGCATTAATTCTTAGTGTATGGTCCCTAGAATAGCAGCATTGGCATCACCTGGGAATTTGTCAGAAATGCAAATTCTCTGAGTTCAACCCAGACCTACTCAATCAGAAATTCTGGGAGTGGGGCCTCCATCCCTTTGCTTCAACCTGCCCTTCAGCTGGTTTGATGCAGACTAAAATTTGAGAGTAGCTGACATAGGGGACTAGCCCTTTAGTTGTGGTGATGAAGTTTAGATTCCTAACTCTTCAGCTTCCTGCTCTTTAGCTTTTTAGCATGATGGAAAGAGCCAGTGGAGACAGCAAGTCAATTTAGAGTCTTGTGCAGGCCTACTCTGAAAGCTTGATAACACTGCACTTAAGTTAGAAGGAGCAAGGGATTGAAAAGCAGAGTGTAGTAAAGATCACGCTGCATGAAGAAGAGAAGCCAAGTCCACAGGAAGCCAAAGGCCCCAAAGTACTTAAAGGACAGCTAGAAAATCCGATGGTAAGAGTGTAATAGTAACACGTGATTACAGCTACTGCAGTGAATAAGCAGGTAAGAAGGCAAAATGAGCCAGAGAAAAGATGAAATGGCCAGAGATGTCAAAGCAGCTAAATTGTGTTGTATTAACACTTCCCTACTCACAGTGAGACCCTGAGCCCTACTGTGAATTTTGTTTAGTTATTCTTTGGGGACAGGTGCCTTTAAAATCGAGGTCACTGGTGATCAACATATTGACAAGGTCTGTGGCTAACTACTAAGGCTGCTGCATTTGCTACCTTCTAGGGTCTGGGGATGAATTCCTTCCTGGAAATGTGTAATTAGTTTCCTTGGTTATCTGACCTGGGTTAGTTGGGCATTGGCTGTCATTCTTTTGATGCACTTGACTTATATTTGCTTCCCTTGGCGATGATGAAGAATGGCCACTGGAAATGATTTAAAGTAGAGTTTACTGAACTCTAGACAGAGCTGAGGAGTTGATTAGAGACTCAAAGTGATGTGTCCAAATGCTGCTTTTTCATTTTTTGTGGCCTTGGAGGAAATTTTGCTTTGTAGCATCTAAATTTCACAAAAGAGTATCAAGAAGGCCCTCTCCATCCCATGTCTCTCTCCCCTCCCACACACCCCCAACGCTGCCAAGCCAGGAGTAACCCTATCTTTTCATCTCCTGTTAGATCTAGAAATTTCACTGTCCTAGGTAGGGCATTGAACTGATTAAAATGTAAATCCTCAGAAGATTTTTAAGATGCTTGCCTGGCCAAACTGATCACACAGTACTTTGCAAACATGCAGTATTGCATAAAATTTCAACTAGAAAGAAATAGTACCTCTAATTAAGTGTCCATATTTGATGCTGCTGTGTTAACTGTTCATTTTGTTCTCGGCTGCATTGTCCCAACTTAGCCAAATGAGTCATGTTTAGTTAGACATTAAGCACAGAATAACTGGAGACTATACCAGGTTGGTAACACAAATGATCAGAGGCCCACAAAGTCTAACCCAATGTACTGGTATGGAAAGAGTTTCTAAGGCTCTATAGCTGCTTAGAGTAAATACACTAATAACCTCTGTGGCCTAGACTCCCTTTTCTGTTTACTTTTCCTTCAAATCTATCTTGTCCCCAAACACAAAAATACTCCTTCTAGCAAAAACAAATCCCAAAAGTCAAAAGGTGGAAGCAAATCAAGTGCCAATCAGTGGATAAATGGTTCAACAAAGTGTGGTATAGACATATGGTGGAATATTATTCAGCCTTAAAAAGGAAGGAGATGGGAGGCCTGAGTGGCTCAGTGGTTGAGCATCTGCCTTCGGCTCAGGGTGAGATCCTGGGGTCCCGGGATCGAGTTCCACATCGGGCTCCCTGCATGGAGCCTGCTTCTCCCTCTACCTATGTCTCTCTCTGTGTGTCTCTCATGAATAAACAAGTAAAATCTTAAAAAAAAAAAAAAAAAGGAAGGAGATCCTGGCACATGCTATGGCATGGGTGAAACTTAAGAACGTATGTTAAAATAAGCCAGTCACCACAAGAAAAATACTATAATATGATCCATTTATATGAGGAATCTAAAGTTGTCAACTTAATAGAAACAAAGTAGAATGGTGGTTGCCAAGGTCTGAGAGGAGGGGAAGATGAGGAGTTATTGCTTAATAAATATAGAGTTCAAGTTTTGCAAGATAAAAAAATTCTGGCGGTCTGTTTCACAGCATTGCAAATGTCCTCAACACTACTAAAACGTACACTTAAAAATCAGATGGTGGATTTATGCCATGTGTTATTTACTACAATAAAAAGAAAATTCGGGGTGCTTGGGTGGCTCAGTTAGTTGGTTAAGTGTCTGCCTTTGGCTCAGGTCACGATCCTGTCCTGAGATTAAGCCCCACATCAGGCTCACTGCTCAGCTGGGAGCCTGCCTCTCCCTCTTCCCCTGCCTCTCCCTCCACTTGTGCACACATTCTCTCTCAATCTCTAATGAAAAAAATATATATACCTTTAATAAAAAAAATTAGGCATCCCTTGAAAAAATGGCTAAAATGGTAAATTATACATATTTTACCACAATTAAAAATAAAAGGCAAAAAAAAATTAGAAATAATCCAAAAGGCCAAAGTACCACATAAAAATGCTGTACTTTTTCTTTATACCTGGATTCCAAAAAAGTCCTATTAGACAGTGGCTTTTAATGGAATAATGAGAAGAAACAGAAGCTGAGGAAGAACGGTTAGCCTGACTGAAGTGCCCTCAAAATATAACCTGGGCAGTCTGCCTCAGCATCTGTTTTCGTAAATGTTGAGCTAAACAATGCTCTTGCTATGAAAAAAAGAGACAAGTTTAAAAAGAAAAAAAACTAGTCAATCCAGGGCCCCCACTGCTGCCCTGCAGAGAGGGGACGACTGTGCCTCTGACCCTGAGCACAGCTACCATCTGGATGTGTGTGCATGAATATCCTATGAGGGATGGTCAGCAGCTGCTGCCTATTTGATCTGAGGAAGGAACCAGAAGGGGTGAGCTTGAATTTCATGGAGAGCTTTGGGGTGAATGTTTGCAAGAAACTGCTGTCTCCAGAATTAGCCAGGGAAGAGTTTTGGAGGGAGGTGCTGGAATTCTCTGGAACAAAGTTTTTCTGAAGCGTAATCCTATGCAAGGTCAAAAGGGAAAAAGCACTCAAGTCTCTTTTTATTTTCATTTTTTAAGATTTTATTTATTCATTAGAGACACAGAGAGGGCCAGAGACATAGGCAGAGGGAGAAGCAGGCTCCATGCAGGGAGCCTGATGGGGGACTCGGTCTAGGACCCCAGGATCATGACCTGAGCCAAAGGCAGACACTCCACCACTGAGCCACCCAGGTGCCCCTCATCAAGTCCCTTTTAACTCCATAATTCTTTTGTTAACTAAGGTGATTCATATCCTCAGGGACTTAGGCTGAAGTCAGCAGGAGCCACTGCAGTTACCCATCCACCTGAGAACAGGGAAGAAAAGTTAAAATTGGTGTCATGGAACACAACTATAGTGTGTATGTGAGCAACACACAGGAGCAGAGCCAGGCCTGAGACGAGGCTGCAATAAGGGTGAGTGTAATTTCCCCTTTTTGACTTAGATTTTAGCTACGTCCATGGTTTCAAATTTCCTACAATGAACACGTATTACTTTGCTTGGGGAAAAAAGACCCCCTTCTCAATCTGCAGCAATGCTCTCTTATTATTAATAAGTGCACAGAGATTACCCTGGCCCCCATCACAAGTGATGAAGTCACAGACCATTGTGGATTCTTTGCACTGTCAAAATTTTAACACCATATTAAAGAAACATAAAGCTGAATCTTTACTTCGCACCATGAATGAAAATAAATTCAGTTACATTATAAAATAAATGTTTTAAAACACACATAAAGAATACTAAGAAAAATAATCTTTGTATAACTGTGGATGAGAAAGGCCTTTTTTAAGATGGCACCGATGCCAAAAATCATAAGTAAACAACAGGTACATCTACACTCATAAAAATGAAAAGCCACTAAGATAGACAGTGATTCTGGAAAAATATTATTTTAAAATATGAAAATATAGATAATGTCTTTATAAATAAAGACGGCTTAAAGCTATTTCAAAAATCACATTTTTGTTTAAAAAAATTAAAAAGTGAAAGATCTGAACAGAAAAATCACACAATACAAATGACAAAACTATGAAAATTTGTCTTAACATTAGTACTAATAAAAATAGAAAATTAAAAGACTTCTTTTTCACATCTTGTGTTGGCAGATATTATAAACCCTTTTCTTCCATCCTATGGATTGAATTCCCACCAAAGCTGCCATGGGAGTGGTGAATGAGGGCAACTCCTACATTTGTCAAAGTCTGGTTACCATTTCCCATCACCATTGCCCACACAGGGAGACTAGGAAGTAGGGAGTTTTGATGGCAAAGGTGAGGAAGTAGATCTCAGCCAGTGGTTTAATGAAGCACCATCCCATAGAGCAACTGGAATCTTCATATAATGTTGATGGGCGTGTTTATTAATAGAAGCACTTACAAAAACTGTTTGACAGTGTCTATGAAAGCTAAATTTACGCATACCCTATGACTCAGCATTTCCACTTCTTGGTATGTACACAACAGAAGTGAGTCCTTAATGCGTACCCAGGTTCAGCCCAAGTAATGTACAAGAATGTTCATAATTTCAACAGCCCTTTGTGATAGAAACACTTAACACACTAGGAATAGAAGGGAACTTCCTCAACCTGATTAAAGACATCTACAAAAAATTCACAGCTTATTCTTAATGGTGAAAAACTGAGTGATTTTTTCCTAAGACCAAGAAGAGAACAAAGATGTCCAGTCTCAACACTTCCATCCAACATTTTATTGATTGCACTGTTCTAGCCAGAGCAGTTAAGCCAGAAAATGAAATAAAAGACATGCAGATTAGAAGGAAGTATAGTTATCTCTATTTGCAGACGGCATGATCTTATATGTGGAAAATCCTAACTATGAGAATTAATAAATGAGTTCAAAAAGGTACAGGATACAAAAATCAATATATAAAAATTAATTATATTTCTATACATCTGCAATGAGCCAACATAAAATGAAATGAACAATTCTATTACAATAGCATCAAAAAGAAAAAAAATGGTTACAAATAAATGTAACAAAAATGTAAGACTTAGACGCTGACAACTACAAAACACTATAGAAAAGAAATGAAAGAAAACCTAATTAAACCTATGTAAAGACATCATGTTTTCATGGGTCGGAAGACTTAATATTGTTAAAAAGGCAGCATTCTCCACCCTGATCTACCGATTCAAGGCAAAAAATTCAAAGTAGTAAGTGGCTTCTTTGCAAAAATTTAAAAATTCATATAGAATTGCAAGGGACCAACAATAGCAAAAACAATCCTTATTTTTTTAAAAGATTTTATTTATTTATTCATGAGAGACAGAGAGAGAGAGAGAGAGAGGCAGAGACACAGGCAGAGGGAGAAGCTGGCTCCACACAGGGAGCCCAACATGGGATTCGATCCTGGGTCTCCAGGATCACGCCCTGGGCTGAAGGCAGTGCTAAACCGCTGAGCCACCCAAAGGCTGCCCCAAAACAATCTTTAAAAAGACAAAGTTGGACAACTCAAACTTCTAGATTTCAAAACTTACAACAAAGCTACAATAATCAAGGCAATGTGGTACTGGTGTAGAGTAGACATGCTAAATCAATGAAGTAGAACTGAGAGTCCCAGAAATAAACCCTCAAGATTACAGTCTATTGGTTTTTAACAAGAGTCCCAAAAAGACTAAAACTAAATAGGAATAGAATAGTCTTCAGTAAATGATGCCAGGACATGTTGATATCCACATACAAGAGCATCTCCCCCTCCACCTCACAACATCAACAAAAGTTAACTAAAAATTGGATCAAACACCTAAATGTAAGATCTGAAACTGTAAAACTCTTAAAATGATTCAGAGACATAAGACTTTCTGGCTTGTTTCTTAGACATGACACCAAAAGCTAAGTAGCAAAGGGCACAATAAATGAGGTGGACACCATTAAAATGAAAAACTTTTGTGCTTCAAAGGACATTATCAAGAAAGTGAAAAGAAAATCCACAGAGTGGGTCGAAACTTTAGCAAATCCTATATGTGATAAGAGACTTCTGTGACTTCTGCATAGCATGTACAAGAAACTACTACAACTCTGTGATAAAAAGGCAAACAACTAATTTTTTTTTTAAATAGGCAAAGGATCTGAATAGACATTTCCCCAAGGGAAGATACAGAAATGACTAACCGGCACCTGAAAGGTTGCTCAACATTCTTAGCCATCAGGGAAATGTCAGTTAAAACCAGAATGGGAAAAAAAAAAAAAAAAAAACCAATGAGATACCATTTCATACCCACTAGGATGCCTAAAATCCAAAAGACAAATAGTAACAAGGGTTGGTGAAGACGCTGAGAAACAAGAGCCCTCACACACTGTTGGTGGGAACGTAAGATGCTGTGGCTGCTTCGGAAAACGGTTCAGCAATTCTTCAAACAGTTAAACATGGGATTATCCTATGATCCAGCAATTCCACTCCTAGGAATAAATCCAAGGAAAAAAAATGTATATTCACTGTCCATACAGATACTTCTACACAAATGTTCATAGCAGCATTATTCATAGTGGCCAAGAGATGGAAGTCAACTGATGGATGGAAAAGTAAAGTGTGGTGTATCAAACAATGGAATCTTTTTTTGGCAATAAAAAGAAGTATTGGTCTATCTGCTACACCACGGAGGAAACTTGAAAACATGCTGAGTGAAGGAAAGGGCCGCAGGCTGTGTGATGTCATTTATATGAAATGTTAGGAACGGCCCATTGCCTTCGAGTCCTTTTTTCTTCACATTTCAGAGCTCAGGTAGTGAATGAATTTTGGAATTGCCTTCCGCTAGGCCAAGCCATTCCGTTTCCCCTCAATCCAAACCGACTTCTTTGCTGCTCGCTGGGCCCCTTTCCCCTATGTTTGCTCTTTGCCTCCACCTGCAGAAAAGGCCAACCCTGTATGTGTTTGTTCAGTTCAAGACTAGAGCACGCGTGGGGTTCTGATTCCCAAGCTGGCCAGGAGGCAGGCGCCGAGGTATCAGAGAGGCCCTGAGGTGACAAACAGGGCACACGGAGCTTCCAGGGGACGGGCTGGGTTATGGAAACAGTGGTGGGCCCCACTCAGTTTTGGAATATCGTTCCTGAGGTGTCGGAATTGATCTGAGAGTGTTTCCCCTGTGGCTGAGGCCTCCTCCTTTTTCCAGTTGAAGGCTTATCAGGAAGACGGTTGGGAGGAGACAGGCTGGAGAAGCCAGGGTCTATGAGGCCTCTTTACAGAGGTAGGTGATTCAGGTGCCTTTGCTGTGTGTGGGGTCCCCCCTCATTATTCCCTGGTCATGCCCCCTTTGTAGCATCACTGATGTCACACCTATACGTACAGCATGGAGTTAATCCCAGCTCTGTGACTATGACCATAAAACGGAAAAAATACTCCTGGGTTTAGCTCATGGGACTGCTACTAAAAAGACCCAAAGACATATTTTTGAAAGTTTACATTAAGAGAAATACCCTGACCACGTAGCATGTGTGAGAGCTTCACACACCGATAGAGGTCCCACAAATGACCCTTTTCATTATGTCATCGAAGTCTCCTAACACTGTGGTCCTTTATAAAGGCAGTGAAAGCCCTGCAACCACTTCCTCCAAAATGGGCCTTTGAAATGAATCTAAGAAGCTCCAAAAGTCCCATTCTGAGATCTGAAAATAAGCCAAGTCTAGGGGACAGTAATGTCCGGTAAAACTACTTTCACGTCGCATTAGACAGTGGCAGCGTCAAGATGTTTTATATCAAAGTATCTGAACAACACGTTACACTCACCAGTTACCAGAGTATTTCCCTGCGGCCTGCACCATCAGCCAGACTTGGGATTTTGTTAAAAACGCAAATTCTCAGGCCCAACCCAGACCTCTCCCAAGCAGAAGCTCTGGGAGTGGAGCCCAGCACTCTATGCTTTAAGGAGCCCTCCAGATGATTCCAGAACACCCGCAAGTTGGAGAACCACAGCTGTACGCAGTGACCTCTGGGTATAATCGATGATCCAACATTTCAAGCATCTGCTTTCAGCTCACACCCACTGGACACAGACTCTCAGGCTCTCTCTCCTAGTTCCCTGCCAAAGTATCTGCTCTGCAGTTTGGATCTCAATTCAAAGAGATTCAAGTCACAAACCCTGGCTTATTTTATTTTCTGTCAGCTTCATTCAGACCATCAGCAGTACTGCGGTGGAGGGAGATGCCATCTTGGTCACCTTGGGGTCTGTCGCCTTCCTGAAGGATGCAGCTCCTGAGAAGCGTCTATGGAACTGGAAATGGGTCTCACTTTCAGTCCATCACAACCCCACTGATTCCCTCGGGGTCCTCACTGGCAGTGGGTCTGCTCAGGCTCTCAGCAAAGCACTGAGCCATCTCCTCCAAAAGGGTCCTTGCCAGCCCGAGGGACCCCAGGGAGCCGTGCCTCTGGGCACTCCCACCCTCCTGAACCCCTGGCTCTATTGCTCCTCTAGGCTCTTACAAAAGAACTGAAGGACATTGACTTCTGGTTGCTTCTGCATTTAATCCTGCAAGAATCCCTGAAGCCCCAAAGCCCTAAGGACCTGAAATTCAGAGAGAACAAACATGATTTTAAAACTCCATATATTTTCTTGCCATAGGTATTTCTCACTATCACGTAGATAGCCTGATATGTATTATTCGTTAGACGTCAAGGTTATATGCCAAGGGCAGAATGTGGAAGATGGCACTCTAGGTCATAATTAGGATAATGATAAGCAAATGCATGTTTTTTCTCGTGCTTTATTTTTGCTATTTAAAATTATCATTTTATTATTTGATCACAGTGATCAAAATATAAATAATTTTTTAAAATATGCAAATGACCCTATTCTGGTTAAAAAAAACAAAAAAACCAAGAGGGCGCCTGGGTGCCTCAGTCAGTTAAGTGTCTGCGTTCTGCTCAGGTCATGTTCCCAGGGTCCAGGGATCAGGTCAGTATTAGCAGCAGCAGCAGCATCATCGTCATCATCATCATCATCATCATCAACATCATCATCATCAGACTCCGTGCTCAGCGGGGAGTCTGCTTCTCCCTCTCCCTCTGCCCCCGCCCCTGCTCGTGCTTGCACTGGCTCTCATTCTCAAACGAATATACAAAAAATCTTAAAAAACAAAAACAAAAAAAAAACACCCAAGCTACTGGTATCCACATTTCTTGCCCATTTTAGTATGGCTATATCAGTACACGTATTATCTTACATCCTGATCTTTGCACTTATTAATGATTTCTATGTTACCCTATAAACGTTCCTTTTTTTTTTTTTTCCTATAAACGTTCCTACATTAATTCACAGGGTCTGCAGGAAACTGATTACAGTCGGCACAGATCCTTCGACCTCATAATTCTGCCCCTCGGAATTCTACTTCACACGCGTGTTCAGAGCAAACTTAACAGTCTTCTCTTGTCAATTTTTCATTGCTCCCCCCATTTAAGAAAACGGGATGCCTCCACATTTGACCCTATCCCCTATCTCTTCTACTTGAACTACCACTGGCCTCTGTCAAGTGCCTCTCTGAGCAGGACGCTGCTGTTGGCCCACAGACAAAGGCATAAAATCAGTGAAAAGCAGTGCCCACTGCTCTCCCATTGTTGGAGGAAGAAGTCATCTCTCCTGACTTATCCCACCCCACAAGGATTTTTCATCCCTGGAATTTCTTTAGAGTTCCCAGGGCTGGGCAGGAAGGGTGACCCCGCAGTGCTTTCAGCCCTCTGGTAATAATATAGGAGCCAAATCTGCTTAATCCTCCTTCCTAGAAACAGAATCATAGGGTCCAGCCCTGAAATCTAAAGGAAAACCCTGAATGCAATTTCATCTCTCAAACTCCTATCATGGTTTTCAAAATATGCTTCACAAGGAATGGTTTAGACTAGTAGGTGGATGGAGAATGCAGTGTCTGTCCCCAGAACCTAAAGTATTTGTACCCTGTGTGTATTCTATAAACCAACAATTGCCCCCCTGCTGCCTGTCACCCACTCTTCTATAAATAAAGAACCTGATATATTAAGGTCCCAAGATTGACTACAATCAAATATTTATTTGATGTATTCTATTTTCTCAGAAATTTCAGGAGGACAATGGAAGAAATATTAAAGGAATTCCTTTTCTTTCTTTATCCCTGACTCCCACCCTCAAGTTAGGTTCCGTCGACTGAGCAAAAGATTGAAGACATACTGCTGGTGGTTTTATTATGAAGATAAAGAAATCATTATGAAGGTAAGGTCTTCTCTGCAAAATTACTCTTAAAATCCAAGGTTGTGTTTAACAAAATTTATTCATGACACTCATCAAAGAACAATAAGGTAGACTTTATTTCGGACCATTTCTACAGCTGTAGGGACCACTGAAATGGGGTTTTGCAGGGGGCCAGAGAGTTCAAGCTCCGCTCCAAATACAGTTTCCTCCAAATAAGGGAAAGTGGGAATTTATGGCCAAGTATGGGGTGGGAAGCAGTCAGTGAATGGAAAATTGCTAAGAGGAAACATCAGGGGTCAGGGGGACTCTGGCTAAGCCTACTTGGCAGGATTCTTGCTGAAGGGAGGCTGGGTAATCAGACATCACGTGGGGGATGGTGGAGGCCAAGGAACCCAACCCCATATCAAGGATAGGGGATTTGGCCAAACTAACTTAGCAGGACTCTTGCTAAAATTGAACAATGGGGATCCCTGGGTGGCGCAGCGGTTTAGCGCCTGCCTTTGGCCCAGGGCGTGATCCTGGAGACCCGGGATCGAATCCCACATCGGGCTCCCGGTGCATGGAGCCTGCTTCTCCCTCTGCCTGTGTCTCTGCCTCTCTCTCTCTCTGTGTGACTATCATAAATAAAAAAAAAAAAAAAAAAAAAAAAAAATTAAAATTGAACAATGAAGAGGCAAACACAGGAGCCCAAAAGTCATATGCTAGCTGAAAAGAGATATCTTAGTCTGAGCTGCTACAACAAAATATGTCACAGTCTAGGTGGCTTACACATTTATTTCTCCCAGTCTGGATTCTGGGAAGTCCACGATCAAGGTGCCAGCACATTTGGTGTCTGATGAGAGCTCAGTTTCTGGTTCAGAGATGGCCATCTTCTCAAGGTGTCCTCACATGGTGGAAGAGGTCATGGGACTGTCTGAGGCCTCTTTTATAAGAGCACTAATCCCATTCATTATAAGAGCTCTACCCTCCTGTCCTAATCACCTCCTAAAGGCCCTACCTCCTAATATCATCACCCTGGGGGGTGGAATTTCAACATCTGGATTGCAGAGGATGCAGCATGCAGTCCACAACAAGACACTTGAGAGGAGACTCAGTAAAGAGAGACTGGCAGTTTTAAGAATATTTGGAAATAGCAGAAAAGATGATTGGGATTCTTCAAGGCAAAACTAAGCCCTATTTAGAGCCCCCTTGTGCAGGTAATCTGACTCCAGCCTTTCACTGCCCCTCGGCTCTTTTACAGCTCTAAACCCGTGGACTAGTGATAGCTGGGCAAAGCAGGTCTTGTCTATAGAAACGCAAACATACTCTGCGGATGTTTGGGATTGATTTCCCTCCCTTCCATGGAAAAAGCCAGTTTTCCTGTTCATTTGTAAATTCATTTCAAACATTGCCTTATTCCATATAAATTTGTTCTCATTTGACTTCTTTGAACTAGTTAACATCCCACTGACTACTTCATTAACAATAAGTTGAATAAGTCTTTAATATGTGCTCATATTGTATCTTCATGAAAGTTCTGATTTTAGCCTTTTTATCTAATTTTTATTTAAAGTCTTTTTCTTCTTTAAAGATTCTATTTATTTATTCACGAAAGGCACAGAGAGAGAGGCAGAGACAGGGACAGAGGGAGAAGCAGGCTTCCTGCGGAGAGCCCGATGCAGGGACTCGATCCCAGGACCCCAGGATCACACCCTGAGCCAAAGGCAGAGCTCAACCACTGACCCACTCAGGTGCCCCAATTTTTATTTAAATTCAATTAATTAACACACAATGCATTTTTAGTTTCTGAGGTAGGGGCCAGTAATTCATCAGTCTTAAATATCCTGTAACACAGTCCAGTCTCTAATTTCCAAAAAGAGGACTAGAAAAATCTACCCTTCCAATCAAAGAATTTCTAAATAAACTATAAAAATAATCCAATACATTTACAGGCTATAAGGGACCTGGTTCCACATGGGCCACATGGGTGAAGGAGGTAGAGGTAAATACATTGAGCCCTTTAAAAGGGATCCCTAAGGGTGAAAGAGTGGATCAGAATGAAATTTGTCTACCAACTCAGGCAGATTTCAAGGAAGTTTGTCTTCGTTCTGGACTCAAAAACATGACTAAAAAGACAAACTGAAGCAGAATAAAATAATTATCTTTGAAATTATTAAAAATATTTTTAAATAATCAAAACTAAATAAATATTTATTAAAAACAGGCAGATTGAGAAAATTTGAGAAAGAATTAAATAGAAATTTTAGAAGTAAAAAAGAAGGGGTGCCTGGATGGCTCAGTAGGTTAAGCATCTACCTGTGGCTCAGGTCATGATCTCTGGATCCTGGGATCAAGCCCCATGTTGGGCTCCCTGCTCAGTGGGGAATCTACTGCTCCCTCTGCCTCTACCCCCAGGCTTGTGCTCTCTCTCTTGCTCACTCTCTCTCTCTCAAATAAATAAATAAAATCTTTAAAAGGGGAGGGGGTCACCCGGAAGTCTCAGTGGTTGAGCGTCTGCCTTTGGCTCCCGTCGAGACCCTGGGGTCCTGGGATCGAGTCCCACATCAGGTTCCCTGCAGGGAGCCTGCTTCTCCCTCTACCTATGTCTCTGCCTCTCTCTGTGTGTCTCTTATGAATGAATAAATAAAAAAATCTTTAAAAAAAAAGAAGTGAAAAAGAGTTCTTGAAATAAAAAAAATATATTAACACAACTGATAAGTAAAAAAATCCATTAAACAAAACTAAAGAGATAATTATCAGGCTAGAAGATAGATGTGAGAAAATGATCTAAAATATCACAGAGAGATAAAACGAGGTAAAAGATAAATACAGAGAGATAAAGAAAAGGGATTATGACCAAAAAATGAGGAGACATAGAAGATAGTGTGAGAAGGCTAAGCATCGTTGGAATAGGAATTCTAGAAGGAAAGAATGAAGAGAGAGAAATTTGAAGAAGTAAATGGCAGAAAAATGTGTAGTCTTGGTTAAAAGACATAAATGCCCAGATTTAAGGATCATTCTGATATGGAAATCAGGAAAAAAACACTGTAGTGAAACTGGAAAACACCAAAAACACAAAGAAAGTCTTTTGAGACTTAAGATCCCTTAGAGAAAGCACATGTACCTCACAAAGAAAGAGCAATGAGCTGAGAGCTGACTTTACAAGAGCAATGCTAGAGTGGCCAGATGATAGAACACTGTCTTCTGACGGTGAGAGGGAAATAAGTGTCACTGTGGACATCAGAAACCAACTCATTCGAGAGAGAAGAAAAAATAAAAACCTTTTCATATAAACGAAAAGAGAATTTATCACTCACTGTTAATTGCTGAAAGAATTACAGAGGGATGTACTTCAGGAAGAAGGAAATGGAACCCAGGAGGAATGAGATGCAAGAAAGAACAGTGAGCAAAGAAATTGATAAACATGGAGCAGTGTAAAAACACGCTCATCAAAAAACAATAATGAAGGGATCCCTGGGTGGCCCAGCGGTTGAGCGCCTGCCTTCAGCCCAGGGCGTGATCCTGGAGACCCGGGATCAAGTCCTGCATCCGGCTTCCTGCAAGGAGCCTGCTTCTCCCTCTACCTGTGTCTCTGCCTCTCGCTCTCTCTCTCTCTGTGTCTCCCATGAATAAATAAATAAAATCTTTTAAAAAAAACAAAACAAAACAATAATGACTAATTTGGGGGGAAAGAAAAGCACAAGACTTCACTCTACAATATTAGCATAAGTTATGGAAGAGGGAGATGACTGAAGTCAAAGCATTCTAAGGTCTTCCTTCGAGAAGGTAGAAATAAAGATTAATTTTAGACTTCATCAAATACACCAGGTTAAGTTTTCAAAGTGTTTGCTGAGACAACAGAAAAGGAAGATTTAACTCTGAAAAACGTGGAGTGGCGCAAATGGGGAGTAAGGAAGCCCTAATTGGAAGCTCTCCCCTACCAGGCACGCAGCCCCTCATGGCTGCTGCTCCTCTGGCACCAGGGAGGGAGTTAGAGACCCAGACCTCCATTGCAGCCCTGCCCAATAACAAAGGTGAAAAGAGGTGCAGAGGTCAGAATGAGAGTGGACCTGAAATAAGAGAAGTAGCCTTCAAGGACAAGGGACCAGTAGGCCCACGTGATCTAAATGCTGGGAAATGGGCAATGGGAAGCAATAGGTTTTGACAGTCAGAAGAAAATAAAAAAGAAAGGTGAGGATAAGAACTTCAGACATTGTATCAGTGAGTTTCTAAGACTCCTAGACAGCAGAGTTACAGGATTTTACACTGTATTGCTGATAAAGCCAGAGATGTGAAGGCATATGTTCAACCTCCAGGACAAGCTACAGTCAAAGGCCGGATCCTGGGGATGGTGCCAGAATCCTGTTTGACGATGGGGATGATGGTGAAGACACCGAGTGTATCCAAACTGAACTCCACATTTTACATTCTGGTCTTTCTGAGGGTTGGAATTTGGATGACACCCACGATCCATGAAGAAGCCTGAAACATTGCTGCCCTGAGCGAAGTTGGTTCAACAGATTGATCTTCGATGTTTGTTTTAAAGGATTCTGTTCCTTTAAAAATTTATGATACTAAATTAACTTCCAATCAAATGTTAACTTTGTTCTTGTATTGTAATGGAATTTACTTAGGCCAATATCCCACAACATCTGTCATTTAGGGGAAAAAAAAAACATACTACTAGTTTTCCTGCTGTGGCCACTTCACCTTGAGTCTATGGATGTTTTGAAGAAATTCTAGGCCATATAATTGTCATGGATTATGTATAAACCTTTCGTTTTGACTAGTTTGTCCACTGATCAGAGTCCTTCTGAATATTCTATTTACGTTGATGTTCTTGAGACTGATAAAATTTAAAGGAGGCAGAAATCTACATTTGATATCACAATACATGGATTTTTTCTTCATAGTTTAGTAGCTTGTGTCTTTTTCTTTTTTTTTTACTAATTTTGATACTGCACACATTCTTTTCATAATCTTATGTTTCCATCATAGAGAAATCAACAAAAGCTATTTCCAAAAACAGTTTTGAGAAATTGGGTTTGTTAGTTTCGCAGTTGCAGAAATTGAACACTGGGTGGCACCCAATCATCAAAAATATTAATGTATTAGTGTTTTGGTTTGGTTTTTGGTGTTTTTGTTTCACTTGCTATGAATGAAAAATTTCACAAAAGGAACTACTTTTCTAACCTTTTATTAAGTATGAAGTTTAGAACTCCTCCTTTGGAAATAATTTCCAAGTCATAAAATATTGCAAAAATAAAAATAATATCCAAAACATACATATAGTCTTCACTCTGATTCACCTATTATTAACATTTTATACTATTTACTTTTGTTACTTTTTAAAGAAAAAAATTTTTAATTAAAAAAATTTTTTTATTATTTTAATTCCAACATAGTTAACACACAGTGTTATATTAGTTTCAGGTGTACAATATAGTGATTCAACAATTCTATACATTATCCACTGCTCATCATGACAAGTGTACTCTTTAATCTCCACCACCCAATTGGTTACCCTCTGGTAACCATCAGTTTGTTCTTTCTTTTTTTTTAAGATTTTATTTATTTATTCATGAGAGACACAGAGACACAGGCAGAGGGAGAAGCAGGCTCCACGCAGGGAGCCCGATGTGGGACTCGATCCCCAGACCGCAGGATCACGCCTTCGGCCAAAGGCAGACACTCAAATCCTGAGCCACCCAGGCCTCCCCTGACTTATTTTGCACTTGGGCAATATGCACAACATGCACAACCATATTGTTGCAAATAGGAATATTTCATTCTTTTTAATGACTGAATAATATTTCATTGTATCTACATATATCTTCTTTATCCATTCATCTATCAATGGACACTTGGGCTGCTTCCATAATTTGGCTATTGTAGATAATGCTGCTAAGAACATCAGGGTGCATATATCCCTTTGAATTAGTATGTTTGTATTCTTTAGGGAAATAGTAGTGCAAATCTTGGATTGTAAAGTAGTTTTATTTTTAACTTTTTGAGGAACTTCCATACTATTTTCCATAGTGACTACACCAGTTTGCATTCTCACCCACAGTGCAAGAGGGTTCCTTTCTCTTCACATCCTCACCAACATTTCTTGTTTCTTATATACCATTCACTTTTATCATTCCCTCTCTCCCCTTCTTTCTAATAAATCTGTCTATGTATGTATAGTTATTTTCCTGAACCATTTTCAAATAAGTTACATATATCATGAATCTTACCCATAAATATTTCAGTGTGTATTTCCTAGTAGGAATATTCAAGAGTCCTTTTTATGGTATTTATAGAATATTTATAGAGTATAAAAGATTAAAATAAAAATGTTATTTTTTTCCAAAAGTCTTATACACTGTAAGATACTTGTGTGTTTTATGTACACTTAAACTATGACTTAAAGGGAAAATAATTTCAAATAACTTCTACAAAATAAGTTTTTCTCAAATTTTCCCTAAGCTGGAAAAGGAGGAAGGAACTACAACTTAATGAAAAGATAGTCTCCAATTTCTGAAATAGAAGAGCCACAGGTAAAAATTATAATAAAGACAATTTTGTGCCACTAAGGTATATTTTACCCTTAAAAAGCCCCAGGAATCTGAAGTCCCAAACAATCCAACAGAAGGTAGGAATGGAAGTTAAAAGTAAGCAAAATAAAACAATGAATATGATGATAACAAAAGTTAAAACAATCAAAATCCAAGTATATGCTATTTAAACTAGACACAAAACATAATGCTATAGAAAGATTGAACATAAAGGGATAGAAAAAGACACTACACAAACAACATCCAAAACAAAGGTGAATGAAATTTTTTTACACACAAAATGAAATAAAATAGACTAAGTCAAAAAGCATTATTAGTATATATACTACATAAGGAAAAAAACTATCAAAAAGATATTCCTGAACTAAAATACACCTAACATATCCTCAAAATATTTAGAGTAAAAGTGTACAGAAACATTAAAAATTTACAGACCCATAAATTTTTACCAAGAAGTTAAAAAATTAATAAAAAACGTTCCTTAACAACATAATTAACAATTTGACCAAAGGAACAATATAGGACTGGCACCAAAAATAGAGAATACATTGATATTTTCCAATCCTATATATCACAAGGTAACTACATAGGGATACTGGCTAGGAATGTAAAATAGAATGGAAGGAAATTTGCTAATGTCCAACTGGATATATTCTTTGACCTCAAATCCTCACTTCTAAGAATTTATCCCAAAAATATATTTACACATCTGAATGCTGGGAAGATGGCAAAGAAGGAGGACTCTAAGCTTGCCTCATCCCATGGATACAACTAGGTAACAGTCACATCAGTGTAAATAACCCAGAAAATGAGCTGAAGATTGGCAGAACAGACTCTGCAACTAAAGGTAGAGAAGAGGCCATATTGAAAAAGGTAAGAAGGGTTAAGATGTGGTTTGGGAGCAAAAGGGACCATGGCCATTCATGGTTGAGACACAAGCAGGTCTCAGAGAAGGGTGAGAAACAGACTATCATACCAGGGAGCCCACACAGGGAAGACAATTCCCTATAACTTTTGGCCTTGAAGGCAAGAAGTGCTGAAATTCATGAGTTCTTACAACCAGCAGAACTTAAAGCCTGGAACTTTATGAAATTAATGGGCTGTGGGAGAACCTAGAGGGCATTAAGAAGTGGGGTCCCCACCCTTAAAGGGACAGCTTCACAGCCAGCAGAGATACAGCATAGAAGCAGCAATTTGAAAAACATCTGTGGCGTGTGAGATGGAGAGTGATTTACTCATGTCTGCGCATTGCCCCAAAAAGCAGGGATCACAGGGAGGCCCCTCTGGGAACTAAAAAACTGGCAGGTGCCATTTCCCTCCCCTGCCCTGCAATGTGAGCACAGGGCCACCTGTAGGAACCAGTGCAGTGTGAACATTCGCTGCCTAATGCAAGCATTTGCTTGCTTACACCAAGCTCTGCCCCCCTGCACTTTGGCAGATCCACCCTTACCAGTCATGATTGCCTCAGTCCTGGCACTGCAGGCCCTCCCAGAAGACCAGCACAAATCTCACCAGCACTGTCTTCTGACCTGCCTTCTGCAGGACCTCTGTTTTGGCAACAATGGTGACAGGTCTCATATCATAAGAATACCAGTGCACACCTTGTGAAAATGTGCCCCACACAGCAGGGAGCAAACACTGCCCTCAATAGGCAAAGACAGCCTCTGCAGATGACTGAACTAAAGGATAGAGGCCAGGAATCAATAACAGTGTACACACAACACACAGAAGAGATACTCCCTGAATTGCCAGGTCTCAGGAAACAGGGGCTGCTACACTACAGGACACCATAGAACCTCTTCTTCATAAGGCCATTACCTTCAAAAGCAAGAGATGTAGCTGACTTTCCTAACACAGAGAAAGAGACACAGAGAGGTGGAGAAAATGAGGAGACAGAGGAACATGTCCTAAATAAAAGAACAGACGAAACCACAGCAAGAGACATAAGTGAAACAGGTGTATGTAATATGCCCTATAGAGAATTTAAAGTAACGACCATAAAGATACTAATAGGACTTGGGGAAAGAGTGGAAGACATCAGGGAGACCCTTAAAAAAAACATTAAAAAGAACCAATCAATGATGAACACAATAAATGAAATTAAAAATACACTTGATGGAATAAATAGCAGGTTAGAAGAAGCAGAGGAATGAATTAATGACCTGAAAGAGTAATGACAAGTAACCAAATTGAACAGGTGAGTGAAAAATATTATACAAAATGAGAATAGACCTAGGGAACTCAGCAACTTCATCAAGCATAATAACATTAGCATTATAGGGATCCCAGAAGAAGAAGTGAGAAAAGGGGATAAAAAATTTATTTAAAGAATTTTCATTTAAAGAAATGCCCAAATCTGGGAAAGGAAACATCCAGATCCAGGAGGTACAGAGATCCCCCAACAAAATCAATACAAGGAGGTCCACACCAAAATATAGTAATTAAAATGCCAAGAGGTAGTGATAAAGAGAGAATTTTAAAAGTAGCAAGAGAAAAGATAGTTACATACAAGGGAAATCTCATAAGACTATCAGCAAATTTTTCAGCAAAAATTTTGCAGGCCAGAAGGGAGTAGCATGATATATTTGAAGTGCTGACAGGACTTCCAAAAATATTCTATCCAAAAATATTCTATCCAGCAAGGCTGTGATTCAGAACAGAAAGACAAATGGAGAGTTTCCCAGGTAAAAGCTAAAGAGGTTCATGACCACTAAACCAGCCCTACAAGAAATGTTGAAGGAGACTCTTGGAGTGAAAAGGAAAGACCATAAGTTAGAGTAGGAAAAGTAGGAAGGGGGGAAAAAAAACACTAAATATATTTGTAAAAATCAGTCCAGGGACTCACGAAATAGAAGGATATATAGTATTGCACCATAACCCTAAGTGTGGGGAGAAGAGGACAAAAGAATGGGATCAAACTTAAGCACCATCAAGTTAATATAGGCCGCTTTATGAAGAAATGTTATATACACACCTAATGGCAACCACAAATCAAAAACCAATAATATATATGCAAAAAGAGAAAGAATTCCTAGTATATCACTACAGAAAGCCAACATATGGTGAGAGAAGAGGACAAGAAGGAACACAGAAATTCTACAACCTCAAATAATGAAATGGCAATAAATATATGCCTATCAGTAATTACTTTGAATGTAAATGGACTAAACCCTCTAATCAAAAGACATAGGGTGACTGAATGAATAAAAAAAAATCCATCTAAATGTTGCCTGAAAGAGACTCAATTCAGACCTAAGACACATGCAGATTGAAAATGAGGGGATGGAGAAACTTTTATAAGCAAATGGATGTAAAAAGAAAACTGGGGTAACAATACTTATAGCAGAAAAAATAGACTTTAAAACAAAGGGTGTAACCAAAGCCAAAGAACACCACATAATTATTAAGCAGACAATCCAATAAGAAAATGTAACAATTGTAAATATTTATGCACCCAACATGCGAGTACCCAAATACATAAAGCAGCTAATAACAAACATAAAGGAACTAATTGATAGTAATACAATAATAATAGGGGACTTTGACACCCCACTTACATCAATGGACAGATCATTCAAATAGAAAATCAACAAGGAAGAGTGGCTTTGAATGACACAGTGGATCAGATGGATTTAACAGATATATCCAGAACATTCCACCCTAAAACAGCAGAGTGCACATTCTTTTCAATTGCACATGGAACATTCTCCAGAACAGATCACACATTAGGCTACAAAACAAGTTTCAACAAATTAAAAAAGAACAAAGTTCTACCATGCACCTTCAGACTATAATGATATGAAACTAGAAATCAAGTATAAGAAAAAATCTGGAAAGAGGAAAAATACATAAACGTTAAGTAACATGCTACTACACGAAGAATAGGTCAACCAGGAAATCAAAGAAACTTTTAAAAATACATGGAAACAAATAAAAATGAAAACACATAGGTCCAAAGTCTTTGGGACATCCATTCATGATAAAGATCCTCAACAAAGCAGGTCTAGAGGGGATATGCCTCCACAAAATAAAGGCCTTATATGAAAAACCTACAGCAATCATCATACTCAATGGGGTATTCTTTTCCCCTAAGGTCAGGAACAAGACAAGGATGTCCATTCTCACCATTTTTAGTCAACATAGTACTGTAAGTACTAGTCACAATCAGACAACAAAAAGAAATAAAAGGTATCCAAATTGGAAAGGAAGCCTTAAAACTTAGACTATTTGCAGATGACATGATACTATATATAGAAAACCCTGAAGACTCTACAAAAAAACTACTAGAATTGGTAAATGAATTCAGTAAATTCACAGGATATGAAATCAATGTATAGAAATATGTTGTATCCCTATATGCTAATAATGAAGCAGCAGTGAGTGAAACTAAGAAAACAATCTCATTTACAATTACACCAATAAACAATAAAATATCTAGGAATAAACCTAACCAAGGAGAAGAAAGCCCCGTACTTTTCAAACTATAAAACTATAAAAGATGAAAGAAATTGAAGATGACACAAAGAAATGGAAAGACATTCCACAATCATGGATTAGAAGAACAAACATTGTTATAGTGTCTATACTACCCAAAACAATCTACAGACGTAATGCAATCCCTACCAAAATACCAACAGCATTTTTCACAGACTAAGAATAAACAATCCTAAAATTCGTATGGAACCACAAAAGATCCTGAACAGCCAAAGAAATCTTAAAAAAGAGAAACAAAACTGGTGGTATCACAATTCCAGACATCAAGTATATTACAAAGCTGTAGTAATCAAAATAGTATGGTACTGGCACAAAAATAGACATATAGGTCAATGGAACAGAATAGAAAACCCAGAAATAAACCCACAATTATATGGTCAATTAATCTTTGAAAAAGGAGGAAAGAATATATCGTGGGAAAAAGTCTCTCCAACAAATGGTGTTGGGAAAACTGGACAGCAACACGCAGAAGAATGAAACGAGACCACTGTCTTACACTATACACAAAATCAACTCAAAATGGAGTAAAGACCCAAATGTCAGACGTGAAACCATAAATATCCTAGAAGAGAGCACAGGCAGTAATATCTCGGTGATCAACTACAGCAACACTTTTCTAGATATGCCTCCTAAGGCAAGGGAAATAAAAGCAAAAATAAGCATCAAAATAAAAAGCTTCTGAACAATGAAGAAAGCAATCAACAAAACCTACAGGCAACCTATTGAATGGGAGAAGATATTGGCAAGTAACATATCCAATAAAGGGTTAGTACCCAAAACATATAAAGAACTTTAAATTCAACACCCAAAATAGGAATGATCCAATTTCTTTTTTCTTTTTTTTTGTATATTTTTTATTGGAGTTCGATTTGCCAACATATAGTATAACACTCAGTGCTCGTCCCATCAAGTGTCCCCCGCAGTGCCCGTCACCCAGTCACCCCAATCCCCCGCCCACCTCTCCTTCCACTGACCTTTGTTCGTTTCCCAGAGTTAAGAGTCTCTCATGTTCTGTCTTCCTCTCTGATATTTCCCACATGAATGATCCAATTTAAAAATGGGCAGAAGCCATGAATAGACATTTTGCCAAAGAAGAATGGCTAACAGACACGTGAAAAGATGCTCAACATCACTCATCTTATCATTAGGGAAATGCAAATCAAAAGTACAAGGAAAAAACAAAACAAAACAAAACAAAAAAAAGTACAAGGAAAAAAAAAACAAAAGTACAAGGAGATATCACCTCACACCTGTCAGAATGGCTGGAATCAAAAACACAAGAAACAACAAGTGTTGGCAAGGATGTGAAGAAAAAGAATCCTTTTACACTGTTGATGGGAATGTAAACTGATATAGCCACTGTAGAAAACACTATGGAGGTTGCTCAAAACGTTAAAATTAGAACTACCCTACAACCCAGCATTTGCACTACTAAGTATTTTCCTAAAGAATACAAAAATACTAATTCAAAGGGATACATGCACCCCGATGTTTTTAGTAGCATTATCTACAAGAGCCAAATTATGGAAGTAGCCCAAGTGTCCATTGATAGATGACTAGATAAAGAAAACGTGGTATATAGATACAATGGAATATTATTCAGCCATAAAAAATAATAAAATCTTCCCATTTACAGTGATATAGGTGGAGCTAGAGAGTATTATGCCAAGTGAAATAAGTCAGAGAACGACAAATACCATTTGATGTCACTCATAGGTAGAATTTAAGAAACAAAAGAACAAACAAAGGAAATAGAGAGAGGCAAACCAAGAAATAGATTCTTAACTATAGAGAACAAACTGATGGTCACCAGAGCAGAGGTTGGAGAGGGGATGGGTGAAATAGGTGATGAGGTTAAAGAGTACACTGATCATGATGAGCACTGAGTCATGCATAGAATTGTTGTACACCAAAAAAAAAAATTGTTGTACACCTGAAACTAACATAACATTATATGTTAACTATACTGGAATTAAAATTTAAGAACTAAAAAAAATAAAAAATAAAATTTAAGAACTGAATGAAAATATGCATTTGCAAAAGGCATATACTATAAGGCAATTTATTCCAGTTCATTTTTTAATAGCAAGAGACTATAAAACAAATATCTATGAAAAGGTTTTTGGTTGAAGGTGAATAAATCATGGCACATCCTGATCATTCAGCTGTAAAATGAAGTGAGGAATATCTTTACATACTGATGTGGCCTGATGCCCAGCACGTATACTTTTAATTTTGTCTTCCTCGTTATATTTTATTTATTTCTTTTAAAGATTTCATTTATTTATTTGAGAGATAGAGTGGGTGACAGCGAGAGTACACACGAGCAGAGGCAGACGGGGAGGGAGAAGCAGACTCTCCTGCTGAGCAGGGAGCCCAATGCAGGGCTCGATCCCAGGACCTCTGGATCCTGACCTGAGCTAACGGCCGATGCTAAACAAACTGAGCCACCCCAGTGCCCCATTCCTGGATATGATTTAAATGAAAAAAAGAAAGTGAAGAAAAGCATATGTGTATAATGCTACCATTTATCTAAGAAAGTAGATGTGATGCATATCTAGATAGGTAGAGGATAGATAGAATTAATGGAATAAAACAAAAACTCTTTTAAAAAAAGAGCAATTCCCACTCCTAGATATATACTGAAGAGAAAAGAACATCCATATGTCCACACAGAAACTTGAATATGAATGTTCATAGCAGAATTATTCATAATAGCCAAAAATGGAAACAACCCAAATGTCCATCTACTTATGAATGAGTAAACAGTTGTGCTATATCCACACAATGGAATATTATTCAGCCATGGAAAAGGAACACTGAACACATTATGCTAAGTGAAATTAGTCCATCACAAAAGGCCACATATTGTATATAATTCCATTGATCTGAGAAGTTCAGAATAGACAAACTCACAAAGAAACAAAGTAGATTAGTGATTGCCAGGGCCTGGGAGGAGTGGGGAATTTGAGGGGACTGCTAAAGGAGATTTCTTTTGGTGAAAGTGAAGTATTCTAAAATTAGTTAGCGATTGCTGCACAAGTTTTAAAATACACTAAAACCCACTGAATCTGTACTCTTTAAAAAGGATGAATGTTAAAACATATTAATTATATCTCAATTTTAAAAATTTACTTTATCAGTAGGCAGATGCAACAGAGTGGAAAGGGCAGGAATAGGAATGGATTTCTCTAAATATATTTTGTTCAATAGATTTAAGTTTAGAATTGTGTAAATATGTGATATATTTGTACAATCAAATTTAAAAATTAAAAAGGAACCCTTAAGGGTGTACTTCTGGCATGGCAATATTAAGACCTCTGTGTTCCCTCTCCACAGTGACATTGGTGGAAATCACTTTTAAATCTTCATTCTCTAGAAATGGTCATTAGGCCATTTAGCAAATGAAGAAACATTTATTCAACAAAACCCGCTAAAGCTTAGTAATAACAGTAAGAATCTGTGACATCTGAACCATGACCCTCTCCCTCTCCTTTGAAACTCAGAATGATGGAAACTCCATTCCAGATGGATACAGCCAAAAACACAGGGTTTTCCTTCTCCTACCCAGCTCCCACTCATGAGACAGAGACTCTATGTTGTGTTTGGCACACCAAAAGTACTGGGGTCTGATTCCTCTTGCCCCAGCTCATTCATAAAGCAGAGTTTCCATGCAGAGACAAGCAAGCCAAGAATATCAGCGGCTATGTAACAGAAATGAAAGAAGTAGAGAGTAGAAAAATAATAGAGAAAATTAATAAACCAAAAAGTTGGTTCTTTGAAAAGCACAACAAAGTTGACAAACCTTTAGCTAGATTGATCAAGAAGAAGAGAGAGAAAGTTCAGATCAAAGAGGGACCATTACTACTCACCTTCCAGAAATAAAAAAGATTATAAGGGAATATGATAAACATTTATATGCTAAAAAAATTAGATGATTTAGATAAAATGAACAAATTCCTAAGAAGACAAAAACTGAGTAAGAAGAAATAGAAAATATGAATGGAAAACAGATTGAGTTTGTCATTTTAAAACTACCCACAAAGAAAGGTCCAGACTCAGATGACTTCATTGGTGAATTCCCTTTTTCTCCCCCAGTTTTTTTTTTTAAGATTTATTTATTTATTTATGATAGACATAGAGAGAAAGAGAGGCAGAGACACAGGAGGAGGGAGAAGCAGGCTCCATGCTGGGAGCCCGAGGCAGGACTCGATCCCGGGACTCCAGGATCGCGCCCTGGGCCAAAGGCAGGCGCCAAACCACTGAGCCACCCAGGGATCCCCCTTATTGAGATATAATTGACATAGAAGATTATGTAAACTTAAGGTGTACAACATAATGATTTGAGGTATGTATATATTGCAAACTTATTACAATTCACTGGAAAATTCTACCAAATATTTAAAGAATAATTAATACTAATTCTTCATACACTCTTCCAGGAAATAGAAGGGGAAAGAACTGTTCCCATTTTATTCTCTGATGCCACTATTACCCTGATACCAAAACCAGACAAGTACACTCAAGAAACAAAAATTATACTATCCCATGACCTCTTATAAATATCAATGCAGAAATTTTTAACAAAATAGTAGCAAACAAGAATCTCTTCCTGAAAAAAAGGCATCTACAAAAAACCCACAGCTAACATCCTACTTAATGGTGAAAGGCTGAATGCCTTCCTAAGGTCAGGAATAAGGCAAAGATAGCCACGTTGCCATGTCTAGTCAGTAATGTACTAGAGGTTCCAGCCAGAGTAATTAGACAAGAAAAAGAAATAAAAGGCATTCAGATTGGAAAGGAAAGAAGTAAAACCATCTCTATTTGCAGATAACATAATCTTGTATGTAGAAAATCCTAAGGAATCTACTAAACAACTATTGGGACTAATGAATGAGTTTAGTAAGATTGTAGGACACTGGTCAATATAAAGAAATTGTATTTTTATACAGTAGCACTGAACAAATAAAAAATGAAATTAAGAAAACAGTTCCAATTTATAATGAAATCAAAAAAATAATAGGAATAAATTTAACAAAAGTTTAAAATATATACTCTGAGGGGCACCTGGGTGGCTCAGTCGGTCAAGTGTCTGCCTTCACCTTAGGTCACGTTCCCAGGGCCCTGGGATCCAGTCCTGCATCGGGCTCCTTGATCAGCAGGGAGCCTACTTCTCCTTTTCCCTGCAGCTCCCCTTTCTTGCGCTCTCTCTCTTTCTCTCTCTGTCAAATAAATAAATAAAATCTTTAAAAAAATAAAATAAGATCTCTGAAAACTACAAATCATTGTTGAAAGAAATATAAATAAATGAAAAGATGTCCTATGTTTATGGATTGGAAGATTTGATATTGTTAAAATGGAAATGTTCCCCAAATTGATCTGCAGATTCAACATCATCCCTACCTAAATACAAGTTGGCTTCTTTATAGAAACTGACAAGCAGATCCTAAAATTCATATGGAAAAGCAAAGGAACCAAAATAGCCAAAATAATCTTGAGGAAGAACAAAGTTGGACCTAAATTGGTCTGAAATCAGACCTCCTGATTTCAAAACTTATTACAAAGCAAGAGTGATCAAGACATTGTTAGTGGCATAAAGCTAGCCATATAGATCAATGGAATAGAATTGAAAGTCCAGAAATAAACCCATATATTGTCAATTGAGTTTTCAACAAGGATGCCATGACAATCAATGGAGATACAGTAGCCTTTTCAACAAATAGTGCTGGGACAACTGGATAGCCACACATAAAATAATAAAATTGGACCGTGACCTCATACTATATACAAAAATTAACTCAAAATTGATTAAAGACCTAGTGCTCACTTCGGCAGCACATATACTAAAAATTGATTAAAGACCTAAACATAAAAGGCAAAATTATGAAATTCTAAGGAGAAAATATAGGGGTAAATCTTCATGACCTTGGATTTCACAATGGATTCTTGGATATGATACAAAAGCACAAGCAACAAAAGAAATAGATAAATTGAACTTCATCTAGACTTCAGACTCTGTGCTTCAAAAGACTATCAAAAAAGTTAAAAGGACAATACACTGAGAGAATATATTTGCAAATCATATATCTTATAAGGGACTAGTATCTAAAATTATATAAAGGCCTCTTACAACTCAATAACAAGAAATAAATTACTTAATTTTTAAGAGGACAAAGAAATCTTATATTGATTGTTCTTACTAAACTAAAATAAGCAAAGGATCTCCAAAAATATTTCACTAAAGAAGAAATGCACATAACTATCAGGGAAATGAAAATCAAAGCCACAGTGACATATCTCTTCATATCCACTAGGATGGCTAGAATAACAAAGACAATAATAACAAAGGATGTTGACATCTTTTGACAAGAATTGACAAGGATATAGAGAAATCAGAACCCTCATACACTGCTGGTATGTAAAGTGATACATCCACTTTGGAAATCACTCTAGTGGTCCTCAAAAAAGTTGAACCACAGAGTTACCATTTGACCAAGCAATTCTACTCCTAGGTATATAGTCAAGAGAAATGTAAATATATGTCCACACAAAAACTTGTACACAAATGTCTATAGCAGCATTATTGATAATCATCAAAGGTGGAAAAAAACTAAATCTCCATGAAATGATGGATGGATCTACAAAATTTGGCATATCCATATAATGGGACATTGTTCAGCCTTAGAAAGGAATGAAGTTCTGATACGTGCTAACGTGGACGAGGCTAGTCTCAAAATGCCACGTATTAAATTATTCCACTTATATGAGATGTCCGTAATAGGCAAATATAGAGACATAATAAATTAGTGGTTGCATTAGGTTATGGAGTAGGGGCTGTGGGGAAATGTTGAGTGGTCATAGCCAAGAGGTACTAGATTTCTTCTTGAAGCTATGAAAATGTTACTGTGGTGATCATTGCACTACTGAATATGCTGATAACCATTTAAGTGCATCTTTAAATAGGTGAATTTTATGGTGAGTGAATTATATATCAATAATGCTGTTTAAAAAAAATACTGAAAAGAAAAGCCAAATAGAACAAATGAACCTAAGTGCATATCGAGTTAGTGGCATAATTGCACAGAGAAATTTCACATAATTTAAAAGCTAATAATTTGGCTCCATATCCCTCATGAAACACTGCCTAGTTATAAAAAGAACTGCAAAGACCGCGTTTTTAGAAGACTGTTTTCAATAATCATATTGTTAATAAAATTGTTATTATATTTTGAAACTGCTGTATATTTAGTAGGATAAAGCAACTAAGTAATCACATGATTGTTGTTAGGAACCAAGATTTTCAATTTAAGAAAAAAGAAGAATACGAGACACAAGTGAAAATGTGTCATCTTAAATTTGGATTAGAAATACCAATATAAAATCATGATGTACTTTCCTTAAAAATACATATTTTTTAGTTTCATTCGCTAAAAGCCTTAGAAACAATGTGAATACAATGAGAAAACAATTGCAATAAGCACTCCTAGAGTTCAGACAGTAATCTCGAAATACCATACCCTGGTAAAAAGAATCATGGCAGATGGTTCCAAGTCTAGGGAAGGAAATATCAGGTGAATCTGGGGCATCTCAAAATGCTAGTCTCTTTTCTATGTGCTTTGCCTATATTTGCTCATGTAATTCACTTGTAATTGAAAAAATAGAATCAAAAAGATTGCCCAAGATCAGACAGGGATAAAGTGACAAAAACAAAACAAAACTAGGTACAAATCCAGGCTTCAGAACCAGCACTTGAAAAGTTGCTCAACCTTGCCAGTAATTAGAGAAATGTATATTAAAACAACTCTGAGCCAACTTTACCCTCTTATTAGAAGAGCAAAGGTTAATGTCTGGCAAAATAAAATTTTAGTGAGCTCTCAAATAAAAGTCTTACATATTGCTGACAGAAACTTAATTTTTGGGACGCGTGGGTGGCTCAGTGGTTGAGCATCTGCCTTTGGCTTGGGTTGTGATCCCGGGGTCCTGGGATCAAGTCCTGCACTGGGCTCCCTGCAGGGAGCCTGTGTCTCTGTCTCTTTCTCTGTGTCTCTCATGAATAAGTAAATAAAATCTTAAAAAAGAAAAAGAAACTTAACTTTTCAGAATATCTTTTGGATAGTTTACCATACCTAATACATTTGAAGATGCACATACCTCATGCTCAGAAATCCCCCTTCTAGGGGCATTTAGGTGGCGCAGTCAGTTGAGCATCTGACTCTTGATTTTGGCTCAGGTCATGATCTCAGGGTCTTGAGGTCAAGCCCTGCATCAGGCTCCATGCTCAGAGGGGAGTCTGCTTGAGATCCTTTCTCTCCCTCTGCCCCTTCCCTTCTGTACTCTCTCTCCTTGTCAAATAAATAAGATCTTATAAAAAGTTCCACTTCTAGATGAGAGAAATTCTTTTTTTTTAATTTTTTTCATTTGTTTTTATTGAAGTTCGATTTGCCAACATATAGTATAACACCCAGTGTTCATTCCTAGATGAGAGAAATTCTATATATATTTATACAAGGGAACAATGTATAAACATCCACATTCATTACAGCCCAGAGTACAACAATGAACAAGTAGAAACAGCCTCAGCATCTCAGGAGCCTGGATACGTAAGTGCGGCTTATTCATAATGAGTATACTCCAGATGGCAATTAAAATGAATGAATCAGATCTACTGGAGAAACCTCAAAATTACGTTGAGTCAAAAGTAAAATTGCATATAAAATGTACAGTTTGACATTACCTATGTAAATCTTAAAAGTTCACAAGAGTATGTATTATTTATTTATGTGTAGTAAAGGTACAAAAATACATGTGAATGACCTACGTTGACTTCATAAGGCAAAGAAGAGGTGTTTTGTCCTATCTTTAACATTTTACTTATACCTTAAAAAAGAGATTTAAGGCAAATGTGGCAAAATTTTAATAACTGTGGCATATTGATGATGGCATGTAGACATTGTAGACATGTTATTTTGTATGTTGGAAATTTCTTATAACCACAGTATTTAAAAATCCAAAGCACAATATCCTATATTAAGCACAGTTTGCTCATTAAAAAAAACAAAACAAAAAAGAGTGAAGGCTAAATTGCCATGTGGTAGCCTGGACTGAATTCTAGAACAGAGAGAGGACATTAGTGGGAAAACTGGTGAAATCCAAATAGAGTCCTAATCTAGTTAATGATGTCACTCCAGTGTTAAAGTCTTAGTTTCGACAAGTAGACCGAGGTTATGTAAGATGTTCACATTAGGGGAAGCTGAGTGAAGGTGCAAAGAGACTTTCTGTAGTATCTTTGCAACTTCTCCGTAAATCTGTTTTTGAAATGAGTGAAGGTATCAAATTCCATATGTTTTCTCTAAGTGTTTTTCTGTTTTCTAACAGGGATTCAAGTCTTTTCAAAGGACAAATTTCATGAGCCAATATATTTACCAAGGGCCGTTTTCATGTCTGAGGTAGACATGTACTGTACTGCTGTACTGCTACGGCAATTTCAACGTGAGGTAATAAAAGGGAGGTCACAAGAGGCTCTAGAGCAGGGATTACTGTGTGGACAAGCGGTCTTTGAGAACAAGGTATCCCAAGGAAACCCCAAGGTTTCTCTTCAGCTTTCCAAATGCTATAGATCTTCTTCGGGAAAGTAAAATTATAGTTCGAGATGTGTGACTGGCAAGTGACCCTAAAAAATAGGTGACTTCCTGCCACGTCAAATACAGAGGCTACTGTTACTGTTTTTGATGAGGAAGGTCCCTCACCCTATGAGAGATGTTTTGGTTTTGCAGTTTACAAAGTTAGTGAATCCTATTTACGGAGAGCATTTAAGATTTTCAACATGATTTTCCCATTAAGGTTTCATAACAGTTGCATGAAACAGGAGGGCAAGTGTTTCCTTCTCTGTAGGCAAAGAGAACAAGGGCCAAGGAAGTTAGCTATTTGTTTGACGCCATGGAACCAGAACTCTGAGCCCTCTTCAACACTTCTCAAATTTCATTTGTATATGAATTACCTAAGGGTCCTGTGAAAATGAAAATTCTGATTCAGGGGGCCTTGGGTGAGGGCCAAGATTCCGTATTCCTAACAAGGTTCCAGGTTACTGTGGGCCACACTCTGAATAATAGACCATTGACACAGGCTGGGTGTTAAACTCTGTGGGTCCAACCTCCCCGTGCATCCCAGGTCAGTGTAGATGGACTTTAATGTTTAGCAAAGAAAGGGATCTGGCCTTGGAAACCTTTTTTTTTTTTTTTTAAGATTTTATTTTGAAATAATCTCTATACCCATTATGGGACTCGAACCCACAACCCCAGGCTTCAGTCCCATGTTCTACCACTGAGCCAGCCAGGTCCCCCTTCCTTGAAAAGCATTCTGACGCTGTTCTCAATCGAGCAGACATGACTGTTTACACTTTCCTTCTTCGTGTAACTCGTCTGTAATGAACAGGAAGTTGTGCACAAGTCACCGAGGGTGGAGCTAGGTGGAAACACGCTTGGATACTGCCAGCGTTTATTTAGCTTTATGATTTAGTCTTTGTCAGAAATTATCCAGGTGCATTTGGACCTTGGCATCTACAGTTGTTCATTAGTTGGTGCCTCAAGTAATAGAACACAAATCTGTAGGCCCTTGGTGGTTCATCCTGGTCCCGTGGCACTCCTGGCTGCCAGGAGTTAGGTGGTTTTCCCGAGCTCCACATGGCCGAATGGATGGCATGTTCCCAGTGGAGCCTGAGAGTTTCCTTGGTCTACTGTAGATCTGGTTTGGTAACCACATGATACCGTAAATGCTCATCAGTGTGGTGTGGCCTTGCCATAGGGAATTTGTGAAGAGAAAAAGCTTTCCCTTTCAGGGGCTGGATCTGATTTGGGAGGAACAGAGCCATCTGGGTTTGTGGTCTAGTTTGGAGAAAGATGCACCACTGTGACATCCTTGTCCCTTCCCTATGATCTAGGGGCCCGGGACAGAGGGCAGCTGACAGCCCACAGGCACCTGCTCTGAACAGTGTGGTTGTTTGACTTATAACTGGACAGACTGGTGTAGTGAGGTGTTGACTTTCTTTATAAAGCACTTTTTATAGTTTTCTCAATGACACTTATAATGAACCGTTCTCAAATATGCCTGAAGGACAAATCCCACTGTTGATGTATTTCCAAATATCAAGCTTATCCTGAGAGTTCATTTCAAGGCTAGACTCGGATGATGGTGCCGAGCCCGGCCATTAAGCAGAGGTTGCCAAGATCGAAAGTAGTTGGGATGACTGTCGTATCAAGGATGCATTATTTTACAAGACATGTTCTTACTTTATGATAGGGCATCTGGTGCTCTATCACTTTCATCTAAAATGTTGAGCTCCCCTTGAGTGTGTAGTTTCATAGCAGCCTCAAGGCTGGTGAGAATAGATGAAAAAAAAAAAAAAGTTATGGCACTTGTTCTTAAGGATCCTATACTCTAGCCGAGAAACGGAGAAAACTAATAAACATGGCAAGATAATAAATGCTAACTCATCCAGAGTGATCAATCCCAAAGACAGGGATTCTAATTCCCCTGACAAGGGAAAGGTAAAATTTAAGCTAGACTTTAAAGGATCAGTAGTACTGTAACGTAGAGAAAATGAGCAAAAACACCTAGAGCACAAGGTATTAGAAAAGTGAAAGTAGACTTTTGGGGCTGACCTGGCTACAGAGAGGCAGTGGGGGGCAAAGCTGAAAAGTAGACTGTGCCAGGCTGTGAAATCTCCTGAAAAAATTCAACACTACAGTTATTTCATTCCAAGGGCAGCGGTAAGCCACTGAAGTTTAGTAAACACTCCGATTATACCTTCAGAGAACTCTAATGGGGTTTCATGAGATTAATATATAAACTAAAAGGAGACAGGCCTAAAGAATCAGAATTCCTTGGCACTCGACATATTAAAGAGCCAATTTGGTCACCATAAAACTAGTTTTCTAATCCTGGTTCTGCTACTGGTTCATTGGTGATGGGAGAGATAACTTCACTCTATCATTTCCTCAAATGTAAAATAAATGGGTTACCAAGGTAATTTCTAAAAGTTCCCTCTGGCTCTAAAATCAATTATTTTCATTCCCCTGGTTCAGACTTCTTCATAACGATGAGAAAAGAAGAAAAACCTGTTACTAATGCTTTTAATGATATTGAAATCATAGTTTTATTTAAATTTGTAGATTTGTTCTGCATCCCAAGGTAGAAGTTTGCACACTGAAAAAAAGTCACACATGATTTATTCACTGAAGTTTCGTAATAAAAAGAATCTATGGAGAGCACATGACTACATTTTTTTTTTTTTTTTTGGCTACCAGACTATCAAATAAGATTTTTCAACATCACAGATGGAAATTTTTAAAACAAAATACAGTAAGATTATATAACAAAATACTTTTTAAAAATGTACTCTTGAATATGTTACAGTGGATAACATTACCGATTTGATCTATTTTTGTGCTGTACAGGAAATATCAATAGTAAATTTGTCACTTAAATTCATTTTCAAAAGAAATTGCATCTATAAAAGGACAAGTTTTTTTTTTTTTTTTTGAGTTGGCAACATGCAAACATATTTTTAAAACTACAAGTTTCTCTAAAAGCAGAAGTAAAGAGCTCATGAAAACAGAAGTGTTCTGTGTGGACATTCTACAATCATTCTTATGGTTTCTCTAGGGTATTGTTGAGTCCAGAAACTTGCTTCTAATTTCTGCTCTACCTCAACTAGCTCTGTCAGAGCATACGCTATTTACCTGGTTTTATCTTTCTTTTAAAATACTGATCATGATTACAATTTTCATTTTATTATCTTTTCTCCCACTACTGGACTGAAAAATACTTGAGTGCCAGGACCCTGTAGTCACAGCTCTACCTCCCTATCTGGCACGTAACTCAATATTCACAAAATAAATGAATTTTTTAATCTGTAAATTGAGACAGTTGGACTAAACTGCCCATGTCTCTATTTTTATGATTCTGTGCTATGCATGAATTTACTTTGTATTATCTAAGTCCAGACAGTTGATTTTTCCCCTTCAGCTAGTCTTCTAAGCCTTTTATTGCTCATTAGTACTCTTCAAAATAGGACATTTTTGTCCTAATTCAACTTGAAGATAAAGCAGTACAAGTACCTGGAGTAGGATGAAGTTTTGACAGGAAATGACTCTCTTGCGAAGTGACACTGAATTTGCTGTTGAACCCAACTCCTGCTTCTTAAAGTTCTGGTTTTTACTTAAAACAGTAAGTTAAAAACTAAAAAGGTACTCAAAGACAAACTTTAAAACAATTTCTAAGTGGAAAATTTGATGTTCTAAATTATACAGATGCTACAACAGTGATAAAATTTTGTTGACGAACCTCCCAAGAACACAATCCAGTTCTACACGGCATTCCTTTGTGCCAACAAAACCCCAGGAACCTTAGTGAGAAGAGCCCTGGCCCTGCAGTTGAGGATACACACTTCTTTGATAGAAGTCAAAGCCCATTACAATACATCCTGTTACAGTGAAAATCTTTCCTTATTTTGGAAGCCCACTCAATTATTTTGAGTAACATTATATACAACCCAACAGATACAATGAAATCATGGACAACTCTTTGAAATGTTAAACGACAAAGAGTTATTGGATAATGTAGACAATCCCCCAATAGACATTATTACCATTCTGTGTTCAACACTGATGACAAAAATTCAACTGGGAAAGAACTGTGATTTTTTTTCCCTTGAATGGGACTTGGATAATGAGGGTAAATCCTAGGAAGAGAAGTATTTAATCCACTGTGCTTTTAATGTACTTCTTGCTACTTACTCCCAGTTATAAACTTTTTATCTGTGTCTCAAGGTACTTTTTAACTTAAGTACAATACTAGGCATTCTTTAAAATAATTTTCTATTAACTGTAAAAAGCACACTCAGATAAGAATTCTGTAAAATCATACCTTTTAGAAGGCATCAAATAATCAGGGAACTTTATTTTTTAAAGGATAAATCAAATAAGACATTGCTTTCATTGACCCAAACATGCATAATCCATCCTTAATATAAAATGTACTCAATTAGGAAATTACACGTGAAATACAAAGGGAATGCAACTTTTACATATGTAAAATGATTGCTAGCTATGGAAATTTAACAGTCAAATTAATGAAGACATTGTACAATTAAAAAAAAAAACCAGCCCAAAACCGTAATTACTTAAAGCCAATTGTCTATAGTAAACCAGGGGAAATTCTAATATGGAATGGTTTGACTCAAAGCAAAAATAAGGCACCTGCTATAAATTTAGAACAGTAACTTTCATTTTTAAAGTTACAATAAAATAGTATTAGTCAACCAAGACACTTGCTTCAAAGAGGAAAACAAGTACAGGGTTGATTTCCTGGGTGAGAAAGGCAGGTAACAATGCAGGTAAAAAACCTGCTGGCCCAAGGCTGGCTGACTCCTTCCCTATTCTTGAATAGTTAAGTTCCTAAACATCCTAAACTGCTCCTCTCCCTCATTCTTCCCCTATAGTTAGGGGTATCAGAAGCTCTCTCTGAGGTTCACACTGTGTAAGACTAGGTAGCAGATTTCCCTTCTGTTCCTCTTAAAACAGCTTATTTTAAAAGAGATATCCTGAGGCGATTAACAAAGCAAATGAGCAGCTTTCTTTCCAATTCATTGATGCATAGACACCTCTCAGGTGCTTTTTTAAAATCAAGTTATGACCAAGTATTTAAATAGTCAAAACTTAAAATTTTCAACAGTACCAGAAAACCCAAACCCTGCCTTCTCACCCTTACCATTAGTAAAATGAAACTTTGATCAATCTTAACCTACAAAATCATACAACAAAGGGAAGACTAGACTGATCCTTATCAGTGAATCCATTTAATTCCAGCTGGCACCTTCGTCTGACGTATCTAGTACCCTAACAAAATTTTAATCCTCAATCTAGAAAATTATTTCCAAACTAAGTAGCTTTTTAGTTGATGTGCCTTTTTTGGTATTAAAAGTGCTATTAACGTGCTAAGATGTCTTATGGCACGTTGGGACTCATCAGTATGCCCTGATGAGACACCCATTTTTAGTAGTATTTTTCCCTAAAATGCTGTCTAGCATAGTAGACCCCTTTGATATATTAAAGTAATTCTGGTGAAATCAATGGTGACATAAACCTTCCCTGACTGTACTCCACCATGGTAGTTTTAGTGAAAATGAAGTGACTCATTAAGTTACAAAATGCTCAAACCACATTGTTTTCTTATGGCATTTCAGGTTAGTATAATTAGTCATGCAAAATTGAAGGTAGTGTAACAGAAATAATATTGTTAAAATAGGTGTTGTAGCTATAAGCATCTCCCTTTATATTAAGCATTTAGAAGCTTTTTAAAAAATTTAGGTGCTAAAGATTATGGGAAGACTAGGTTAACTGTATAGTTGGTTCCATTTATAAGCACTTTATTACAGGACAGTTACAGGACCCTATATGGGAGTGTGCTTTCAATTCAAGATATAGTAATAAAGTGCCTAGCCATATAAAAACCAACTCCAAATTTTAAATTAAGCTAATTGCATTTACACATTAGAGTTAACAAAACCTAGACCTTGTCTACATAGATTTACTCTAATTATCTATACTGGATACTGTTTTAATAACCACATCAAAAAAAATTTACTCTTTACTGACTGAATAAGTAGGGTCCACTACTATAGCTTAACAATCAAATTTTATTGCTTTATTCATGTGGTGCTTTTGCAAGGCACTGTGGTATGGACTAGAAAACCTGGAATGACTCGTGAAGAAACCTTGGAATGACAAATGAAGGATGATATGAAAAGTCATTCTGAGGCAGGATGCTTTACTGAATTGTTTTTAACCAGGGTATCAAACATCAGGAATGAGTTCAAGTTAAAATTCACAGGAGAATGGAAACATCTTAAGGTCAGTCACTTCACATGCCCATCCTGATACTTTGAATAATCTGGAAAATTGCTGTAAAGAGAAAGAGCACATGTTTTAGTAACCATGCTTTGAATAAAATAGGTCTGGCAACTGACAAATACTTATTAAGGCAGTTCACAAGAATCCAAGAGCACCTTTAGCATTACTTGCAAATGCTACATAACTTCATTGAAATAAGAAATGAAAACAAGCCTACTCTCTCTAATAAAACAAGCGAATGTCTGTAAGTTATTTTTTTTAATTTCAGCCTCTCTTGAGTTTTATGTCTGAATGTCTAACAGATTTTGCAGTGCACATTTTAGAAAGAACTTAAAGCACTGAAGCAAACAGGTTTTTCCGGCACAAGAATTATTTTGGTTTATCCCCAAAATATTAAATGTCCTTCTAAGGCCTGGACTATGATATAACCATGTTTCCTCATTTTCACAAAGCTGAAATTCGATAAGCTTCAGGTTATATAAATTGCTTGGCTCTTGGCCATTTATCAAGAAAGCTTCAAACGAGTCAGTTTAGGAGGCAGGCAAACTGAAAGGTGAAAGAGGAACCTCAGTAACTTTAGAATGTCAGCGCGGGGATCCCTGGGTGGTACAGCGGTTTGGCGCCTGCCTTTGGCCCAGGGCACGATCCTGGAGACCCGGGATTGAATCCCATGTCGGGCTCCCAGTGCATGGAGCCTGCTTCTCCCTCTGGCTATGTCTCTGCCTCTCTCTCTCTCTCTCTCTGTGTGACTATCATAAATAAATTAAAAAAAAAAAAAAAAAAAAAAAGAATGTCAGCGCGTAAAAGACAGAAACCGGTACTTCAGTATCGAAGACTTGCATATTAAGATAATAAACGAAGAGGAAAAAAAAAAGATCCTCTGTAATTTGCAGGGGCAGGAATCTATCACTTTAACAGCAGGCCGACTTGATAACTTATGGTTTCCTGCCATATGTCAAACGTTTCTTTAATCTAAAAAACACTGGTCTCACGTATTAAGAGTTGCCAAATCAGGTCTGTTTCCTTTATATGGAAATCAATTCTCTGCAAGAGCTTCACTTTCTAAAACGTACCCGACTCTGACAATAATAAAGACATGCGATCGCCGGACACGTTAAATGAAAAGTTCAACGTCCACGTTCATAAGCGTTTCTGCAAACGTTTCGATAATGAGGCTGCAAAAACATTCCGGATTCTCATCCCGTGAAGGTTTTTCTTTTGTTTCTGAGTCTAAATTTCTCCCAACGTGATCGTAAGTTACGGAGGACCTGACCTCCTTCTTTCGGATCTCCTGCGAGCACGACCCAGGGCGGTGAGAAGTTTCTGGAGCACCAACCACCCTCGGTGCAAACGTGGGACCAAGCGAGTCGGTTCGGACGAGAGAGGGACTTGCGGCGGGGCTCCCGGCAGGTGAGCTGGGAACTCCGCTGGGAGGCTTCACCGCTGACGGGCCACCACGTCATCCCAGACCCGACATCCAAACGCCCTACCCGCCCCCCCCCCCAAAAAAAAAACCAAAAACCACTTACCAGAACCACAAACAACAAAAATGAAGAGGGCCAATAACCAGGGTCCTACGGACGCCTTCTCTTCGGGAGCGTTCCTCTGCAAAAATGGAAATTCCCTTTTCAAATGCAAAAAAAAAACAACAAAAAAAACCCCGCTTCGACCCCCTCCCCCGAAGCCCCGAGCTCCCGCACCCACCTTCCCGCCCCTCCCCCCGCCCCCCCCCCCGGCGTCCCGCTCCGGGCTGCGGACACCCCCACGCGGCCCTGCGACCCGGGCCCGACCCCGTTCCTCACCGAGGTCTTGGCGACGTTGCCGCGCTGGGTGATGTTCTTGCTGTGCTTCTCGTTGGCCATGCGGATTCGCTGCTTGGCGACCATGTTCGCGGCGCCGCCACCTGCCCCAGCCGCCGTCGGGCTCGCCCGCCCGCCGCCCGCCTGCCCGCCTGCCCTCGGGCCGCCGGAGCGAGGAGGCTCTCAGGCCGGGGCGCTGGCTCCGACCGCCGGGCCTGGGCCGAGCCGAGCGCGGGAGGCCTGGCGACGCCGGACCGGGCGGCCGAGACGCGGGCGCGCGGGGGCCACAGACCGCAGGCCGCCGGGAGCGTGGAGCCCGCGACGACGGAAACGCAACAACCGGCCAGCGCTGTCCGCAGCCTCGAACTACTTCGGGTTCGGCTGCCAACGTCAGCACTGCACGGGCTCCGCCCCGCGGAAGTGCGGGCTCCGCCTGCCGCGGCCGAAGGCGGACGCCCCGCCCCGCGCCCCGCGCCCCCCGCCCCCCGCCCGGCGCTCTTTAAAGCGCGGCCCCGGAGCTGCGCGTGCGCCTTCGGGCGCCTTGGCCTTCCTCTCTCCACCCCCGGAAGTGAATCGGCCTCGAAGCCTCGTGATACCGGAAGCAGCTCCGCGCGGTTTCCACGCCCGGGGAGACGTGTAGGGGCCGGGTTTGGCCCTCGTGAACTCTGACCCAAGCGCACGGGTTTCTCTTTCCGGGACAAGATGGCGCCGTCCACGCCGCTCCTGACAGGTGAGTCCTGGCCGAGTAAGGGACTGTTCTTCAGAGCGGTTTCTTTTTGGGTTGATCGCTGTGGGGGAGAACCCGAGAAGCGCCGGTGTCCGATCCGCCTTTCCTTGCGGGCTGTGGAAGCGCTTAGGAGGGCCTTTTGGGTTTCTTGGTGCAGCGTGGCAATCGGAAGTGAGGCCCCCCGCCTCCGGCCTCCAGCATCCCCCGCCCCCTCCCCTTCGCCTCCGCGTCCTTCCTCTCTGTCGCGTCAAGCTCCCCTGGAATTGAGGGAGGGGGACAAGATCAGAAGGTGCTAGTCGGCCTTGTTGCCCCGGGGCCGCCGCGCTGGTTTCACACGGACCCTTACCTGGTGACGGACCCAGGTGACAGGGAGACGTCGTGGTCTCTCATAAGGAAGACACATCAGCAAACGACTAAGCGCCGGAGCGAGCGACACGCACTAAATACACCTGAGTGATGCCGAATTCTGTGCTCCTCGCTGTAGTGAGACTTGCAGGACCGAATAGACAGAGCAGAGCGGCGGGAGTGTGGGTTCAAAGGGACGGAAGTGTGGTCTGGGCTTGTGGCAGTGGCCGTGATAGGAACGGCCTAGCAGGGGATCCCGGGGGGCGCCCAGGGGCTGAGCGCCCGCCTTCGGCCCAGGGCGTGACCCGGGGTCCCGGGGATCGAGTCCCATATCGGGCTCCCTGCATGGAGCCTGCTTCTCCCTCTGCCTGGGTCTCTGCCTCTCTCTCTGAGTCTCTCATGAATAAGTAAAGAAAATCTTTAAATAAATAAATAAATAAATAAATAAATAAATAAATAAATAAATAAATAAATCTGTGTCTTTCATGAATAAGTAAAGAAAATCAAACAAACAAATAAATAGAAAGAAAGAGAAAGAAGCGTCTGAGGTTGACATGGTCATGAGCATTTTCGAATTTGAACATGAGAATATTCCTGACACTTTGAAGGCGGAGGCAGAGTTTATAATTCTGGAAAAGATGATTAAACTTGAGTTTTGGACTGAGTCCGGGGACACTGGACTAGGGTAGGGCTGGGATTCTCGTATGAGTATCAAGTAAAGAAGGGGGAGGTCGGGAGAGAAAAGGGTAGAGGCTTTTTAAAAGGCATGGATAGCTTACATAGAAGGGAAAAAGTTATAAACAGAAAGGTCTACTTTTTTTTTTTTTTAGGATTTTATGTATTTATTCGTGAGAGATGCACTGAGAGGGAGGCAGGGACATGGAGGCAGAGGGAGAAGCAGGCTCCACGCAGGGAGCCCGACGCGGGACTCGATCCCGGGACTCCGGGGTCACGCCCTGGGCCGAGACCTGCATCGAGACCTGATGCAGGACTCGAACCCAGCCCCCCTCCCCCCCCCTGCCTCCGGTCACTACAGGAGCCAAAGGCAGAAGCTCAACCACTGAGCCACCCAGGTTCCCGGAAGGTTGTCTCCTTTTGAAGATGGGGGTTATGTCCCCCTGAGACTTGAATCCTAAAAAGCTGTGGCACTTTTTGGCATCCTCCGTTTTAAGACTTTTTTTTTTTTTTTTATTTATTTATGATAGTCACACAGAGAGAGAGAGAGGCAGAGACACAGGCAGAGGGAGAAGCAGGCTCCATGCACCGGGAGCCCGACGTGGGATTCGATCCTGGGGCTCCAGGATCGCGCCCTGGGCCAAACCGCTGCGCCACCCAGGGATCCCCGTTTTAAGACTTTTGTTGTTAAGCACCACATCCGCTCCTATCAGTCTTGACTATCCGCAATTCCTTCATCAAATATCTATCAAATACTGACTATAACTTGTTAGATGACATGTCGGGCGATGTTGTTAAAAGGCTTAATTACATGCTTAAGTGAAATCCCCCGCCCCCCCCCCCCCTTCATAAAGATCACTAGTATGCTATTCACAGTTTTGGAATTCTAAATGCTTATTGAAGTCTAATAAAAAAAAATAGTACATTAAAAAAAATATCTGATAGATTTTCCTCTCCTTTAAAAATCCTTACAGGGTCTTCTCCATGCTTACAGGGTGAATTCCATCCTGTCTAGCATAGCGTGTGGAACCCTTCATAATCCTTGAAAAGCTCTTTGCATTTCCTCCCCCCCCCCCCCCCATTTCGTACTCCATCAATATCCTACTGCTTATAAAACCCTCAAAAAATCTACGTCTTCAGTCTAGGACTATGCTGTTCCTCTTGATTTGGCCTACTTCTTTTCATCTTTTAAAATTCATTTCAGGGGCCCCTGGGTGGCTCAGTTGGTTAAGTGTCTGCCTTCAGCTCAAGTCACAATCCTGGGAGTCCTGGGGTGGAGCCCCCCTCATCGTGCACCATGCTCAGCGGGGAGTCTGCTTCTCCCTCTCCCTCTGCTCCTGCTTGTGGGCTCTCTTACTCACTTTCAAATAAATAAATAGATAATAAAAGTAAGTGAATAAAATTCATTTCAAAAATAATTGCTTTTTGAAGCCTTTCTCCACTTTCCTCATATGATCTGTTAATCCCAGGCTGTTTTTGTACATATATATATGTGTACATACATACTTAATTTTTTTTTTTTTTTCACTTTTCGCTTCGGTTAATTACCTGGTTGCTTAGAGGCTTTTCTGCCTTGCTAGACTGTGAACTCCTTGGTGGGGGCAGAGTGTTACTCATCCCTGTCTTCTCAGTACCAAGTACAGTGCATGGTAAACAACAGACATCCTCAGTGTTTGATGGAAGAGCAAATTCATAAAGGATGACCACTTCGTTTATAGTCAGATTTACAAAGAATGACACTTTTCTTAACGATGCTTAAAATCAGACACTTTGTAAGAACTTGAAGGTTAGCTAGTCAGTCTATCCCTTAGATTCTCATATTCATAGAGGCCCAGAGATACATTGTAAATTGGCAGAATCAGGATTATACTCAGCCATGCAACTCCATGGTCCATTTTTCTTTTACTTGAACACACTGATTAATTCTTTAAACACTGTTAGTATAGATATTTCAGTGAATAATAGATTCTTTTATATGATCTCATTCATGTGGGGAATATAAAAATTAGTGAAAGGGAATAAAGGGAAAGGAGAGAAAATGAGTGAAAATATCAGTGAGGGTGACAAAACATGAGAGAACCCTAACTCTGGGAAATGAACAAGGGGTAGTGGAAGGGGAGGTGGCCGGGGGGGGGTTGGGGTGACTGGGTGATGGGCACTGAGGGGGCACTTGGTGGGATGAGCACTGGGTGTTATGCTGTATGTTGGCAAATTGAACTCCAATAAAAAAAAATTTTAAAATAATAGATTCTTTTACTTTCAGAATCGTTTTTTAAACTTAGACTTGTGGGATTTTTGGAGTTTGGAATAATTTGGACATTGTCCAGTAAATTCTGTTATCACAATTTTTATTGGAAATGACAAGGCCAGAGAGAGCATACCTGGGTGGCTAATTCCATTGAGCATCTGATTCTCAACTTCAGCTCAGGTCATGGTCTCCCAAGTTATGAGATCCAGCTCTAGCTCTTGGCATTTGGGGCTCCACGCTTTGTGGGAGGTCTGCTTGGCATTCTTTCCCTCTCCCTCTGCCCTTCCTCCTGCTTGTATATGTTCGTTCTCTCTCTCTCTCTCTCTCAAAACAATCAATTTTTAAAACAAAATTCATTCTCAGGCTGACATTCTCCAGGTTTACCTGGAACTCAACCAGCTCGGCCACCTAAAGGGAAGCACATTTTTTGCCAGTCTCAGTGCATGCTGGCTGTCTTTGGCTTGGCTTGGCTAGATCTTTCTCATTTTTGAATCAACTTTTATTTGAATCACCAGAACCAAATTCTGTTCTCACCTTAGGATAGTTTCCCCTGAAAATTAGAATCTTCCAGATTCTGATGGCTTTATATGAAACCCATATATCTGATCAGCTTGCCTGGTTGAGGACACTGAGATAATTTATTCAAAATAGAGTCATTGTCCTACATTGATAGGTATTGCAGTGGATGTAAGGGTTGGAAAAGGTTTTCCATTATAGTGATCCTTATGTCCCAGGCATAGGACCCTTGTTTATTGGAGCCTAATAGTTTTCTCATTAACTCAGGCCTAGAGCAATAAATGGTATACAGTAACCAGAAAGGCTGCTAATATTTAAAAAGATTATTTAAGTGCAATATTTAATATGATTGTTTTTAAACAGTTTTTCTGTGTGAAACTCTGGTATTTATCACTTTATTGATAAGAACTGTTCGCGTTTTGGGTTTCTCTCCCTAATAAAACATGTTTCCAGATGGCCTTTGATTAAAGGGGAAAATCATTAAAAACAAGGGATCACATTAACTCTCAGTACACTGTATTAAACTATCTCTGTATTCTTTTCAATGTTTCTCAGATTTGGTCACTTCTAATTAAAATGAATTCCTCATTAGAAAGCCACATGTGGAAAAATTGTTTTTGTTATTGAAAAGAACTTTTGGATCCCTATTTATTTTTGCTTTGTTAACTTGTAATACAGTTTATGTTCTGTTATGAATCCGATTTTGTGTGTCTTCTAATAAACTTTGTATATCTATTTATTCTTGTATAAGTTACTCAAACTGATTATATCCAGTAAAGTATCTTGGTGTTTCCAAAATGTCTTACAGCACTTTTTCATAGTCATGCTTCTGTGTAAGGAGGTGTGAAATAAAGTATTTGTTGTAAGTAGTGGTTTATATGTATGAACAAGATGTAGTGATTCAATATGATTTTTATGATGAATTCAATTGATAATTAGTCCCCTTAAAATAGACATATCTGTTATAAAGAATATCACCAACAGTATCACTGGTTTTAAAGTAGCTCTGATTAGTACTTTCATCTCAGGATTTGTTTTTACCTTAGTACAAAAATCTTGGTCTAATCATTTTTTTTATTTTGATGTAACATTTTTGTTTGGTATTCCCAAGCAAATCCATTCTTGAGAAATGCTGAAAAACTTTTTTTCAAACTTTGGTTTAATTTTTGCCGTATTATAAACAAAGCATTATAAAAAACGATGGTCTTTTTTAAAAGCCTTATATTTTTATATGAGTTAAGATTTACAAAAGTCTTACCAAGTGCCTTCACCTAGCCTTCTCTTTGGTGCTTGTACAGTAGTATTTACTAAACTATATTCCTTATTTGGATTTCACAAATTTTTGTTTAAGATTTTATTTATTTATTCATGAGAGAGACAGAGAGAGAGGCAGAGACACAGGCAGAGGGAGAAGCAAGCTCCATGCAGGGAACACTATGTGGGACTGGATCCTGGGTCTCCAGGATCACGCCTTGGGCTGAAGGCAGCGCCAAACCACTGAGCCACCCAGGCTGCCCAAGATTTCACCAATTTGTGTGTATATATGGTACTAAGAAATTTTATCACATATGTGATTCATATAACCACCACTATCAGAATATTGAACTGCTCCATCATCAAAAAGATGCCGTCCTGGGGTGTCTGGGTGGCTCCTCTAGTTAAGTATGGTATCAAGTGCAATGTCAGGCTCTGCCCTGGGTGTGGAGCTGCTTAAGATTCTCTCTCTGCATCTTCCACCCCACCTCTGCTGGTGCATACATGTTCTCTCTCTCTCTCTCTCTCTCTCTCTCTCAAAAGAAGGAGGAGGCGCCTGGGTAGTTCAGCTGGTTAAGCATCTGCCTTCTAGGGTCCCAGAATCGAGCCCCACATCAAGCTCCCCACTCAGCGGGGAGTCTGCTTCTCCCTCTGCCCCTTCCCCTCCTCTCTTTGCTCTTGAATAAATAAGATCTTAGAAAGAAAGAAGATGCTACACTTATATTGTGAGACCCTCCTTCCAACCAAAACCATGGACAGTCAGTGATCTGTCTTTGATAATTTTGTCATTTCAGGAGTGTTATATAAATGGAATCAGAAAATATAACTTTTGGATTTTTGTGTTAAAACTAGTCTTTATTTAGAATGTGAACATGTGCATGTTGAAAAGCAGTTGATCAGTTTGACTCAAGATTTTGTTTCTCCAGAAACCTACTAAAACCAGGAAGTAAAAACCACATGAGACTGATGCTACTTGAGCAGGAAAGAGTGACACTTTTCACACTGATTTTTTTCTGTCAAGTGTTGTGTTTCAAAATTTTGAGTTAATAATCTGTATGAAAAAGTGTGAGTTAAGTAGTTTTTGTTCCTCACTCCTGTTCTTAGTCCATTCAGGCTCCAGTAACAAAAATATCATAGAGTGGGTGGCTTAAACAACATTTATTTCCCATACTTCTGGAGTCTGGGAAGTTCAAGGTCAAGATACTAGCAGTTTTGGTGTCTGGTAGGAGCCTACTCCTGATTCAAAGACAGCCATTGTCTGCTGGGTCGTCATAGGGCAGAGGGGCAAGGGAGCTTCCTGGAATCTCTTTCATAAGGGCGCTGTAATCCCATTTATGAGGGCTCTGCTGTCCTGATCTAATTACTCCCCAAAGGCCAACTTCCAAATACCATCACAGTAGAGATTAAGTTTCAACATACGGAGGAGGTGGGTGGTAAACATTTGGTTTACAGTAGATCCTTTGAAGTTTTCTACCTGTCTTAGTTTTGTATGTAGGTATGACGTAGAAATTTTAGAAAAGGAAAACCTTGTACTGGTTGTCCTGAATACTCTGAAAGTTCCCACGGCTGTGGTCAGAAGGCTACCTTCATGCGTTCTGCGGTATAGCTGTCCCTTTAGGTCAAATGACCCTTGAACAACATTGGTTTGAACTGTGCAGGTCCACTTACGCATTTTTTAAAAATAAATACAATACCATGTTTTCCTTATGATTTTCTTAGTAACACTTGGTTTTCTATAGCTTATTTACTTTGTTGCAAGACTACAGTGTATAATACATATACAAAGTACATGTTAATTGACCATTTATGTTATCAGTAAGACTGTGGGCTAGCAGTAGTAAGTATTTGGGGGAGTCAGGTAATTCACAAGTTTTCATTTGCACAGGATTCAGCACCCACCCCTAACCCTGCGTTGTTCAAGGGTTAACTGTATAATGTACAAAAGCTTTGAATTTTACCCCAGGTAAACATTGTCGTTGATGATAACAGCAAAATCAACAAATAGAGAGGACCAAGGTCACTAGTTACAAGTTCATGAGAATGCAAGAAGCTGACACTTTTGCGTTTTCTTTTTTTCCAGTCACTTCAGGCATATGTTCTCAGGGCCATCAGTTAAGGCCATAGAACATGATTTGATTGCATCATCATAGGGCACATTTTCTAATTATGCCACAGCTTCACTGGAGCTTCACTGATGATACGCTGTTTTATTTCCTAGGTCTGTATGTAAATTCTGTAAGAGAGCCCTAATATGTTAAATTACCAGAGCAGCTTGTGAGAGGTGCCTCACCAGGCTGACACAATTTTATGTAATTTTATGTAATAAAGTCTAATATGTTAACTCCCTAGTTTGGTAAATTCACTTTTTATTAATCCTTCAAATAAATGTTTGTTAAAACTGTTATTCTAGTATTAAGGAAAGAATGCTATATTTTCTTCTAAATCCTAATGTGTGATACATGATACCACAGCAAACGATTTGGTGATGAGAAATAAGAAATAGCACTGTTTTGCCTGTGTAGTAAGAGAATTTTGATGCTACACTTGATCGTAGCCAAAAAACTGAGAAGTGTTGTTCATCCTCCAGATCTTAGCACACAAATCCTGTACTCAAGAACACTTCCCCTAACCTTCCATTTTTAGATCAAAACTCCCTATTCATTGGATTAGCCCCATAGATCGTTACTTTGTACCACTAAGCACACTTACAGGATTCCATGTATTTGACTAATTATGTAATTAATGAGGTGAGGGACAAGGCTGATTTTCCTCTTATTGTATCTCTAGTACTCAACATGGGGCCTGGGAGGTAGTTTTTACTTTTTACTCAGCATTTTTTGAATGAACGAATCAGTTTGATTGAGCTGTACAAGTTTCTAATTTAGCCATTTAAAAATACATAATTCTGTACATGTTTTTCCCTAATCTTGAACTTTGTTCCCACTTAATTTTTTAGGATATTACTGTCATTGGAAACTTAGTAAATGAATGTGTCTCATCCCATTTGTTCTCTTAGTTTGAGAAATTGTAAATATCTTAATGCCTTACATTTTTTAGGAACTTGAATATATTCTGTATTTTTTAATTAATTAATTAATTTATTTATTTATTTATTTATTTATTTATTTATCTTGTATGAAGCACACAGCCACCCTGTGTTCTAGTATTTCCTCTCTTCCATTGCAGACTGCCAACTTTTTGTTGTATCCTTACATGGCAGAAAGAGAGCTAGCTAGCTGCCTGTGGCTCTTCTTAGGAGGGCACTAATCCCATTTATGAGGTCTCTTCTCTCATGATCAAATTACTTCACAAAGGCCCCAGTTCTAAATATCATCACATTGGGATTAGGGTTTCAATGTGAGAATTTGTAGGGGGACATAAACATTTATTCTGTTGCATTACCTATTGATTTTCCAGCAGTTGCATGATTTCATGTGATAGGGTCAAGAAAAGTGTATACTTTAGTATTTGCTTATTTTTTGAAAAATGTACCCTTTTAATGCTAATATTCTGTTCTATGAAATGTTTAATAATTTCATTGATATTCTGACAGAAAGCTTTTTGTTTTAAATATTTTGTTTATTTATTTATTTATTTGAGAGAGTGAGAAAGAAGCAGGCTCTCCGCTGAGCCAATGCAGGGATCCATCTCAGGACTCCAGGATCATGAGCTGAGCCAAAGGCAAATGCTTAACCAACTGAGCCACCCAGGCGCCCCTGAAAGCTTTTTGTTTTTTAAAATGTTTGTGATTACTGAGTATTAACAAGCTAATGGTGGTTCTTTCATTTTGTTTCTTTAGTCCGAGGATCAGAAGGACTGTATATGGTAAATGGACCGCCACATTTTACGGAAAGCACTTTGTTTCCAAGGTATGGTTTTTATTGTTGACTGATGTTATAGAGAACTAACTATACAATACATCCTAAATTATTTTTTTGTTATATTCTGAAGAAGAAAGAACAGGCTGCTTTCTTGGGACGTTATATAATATTAACAGAAGATAGAAAGAATGCATATTCTTTACCAAGAAAACTGATTGATCTTTAGATTTGAAAGTAATAGCTTCAGCATGTTTAAAAGTGTAGACAGTATATTTGAGTTCAAGCCTTTAATTTCAACGAATCTTATCTTGGAAGATGAAGAAAAACTTGCAGATGTGATAGCCAAACCGCTGCCTATAGTCTTTATGAAATCGGAAAATGAAAAAGGTTTAAGAAAGGAAGGAAATATAAAATGCATATAACTAGATAGATATAGATATGTTTTTTCTAAAAAGAAACAAAAGGCAAACCGAAAACTAATGAAAGTATTAAGTTGGTGGCATAACCATATGATGACATACAAAATTCTGAAATACATTCATTGGTTTTATTGGTAACAGAAAATTAATATTGTCATTTTAAATCCATTGTAGGATAAAACAAATAAATAATTACATTAACGTCATTAAAAACCAATATTTTTTAGCATCAGAATAAAAGGATAGCTGTCCATATATCAATATGAACTCATGATTAGTCACGCAAAATGTGTCTGGAGAGACTGTATGGAAACACTGTGCCTCAGAACAATCAGTCGTGGAGAGGAAGTATAAGAAATATATTTTTGCAGCCAGAGCCTCTTTTGGTCTATTCAGGTTGAACTTAAGTGTCAGAACTCCTCTTCCTGCCACAGCAGTTAGCCATAATGGAAGCCATGCTAAAATGTGGGCCTCACCACTAGAGTCTGAGACAAGCAGCGGTGTTAGCAAATGAGGTGGTCAAGTCTCTTCATTGAATAGCTGATTCCCGGAAGCAGGAAAGGTAAGGTGAGTCTGAGCAGGCCCAAAATGAGTCCACCACAGTCTCAGCATCACTAAGAGTAGAACGAGGAGACATTATATGTCTCCTGGTGGGTAGTAATGGGAACTACATGATACTCAACATATATGCAGGTTGAAAAAAAACAACTTGATTTTAGGCTTTTAGGTAAGTGGCTCTGAAATTTGGCTGCACACTAGAATGACGTGGGGAGCTTTTAAAAACCATATCCAAGGACTGGGTATTAAATAAGTTGTAGCACAAGTGTAAGATAAAGGACCTCTTGATCATAGTTGTTTTTGTAGAAGAGGATAAACTATAATAAAAAATAATGTTTCAGTAGCTACGATCTATCATTAGTACATGATTACAGAAACACAAATATCCTCAGGTGAGTTAATATAAAGATAATATCCAGTTTAAAGGGAGTGTACTGGTCAGTTCTCAGTGTTTATTATTTAATAATTCAAATGTTTATTAGCTATGAAGTTCTGGTTTTGTGTGACTAGACATACGGACTTCCTCCATGTGCCCACATGCACATTTCTGTTTGTGTGTTCCTTATCACTGGGAGATGTATGTAGAGTAGCCATCTCCAGTTGAGAGATACAGTACTTAGAGTTTTGATCCTTGGATAGAATATTGGTAAGAAGTCTGATTTCCTAGGTCTGCTTTTATAGAGCATCCTGCATCCACACTTATTTAATGTGAAGATCCTCTTACTGTTGTTATACTTCCTGTCTCTACACATCAGAAATTGATGAAAGATCTTTGTCCCTCAAGTTCGGGGGCACTTCATGATTACTAGAGGATATTCTATCCATACTTGTTTTGTTATGCTGGTGACCTGGTGCAAAGCCTCCATATTGAAATCCTTCAGCCTTCTCAAGATTAGGGTTGACAGCTAGTGACTTCCATGTTCACTTACATTTTTGAGTTTTCACGCAAACTAGTTATTCAAAAAGCCTCTATTTTCTTCTTAAGGTTGATCTGTTGATGTAACATCAATTTCCACCTTACTTTACAGTGGCTCTGTAAACTTTTGGCACTGTATTTTAAGAGATAAGGCATTTGGTAGACTAAAGCATTTTGGAATTACTTCTTAAATTTATGTAAGTTCATAATCATTAAATTAATAAGATTGTAAATATTTAATCACATTTTTTAAAAAGTATTAATGCTTATTAAACTTTTTTTCTTATCATTTTCAGGGAATCGGGGAAAAATTGCAAAGTCTATACCTTTAGTAAGGATGGCACCTTGTTTGCTTGGGGCAACGGAGAAAAGTTAGTGTTTCTTTTTTTTTTTTTTTTTTTTTAGTGTTTCTTTATGTAACATATTTTATGTGTGTATCATCAGTATGAAACATAAATGACATTTGAATAACATGTGTTTGGTTGTCATTAGTAAAGTCCATCTTTTAATGTCTTGATATAGTTAGCTAATGCAACTTCCATAGAATACCTCTAAAGTTAGCAGCTTCTACTTATGTGCCATGACTTGATTTACCTAGTTTCTTAGAATTAGAAAGTAACATTTGAAAAGGGGCAATTAGTTTAATGCTGGAGAACCTGAGATGTTGTTTTAAATAGTGCTCTGCGTTATTGGTTAGGGTTTCTTTTTTTTTTTTTTTTTTTTAATTTATTTATGATAGTCACACACAGAGAGAGAGAGAGAGGCAGAGACACAGGCAGAGGGAGAAGCAGGCTCCATGCACCGGGAGCCTGACGTGGGATTCGATCCTGGGTCTCCAGGATTGCGCCCTGGGCCAAAGGCAGGCGCCAAACCACTGCGCCACCCAGGGATCCCTGGTTAGGGTTTCTTAAGTTTTGCACCAACACTTAGAGAATAACTCTCTTTGCTTGTTTACCTTAGACTTAGTACTTATATCTTTGCTATTAAACTAGTAACAATTGTCTAGTTATTTTTGTGAGTTTTATTGTTTAGAAAAATGTCACTTAAGTATTTTATAAAATATTCAAAAGTATGGTTAGTATAGTCTATATTTCATTAAATATTCAGATTACAAAATTGGTTTCACAAAAAAAATATTAAATACTCATGATTTCACTAAGAAAATCACTCCTTTTTAATTTTTCCATCGTTACTACATTTCAGTTCAAAGAACCAGGAAAATGCCTAAATATTTGTTGCTTGGTTTAAAGTTATTTTTGTTGTTTTTAAGCAGATGTAATATCTTAGGTTTTTTTAAAGGGAAAAAATGTATGCGTTAGTACGAAAAGTACGTTTTAAATGATTTTTACACAGTAGTGATGGATTCTAAAGTCAGATTAAACACATGTGTTTTAAAAATTAATGCTACAAAGATTGTGATGAATTAGATGATTCACTTTTTTAAAAAAGCTTTTTTTAATTTATTTATTTGAGAAGAGAGAGTGAGCACAGAGCATAGGAGCAAGGGGAGGGGAAGAGGGAGAAGCAGACTCTCTCCTGATGTGGGACTTGATTCCAGGACCTGGAGATCATGACCTGAGCTGAAGGCAGACGCTTAACCAACTGTGCCACCCAGGTGCCCCGATGATACACTTTTATGACTATGAGTAACTGGCAGAATTAGAAACTAAAGTGTTTGTAATTAAAAATGTTAATCACTTTATTTTTTTTTTAAGTTATTGAATCCAACCAGTATACTACTACTCATAAATTATTAAGAATATAATCATATTAGGAGTATCTAGGTGGCTTAGTCAGTTGAGCATTTGGCTCTTGATTTTGGCTCAGGTCCTGGGATTGATCCCTGCATACGGGTGTGTGGTTGGCAGAGTCTGCTTGTCCCTCTCCCTCTGCTCCTCCCCACCACTCACTCGCTCTCTCTCTTTATCTCATGACTAAAATCTTTTTAAAAAAAGAATATAATCATACTGGGTCTTATCCACAGTGTTGACAGTCTTAATCTCAGTCTCAAAGAATGTGCTCTCAAATTTTCTTATTTTTGGTATAAACTATTGTCAGTGTTTGAGTTTCATTTTTTAAAACCCATATTTTAATTTATACTTGAGTATACTATGAGTATGGGACATACCATACTTCCTTTCATCATCTTATCTTTTTGATGTATCCCTTATTCTACTAGCTTGGAGTTTGTTGAATAGGTCTGTTTTCATCCTCACAATTATTATGTATTTTATATATTTCATATCCCCACTTGGCATTCTATTGGATTCAACTCTGAACTCTTTTAATATGTGCCCATTTGTTGTATCTGTCTTTTTTAATGAATATTTTCTATTCCTGGTTCTAGCATTTATTTCCTTAAAGTGCTATGGTCACAACAACATCTAATGTTCCTGGGGGCAAAAGAAACAGATGTGTTGTGGTCTTTGCTGAGGTCAAATTAATTAGAAACTATAACTGATTTTTCCTTAAATCTGTAGATTTTTTTTAGTAAATACTCTTTGTTAAACTAAGAATAACTGTTAAAGGCTATAAATAATAACAAAAAAAGAAAGTTCCATGTAATTCTAAAATACGTAATTTATAGTAACTTGTAAAGGGTCCTGTGTTTAAACAATATGTAATAATCATTCTTAAACAATTTCTGCTTATCCTAAAACTGTCGCAAACTTGAGTAGAACAAAGTAACTTTAAGCAATTTCTAAAGTAAGATGGAGTATCTTTTTTTTTTTTTTTTTTTTTTTTTTACCCCAAAGAGTACATAAGAGTCAGGTCAGACTGGTTTTAAAACTTGGCTCTAAAAAAAAAACCAAAACAACAACAACAACAAAAAAAAACTTGGCTCTAGCATTTATCAGTAGTATCTTGGACCCATCATCAAATCATTTAATTTTTCTAAGCCTCACTTCTACCATTTGTAAAATGAGATGATAATACCTATCTTATAAGTCTCTTGTGAAGATTAAATGAGAAAATGTGGGTAAAGTAGTTAGACCAGAACATGGTTTATAGAAAGCATCCCAAAAAATGGAACTGCTTTTATTATACAGTTGTTATAATTGTTATCATTATTATATCATAATAATTCTTAGTTTTAGTCTTATCATTTGGAGATTGCTTCTAAGGTTTTAGTAGACATCAAAAGTCTCCTTGTTGATTTCAGAGCTGCTACTACTTTCATTAGTCAAATTAAAAAATATACTTTTGATTTAGTACCTCTATTTTCCCTTGGTTTGGTACACGTCAGTCACCTTGTCTGTAGGTTAGCTCTGTGTCCACTTAAAGGCCTGTTTTCTTTTCAACTGAAAGTGTAATCATCTATTACATTCTTCTGCTGATTTTATACTTCCCATTATCAAACTTTTATAGGGATATTTTGGTAAAATGTACACTTGGTTTTTGTTGTTGTTAAGGTGTTTATTGGCTATTTTCTAGAGCTAACTGAAAATTGACTTTTATGAAAATGACCACTTCATAGCAATCTATATTTGAAAAGAGGTATAAATGTTTTGGATAGTACTTGGTATTTCAAAACAGTATTTCATTGCTGAAGTAATTTCTTTTTGAAACCAGAATAAATGTTATCAATGTCACTAACAAGAAACTACTGCACTCCTTCGACCTCCCAAAGGCAGTTTGCCTTGAATTCTCGCCAAAAAACACTGTCCTGGCAACGTGGCAGCCTTATACTAGTAAGTATTTTCCAGTTGTAAAAATATTGACAGGAATCCATTCAATTCAGTGGGAAGAAAAGAGAAGGTTTATAATCTTTAAGAAAGTAATTAATCTTTAGATAGTAAATAGTATTTGTGAATATCTTTACTCAATAATGAACCTTGTATTGCCCTAATATATAATGTACTTTAAGTAATTTCAAGGTATAGTAAGTTAGTGAAAAGATCCAGCATGAGATAGAGAAAAAGTAAAAGCTCTAGGAAAGTTTTAGGAAGTGAATAACCACTGGATGAAGATCTCAAAAATTAAGAATAGTGATGACCTTTAAATGAAAAACATTTAAAATAATCATTGTAAATCAGAGAAGTACAAGAGACACAACATGTAAGAAATGTGTATAGTATGACAGAGTAGGAAATGGCATGCCATTTTTTAACACATTTAAAGATAGAACAGTATGTTATATGCACATTTTATGTGGCTTTGCTTCAAATAGATGAATAATAAAACATATGTATAGGGGCTTTTTAAACATGTTTTAATAATGTGGGTATTGTTGAGTTAAATATGTAATAGTCCATGGTCGGGTTATAAGCCCTCTAGGTTTGGTTTTTCAAGAGGTATAGACTTATTTCCAAGTAAATAAAAGGGAAATTGAGAATCATGAGTAGTTTATGTAACTTTGTGTGTTTATGTGTGTGACTTACAGACTCAAGATTTCATAATAATTTAATCCATTTAACTGCAAACCATGTCAAGCTTAATAAACAAGTCTCTTAAGTATACTTAAAAACTAAAGTAATTAACTCATTTCAGAAATGCTGAAATTTTCTCAAACAGCTCTCATATTGTAGCTTTAGTAATAGATAATTAAATCCATAATTAGAGCTAAAAAGGAAAGTTGATTTAAAGCAACTCTTTTACTTTAAATAATCTTGTTCAAAGTTATTCTAAGAGTGAATTCTTTTCACTAGTGTTAGAAGACAATTACTGTGGAAAAAAAATTTGTTTTTATTTTAGCTTCTAAAGATGGCACAGCTGGGATACCCAACCTACAACTTTATGATGTGAAAACCGGTACATGTTTGAAGTCTTTCATCCAGAAAAAAATGCAAAATTGGTAAATAAATGCTTTAAAATACTAATTATTTACAAAATACTTTAAATATCTTCATAGTATAACATTTTTCCTCAGCTATTCGTATAGAAAATAACTTGTCAGACCAAAATCTACATCCCTAGGAATTTTGTATGTGGGCATATAATAGAGTAAAAACTTGATGTTTCTTTTGTTTAGTATTTGAATGCAAAAGAACGATATCACGATATCTTTCTAGTACAAATGCTAACTTAAAACTATTAGGATCTGACTTGACATCACGGTTATAAGTATTTTTCTTTAAATAGTAAGCAATATCACAAACTTTAACATGTGACACATTATACCTGTCTAATTTTTTTTTTTATTCTTTCTTTTTAACATAGGTGTCCATCTTGGTCAGAAGATGAAACTATCTGTGCCCGAAATGTTAACAACGAAGTTCACTTCTTTGAAAACAACAATTTTAGTATGGAAAGATATTTGAAATAAATTTATTATTTTCTATAAATGCATATAGCTTTACTGCCTTATATGGCATCATAGGGTTCTCCTAAATACTATTTTAATAATTGCTGTTTTATTAATTCATTTGAATAACTTGTGTTAACTAAAGAAATTATAATATAGATTTTCTTTTATTTTTTTTTTAATTTTTTTTAAAGATTTTATTTATTTATTCATGAGAGACACAGAGAGAGAGGCAGAGACACGGGCAGAGGGAGAAGCAGGCTCCCTACAGGACGTCTGATGTGGGACTCAATCCCAGGATCATGACCTAAGCCAAAAGCAGATGCTCAACCACTGAAGCCACCCAGGCATCCCAATTTTCTTTTTAATAAGCTTTTATTGTCTAATAATTGCTATTAAGACATTTGCATACTTCTTTCTGAGTTTAGTTGCTATTGAAATTCTGTGATACAAAATCTTTTAATGTTTATTGTAGAATTTGAAACAAAAGTAGACACCTAGCCCCAATAACCTTCAACCCATTGCCCATGCTACCTCATCCATACATCTCTTTACCTAACATCTCTCTTACTCTGCTAAAGCAGATCATTTTTCCTAAAATATCTCCATATGTATCTTTGAAGATTAGGGCTTTTTAATTTTTTAAGACTTAGCCACAATACCATTATGACAGATTATATAAAATATCTGGTCATTGTTCAAATTCTAATTATTGTAAATGTTATAATTTTTTTTTAAAACTTAGGCTCCCAATAAGGTTCCTTACATTGCAAATTGATATATCTTAAGGTTTTTTTAAGCTATAGGTTCCCTCTCCATCTCTTCTGACCCCCACCTTGAGGCCTTAAATTTATTATTAAAGAAACAAAGTTGCTTGCCATATATTTTCTTATAGTTGAATCTTGCTATTGTATCCTATCTTATAGTTTAACATGTTCATCTGTCCCCTAAATAGCTCCTTGAATCTAGAACTGGTCAGCTTCAGATTCTTTTTTGGGGAAATGAGGGCAAGTCTACCTCATAAGTGGTGTTCCTTTCATTTAACAAGAAGAATATAACATCTTATTGTCTTTAATTTTGTCGGATTACCTGACATTAATGTTCAATGCGTAGATCCATCATTTCATGAGTAGATACAAGTTGGTGATTTCCAAGTCTCCCTGCTTCCCCATCACTTATAAGGTATATTTCTTCTATCAAGAGAAATTCCCCTATCTACTGCTTGTTATCTAGTGATACCATTTATATAAGAAAGGGCACTGTTCTCTTCAAATCAATCAATGGGAGTTAGATATGCAGTCCCATTACTTACTCAAGGTTGCCCAGCTAGTAAGGGACTGGGTAGGAAATTCAAGCGTAGGTCTGTGTTGTCCTCACTCCACGTTTTCTCCAATATGCTGTCTTACCTACAATGAGACTACAGGGAGCAGTATCAGTAATTACATTAATCTTTTATAATGCATTCAGAATTGATTGTGTTCCTGTTAGCTTCTCTCTTCCATCTAACACTATTTGCTTTTTTTTTTTTTAGACACAATCGCAAATAAATTACATTTGCAAAAAATTAATGATTTTGTGTTATCACCTGGACCCCAACCATACAAGGTAATTTCTATGTTTTTGTTCATGTGGAATATTACTAGATTAAACCTTTTCCTAGTTCTTAGTGACTATAAAAACATGTCCATCATAGTTTATATGCCTCAAAAAATTAAATAGTGACTTATATGTGTGTATTTCAGGTGGCTGTCTATGTTCCAGGAAGTAAGGGTGCACCCTCATTTGTTAGATTGTACCAGTACCCCAATTTCGATGGACCTCATGCGGCTTTAGCTAATAAAAGTTTCTTTAAAGCTGATAAGGTTACAATGCTATGGAATAAGAAAGGTATGACAAATATACTTTATCTCATTTTTTAGGTCTTGAGACTTTTATTCCCGTATGTCTAGAAAAAAAGAATACCATGCTTAGTTAATCAAAATGTGCTATTATATTTTTAATATTTTTCTTATCAGCATTAGGTTAATTTGTGTTTTAAATCTAACTAAAGTTTTTGCTGTTCTAGCTACTGCTGTGTTAGTAATAGCTAGTACAGACGTTGACAAGACGGGAGCATCCTACTATGGGGAACAAACTCTGCACTACATTGCAGCGAATGGAGAAAGTGCTGTTGTGCAATTGCGTGAGTATTCCAGGGGTCTTCCTGTGATAAAACAATGGAAAGAACACAATACTGTAAATGTGATCTCATCCAAATTCTTGATCACATGATAAAACTCATATATTTTCATAACCTTGAAGTAAAATTTCTCTTAATTAATAAACTTAAAATATCCCCAGACATCGATTATTTTGACAAAATCCAGTTAATTTAGTTAATGCCAACACTTTAGTGGGGAACTTGCTGGGTAAGGTAATTTCATTATAATAGCTCTTTGTGAACTTAGTTATCATGACAGTAAGTTGGTTTGGCACTGTCTTCAAAACTGACAAACGTTACTTACCATTTCATCTTTTGTTTTGATGACTAAATTACTGTAGAATAATACAATTGTAAAATTCTGGTAACTCCTTGATTTTTCATTTTGAATTGAACCTGTAAAAGTAAGATAAACTTCCTTACAAAGGACTATATATTCCCTCTGAAGTCAGAAAGGAAGTCAGAAAGTCCTCTTTCTTTCATAATTTAACATTCTGAAAGACCTAGTCAGTGTAACTGATCAAAAGAATAAACATATAGTTTTGAAAGGAGTAAACAATCATATCTGCATATACATGAAGTCACAGTATAAACAGCCACTTAAAATACATAACAGAAGAAAAGATCCCATACAGAACAACAAAAGGCAGGAAGTATATAGGACTAATGGGAAGAAAACTTTAAAATTTCTAAGGGATAAAATGTGATCTTTATAAAGATGTCATTTCTCTCCAGATTAACCTAAAAATTAAAATGCCAGTAGGTTTTCTTTTGAACTAGATAAATTGGTTTTAAAGTTGATTTTCTTTCTTTCTTTCTTTCTTTCTTTCTTTCTTTCTTTCTTTCTTTCTTTCTTTCTTTCTTTTTTTCTTTTCTTTTCTTTTCTTTTCTTTTCTTTCTTTTCTTTCTTTCTTTCTTTCTTTCTTTCTTTCTTTCTTTCTTTCTTTCTTTCTTTCTTTCTTTCTTTCTTTCTTTTTTAATTTATTAGAGAGAGAGCACAAGCAAGGGGAGGGACAGAGGGAGAGGGAGAAGTAGATCCCCAGCTGAGATGGGAGCCTGATGCAGGGCTCAATCTCAGGACCCAGAGATCATGACCTAAGCTGAAGTCAGACATTTAACTGACTCAGTTACCCAGGTGCCCCAACCTTTTTTTTTCTAATCTTAAAAGTGAAAAAAGATTTTCTAACAAGGCAAAATGATAAAAGTGAATATATAAGATATAGATTTCTGTGTCAGGGGAAGAAAAGTCCATAAATTAAAACAATAAAAATTTGGGGAAAAAATTTTTTAGACAGACAAGGGATGAATATGAGAAAGGTGAATTTTGTCACTATATCAAGTAAGTCAGTAAAAGACCAATACCTGGAGAGAAAAATAGGCATGAGACAGTAAAAAATAGACCACAGAAACGATATAAATATACTAAGTAGTGCTTAGTTTATAATAAAAAAAGATAGAAAGGAAGACCGGATAACAATTTTTCTCTTCGTAGCTTGGCAAAGATAAAAGTATGAAACTACACAGTGTGAAGGGAGAGTGAAGGGAAAATATGAACTCGTAAGAACTACTGATGGAGCAACGGGTGTCTCAGTCGGCGTAGCATGTGACTCTTGATCTTGGGGTTTGAGTTCAAACCTCATGTTGGAGGTAGAGGTTGCTTAAAAGAAAAGAATAATCTTAAAACTTTTGATTATATAAAATGGTACAGCTTCTCTGTGGGAGATTTTAGCATTATCAAATAAATGTAGGTGCCTTTGAGCTGCCAGGTTCACTCCTACAGATGTGTTTGTGTACACTCACAATTGAGAATATACAGGAATATGATACCTCTGGGAAAGAGTGAGGCAGATTTTAATGTGCTTATATGGAAAAATCTCCAAAATGGAGTACACTAAATGAAACTATAAAGAACTTTGTGTGAGTGTGTGTGTGTGTGTGTGTGTGTGTGTGTATCTTGTTTAAGAGAGATGCTTAATTTCAACAAAAAAATTCTGAAAGCATATACAAGGAATACAGTAGAGGGCTGCCTTTGTGAAGATGGACTTATTTTGTGGCATATCATTTTCTATAATTTGTATTTTTATTAGTACTTGCCTACATTACCCCTTCTAATGAAAACTAGTGTATTAATGGTACTAATAATGTATATTTCTATCAACCTACATTGTCAAAATATTTTAAAGGAATTAAGATAAAGCATTAATCTCCATAATATATCATATAAAAATATTTTAATTGTGACATATCTTGAAATTTTGGATTTTTTTTACTGCTTGATATGTTTATGAGTATTCAGTTATAACTTGGCTAATAAATACTGTATTTATGTAATGATTTATTGCTAATTTGGGTTTTATATTCTTTTTCTAGCAAAAAATGGCCCCATTTATGATGTCGTTTGGAATTCTAGTTCTACTGAGTTTTGTGCTGTATATGGTTTTATGCCTGCAAAAGCAACGATTTTCAACTTAAAGTGTGATCCTGTGTTTGACTTTGGAACTGGTCCTCGTAATGCAGCCTACTATAGCCCACATGGACATATATTAGTACTAGCTGGATTTGGAAATCTGAGGGGACAAATGGAAGTGTGGGATGTTAAAAACTACAAACTTATTTCTAAACCAGTGGCCTCTGATTCTACCTATTTTGCTTGGTGCCCTGATGGGGAGCATATTTTAACAGCTACATGTGCTCCCAGGTTACGAGTTAATAATGGGTACAAGATTTGGCATTATACTGGCTCTGTCTTGCACAAGTATGACATGCCGTCAAATGCAGAGTTATGGCAGGTTTCTTGGCAGCCATTTTTAGATGGAATATTTCCAGTAAAAACAATAACTTACCAAGCAGTTCCAAGTGACGTACCCAGTGAAGAACCTAAAGCTGCAACAGCTTATAGACCCCCAGCTTTAAGAAATAAGCCAATCACCAATTCCAAACTGGTAAGTAAAGTTTTACTACTTTGGTGAAACAAGGTTTTTCAGATGTGGAGTTCTCGAGACCTTTTTCTCATGCGTATTCTTGCATTACTTAGCACCTGATTAGAATATAAACTCTAGAGTAGAAACCATGGAGGACCTACTGCTGAAGTTAGTGAACAGCTAACATAGTTAAGTTGACAAAGTAGTCAATTTAAAGCAGTTCACATTTTACATTTGTGGGGAAAAGAATGGAGTATGACATATTGGCTTTAGGGAGATCGTGGGCTCAAATTCAAGTGCCTGTCAGAATAGGCTGGTAATGTAAGGCTTTGGTGACTGGCAGAGAATGGTGAAAGGGAGAGACCATGCCCTCTGGAAAGGCGATAACAACTGCACAGGAGTAGCCGATAGTTTCCATAGGAGATTTAGGCCCAGGTTGCCAAGACAAAACAAGTCTGGATGGTTATGTAAAATTTCTTGATTTTTAAAACACTGTTGTTCAAACAAAACATACTTGTTTTCCTTAGGCTGTCAGTTCCCATCTGTATTGTAAAGTTATGATCAGAGCATCAGTCAGATTCTGATCTGCTTTAAAATGTTAACATTTCAGAGCTCAGGGGAAGCATCTGTTAATGACCGGAGTCTCTGGGATGATGTTAAGGAATAAAGTAGCTCTATAAAAATGAACAATATCGTTGGTATTATAAAGGTGACCATATAATAGGTGTAAACTGGGACCAAGTAAGCAGGAATATATAGTCACTTAAATATCAGGCACTCAGGGAAGTTGGTACTTTTTCAAAGGATAAACATTCCTATGCCTCCTTTGTCCCACTCCTCACCCTTTCAGACACAAAAACAAGAATAATGCTTCCTCCTCCGCAAAATGTAGCAGTGGTCTGTAACTTCTTGACTTTACTGAAATGTTCTATTTAAACATTTTTGTTGTATTATTTCCTAAAAACATATAAAAACGTATGAACAAACCCCATTTATAATACTTGCATTTAGATTTAAAAGATATAGTAGTCTTTGGATTTGTCTTATCTCTAAATTAAATTTTTCCTTATCTAAGATAAAAACAGAAGTAACCTCAACATATCCTGCTTTCTAAATATCTGTAAGGTATCTCAACAGGAGTAAATTCTGAATTATATATTTTTATTCTCTGATCCATAAAACTTATTTTGATAGGGAAAGGAAGAGAAAGATCTACTTTGAAAATAATGCTAAAACTTGGTAAGGTCTTAAAACCAACATTGTTTTTTAACATTTAAGATTTCCACTTAATTTTCTTTTTTGTATGTGACGTAGTGATTATGTGATCCTATCAAATCATTTTAGTTGAAGGAACCACATGGCCAATAATGAGAAATTTTTGTTTGTATCAAATTCCAGAGATGAGCTAAATGGCAAAAAAATACTGTCGAGAAATTACTGGAAACAAAGACATTCTAGGAAAGAACTTCACAAAGGAGGAGGGTTATATAGCACAAGGGAAAACAAGGTGGGATTCTCTTTCAAGAAAAAACTTACTTTTTTTTATAAATACAAATCCACATATGAATTATACTTAAGTATTTCTTGGCTTTCCAAAAAAATATTTTCCCTTATATAATGTATTCATCAAAACAGTCCCATAATAATTGACATAAATGAAAAAACAAGTTTTATTACCAGGGATAAAATTATATACGGTGGGCACAGTACTAAAAGGCAGAAAATTCTGCTTATGATCCATAATAGCTGTGTGGATTTCTTGTGTTTGTCTAAAATGAGTCTGCTAGTGACTGCATTGTGTTTGTAGTATAGAAGAGCCTTGTAACTCATCCTTTCTTACATCATTTTTCATTGCTTTGTCATGTTCTTGAAGTTCTTACGACTAGAAACTTTTTACCCAAAGCAAGGTACTATAGAAGAGCCTGCTATTGAAAGAATTTTGATGTATAAAATAGATGTTCAGCCAATATTGCTATGTCTTTAACGCTGTATGCAGTGTGGATAACAAGTGCAAGAGACTTGCCGTCAGATTTGTCTGTTCCACAAATATAGGTTTTCACATATTCAGTTACTTCAGGTAGAGCATGTACGCACACAGAATTTCAATGACCTGAAATAGTTCTTGCAGCTAAAATAAAGTCACAGTATGCTTTCCTGCTTCTTCTGTATCTTCAGTGTTTGAGCCCCTGCCCATTTCCTTGTAGCATTTTTAAGTATCACCTGGATCTGAGATCTAGTACTTAAGAAACTTCATGGAGATCTGATTCTTCTGATGTGCTTAATATGATAGAGTCTAAGAGACAGCTAACACTGAGATAACAGCAGTTGGGAGGGAAATCAATAAGTAGATGAGAACCTGATAAGCCGTAGTGCTATCATGCGTGCTCTGTGTTGCCTCAAGCAACTGTTGAGATGACCTAAACCTGTGTATGTATATTCTTTTCTTGAACTATAACTTACACGTAAAATTATAAGATATTTAAAGGGTACGTCATGGTGATTTGATATATTGTGCACATTGTGAGAGGATTCCACCCATCTAGTTAACAAATCTGTTGCCTCTTTTTTTTGTGTGTGTGTGTGGTGAGAATATTTGCATTCTTGGCAAATTTCAATTATACAATACATTGTTATCAACCATAGTATGTTTTATACTAGTTCCTCCTTGATCCTATCCTTAATCCGCCCTTTCTGTTCTGGAATATAGTTGATGGATGGCTGTATAAATATCTCATGATGGAAATGATTATCTGTTTTTATTATTTTAGTCTGACCAGTCATTTAGTTTTTTGTGGACCTCTTCATTATGTTAATCCTGGATTTATAAATATGCAGTTACCACTTCCTATTTGTTTTTTTTTCTTCTGGTCTTAGTTTTTCAGTTTGCTTTTATTTTTAACCTTCTAATCTCTGGTTTTGCATGTAAAGACCTAGCAAGTAATTCTTTGTGCAAATGAGGCAGCTGGGTTTCTGTTGGCCATAGTCAGATCCAAACAGACCCCGAAAGAAGCTGTTGTTAGTATCTCATTTCATAAGAAGCATGTGTCAGTAGTAGTACTAAGAAAAGTTCCATTATTTTAACAAAACTATACTGTATTTTTCTAGCACTTGTATAACTGAAAGAATAGGAAGATCCTCATTAAATCCATCCTGACAATTGGAGTATACCTACTACTGATAAGAGTTTTGAAATATTCTTTGCCAGTGATCTTAAAATAAATTTAATAAAATAAGCTTATCCCATGCTAACAAAATTATATAGTTTATGATAAATGTTTTTTAAAACATGGATTCCATTTCACAATTGTTTATTTTATATTTTCCACAGCATGAGGAGGAACCACCTCAGAATATGAAGCCACAAGCAGGAAATGATAAGCCATTATCAAAAACAGCCCTTAAAAACCAAAGGAAACACGAGGCTAAGAAAGCTGCAAAACAGGTATTTGGGACACTAATCTTTTCAAAACAAAATAAACAAGTTAAATTAGCTTAATTTAAATCTCAAAGTTTAAAGATTATAGTCCTAAAAATATAACTATTACGGGTTTTTAAGATTTATTTATTTATTTAAGAGTGTGTGCCCACTTTCGTGTGCACACGAGCACGGAGAAGGTCAGAGGGAGAGGGAGAGATTCCTCATGCAGACTCCCTCATGAGCATGGAGGCTGACAACACACAGACAACGTGGAGCTTGATCCCAGGACCCCTGGATTATGGCCTGAGCTGAAATCGAGTCCACCACTTAACAGCCACCCAGGCACCCCAAGACTTGACTATTATGTTACATAGTCAGAGTTAGACTTAAATAGCCAGAATGCCTTTCCTTTGTTTTTGCCTATGAATTTCTGAGTAGTTCTGTTTGTATAATAAGGAAGGGAGGAAACTGGACTTGACCTTAAAACCGAAAACCCTAATGGGATTGTATAGTATGTTACTTGTAACAGACTCTTCTGTTGGAGCCGGTGTGAAGTGGTATAGTTTGCTCCCTGAAAGCATCTGTTAAGAGAGATCAGAAGTTATGTGACAATAAAGCCATTTTGTTAATCAGTATTACATCAGTATAAGAAATTATTCAGGGGATCCCTGGGTGGCTCAGCAGTTTTGCGCCTGCCTTTGGCCCAGGGTGCGATTCTGGAGTCCCAGGATCGAGTCCCATGTCGGGCTCCTGGCATGGAGCCTGCTTCTCCCTCTGCCTGTCTGTCTGTCTGTCTGTCTCTCTCTCTCTGTCTATCATAAAATAAAAAATAAATCTTTAAAAAAAAATTATTCAGCTGGGAATCTAAACACCAGAAGTACCCAAAACAATGGAGTTGATCTAAAATAATTTTTTTTAAAGATTTTATTTATTTGACAGAAAGTGCACAAGTAGGCAGAGAGGCAGGTAGAGGGAGAGGGAGCAGCAGGGTCCCCGCTGAGCAGAGAGCCTGATGCAGCGCTTGATCCCAGGACCCCGTGATCATGACCTGAGCCAAAGGCAGACGCTTAACCAACTGAGCCAGTCAGGCGCTTCTAAAATAATTTTTTATGTGATTTTATAGTTGCAAAACCATACCAGTGTAATAATTAACAAATTATGATTGTGTATGGTTTGTGGTGATAGTGAAATCAGCTAGGCTAAGAGTATCTGGTTAATGAAATCCTCATGATCACATTTTTTTAAGATTCAGACAAAGCAGTCTTGCTGTTAATGCTTGGATTTTGACAATTCTAGGTTGCTTATATGTTTCAGTAGGCAATTACTATTTTAAGATATAGAATTGCATTAGGTAGATGTAGTCTGTTAAAATCTGAGCTTTAAAAAAAGAATCAATGTGCTCTTTTGTAGTTAATATATTTCATCTCCAGAAATATCTTTAAATGGGTCAGGTTTAGATCAGCCGAAGCATAATGATCTATTCCATGTATTTACTTTTGTAAAAGCAGGAATTGTCTTTATTTGCTTGTGTAAAAGGAATTATCTTTATCAGACCTCTAATTTGCCGTGAATATTACGAGTTAGTACTATCCTTTGAAGTACTAGTAGGTAAGATTTTTTTTTTCCCTAGCTAATATTTTCAGGTATAATTGACAAAAATTAAACAAAAATTTTTTAAATGTACAATGTGATATGGTGTTTCAGGTATACATTGTGAAAAGATCCTTACAATTGAGTTAACACATCCATCACAAAATACTTACTTTTTGAGGGATGAGAACACTGAAGTTCTACTCTTTAGCAAATTTCAGTTACACAGTACAGTATTATCAGCTGTGGTCCATGTTATATATTAGATCCTGAGACTTTATTCACCTTATAACTGAAAGTTTGTACTCTTTTACCAGTCTGTCTCCATTTCCCCCACTCCATAGCCCCTGGCAACCACCATTCTTCTCTTTGTTTTTAAGAGTTTGACTTTATTTTTATTAGATTCCACGTATAAGTGATACCATGCAGTTTTTTCTTTCTTAGTCTGGCTTATTTCACTTAGTGCAATCCCTCCATGTTTATTCATGTTGTTGCAAATAGTTTTCAAATAGCTGAATAATAGTTCCTTTTTTTTTTTTTTTTAGATTTTATTTATGTATTCTTGAGAGAAAGCATGCGGAAAAACACAAGCAGGGGGTATGGCAGAGGGAGAAGCAGATTCCCCACTGAGCAGGGAGCCCGATGTGGGGCTCAATTCTAGGACCCTGGGATTAGGGCCTGAGTGAAAGTAGTTGCTTAGCCAACTGAGCCACGCTGGTGCCCCTGAATAATGGTCCATTTTATATATATTATCCACATTTTCTTTATCCGTTCATCCCTGATGGACACTTAGGTTTTCTACCTTGGCTATTGCCAATAATGCTGCAGTGAACACAAGAATATAGGTATCTCTTTTGAGATAATGATTTTGTTTCCCTTGGTATATCTCCAGAAGTGAGATTTCTGGATCATATGGTAGCTCTATTTTAGTTTTCTGAGGAACCTCCATACTGTTTTCCATAGTGACAGTACAAGATTTCTACTCATTGAGATTTAAGGGCCTTCTGAAACCTACTCAACTTAGAGTCTTATTTTTATAAATGATAGTTCTTCCTCTTTATTAGAAGATTAATTATTTTAGAAAATCTTTTAAAATAGTTTTTAAAATTAAATTCCAGTCAATATACAGTGTATATATTATACAGTGTACACAATATACAGTGTAGTATTACTTTCATATCTACAATATAGCGATTCAACACTTCGATACGTCACCCAGTGCTCATCAAAACAAGTGCCCTTCTTAATCCCTATCACCTATTTATTTATTTATTTATTTATTTATTTATTTTTTTTAATATTTTATTTATTTATTTAGGATAGTCACAGAGAGAGAGAGAGAGAGAGGCAGAGACACAGGCAGAGGGAGAAGCAGGCTCCATGCACCGGGAGCCTGACGTGGGATTCGATCCCGGGTCTCCAGGATCGCGCCCTGGGCCAAAGGCAGGCGCCAAACCGCTGCGCCACCCAGGGATCCCTCCCTATCACCTATTTAATCCCCCACCTACTTCTCCTCTGATAACCATCAGTTTGTTCCACGGTAGTTAAGAGTTTTTTGGTTTGCCTCTCTCTTTCTCTCTCTCTCTCTTTTTCCCCTTTTCTTGTTTGTTTTGTAAGTTCACATATGAATGAAATTATATCATTGGTCTGTCTCTGGCTGACTTATTTCACTTAGCATAATACTCTCTGGCTCCATTCTTTTTGCAAATGGCAGGATTTCACTCATTTTTATGGCTAAGTAATACTCCATTGTATGTATATACCACATCCTTTTTATCCATTCATCAATTGATGGGCACTTGGGCTGTTTCCATAATTTGGCTCTTGTAATTAAGGCTGCTGTAAACATCGGGGTGTATATATCCCTTTGAGTAAGTATTTTTGTATTCTTTGGATAAATACCTAGTAGTGTGATTGCTGGATCAAAGGGTAGTTCTGGTTTTAACTTTCTAAGAAATCTCCACACATTTCCAGAGTGGCTGTACCAGTTTGCATTCCCACCAACAATGCAAGAAGGTTCCCCTTTCTCTGCATCTTCGCCAATACCTGTTGTTTCTTGTAGTGTTGATTTTAGCCATTCTGACAGGTTTGAGGTGATATCCCATTGTGGTTTTAATTTGTGTTTCCCTGATGATGAGTGTTGCTGAGCATCTTTTCATGTGTCTATTGGCCATCTGTATGTCTTCTTTGGAAAAATGTCTATTGAGATGACTGGTTGGCTAGTTATGGCTGTGTGATAGAACGAAAGTAAATGGTCCATGACAGGATCCACCTTCTCACTCCTGACCTGAGTTAAGTAATCAAAGATAAAGGAATCAGATGTATATAATTTAACCAAGTATTTAATTATAATCTGGTGATGACTTTATAAGATTATGAACTTTACCAAAAGGAATTGAAACTAAGAATTTAATCTTACCATATATGCATCATTTTCAGAGAATGACCAGAATTTAAGTATAATAATGCAGACATTTTAACGTACTCTTGGTTGCTCAAAATATGGTGGAAAATTATATTTTATATTTCACTTAACTTTAATGGTTTTTTCACATGTATTGACATTAACCTATCCTAGAGGAAAATTTTTTTTGGCTCATTACAAACTAAATTTGAAATTTAAAATTTTTTTTTATTTTTTATTTTATTCATGAGAGACACAGAGAGAGACAGAGACACAGGCAGAGGGAGAAGCAGGCTCCATGCAGGAAGCCCAATGTGGAATTTAATCCCGGGACTCCAGGATTAGGCCCTGGGCCGAAGGCGGTGCTAAATCGCTGAGCCACCCAGGGTTGCCTAAATTTGAAAAACTCTTATTTGATGTATGTCAAAAGTGAATTTTGATAGGCAAAGTATCTCTTCTTTTACTCTTTTCCTTTAGTTATCTATTATGGAAATATCAAACTGCATATTGTCAGAACTTACAGGCTTCTTAAGAGTAGAATCTAAATAGTTTCTTTCTAACTACTCTGTTAAATGCTTGTTCAGTAATGCATTTTTACCTAGAAGGTTAGAAATTAATGTTCATTGCATTGGAATGTATAAAAAGTACAACTAACATATTAAAAAGAAAATTACTCCAATTCTATACTCTCCAAAAACTCTCAAGCAGACATGTCTAGATATAAAGATACAAGAATGATACCGTTTCATGTCCCCATGGGATGCTTTGGTGTTCAGAGCATTCTACCTAGAACTCTGAGTAGGAGGAGTTTTGGCCCTGGGGCTTTATGTATTCCACTGGGATTTCTATAAGAAAGAAATAGAAGTGTTATCCTGGGGCCAGTAAAGCCTTCTTTTCCCCCTGTTGTCAAAATGTATGTCTTGTCATAATTACAAAAGGGGAGTAGTTCTTTGACTACTTCATTTATTTAGCCCTGCAATAAAGCAAGTCTTATGCTGGGGGCACAAACAGAACAGTGAACAAAGAAACCTCAGGTACAATCTAACAGGAGAGAGTACAGTACACGTTTCAGTAGGGATACATACCATGTGTTGTGCGACTCATCTAATCTTTTGGTTTGGGAGAGAATTTCCCAAAAGGCCTAATGGACAAGTTAGGGTCAGCCAGGTGACCTCGAGTTGTAGGCACAAGGAACAGCACACACAAAGACTGGGAAACAGGTGTACAGCACCTTAGGGGAAATGGAAGTGGTTCAGAATCAGAGATATGATCCCATTGGGAGCAATATAGTATCCCTTTGAGTTTTCCTTGGCACTTTGTTGCAGAGCTGAAGGGATCTGATTATAAATAAATCTCTGCAGGACTTATCCGGTAACATTATCCGTTACATGTACTTGATCAAACATACTTAGTAGAATTGGAGGACATCACAAAAGTGAAACTTCAAACACCTTATATTAAAAGTCCCTTTCTAAACCATTAATATAGTGGCACATCCCAAGATATCCAAAAACTTGGAATGCTTATTGGCTGACACAGAAACCTCCTGGTTTTTTCTGTTAAAGTAATTTCATTTCATTTGTCCTTTCATTATATTACTAATATACTAATATAGTTCTTTATTTTATGATTCTGCTACTTTACCTCTAAATTTTAGATCTAACAAACTGTTCCCTATGATGACTACATAGTAAAAAACCTTTTGGATGTCTCCTTAAACTGATTTTTTTTTTTAAAAGCTATATTGTATCTTTCTGTCATGGGACAATGTGGCATCCTTCATGAGACCTTGAATTCAGATCTTTTATATAAAATGTAGTATAAAAGATAAAATCACATTTTGGTTTCTGCATTTTATATACCAAGGCTATGTTGGTTGAAGTACTTTAATGTTTTCTTTTTTAGAAGACTGAATTTTTGAATATATTTCCTATAGGAAGCAAGAAATGAGAAGAGTCCAGATCTGGCACCTACTCCTGCCCCACAGAGCACACCACGAAATACTATCTCACAGTCAACCTCTGGAGACCCTGAAATAGACAAAAAAATCAAGAACCTAAAGAAGGTGAGATATTGAAGTAAAAACCAGATGTGTTTATTGAAAGAGATCTGTGAGAAATACATAAAGAGAGGCAAAAGAAGTTTGTAGCAGTTCTGATTATTGCTTTCTCACTATGAAATACTATAATTTGGGAATGGCACTGATTTTAGTTCTATTTACAAATGTCTAACAGCTAATATTAGTCTTTATTATTGATTTTTGGAGTCATAAGAAATGATCATTAGTACAGAGCTATGCTGAACACTTTGATACTCAGTATTTCATCAGACATTTGTCAGATAGGTAGGAAGAGATATTTATCCCTTAAAGATGAAGAAGAAATTGAGACAAAAAAAAAGTTCATTAATTTGTCATATTGCATCCAGTTTGCAATGATGGCCCTGGGGTAAAACCAGGTTTCTAGAGCCTTCCCAGGCTGCCAAAGATGTTGTCTAGGTACAGTGAAGTGCTGGAATAAATGGTGAAGTTGGTGATATATTTCATACACATACATGTACATATAGAATATCATTACTTTAAAGCTTGAAAATTTTTTTGCCAAATCCCATGTTCTTAGCATATTTAATTTTACACTTAAATTAAAAAACAAAAAATTTTACCTTAGCATTTTAACCGACTGTCCTTGACGCAAAGGTAAGATGGTTGATTCTCCTCATTTTTCCCATTTGTGTGATTGAGCCGTTACTAACAAAATTTGCATTCTGAAATTACTTACTCTTCCTTCCTCTTGACTCATGACATATTTGACATTCGCAGAAACTGAAAGCTATCGAGCAACTGAAAGAACAAGCAGCAGCTGGAAAACAGCTAGAAAAAAATCAGGTAATTTTTATACATTTTATTTGTTCCTATAATCACTACTACTTTTCTTTTTATTATAAAAATTGTTTAATCAAGTGGGAGAGTACATATATTTAAACACTTGAAAACCATATGCCATATGTTAGGTAAAACGTAAAGTGTAAAATGTTTTTACACTTAAACAGTTGAGGATGGGGAAGATATGATGACCATTGCTACTAAAATTCAAGGCAGGGCAGCCTGGGTGGCTCAGCGGTTTAGCGCCACCTTCAGCCCAGGGCGTGATCCTGGAGACCCGGGATTGAGTCCCACATCGGGCTCCTTGCGTGGAGCCTGCTTCTCCCTCTGCCTGTCTCTCTGCCTCTCTCTCTCTCTCTCTTTTTATCTCTCATAAATAAATTAATAAAATCTTTAAAATAAAATTCAAGGCAGTTTATTAAAATCGATAAACCTAGGATTCTCTTCCTTGTATCTCAGAGTGCACTGCCCCGCTTGCTTGCACCTTTCTCTCCTTCTAAGGGAAGCCCAAATGTAGAAAGAAGAATTTATTGGACCATCTGTGTTGCCTTATGACAGTACCCATCTTTTTCCCCACTGCTTCATTACCAAGAAACAAATCAGAGCTTGTTTCTCTGTATTTGTAAATTGTATTTTCTGGTAGACCTATTATTAAAGTATCAGAAATTCTCTCTTTACAAATTTTTTCTGCTTTGCCATTTTAGCTATAGATCCAACAATTATTTCATTTCCTGTTTAATAACTTGGTTGTTTTAAACTTTTCTAGTTGGAGAAAATTCAAAAAGAGAAAGCCCTTCTCCAGGAGCTGGAAGATTTGGAATTGGGTATTTAAAGATTCACAGAAACCAAGTTGTTTCCAGAAACCAGTGCAGACACATTTTCTGTTAAACACATTGGTGTACATGAAATATCCATGTGCCCGCATTGAATGCTCATCTGTAATTTTAACCATTTAGCCAAGATTCTGCATATATGCAAAATTATTTAATAATGTCTATTAAATTGATGTTTACATCCTGCATCCTGTACCATGTCCACACATGATATAGAAAAGAAATACATGAACTTTTTAATAAGTTTGACCGATTGAAAGGCAATGTCATTGTTTTTTAGTAGGGGACAGTATTTACCACATATGTAAATAAAAGCATTTAAATCTAATTGTTGTTGGCTTTGTTATAAGTTCCTAGGTTAACAAGTCTTTTATTTATTAATAAGACAATTTTGGGAAATTTTTCCTTTGACTATATAATAGGGCTTTTATTTTTTATCCTAAAGTATTGTCCAAATTTTAAAGAAAAGCCTTAAAAATCTGATCCTCTAAATGTATTAAATCGATTATATCATTTGTAGTATTTGAAATAGTTTTTCTGATTAGTTCTAAAGTAAATATGGACTTTAAAGATAAGAATGGTAAAACATTTTATTTTGATATTTCAAATAATTTAGTGATTTAAGGATGAAGTAATTATTTTTGAAACATGAATTATGATTATTTTGCTATATTCGAGTCTTGATTATTTTGATTGTTTATTCATATGATGAAAAAAGATGTAATGATAATGCAAGCACTGACCTATGAAAATTATATTTAGTTTTAGAGTCTATTACAATGAAATTTTTTTTATCAGATTTACATTTGAAGTCACTTTTTTTTTTTTTTTAATTAGATTAAGTAATCTGTACACCCAGTTTGGGGCTTGAACGCATGAGTCACATGCTCTCCGGACTGAGCCAGCCTGGCACCCTAACATTTGAAACTTATTTCATTTGCATTGATACAGGTTTTCATTTGCCAGAGGTAATCTTTAAACTGATTGGTAAAGAATCCAGAAGCACTTTGAGAGACAAAAACAGATAACTGAGTTTACTGACCCCCTAGAGTTTCTACTAAGATTTGGTAATTTGTTACAATTGAGTGATATTTTAAATGTTTTGTGTGTGGAGTGTATGTGTGTAGGTGTGTGCATATGGGAGTGTGTATGTGTGCACTTGCACACATAACTGCTTTCAACATTAATTCATTTCTGATAATAGAAACTTAAGCAGATAGCTTACTTTTATGATTTATTACCTTAAAAATTGTTTTTCTAACAAATATCAAATTGTAATGTTTTTTGCCCTGGCAGCCAAACAATTTTTTAAAAATATTAATTACTCATTTATAGCAGAGTTTATAGTAAACATTAATTATTATCTTTAAAATGTCTATCTCAGAGATAGTACCATTGATTTTTGTTTTAGTCAGATGCATTTAAATTGTTCCAGGCTAACTGTTCCTACCAAAATTCTTAGGCTCATTTTTTTTGGAGATGTCCTTATTTCTGTATTCATTTAGTTCATTCAACTTTTTCCAAAAAAATGTTTCATTTCTGAGCATATGTCATAAAAAATCACTGATGTGTTCTTTGACTACCTACTTTGTTTGATTTTTATTTTAAACATATTATCCTCTGGGATTAAGGGTAAGGTGATAGGAAAAAAAGGATAAAGTGACGAAAATCTGCTTGAAAATGAAATTTTAAATACACTGCTGTGTATTCATTATAAAGGAAAATCTATAAATCTTGGATTCTCATTAAAAAAGTCTCCCTTACTCAATGATCTTGAAAATGTATTTGGTATTTACCATAGGCATCTTTGAAGGGCATATGTAATCTTGAGGAGAGGCACTTAACATAAAGGCTCTCCTTATCTTTCATGAGTTAAGCAAGCTTCCTAATGAGGGAAGAGAAAAAGAGCAAAACCCAACTCTATCATTTGAAAAAAAAGAAATTATTTTCTTAGAAAAGAAATAAAGGGATAATTTGCATCAAAACATGCTGTGTATGTTGAGAAAAAATAAACTACTGAAGATTTTCAAACTAACACCATAGTTTCTATGGGTACATTTAAGCATATAAACTTAATAGAAAAAGTTCGGTGAGGCCGTACACTAAATGGATGACATTGACTACAGTGGAGGGTGTTCAAAAGGAATGTTAGCCTTACTAGTTATGTTTAATTTTTTCGTATAAAGGAGATTTATAGTTTTGTACAGTTTAAAAATCATAATAAACTGAGACTGGACTTCAGAATAAGAAATTGTTTTCTTGCAGATACACCTTTCACTTCTAAGATAAGGACTCAGTGTTACAGCGATTGGGTGAAGTTCCTTTACTCTTCGGAATAATCTGAGGTAGCATGAGAGGGAAATAAATGTCTGCAAAAATGTGTGATATTTATAACTGAAAGTTTTTAGTAGTGGGATGGAATACCATGGAGGCTTAAAAAAAAAAAAAAGATCCTGTAGACCAGGGCTTAGCAATGATAGCACGTGGGCTAAATCCTGTGCAGCACAGCATAGTTCTTGCATTTTTAACTGTTTGAGGAATCAAAAGATTATCTGGTGACACATGAAAATTATATGAAATTCAGATTCTGTGTCTTTAAAGTTTTATTAGAATACAGCTATACCTGCTTTTATGCTTCAATGGCAGTGGAGTAGTTGCAACAGACTATGTAGCTTGGAAAGTCTAAAACGGGTCTGGAGCTGACCAGCTGAGATTAGGTTCACACACCCAGGGATGCAAGATGGCCTAAAATCTTTTTTTTTTTTCTTTTCTTTTTTTTTTTTTTTAAGAAATTAGGGACGCCTGAGTGGCTCAGCGGTAGAGCATCTGCCTTCGGCTAAGGGCATGATCCCGCGGTCCCAGGATCGAGTCCCACGTCAGGCTCCCTGCATGGGGCCTGCTTCTCCCTCTGCCTGTGTCTCTGCCTGCCTTCTCTCTGTGTCTCTCATGAATAAATAGATAAAATCTTTAAAAAATAAATAAATAAGGCAATGGGCCTGATTGATTTTGAGGACAATTGAACCATTTAAGCTATTGTTGAAAAGATTGATAAAAAGGAGTTCGTGGGCAACTAGCCCGCTTCAGAGAAACTGTTGTATTACTTTTTAACTAAATACTTGAAGAATTTATACCCTTTGGCAAGTAAAAGTTAATATGTATAAATTCCAAAAAGAAATTTTATATCAGAAAGTCTGAAAAAAGTAAGATACTCAGTTTTCAAAAAGTAAATTTTAAGGTATGCATTTTAATCCTGACTTTGTCTACCTAAAGACACAATCTATTACAGCCGTAGTCCTGCTGAGATGGTCTGTAACCCCTCCATATGAGGCCCCGGCAGTATTACCACTCTCCAGGGACAGCTTAGCCCCGCAGAGTCAGTAGGGTAGGCGTCAGGCATGGAAAGACTGCTCCAGTTGTAAGGACCTATTTACTTACAGTGGAAAGCTTTTTAATGCAGGGCTGACCACCTACTCGAATTAGCTGCTCAGTTTGCTTTTTCACAGGCATTGCTCCCCTTTCTATTGCTCTGCTTGGTTCCTGGAACCTCTCTGAGGCTTGACCAGCTTCTATCTTTAATTCACCTTTTGCTTGGTACTTTGTGGAGATGATAGGTAAGCCAATTAGTATGATTCCACCTACTTCCAGACTTTTTACTGTTTCTAGACCACTGCCTTCTTTCCAGTGTTACCATAGATTTATTGCTTGTGCCACTTTCCTGGCATTTCTCTAAGATCCTGAGATAGGAGACCGCCAAATCCATATGCTCGTTTTGCTGTCTTAAATTAGGAGTGAGAAAAACACGCCTCTAAGAGTTTATCTATGTAATCATATTTGGAGTGAATTTGAAAATTAAAAACCTTTTGTTTTACACAGACAATTCCTGATATGGCCACTAGAGGGTTCCAGAAATCAGAGCACTGTGTATGGAAATTAAAGAATCAGAAATTTTACAACATAATCTGGAAAATATGTTCACACACTTAAAAGTTAACCAGACTAGTTTGCTGTTCTTTCTTCTTTCATTGCCAAATTCCTTGAATTAATCCCTTTTACCTCTTGCCATCAGACTTATTTCTACCATTCTCCTGATTCTGTCAGTTATCTATTGGCCACAAATGAATCCTATTCCAAGAGGCTACTTGTAGGTCAAATGTTTACAGAATGGGTGGGATGTTTTTTCCCAGAGAGGTAATAATGTAACTAGTTATTGGTGCTCAGGTGAGCCCATAAGGACTTTAAAGGAAGAACTGTGTATACATTCTTTAAGGCAGTTTAAAATTAATTTTTAAAAACTAGTGCCAGAATAAGAAATATATATAAACAGAATGAGAGTTCCTTTAGAAAGTTTGAATGCGGGCAGCCTGGGTGGCTCAGCGGTTTGGCGCCACCTTCGGCCCAGGGTGTGATCCTGGAGTCCTGGGATCAAGTCCCACGTCTGGCTCTCTGCATAGGGCTTGCTTCTCCCTCTGCCTATGTCTCTGCCTCTGTGTGTGTGTGTGTCTCTCGTGATTAAATAAACAAAATTTAAAAAAAAAGTTTGAATGCCACTATTTTAAGAAAGCAGTTTTTTTTTTTTTTTGAAAGCAGATTTAAATGAAGGAAAAAAATAATTTTTAAGATTATTGCTAAGGATGATTTTGGTCATTTTTGTGTGCTTTACTCGTGTTTTACTATATACATACAAACGTACCTTCTCTTTTCCTCGATACAAATTTTCACTAATTCTTAAATTTAATTACAACTGAGATAATTACCAGATTATCTATTCATTTACAAATGAAGGAGAGCTTTTTTTTTCCAAGATCACTAAGCAAAAAATGGAAGCAGTAGGGAAAGAAAAAGGTATTACAAAGATACACAGGAGACGCACAGAGGAAGAGAGAAAGCAAGGGAGAAGTGAAAGGGAACACGCCGGAATTGGGTCAGAGGCATCACACCCAAGCAACCTCCCCGTTGCTTATTTGAGCTGGGGAGGGATGGAGGGATGGTGAGCATACTTGGGAGAAGAAATAGGTACTAGATAACCCTGAGATAGTTCCAGATCAAACACTATATGACTGGAGAATACCTTAAGAAATCCCTTAGGAATTTAGTTCCTTTTCAAAGAAAGGGGAGCTGCATTTTTAGAGTCCTGGTAAACCTAACCGAAGCAGAGCTGCTTACATCTCCACTCTGAGGCAAAATTACTCCTACGCAGTTTTGTTTTTCTGTGTTCGACTGAAGCCAGATCCTAGAATTTTGATATCACCAGACAAAATATTTTATTGTGCCTGACCTGATTTGTTTTTGCCTCCATCCTCACCACCTTGGTCACCTAATACCCACTTAGGGAACCTGACTGAAGTCTCTGGCTTGTGCTTCTTCCCCCCAACCCCTAAGTGTATCATGGAGACAATCCATGTGTATTTATTGATGAAATAATATGTTGGGTTTTGTTTTGTTTTGTTTTAAGATTTTATTTATTTGAGAGAGAGCAAGGAGAGCACGCCAGCACAAATGGAGGCGGGGGGAGAAGCAGGCTCCCTGTTGAGCTGGGATCCCGACATGGGGCATGATCCCAGGACCCTGGGACCATGACCGGAGCCAAAGGCAGACACTTAACCAACTGTGCCACCCAGGCGCCCTATAATAATATGTTTGGATCATAAGCAGACGTTTGCCTTTTACACAGGCAATGAAAGAGTTTGGTAATGATGGTAGAGAAGTGATACACCTTGGGCATAGAAGTAATGGTTCCCCCCCCCCCCCCAAAAAAAGAAGTAATGGTCCCAGTGCAAAATAAAAATGTGGAGTTTCTTGGTTCAAAAATAAAAATTTCAAGATGGTGAAGACAAAACATTAATAAGCTGAGTGCAGACACTCTCCCCTTTTAAAGTAAACTCTGCCCCCAAGGTGGGACCAACTCATGATCCCAAGATCAAGAGGCACGTGCTCTACCGACTAAGCCAGCCAGGTGCCCAGTGTGCAGGCCCTTCTAAGCACGGAGTCCTGTGAAATCGACTCACACCCATGAAGCCAGCCTTGCACAGAAGCTACTGGAATTCCATCTAATCTAAAGAGTCTACTTTGGGGGATGTCTGGGTGGCTCAATGGTTAAGCATCTGCCTTCAGCCCATGGAGTCCCAGGATCAAGTCCTGCATCCGGCTCCCTGCATGGAGCCTGCTTTCCCTCTGCCTATGTCTCTGCCTCTCTCTGTGTGTGTCTCATGAATAAACAAATAATCTTAAAAAAAAAAAAGTCTACTTTGTTTTATAGACATCCTCTTGCTCCTTGCCTGCTTTCCCTCTGCCTATGTCTCTGCCTCTCTCTCTGTGTGTCTCATGAATAAACAAATAATCTTAAAAAAAAAAAAAAGTCTACTTTGTTTTATAGACATCCTCTTGCTCCCTGGAGGAGGAAGTGATAGTGTCTGACCCTAACAAGACTGCCACGGTATCTGGGTTGGCAGCTTCTGAGGAAAGGAAGATTTTTTTTTCTTCTTTTTTTACTTTTTTAGAGCAGTTCTAGGTTCGCAGCAAAACTGAGCCGAAGGTAAAGAGATTTCCCATATATCCCCTGCCCCCTGCACATGCATAGCCTCCCCCATTGTCAACATCCCCACCAGCACGGTACATTTGTCACAGTTGATGAATGCATCGGCACATCATCACCCCAAATCTATAGTTTAATGAGGCTTCATGACATACAACACTCTTGACGTACATTCTGTGGGTTTGGACAAATGTGTAATGACGTGTATCCAACATAGTATCATACGGAGCCATGTGGCTGTCCTAAAAGTCCTCTGCTCTCCCTATTCATCATCCTGCTCCCACCACTGACAATCACCATCTTACCTGTCTTCATACTTTTGCCTTTTCCAGAATGTCCCACAGCTGGGAAGAACATAGAGGCAAAATAAGTTACAACTCACAGATTCAAATGAAAAGACATAGATTGAGGCCCTGAAGATGAGAGGGAACCCAAGTAGTTTGAGGTCTAGAACCGTCCTCAGGTTTCTTTCATCAGAATTAATCAGCTTCAGTAGTTTTTGGCTTTGGACATTGCACAGCTCTGGCTGGGGAAGTTTTGGGGCATCTTAATTGACAAGACTGTGTGCAATGGGGGTCAAAACTAGTCCCCTGAAGAGAAACTGAAGCACTTTTACCAGAAGAGGAGTCAATTTTGTGGAGCATTTCAACAGCATAGATCTGCTGCCTCTGCTGGACACCATGCCCTCCGCTGGCACACCGAGGCTACTCCACTGACACTGGGGTCTCTGTCAGAATCCGGGCACGCTTAGTTTATCACAACCCTGATATGCTTGCTAGGGCCCTTAAGGTGCCACAGTTTGTGTCTCTGGATAAGATGGAGAATATCTCTCATCTCTTCGCGGTATATTCTTTCGTTGGAAGATGGTTGTTGAAAAGCTGTGCTTCTGAGGTTCCAATGTTGTGCCTCATTTTAAGACTTTCAGACCTGTCCATCTTTTTAGCCTCGTTGGGAGGAGGAATCGGTCTGCCAGCCACACCCCACACATCTGAGCACCAGCAGTGGAAACCTTCTAGGCTTAATGAGACTCCCCACTTACATTTTTTGTACATTTTTAAAAAAGATTTATTTATTTGAGAAAGTTGGGGGAAGTGGCAGAGGGAGAGAGAGTCTCAAGCAAATTCCACGCTGCGCACAGAGCCCAATGTGGGGCTTGATCTCATGACCCTGAGAACACAACCTGAGCCAAAACCAAGCGTTGGACCCCACCACCCAGGCGGCCTAAGATTTTATTTTCAAGTAATCTCTACACCCAATGTAGGGCTCAAACTCACAACCCCCAGATCAAGAGTCACATGCTCTTCCAACTGAGCCAGCCAGGTGCTCCTATTTTGCACATCTCATTCGTCGCACTTGAAACATATTCTTTACCCAATCATGACCTTCTTTAAGACCAAGAACCTCACAAGTCTCATTATTCCTTATGCCCTAGTTTTGAACTATGCCCGGTGGTTTGCAGTAACTGTTCTGTGTTAACTTTCTCTGGGAGTTATATAGGACTCCCATCTTTCAGACATCTGTTACTTCAATCTTACCCACAGTTACTAATCCATCTTCTGAAGATAGTGCTTTGATAACACCACCAATCTCTAATGGCTCCCATTTTTTAATAGGAAAAAAAATTCAAACTGCTTAGCCCTGCATTTAAGACCTTCCACAATCTTCCCTACCTACATTCCAATTCTGGCTTCTCATTCATTTCTTTTGTTTTGTTTTTTCTTTTTTTTTTTTTTTTTCCAAATAAGGTTTTATTTATTTATTGGAGTGAGAGAGAACATGAGCTGGAGGAGGGGCAGATGGAGAGGGAGAGGCATACTCCCAAGTGAGCAGGGAGCCCATGCGGGGCTCGATCCTGGGACTGCAAGATCACGATCCGAGCCAAAGGCATAGGCTTAACTGACTGAACCACCTCGACACCCCCTCCCTATTCATTTCTTAGAGGATATAAGTAAAAATAATATAGGTAGAGACCTTAACAGCACCTTGTATACAGTAGACGCTTGATTAAGTAGTAGCTTGATAGTGTTTGTTTTCATTTTGTTCTCATTGTTACTATTACAAGAACTGTTTGGTCACCTGGGCTACATGGATAAGTGAGTCTCTGCCCTTGCCAGGCTCAGCTAAGAGCAGAAGAGGCTGACAGAGTAATAACTGATTACAATGAAATATGGTGACTAAGTGGTGCGGTCTGTTCTGAGTGCTTAAGGGCCACAGAACAGGAAGGCTGCAGGAAGACCTCACTGAAGAAATGGTGAATTTGCCTTGAAGCATTAGTAGAAAGGCTTGTAGTTTTCTTTGTAGAGGTTTGCACATTTCATTTAGATTTATTCTAGAAAATATTGTTGTGAGACCTTTTTTGAAACTACAGTTTCCAACTATTGATGAAAGATAACTACTGAATTTTGTAAATTGAACTCGTATTTAGCAACCTTTCTGGACACAAAGATTGTAGGTTCTTTTTTGGTTTTCAAAGTATATAATTATGTTGTTTACAAACAGTGGCAGTTTTCTTTGTAGTTCTTACATGTTCAAATTCTTTTTCTTATCCTAGTACATTTGCTAGGTACAGTGCACAATTGTACAATTCAGCATAATGCTGGACAGGAGCACTATATGTGGGTATACTTGACCTGTTTCTGACCAAACTGGGAATTTCTTGGGATTCTAATGTTTCAAGTTAATTATGATGTCTACATTGTTTGTTAGATACCTTTTACCAAGTTAAGGAAATTTCCTTTTAGGTCATTGAGAATTTTTATTTTTTTTTATTATTTTTTTTTAATTTTATTTATTTATGATAGGCACACAGTGAGAGAGAGAGGCAGAGACATAGGCAGAGGGAGAAGCAGGCTTCATGCACCGGGAGCCTGACCTGGGATTCGATCCTGGGTCTCCAGGATCGCGCCCTGGGCCAAAGGCAGGCGCTAAACCGCTGCGCCACCCAGGGATCCCGAGAATTTTTATAATAAATGAGTTGAATTTTCTCAAATTCAGTGGAAATGATCATACATCTTCTCTAATTTATTATTGCTAGGGATTCCAATAGGTTTCTTAATTTGAAAATTTCTTGTACTCTTATCCACTTCTTCATGATGTATTTCTTTTTTTTCATGATGTATTTCTTAACACATTAACTCAAATCTATTTCCTTTTTCCTCCTGCAAACTTCCATTCCCATTGACACCAATATAATCACTCACTTGCTTCATCCCACCCTACATGCAAGTCTCAGAATAACAATACAAATAAAATATATCACCATCAGTGTGATTCCTGAAAAGTTTTGATTTGGGTTTTGCAGTTCCTCTTGTCCTATGATATATAAAATTTGTATTAGTCACTTACAGTCTAAGTGTATTGAAATGAACAGCTGTGGAATGTTTCCAGACTCTCGCTGCATCATTAAATTAGAAAAAAAATTTTTTAAACACAAAATTTTATTTATTCATGAGAGAGAGAGAGAGAGAGGCAGAGACACAGGCAGAGGGAGAAGCAGGCTCCAGGCAGGGAGCCGGATGTGGGACTGGATCCGGGGTCTCCAGGGTCACACCCTGGGCTGCAGGTGGCGCTAAACCGCTGGGCCACCTGGGCTGCCCAGAAAAAATTTATGATCATGTGCTACATTTGAGCTATTGGATATAAGAAACTATAGGCACACATTAATTCAGGATTTCCTATTCCCCTCTCAAACTCATATTTGATGTATTGCATAATTGCGGTACCTGGGATAAATGATCCAGAATGACCTATACTTATTGACGCTGAGACTTCGAAAAGTATGATCGAAGTTTCCACTGCTATCTCCAACAGTCTTCCCCAAATCATTCAATCGAAGCCTATATACCCTAAGGGTTTAACACCGTCTTTTTCAGACTCCCCTTGGTTCCCAGGGGTGTGTCTTCCTTTTTGCGACAATAAATGATAAACGATACTTCTCAATTCCTGCTATATGCCTGGTTTTATTTATTTAAAAAATATATTTATTCATGAGAGAGAGAGAGAGGCAGAGACACAGGCAGAGGGAGAAGCAGGCTCCATGCCGGGAGCCCAACGTGGCACTTGATCCCGGGACCCCAGGGTCACGTCCTGGGCCGCAGACAGACATGCAACCACTGAGCCCCCCAGGCTGCCCCACATTCTTGGTCTTAAATCCTCGGACACAAACTAAAAGACAGACCAACCGACGGCCATGGATTTTATTTCGGTTCTGATTTTAAGAGAAATCTGAAGAAATCTGAACACTTGGGTACTTGGTATTAAAGAATCCCTGTTTCTTTTTTAAAGGTAGGATAACGGTCTTGAAGGCAGATCCCCCCCAAAGAGTAGTTATTATTATTATTTTTCAATTTATTATTATTTCTTTTTTAGAGATACACGTTTAAATACCTACAAGTGAAATAACAGGATGTCTGACACTGGCATCCCCGGGGCGGGGGAAAAACAGGTGAGACCTGCACAACTGTGTAAAGTCGACGAGTAAGGTTAATTTTTTTAAGTCTTTTTTTTTTTTTTTAAGATTTTATTTATTTATTCATGAGAGACAGAGAGAGAGAGAGAGGCAGAGACCCAGGCAGAGGGAGAAGCAGGCTCCATGCGGGGAGCGGACGTGGGCCTCGATCCCGGGACCCCGAGGTCACGCCCTGGGCCGGAGGCGGCGCTGAACCGCTGAGCCCCCGCAGGGATCCAAGTAAGGTAGTATTTCCACTCTTCCACTCCTCTACGTAATCGAAATTCTCCTAAAGTCTTCCTTTCTTTAGGTTCCTTCTGGGAGACAGCAGTACTGCGAGATCCAAGCGTGGCGCCCCTAGAGCGCAGGCTGCCCTCCCCCTCCCCCCCCCGCCCCGGGTCAAGGCTGCGAAACGGGTGCTCCCCAGGGTCGCCGGCTCAGCAGCGCCCGCACGGAGGGAGACTGCAGGGGAAGGCACCCGTCCCACGCCCCGGGGCCGCCTCCCCGCCCCGCCCCGCCCCGCCCCTCCCCGCCCCTCGCACTCCAGCCCGGGCTCCGCGCCCATCCAAGATGGTGGGTCCGGGCCGCGAGCGAGCGAGCGAGCGATCGAGCGAGCGCCGGCCTGCGCAGGCGCATTCCGCGCTCCCCTCCCCGACCTGGGCGGGTCGCGCCTGCGCGCTGCGGGGAGCGGCTCGCGGCTCGCGGCTCCCGCTCGGCCTCGCGCTGGCTGCGGCGAGTCTCGGTCCTGAGGGCGGCCGACGCGGCTGGCTCGGCGACGATGAGGTATCTGCTCGTTCTGCTGGTGGCGGCGTCGGCGGTGATCCGGAGCGATGCCTCGGCCAACCTGGGCGGCGTGCCTAGCAAAAGATTAAAGATGCAGTACGCCACGGGGCCGCTGCTCAAGTTCCAGATTTGGTGAGTGTGCGTGCCGGGCCCCGCCGCGCCGCGCCGCGCCGCCTCGGCCGCCGTCAGCTACGCGAGGCCCCGGCTCCGCGGCCTAGCGGGCTGGGCCTCCCCGGGCCCGGAACGGCGGCGCCGGCGGCCTTCCGCGGGGTCCGCGCCCGCCCTTCCTTCCTCAGGGCATAACCGTTCGCTTCACTCAGGTTTTTGGTTTTTTTTTTTGTTTTTTTATTTTTTCCTTCCTAGAATGGTGGGAGTGCGGAAGGAGGGCACGGGAAGGTTAAATAGTGAAAGGCGAAGACGTGGGGACACTTGTCAGTACGTCAGGCCACGGCCACGACCACGGCGGCCGCCTGCGGAGGAGCTGGAGCGTGGGCCTCCGGAGCCTGCGCCCGCCCTCGCTGCCCCCCCCACCCCCGAGCGCAGGTTACTTCAGGTCGTTGGAGGAGACCCGCGAGTGACAGGCGCCCTCTCTCCGAGCCTCCCGGGGTGACTGTTGAGGGAGGTGGTGGAGGGGGGGGTTCTGACAGCTCCAGGGCTGCTCCTCCGCGTGCAGTTTCCAGAATGTCTTTGAAAAGGAGCCCGAGGGAAAAAAAAAAAGAAAGAAAGAAAGAAAGAGAAAGAGAGAGAGAGAAAGAAAGAAAGAAAAGAAAGAGAAAGAAAGAAGAAAGAAAAGAAAGAGAAAGAAAGAAAGAGAAAGAAAGAAAGAAAGAGAAAAGAAAGAAAAGAAAGAAAAAAAAAAAGAAGAGGAGCCTGTTCGGTGTCCCTGCGACAGCTCACTCCCAGGCCTCCCCCACCCCCCACCCCCCACCCCTCCCGGGGGTCGCCTGTCCTGGCGTGGCTGTCTGTCTTCCCGTCTTGCAAATCTCTTGTGCATTCAGAGAAACAGAAAAACAAAACACACACACACAAAAAAAAAACCCCACCTGAAACCAGAAGACACCCAGCAGTGTTTCGACATTGCCCTAGAAGCGATTTTTGTTGTTACCTGGTTAACTGTTAGAACCTGTGCAGTAATGCCTGTAATGAGGTAGGTGGGGCTGCGGGTGGGGTGGGGTGGGGTGGGGTGGGGGTTGGTTAGGATTTGAAAGGCAAAACTAAAATTGTAGAAATTAGCATTCTAGGATCCCCCGGTTGGCTCAGCGGGTTTAGCGTCGCTTTCAGCCCGGGGCGTGACCCTGGGATCCTGAGATCGAGTCCCGCGTCGGGCTCCCTGCACGGAGCCTGCTTCTCCCTCTGCCTGTGTCTCTGCCTCTCTCTCTCTCTCTGTTTCTTCATGAATAAAGAAGTAAAATCTTAAAAAAAAAAAAAAAAATTAGCATCTTGATATCGCAAAAGGCGACTTTTTTTTTTTTTTTTTAACAGGATAGGATGGTCAGGTTAATGTGTTTTCAGAGCCCTGATACTTTGGGTGGAGTAGTGTGCTAAAGGTTAGATTTTCTACTTACCCGACTATTTTTTTTTCTTATGTTTTAAAGAGTAAGCAAATATTTTAAATTTTAAAAATCAATTGAAACGACCCTTAGAGTCAGAAAGTGGGCTTTATTTTTGCAGTGAAAACTATAAAGATTTTGCAGTTTCTTCCTGATTAAAATAAAAACGACTCCCTGTACTGTTTACTGTGTGGCCAGGATATATCATTTTCATATAATACTGTAAATGGGGATTATGACTTGACCATTCTGATTTTTTCCGTATTTTTTTAAATTAGAAAGTGGCAGTCTTTTTTTTTTTTTTTTTAAGATTTTATTTATTTATTCATGAGAGACACACAGAGAGAGAGAGAGAGGCAGAAACATAGGCAGAGGGATCCTGGATCCCAGGATCACACCCTGAGCCTAAGGCAGGCCCTAACCACTGGGCCACCCGGAAGCAGCAGAGTCATTTTTTCGACCTATAATTATTGTTAAGGATTATGATACTTTGGATATAAGTAGTTAAAAGAAGACTGCATTTTCCAAGTTATGTAATTTTTCTGTTTCCTACTTTTGCACCTCTTGATTTCACTTGGGCTTTTCCAAAATACTCTTTTACAATTGCTCGTATTTCAATGGTATAGGAACTGAATTCCTGTCATAATAATTTAACAAATGTACCTTCCACTGAGGATATGCATAACTAAGTTTTCCAGATGTGTAAACATATAGGGAAGGGCATTTAGTTCTTCAATTAAACTTTTTAAAAAGTCTTAAGTACTTCAGTTGAATTTGTGATACATAGTTATTTTGTTTTAAGATTTTATATATTTATTCATGAAAGACACACAGAGGCAGAGAGGGAAGCAGGCTCCATGCAGGGTGCCTGACGTGGGACTTGATCCTGGGACTCCAGAATCACACCCTGGGACAAAGGCAGCGCTAAACCGCTGAGCCACCCAGGGATTCCCGATACATAGTTTTTCTTTTCTTTTTTTCCCCTTTAAGTACAAACTTGTCCCAGAAGTCTAATGAGAGTTTTCTTTTGCAGTAACCTAGAGCATATTACATACAAAAGTTCTTCAGTTTTGTTTTGTTTTGTTGTAATCATAGATGGGAGATAGTTTTATTAGTGTGCGCTCCATATACAGGTAAATTTAGCTTGTTGTTTGTTACTTTTTCCCCCAGAGATTAGTCTGAATATAGTAAATTGAATATTGGGTTTCTGGCTTTGGTAGAATCTCTTGGACGTTCATTTGCCAGTTTGGGAAAGAAAAGGAAGCTAAAACAATTGAGGATAAATACGTGAAAATTCTTTTAATTCTGTTTGAAATCTAAGTGCTATACAAAGCAGTTTTTCATTGATTACCATTGTAAGCAAGGAGAGAATTATTTTTACCTTTTCAATCACTTTTGTCCTTTATTATTTTATGAGTGCTCTTTTTAACTGTAGCTCAAAATGTCATCCATTAATTGTACTACTTTTATAATTGCTAATACAACGGCAGCAGCACAACACAAATGGAATTAGAGTGTGCAAAATAGCTTAGTATGAACTTTCCTATTCTATACTGATGTATTTTTTTCAATAAATATTCATTCAGTACCTACTTGTGCCAGGGGCTGAAGATACCATGGTGAACAGTGTAGATATGGTCCCCCATGGAGCTTCCAGAAGTGCACGGTATTACTTTATGCTCCTAACTCTTGGTTTATGTCAATTGATGGATATCCTTTCCAAGTTGTGGTTTACCTTTACTTTGTTTATGGTGTTTTTTGAAGCAAAGGATTTTTTTTTTTATTGTCTTTTCTGGGGTGCTTGGATGACTCAGTTTGTTGAGCATCTGGCTCTTGATTTCCAATCAGGTGGTGATTTTAGGGTCCTGGGATCCAGCCCCATGTCAGGCTCCACACACAGTGGGGAGTTGTCTTGAGATTTTCCCTCTCCTTCTGCCGCACAGCCCACTCATGCTCATGCGCACTCTCTGATGAATTAAATTTTTTAATAAAATATATTTTTCAATCTAGCAATGAAATTAGGTGAATTTGATGACATTGATTTCATATTTGGGGGAAAAGCTTAATCCTGCTTATTTGGATGTTTAAACATTGAACATAAAGGAAGTTCTCTAGTCAGTTGAAAATAAAGTTCCCTTGTAGCATTCTCCCTTTTTGTGGTTTTTATGAATAAATGAGTCTTACGTGTAAATGTATTCTGACAGGTACTAGTTGGTATGATGTTTGTATGTGTGTTTTATTTTCCCCACATAGGAGATTTAGCATGTAGTCAAGCCTACAGCATTTAATCAGTTGTAGTTTAAAGAGCTTACTGGCTGCAGCTCTTTACAGTTAATACTTACTGGATATTTAACAAATGATACACTAAGATTAAATAAAAATTTCAAAACATAAGCAGAATACAGCAGAATTTTCCAATTTTTGTTAAGAATCCATTGCTGATATTTTAGGACAACCAACTTCTAAAAGTATTTTTAAGAGGCAAATGAAACACCTACTCTAAGAACAAATTTTTATTTAAATTTGTACAAACTCAGCCTTTGCTTTCAAGGTATGGAGGCAAGAAAATAAAGGCCTATGGCTGATTTGGATGGTGATACTTAGATTAGTAAAAGGCTGAATTGGAGAAAATCTGAGAAATTGTGAGTTGTAAAGATAATGTTACTGTAGACATATATTTGCATATTCAAATATTTGAGTACCTACTCAGTGCAGGCACTTTGCTTGGTTCTGGGAATTGAATTCAGTTTTCTCAAGACATCATAGGCACAAGTGGAAGGCAGTCATTAATTCATAGACAACACATATAAAATTACAATTGGGTTAAGTCCTGTATAGTCAGGGGATTAGGGAGGATTCCTATGAGGAAATCAACTTTGAACTGAGATCTGAAGGATAAGATTTATTGCTAGAGAGCTTTCAAGCTATGGGAATGACACGTTCAGTGGCCTTGTAGTAAAGAGAACATAACTGCTTGAAGAGGCCAAGGCTACTGACCTCAAAGACCAAAGAGAAGGTGGCACAGACCCTGGAAGGTCTGGCAGGCCATATGGAAAGATCAGTTAGCCTCACTGTGGAAAACACATTAGAGGGGACAAAGAAGAGATTTGGGGAAACCATTTAGGGAGACTATTGGGAGTAAAATGTAAAGGGACAGATCTTTAGGAGATAGATTTTGTGTATTTGGTGATGGGTTATATATTTGGGGGGGGAGGAGAGGAGGCATGGAGTAAGAAGTGTCAAACCTAGCTCCTGAGTTCTGGAGTGGTGCTGTTCCATTCATTAGAATGATAAGGGAGACAAATTTTGTGGATTTTTTTTTTTCTTTTTGGTGATAGGAAAGGGGAGGAATCTTGAATTTTTAGATGATAAAAGGGGAATATCCTACAAAGAGATTTTCATCTCCCCAAAATAGCCATAGTAACTAAAACTAAAATCTTAAATACCAGTTACTGTGTTTCACCAAACCTAAGATATGGATAAAAAGATACATCATTATTTTATATATCACTGAGGGGAAAAAAAAAAATACTGCCATTTATTTATTTATTTATTTATTTATTTTTTAAAGATTTTATGTATTTATTCATGGGAGACACAAAGAGAGAGGCAGGCTCCATGCAGGGAGCCCAATGTGGGACTCGAACCCAGGAATCTGGGATCATGCCCTGAGCAAAAGGCAGGCGCTCAACTGGTGAGCCACCCAGGCATCCCAATACTGCCATTTAAACTGACACATTGAAGCAGTGAAACAAAGGAATAGTAAGTTGATCCAGATAGTAGAGTACTAATGGAGTGTTACTAGAGAACAAATAAAGTGCTGGCTGCTATACCTCCCATTATGTTAGATTTTTAAAGTTTCCTGTAATTATGTAGAGCTTAGTCACCATTTTATTTTGTTTTTTTATTATTTAAACAAACTACAGTATCTAACTGAATAATGTACACATAATAGTTGTTTCGACTTAATGAACAAAGTACTTTAGTCCAAAGCTTTTAGAGATGGGTAAAAAATATGCATGGTTTTAAAGGTTTTATCTCCTCTAGCAGAAAAATGAAAACATTCTTTCCTTACTATTTGCCATTAAGGTAAGTGGTGGAAATCAAATTGAATGTATCATTTGGAAATACCAAGATAACCTCATAAATTTTGAATAGTCTAGTTACTGGAAACCTGCATTTACTGAACTAACAGTTTCGAAGTCCAGATTCTTATTTGATCTGCCTCTTAATCTTCTGAGTGACTTTCCAGAAATTATTGAATCTCTTTAGCTCTCAACTTGTTCAACCAATATATGACGATGTTGGTTGCATTCCAATTACTTCTAATATTCTGTTTTTCTATTGTATACTCTTAGGAAGCTTCAAGGCAAAAAGCCAAAAGCATACATATATACTTTTCTGTCACCTTTTCTGCTTTCCAAAAAGGGAAATCAAATCATGTTTTCATATACCTTACCTTGATTTGGGGTGCAGCCTAGGATTGGTGAGGAAGAAATCTTACTGTATGGGTTTTAACAAGAACTACTGATGATCAGGTCCTTGTTTTTTATGCCTTTTTCCCCATGCCACTTACTTTCCCCTTTTGTCCAATATTTAGGAAGATAAGAATTAGTTTTTTGCAGGCATGTTTGAAAACCTGTTGTCTGGTGGGAGAGACAGACATCTTAAACAATATTACAGTAAAGCATTCTGTTCAGAGTGTTCTAAAAGAGATCATAATGGAGAGCTTTAAAAACATAGTGGAAAGAAAGACTGTCTATTCAGGGAGAGTGGGAAGGCTTTGAGAGGAGGAAATGAAATTTTTAAGGGTTTGAGGAAACCACCAGGAGATGTAGAAAAATAGCCTTATACATAAGGGAAGATCATATGTAAATGAAGCCTGACTCAGCATAGAGAAGGGGGAGGGACAGGAAATAAAGCTGGAGGAAGATAATCAATTAAAAACTGCTAGCAGAGTGTGAATACTATCATTGAACAAGTTTTATTAATGTATTATTTTTATTGTCTTTAATGCTGTGATGAGAATTTGGTAAATGAACCTTTGAAAACTTTACTCTGAGGCTTTCATCTTTTACAAAAATGAAATTAGCTTTCGGGTTATAAAAATAGTACAGTTTTCTTGTAAAAATAATAAAGAAGTGTAAGGGAGGAAACATTTTTCTTCTATCCTTATATGTTCTCTTGGCTGGTCTGTTAATCAAAATGACGTAAGACCGATGAACAGGAAAAAAAATTTAATTACATACTTATGAGAGCTCTCTAAAAAATAGGAGAGGCGAGAACAAGTTGGGCAATTGAGGCTTATATCCTGAGCTAAGGAATAAAATAGGGGCCTGGGGCTTCAAAGGGGAGGAGGGTAATTCACAGGACAGTAAGAAGAGCAGATGTTTGGTAAATAGATGTTTGCCTTGCCAAAGAAATCTTTCAGGTTAAGTTACCTCTGATAATAGCTTTCTGTTTGGGCTTATCCCAATTCTTTTAAGTAGTTAAGGGATCAGTAGGTTGTTTTGTTTTGTTTTGTTTTGTTGAGTTTTGTTGAGTCCAGTTGGTCTGGATTGCCTTCAGCTCAAAATAAGCCATATCCCAAAGTGGCATATTTTGGGGCCACGTATTTTACCTTTCCCTCAGAAGTATACATAAGGAAGTTAAAAAAAAAAAAAAATCCCTGTATCCCATTTTGCAGAACCTCCTTCAAGACAACTCTACACAAGTGTTATATAATTTTACAGAAATGAGTTCATAGGTGTATGCTTTGTTTTTTTTTTTTGAAATTTGCCTTCTATCACTTACCATTCAGTGTCAGTAAGTACACATATGCAGCAGTAGGCATAGTATTACATAAGATGAGTGCTCCTTAATTTAAGTAACTAGTGCCTGTTGGTTAACAGTTTGGTTGATCCTAATTTTTCACAAAATTAACTCTGCCAAGGTGAATATCCTCATATATATTGTATACTTGTCCAATAATTTCCATAAACTAAATCCACAGAAGTAAAGTATTACGATTATGTCAAAGGGTGTCACACTTACAATTTTGACATTGTTAAATGAGTTAATACTCCTACTAGAAGATCTTAGAGAAATAGGTTGAGTTTTTTAAAATTTCTAGTTTATTGCGCTGTAATCATAATATGACATCTGCCATTCCTACTTGGCTTTTTTTTATGACGGTCAATTTTTGGAAGTGTTCTTTGGGCTCTCAGAGGGGTTTCTCCTATTGACAGTAAAACGTGATCTGTGAAATCTGCCTATTAATGATAGTATTCGGATCTTCTGCAGTTTCTGTTTTTTTTACCCATCAATTTTTTTTAAGACCTCAAAAAAAACTATTTATTTTTTGCCTCAAAATACTTTTTGATTCCACGTTTTGGTTTTGAGATTTCTTGTAGTACCTCCTTACCTCTTACCATTCTTCTGCTTGTAGAATATTTTTGGATGTAGACTCTATTTTGAATCTTTTCTATTTGCTATTTCTGCTCTTTTGTTTTATGACTTTTTTTTTTATTAATACCTCAGGCGTTTTGTGTTTTGTTGTTGTTGTTTATCCTCCCTGTTTCTCAAAACTAGAGAAACAGCTTCAGATATGAGTTGATAAACTGTATCCTCTTCAGTAGACTATTACCAGTTTACTCTCTTCATTAGAACATTGCTACCACCGAAAGACATAGATTTTTGTCTGTTTTGCTTTCTCTTGATCTAGGTTCTCTCTCTTTTGAATGTCATCAATCCGTATTTATGGAAAAAGTGAGTACAACCTGTTGTAGTCCACTGTGGTTGTCTCTGAAATAACGTAACTGCCCTCCCTGCCCGCTCTGTATATTCCTAACTGGAGTATAGATAGATATCACCTAATACTGTTCATTTCTGGTAGGTTTTTACCTGGTTGGCCTCTGTTCCAGTTTGGTAGCTATTAGGCATAGAATGTAATACATGTAGAACTTCAGGTTTGAACATAACTCTTACCAGTCACACTCTTGGCCTGGCCTCCATGCCTTTACCAGAATTCATTGTGCTACTGCCAGTTCTCTTTCTGCTGCTGTGGTATCTGACATGCCCTTACTTCTTACTCTGTTATCCTGTTGGTGATTTTCTTTCTAAGATTCCTGCCTTTATTCTAATGTCATGTGGAATGAGTCTACAACCAATAGGCAGGTAAATATACAGGTCAAATAGGAAAGCAGTAAAGCAGCCCAGAGACTTCTTTAGTTTAGCCATTAAACCATCATAGAGCACAATGTATTTTCTTATCTGTCTCTTTAATAACTTATAAAAATCCACTGAGGGTGAGTTCTGTGGCCCATGAATCATACCTCTAATTAAAAAATGTATTGAAAAGAATAAAAGCTTGGCATCGTATGTGAAGTATTTTAGGATGAAACAAAGGAATTCTACAGAATGACTTGTCACCATTTACTGAATGCTTTAATCAAGTCATCTTTATTGAGTAACTGCATACCTTATAAATCTGTTAATATTCTGTTTTCCAGAATAAACAGGTAAAATTCCTCCCCAGGAAAAGCTGAGGAACTAAGCACTTTATAAATTCTTGTGGAATAGTCTTCAGCAAAAGAGTTTGTGAAATGTTATGCCAAAGGTATGGAGAAATTAGAAGCTAGTGACCTCAAGAATAAGACAAAAGAATGAAGGGAATAAAAACAGATTATTAATCATATTTTAGCTCTGTCATATCTTTGGAATAAACTCATTAAAGAAGCTGAGAATCTTAGAAGCCACTTTATGCATATTTTGTGTATATGTTTGTACTGTGGTGGCCACTGTGGTGTTTCAAGAGATAGCTGGAAGGGAAATAATCTGATTTCATATAATACTGTTCCTTTATCTGATAAACTGATACCTCTTTAATGTTGCTTTTGCAGCTTCCTAAAAAAACTGAGCAAGTTCTGGGCCACATTTTGGTTTTCAAAGTGTATAAGCACTCCTGTTTGCAATTTTTAAAAACATCAGTTTAGTCTATTTTTCACTCCCTGAATACCTTGTTTCTTGTGTGGTTTATAGAACACCTTGCAGATTTCATTCCTTAAGGCACTTAGAGTAGGTGATATACCAGACAGATATTTATTATTATAGTATTTCATCTATTAAACAGAACAAGGAGAAGTAAAGATTATATCTAAAAACACAGCTTTCAGTGATCAGTGAGCTGTTGGACCAAGTAGTGCTGTAGATAATTAGCACAGTATTTACAAAATGTCTTCCTATTTTTCTTGGTATAGTGTGGGATAAGTATTAGTTGAGATTCTTGAGATGCAAGTAGCAGAAACCTTTTTGAACTGGTTTGAACAATACATTTGGAAATAAATTTTTAAATTATTATAAGAATTGTCTTAGAACCCAAAGGCAGAGAGAGATGCAGCAGGGCTTCAGAGAGAGGAACTAAAATAGAAAGCCAGAAAGTCAGAGGAGGCACCATTCGCTCTTCCCTGGTTTACATCTGTACTTTTTTCACAGTAAAAGGTACTTTATTTTTGTTTCTCTGAAGATTCACTTCTCAGTCTTTTGAAAGATTAAATATATTAAGTGTTCATGTTTGTGGAGATAGTCACTTTTTAAAATCCCATTTCTTCGCTTTTAGAGAGGGAACTGGAGCCTTACTATGACAGGTTTGCATTATTCTGGAATGTCAGCAATGGCAAGGAGTTGGTTTCATTATGTAAAGAGGATCCAATCCTGTGTATGTGGGTGAGGACAGTTGGAGAGAGGAGGTTATTGTAAATAAAGGAGAAGGTGAATTCAAGAGGTGCTAAAAATAGGAATAAATCGTAAGTTATTTCAGGAGTATCTGAAATTTTGTTTTTGTTTTTGTAAGATGTGAGAGACTGGGGTTTGTGATGGGCTCAGGTTTGATATAAATAAGCATTTGACTACAATTAGGAGCAGACATAATATAGAAAGGGGAAAAGTGGAGTAGTTGGCATCATGAATCGGCACTGAAAATATGATGGACTTTAAAAAGTACAGACTCTATTTGAAATAGCACAGGCAAGGCATTTTGTTTATTAAATTTCCTTTCACATAGATCATCTAATTTGTATGCAAGTTTTTTCTTTTAGAAAAGTACAGTGAAAAATATTTTAAATTGAGCAGTTGCAAAAGTTGACTCCATAGAGTAAGATATTTCTCTTATTTCTAACCCTAATCAGGACAACATTAAGATTGCAAAGTTTAAATCTACTTCTTAAGGACCTTTGGTTCTACCTACGACAGGAGGAAGAGGCAGCTACTGCAGCATGTTTTTAGCATGTTCCCATATTTAGTTCTTGGAGGTATATTGGACGTCATAGTTTTACTCACGGACCCAGAAAGAATGAGTTTAAGTTGAAAGGGCTGGGTGTGTGGTAGTAGAAGTGGAATGATGTATGCCTTTAATTTAACATTTTGTCCACCTCAATAAGCAGTAGGTATATTTTGTTTTGGAAAACACCTGTCAGCAGTAGAGATTGCTGTTTTAAAACAGGAAAATTGATTTTGGGAAAACAGTTATATAGGGGGAAAAGTTCCCTAGGTTTTCCTCACAATTCTGGAAGCAATGATAGGAAGGAAAGTTCCTATCATTTGGTTTTGTTTTTTATTGAGGTATAATTGACACATTAGTTTCAGTTGTGCAGCATAAAGATTCGATATTTGTGTATTGCAAAATGATTACTACCATAATTCCAGTTAACAGCAATCACCATACAGTTAAAAAAATTTTTTCTTGTGATGAGAACTTTTTTTTTTTTAAGATTTTATTTATTCATGAGAGGCAGAGAGAGACGCAGAGGGAGAAGCAGGCTTCTTGCTGGGAGCCCCATGTGGGACTCAATTCCAGAATTCGAGGATCATGACCTAAGCCAAAGGCAGACGCTCAACCACTGAGCCACCCAGGCGTCCCCTGATGAGAACCTTTAAAATCCACTCTGCTGGGTACTTTCAAATATGCTGTATACTATTATTAACTATAGTCACTGTGCTGTACATTACATCTTCCAGACTTACACGTTTTTTATAACCAGAAATTTGAAAAAAGGTACAATTTTAAAGTCCTTTTTGAATTTCAAGATTATGGGCTGATTCCTTTTGGAATTTGATCTGAAGGTCTGATCCCACACTGAAGACTTGGGACTGGAAGAACGGAGGGTAGAGCTAGGCTTCCGGGCACAGCAGCCAGAAGAGTAGGTGACTAGGAGGAGTCTGGCCAGAAGTGTTGTCTGCACGTAGATACATACACCTCTAGCTAGGCCTCTTGGACTTCCCTTGGCAAGAGACTAGAACTCCCAGAGCAAACATGAGGGACTTCTTGGGGCCCACAGGTTTTTAGCTCTCCCAGAGGAAGAATCTCTATGTCTTTATCACAGAAGAACCTTTGAGATCTCTGCCATCAAGAGGTCAACCGTATGGAAACTTGTTTGTGGCATTTGGGCCAAAGGGAACCTATTTCCTGGACAAAGGGAAGAATAGCTCTTGCAACATCCAGCTCTTCTGCTGGAGTCTAGTGGAAAGAGCTAGAATCTCAAATCACAAGGTCTGTGTTCTAGTCTCTCAGCCCTAAGAACAGGGACCATACCTGTGTCACTCATCATTACAAACCCAGCGTCTAATAATACTGCTTGACATGTAATAGGCATTCAGTGAGTATTTGAATGAGTGAATTAATAGTAAATTTTCAGCTTTCTTAACTTTGTCTCTGATCCTCACAGTGTTTGAGTAAAAGTTAGAGGATATCATCTTAGATAATTAACTCCGTTGTAAACACAGAGTTAATACAAATTTGAAGGCACTGAAATCAGGTGCCATTTCTTGGTTTCAAGGTGGTTAGGCATATAGGTGAGCTAGGTTATTTTCGTAATATCCTCAAAACAAAAGCAGCATTAAAATTTTTTTATAGAGAAAGCAATTGTGACAAAATACTGCAATTTGGTGACTAATAACAATAATAAAATATTACATAAGGTGAATGTTTAGTGAACATAAAGTATGTGGAGATTCCTAAGTTCTTTTAAGTGTTTAGCTGTAGACCCTTTGCAAAAATTTCATACTTTTTAGGGACTTAATCTCTTGTGAAATTTTTATTCTAAATGTAAAGGAAATACTAATTGTAAAGAAGATTTGTGACTTTTTTTCCCTGAAAAGTGAGTTTTCTTAAATTGAGATCTACTGATATTTGGACTGTTGTATCCTGTCAGACATAAACCTGATGGTATGTTTTTCCTTGACAGTGTGATGGACAAAGTTGGCACCTTAGGTTTTACATTACTGTTAATTGCTGATTCTGCTTCCTCTGTACTTTCATTGGTTTATGTGTCCCTTCACTTAATGTAGTTATGTGCTTAACAACCTTACCTTTGTAAGCTCTTCTGTTGATTTTGTGGTACCACCTCCTTTTTTTCCCTCAGTTACTGATTGACAAATAGAAATTATGTATATTTAAGGTGATGATATGTATTGTGAAATGATTACCACAGTAAGGTTAGTTAATACATTCATCACCTCATACAATTACTTTTTATTGAGTGAGAACATTTAATATTTATTCTCTTAACAACTTTCAAGTATGTAATATAGTATTGTTAACTATAGCCATTGGCTGTAAATTAGAGCCCTAGAGGGACGTCTGGGTGGCTCGGGGGTTGAGCCTCTGCCTTTGACTCAGGGCATGATCCTGGGGTTCTGGGATTGAGTCCCACATCAGGCTCCCTGCGAGGAGCCTGCTTCTCCCTCTGCCTATGTCTCTGCCTTCTCTGTATCTCTCATGGATAAATAAATAAAATCCTAAAAAAAAAAAAAAAAATTAGAGCCCTAGAATTTGTTTTACAACTGGAGGTTTGTATCCTTTGACCAACATCTCCACATTTTGCCTGTTCCACAGCCCCTTGCAATCACCAGTCTACTCCATGTCTCTGAGCTTGGCTTTTTTAGATTCTATGTAAAATGAGATTATACAATTTGTGTTTCTCTATCTGACTGATTTCACTTAGCATAATGCTTTCAAGTTTCATCATATTGTTGCAAATGGTAGATTATTTTTTTCTGAATAACATCCCCTTGTGTATTTATGCCACATTTTCTTTATTCATCTGTCAGACATTTAAGTTGTTTCCATGTCTTGGCTATTTTAAGTAATGCTAAAATGAATATGGGGGGTGCAGATACCTTTTAAAGATAGTGATTTCATTTCCTTTAGGTATATACCTAGAAGTGGGATTGCTAGATTATTTGGTAGTTCTATGTTTAATTTTCTGAGGAACTTTCACAATGTTTCCATGGGGAAAACTGTAAATTTAAAAAAATTCACAGTCCTACTGACAATGCACGAGGATTCCCTTTTTCTCTGCATCCTTGCCAACGCTTATCTGTCTTTTGATGATAGGCATCCTGACAGGTATAGGGATATATATCTTTCTGTGATTTTGATTTGCATTTCCCTGTTGATTAGTATGTGGAGCACCTTTTCATGTATCTGTTGGCCATTTTTATGTCATCTTTGGACAAGTGTCTATTCAGGTCCGTTTGCCCATTTTTAATCAGATTATTGACTTTTGGCTATTGAGTTATAGGAGTTCCTTAATTCATTTTGGTTTTAACCGCTTTTATCAGATAGCTAATTTGCAAATATTTTCTCTCGATCTGTAGGTTGTCTGTTCTTTTTGTTGATGGTTTCCTTTACGTGTAGAAGCTTTTTAATTTGATGTAGTTCCACTTGTTATTTTGCTTTTGACACCTTTGCTTTTAGGGTCAAATCCACAAAATCATTGCCAAGACCAGTGTCAAGGTGCTTACCCCCACTGTGTTTTCTTCTAGGAGGTCTATGGTTTCAGGTCTTATGTTCAAGTCTTTCATCCATTTTGTGTTGATTTTTGTGTATAATGGGAGATAGTTGGTTCATTTTCATTCTTTTCAAGTTGCTGACAGTTTTCCCAGCACCATTTGTTGAAGAGTCCATTCTTTTTTCAACCTTGGCTCCTTTGTTGTGAATTAATTGACCATATTTGTGTAGGTTTATCTCTGGGCTCTTGATTCTGTCGCATTGATCTATGGAACTGTTTTTGTGCTACTGCCCTACAATATTGATTACTATAGCTTTGTAATACAGTTTGAAATAAGGAAGCTTGGTGCCTCCAGCTTTGTTCTTTCTTCTCAAGGTTGCTTTGGTTCTTGTGTTTTTTTTTGTAGTTCCATACAAATTTTAGGATTGTTTGTTCTGTTTCTATGAAAAATGTCTTTGGAATTTTGATAGGGATTGCACTGAATCTGTAAATTGCTTTTGGTAGTGTGGACATCTTAACAATATAAATTCTGATCCATGAACACAAGATACCTTTCCAGTTATTTGTGTCAATTTTTTTCATCCAGTATCTTAAAAGTTTTCAGTGTATCCTCCCCCTATATCTGCACTCTGGTGGCCTTTTCCTCCTTTTTTTTTTTTTTGCTGGGGAAACATACCCCTACAGTGTAGTTGTTTAGATATTTTAATGGGAGATATTCGATACTATTGACTTAATTTCTGGAATAATGTTATGGATTGCTGTCATGCTGGTGAAATTATCTTCCCAATCCTTGTTTTTCTTTGCAAAGTAGAAGCAAATTTTAGAGTCAGAAGGGATTTAAGAGTTCTTTAAGTTCCTTTTATTGTGATTGAGAAGGCATGTGTTTGCCTAATTCGGGGCAGAGTTGGAATAAGAACCAGAATTTCAGGTCTCATGCCTTGGTATTTTATAAGCTTTCTTTGCTCTAGTTTTGAAAGTCCCTATTTCAGAAGAGCTGTTTTCATTTCAGTATTTATACTCGATACCCCCTCAAAAAGCAAGTTGATTTGAGAGCTCAAAATATGCTGACATACATGAATAGGTATTTGCTGCTGCCCAACAATGACCCAAATCTACGAAGTTTAATGTCCTAATAGATGGATATACATGGCGGGGAGGTAATTTATGTAAAATTTGTGAAGAAACCTCCATGTTGCTGTTATCCAGCATCAGTCATTATTACTTTGTCACTGTTTGTGAGAAACACTTTTTTAATCTTGGCAATTTTTATATTTTATCTAAATGCAAAATAAGTAGAAGCATATTCTAAGTTGCTTAACAGAAGCACTTTGATTTTTCTGCAGTGTTTCCTGAGGTTATAGGCGGGTGTTTGAGGAGTACATGCGGGTTATAAGCCAGCGGTACCCAGACATCCGCATTGAAGGAGAAAATTACCTCCCTCAACCCATATATAGGTAAGTGAATTTCAGTAACTTAAAATGAATTTTTAAAGTGAATTTTTTTCACTTTTGTGAGTAAACTTTTGTGAATTGTTTCAATTAACTCTTCTTGGTTATTGTAATTTCTTAGTTGTAAAAAAGAGAACACTGTCTTATAAGTAGCAAGTTGATTTGATCCAAATAAGGAAGAATTTTTCTGTAAGAAGGAAAAGAGGAGGATTATTTCAGAGATGGCAACCTTAATTTTTATACAAAGTCAATGGTATAAAATCCTGTACTGTTAAAATAATAGTATTTTTAAAGGTTAATGCTATATAGTTTTACAAGTTATTTTTATTAATTTAAAAGATATTAAACATTTTTGTTTTAAAACTCCACAATAAACTTTAGTTACTATCTTTTTTACTACTTGTAATTAGTAACTTTTAGATTTGGTGTCTAGAAAATGTCTGTACACTTATACTTGAATTATGAAGTTTTGAATTTGAGAAATTGATGAATTTTTTTTTTCTTTCAATAGACACATAGCATCTTTCCTGTCAGTCTTCAAACTAGTATTAATAGGCTTAATAATTGTTGGCAAGGATCCTTTTGCTTTCTTTGGCATGCAAGCTCCTAGCATCTGGCAGTGGGGCCAAGAAAATAAGGTACGTAACATAATAGTTTTCATAGTTGTAGGTTTTTAGGTTGTCAGTGAAAATATTTTAATGGATTGTTTGGTTTTTTTAAGTATCTGTTGCTGATTCATCTGTTCACTTGTATTATTTTGGCTTTAACCACTTTTTAATCTTTGGATAAGGCACTTAGCCTTTCTTGGCCTTAGTTTTTTTTTGTATTTTTTTTTTCCTTGACCTTAGTTTTTATAATTATGTATTAAGAAAGATTAGGTCTTTTTACTATTTGAAAGATAGGGAGGTGTGACTTTAGAAGAAACTGGGCACAAAATAATTCTAATACTTGATATTGATTATGTAGATTAGGTCAAATCATATCCAACAGAACATCATATACACATAATGTAGGCCTTTTATACTAATAAGGGGTATTAATGGTTTTGTTCACATTAAAAACGGCATTTCCATGGATTTGTTCTTTTTTTTTTCATGGATTTGTTCTTAAAATTTGGTTTTAATGGCTTCTGACTCTTCTGTTTTAAATATATGTAAATATATATATGAATATATATCTAATATTCTATATTAGATTTCTTTCATTTGTTTTACTTGAAGTCGTCTTTTCTGGAAGGTCTTTCTGCTGTGAGGAATGGGACTAATTTTATTTCTCTCTTAGAGGAGATTGCTTAAGTTTCCTTCTAAAAAGTGTTCTGTTTTGGAGTTCTCTGGGCTTGTTTTTTAGGTCTAGGCTGAAACTACCTTTAGTGGACTCCTACATATCTATGCTTCTTTTCCTTAGGGAACGACTTATTTCCAGTAATAGGCAAGGCTCCTTAACATAAACATCCTCAGGTGCTACCCCTTATTGAACTGTGTCTCCATTATTAATAAGATTGATTTGCATAAGATTAAGAATTGAAAGTTAAGTACTCTAATGTTTTGAGTTACATTTATTCTGTTGATTCCAACTTCAGTGCATTTTACTTCTGAAGACATATAATGTTGTTAATCTGCTGTGGAAGAGGAGCTATAGCTTTTATGTGTACCCTTGTGTATCGTTTTCATGAAAATAAACTTACTGTTCCCAAATGCAAGAGTAACCTCTATGAAATCAAAGCCCACCTAGCTGGGAGGAGAGCCCTTTCTCATTTGCTGTGAGCATTTTTATTTACTTTTTTGAAATAATTTGCTATACATTGACACCCTCACTTCATCCTGTTTTTTAGTCAGGTGATTTTGTTAAATTTTGTTCCTTTCTGTCCACCAAGGAACTTCTGGTCTCTCTTGAAAGGATATGGATTTGCCCTCCAAAGAGGGGGAGCGAATGTAATTTAATATACTAGTGCTATCTAATTGACTTTTTTATTTGACTTAAAATGATTTGTTTGGAACATGAATGGGTTGTATTGAATACATGAAGTTGCTGATTATTGCATCACTAGTCTCTTGTGAATTCATACCTTATATAAATGGTGAAATAAACCCTTCTTATGCTGGTAATTTTTTGTTTAACTTATTAAGGCTGTTACGAAATCTAGAGATTCTGTCTCTACGTTACAAATATCTATTCTTCATTGTGTATAAAGCTGTGAATTAATGTTGTAGTTTCCTTGTTCCATGTATGTTATTGGAACATCTAGAATAGCAATAATAGTCTATGTAGAAACTTTTTTAAGATTTTATTTTAGGGTGATAGAGTGAGCAGGCAGAGAGAGGAGCAGAGGGGGAGGAAGAGGGAGGGGAAAGAATCTCAAACAGATTCTGCACTGAGCACAGAGCCTGACATGGGGCTTGATACCACAACCCCAAGATCATGACCTGAGCCAAAACCGAAAGTCAGACACTTAACTTGAGTCACCCAGGCACTCCTGCCCCTGTATAGAAACTTAAAGTAGATTGAAAAACAGCCATTACCAACTAAAAATGAGACTCTATATTTAACATATTACTTTTGTGTCTGTCTTCAGTTGTAATGTTTGCCTTTAAAATAACTTTGCCTGCTGTATTTAATTACATTTTCTTTTAGGTCTATGCATGTATGATGGTTTTCTTCTTGAGCAACATGATTGAGAACCAGTGTATGTCAACAGGTGCATTTGAGATAACTTTGAATGGTGGGTTCTTTTTTTTTGAATGGTGGGTTCCGAATAGTTTGCATTCTTTAACACATTTTAAATGATTTATAACAACCATTGGGCTTTTCTATTTTTCATAATATGCAAAATTAGCACTTTATATGGTCCTCACCTCACCTAGCTTGAGAATTATATCCATATGATGACCCTTGAATCATCATAGAGACCTCTAGATCTCTCTTCGAGGTGCTACCCCCAGGAATCTTTTTTAGAGTGAGAGGGTTTAATATTTTAAGATTTTATTCATTTATTTGAGAGAGAGAGTATGAGCAGAGGGAGAGGGAATATACCCAGGAATCTTAAACTACTTCCAAGCAATTGATTATCTCCGCTTCCTACAATTCTTATGTACTCCAATTTGCTCCTTCCCTGGCATTGCTCGTTTATTTATAATGGCACATTATCATTCTGTCCAGTTGCCCATGTCAGAAAGCTAGGATAACCTCAGTTTCTCCCTTACTCTCCATATCTAATGGATTACCAAGTATGATTCTTAATTCTACCTTCTACATTTCTCAAAATTCTACTTCTATTTTTTGTTAACATGACTACCCTAGTCCAAGTCAAAATGATTTTGTTACCCTCCAATACAGTCTCTAAACTAGAGGTGGTCAGATAATGGCCTATGAGCAACAGTAGTTTTAAATTTTTTAATGGTTACCAAAAAATCAAAAGACTATTTTATGGCACATGGAAATTATATGAAGTTCAGATTTTAGCATTTAAACCTAAAGTTTTGAGTTTCATCAATGAAAAATCTGTGGAAATTTATTTCTCTGGTCATGCAAGTACCTGCGTGATATCTTTGATTTTTGCTTCTTGAGTCTCAAAGCCTAAAATATTTATTATCTGGCTTCTTACCAGCTCAAACAGTAGAGTGAATTTCTTTTTTTTTTTAAATAAATACATAAATTTCATCTCATTGCTTCACTGCCTCAAGTTTATTAAGTGGTTTTACTTCATCCTCAAGGTAAAGACCAGAACATTTAACACACTCAAAAGTCCCTGCTTGATGTAGCCTTTGGATTGTTGAGCCATGGCCATGTGGACCCTGTGTCCAGCTGCCTTTTTTTTAAATAAAATTTTATTTATTACATATTGCTTGTGGTTTCTTTCAGACTACAATTAGAGTTGAGTAGCTGTGATAGACTGTATGTCTTCCTAAGGCTGAAAATGCTTACTGTCTGGCACTTTATAGTTCATTGACCCTAATCTAATCTTCACTCGCCTCTCCAGACTTCCTTGTTACCCCTCTTCTCCTGTATTTCAGCTCTTCTAATGATAATATTTTTCAATTTTAATGGTACCTCTCAATTTTAATAATAATAAGTGCAAAGGCTCCTTTCTAACCTCTTCCATGTCCCTCAGCATCTTCTAGTTTTAATTCTTAGTACACAATTGTGATCTGTAGCTATTTCTTTGGTACGTTTTGTCTTTCCCCTACTGGAGTATAAACTCCATAACAGCAAGAAAGGTAAGTCTCTGTATTCCCAGCTGTATCAATAGACAATAAATATTTGTGGAATGAACATGTATTATAGACTTATCTTTAATTTTAAGGAGTGGTGCTATTTATTTTTATTATAGATGTGCCTGTGTGGTCTAAGCTGGAATCTGGTCACCTCCCATCCATGCAACAGCTCGTTCAAATTCTTGACAATGAAATGAAGCTCAATGTGCATATGGATTCAATCCCACATCATCGATCATAGCCCCACCTATCAGCACTGAAAACTCTTTTGTAAGTAGTTTAAAAATACAATAACTATTTACAGGTATCATTCTCATCACAGATCAACAAGATACTAGGTATCCCATATACTATTACTTGAGTTCCCAACTTAATATTTAATAGATGGATGTTTTCTTTATTAAAATGAGTGAATTTTGAAATAAAATATTCTTTTTTCTCTTTCAGACATTAAGGGATTTTTTGCAAGAGCAGCGTGACTGACATTATGAAGGCCTGTACTGAAGACAGCAAGCTGTTAGTACAGACCAGATGCTTTCTTGGCAGGCTCGTTGTACCTCTTGGAAAACCTCAATGCAAGACAGTTTTTCAGTGCTGGCACATTTTGGAATTCTGCACATTCGTGGAGTGCAATAATACTGTATAGCTTTTTTTTTCTTCCCCACATCCATTCAGTTAACAGTTTTTAAGAAAAATGTAGACATTACTACTTGTACCTTTTTTTTTTTCCTTAGTCATATTTGGAAAAGTAGAAAATTGAGTTATAATTTGACTTTCTTTTCAAAGATGCCTGTTAAATCTGTTGTGATTTTATATGAATTTTCCTTTTTTTATAGTTTAAAATCAATCTTTTTGGGAACACAGCTGAAGTTCCCACATACTCTAAGAGTTTATCAGGCATCTTTAATTTGGTCATGTCCAATTTCTATAGTTTTCAAAATACTGCAGATTGTGAACAGTGCATTATATGAGATTATGGGGGGAAATCCTATATCCAGAGTACTCTACCAATTTGTGTGTATGTGCGTGTGTGCGTGTGTGATTACCAGAGAATTACTAAAAGACCAACTGCTTTTTAAATACTGTTATGTAGTTCAAGTGTCTTGCCTTGACCAATCTAATGAGTTGATTAACTGGGCCTTTATACTTAACTCAATAAAAAACTAAGCAGATGTAAGTTAAAAAGTTTGAATTTATTGCCCAGCGTACCTATTAACATATTTAAAAGTTGTCTTCCTCAATTTTTTTGAATTCCAGATAATTTCATAAGGAATATACTTTAGTTTGACATGCAAATAATCATTTACCATTTTAGGATAATTGAAATTCAGTTGAAAGTTCAGTTAAACCTCTTTACACTTCATTTTAGGTGAATGGAGACTATTTGTCTAATAATTTAACTTAACATCATATATCAGAATTTTATTATATTTAAGGAACAAAATCAAAAAGTTTTTTATTCAGTGAATTTAATATCTTTCCAGAGTTCTATAATGATAGTTTTTTTTAAACAAAACCTTAAACTGCTGGACTATAAGGGTAATTTAGCAGAAATAGGATCATAATGTAGAAAAATAGTCAAGTATCAACTTAACATATTTTAGATTCCATATGGGAATAGACGTGTAGGTCTAGATTTGTTACTAGAAATAAAGGGATTTGAGGAAAAATTATGAGACCATTCAACATTTGGTCTTCCAGACACTTAGCACAACCCCTTATACTTCACTTATCACTGAATATTTGTTGAATTGATGTTTGGTAATCATGATTTTATAGCCCCAAGGTGGAACATGCTGTAGTAGTCTCTAGCTAACAGGAAATTAGTCTGATGATTCACTGCAGAAAATTGATTAAATGACTTCTTTTAATCAAGACTGCACAACTGTTAACCTAAGTTGATACAGTGGCAAGTGTCCATAGAGGTTATGTTGGAACTTCTTGAAGGTTATTATTCATGTGTAATATTTTATGTTTGATTAGCCTTGCTTAAAGGCTAGTCAGGCTTAAAGCCTCATTACTTTTCATTTGTAGCAGCCCAAATGTCTGTCTTCTGCAAGTAGAACACAGAGCTCAGTGTTACTGTAGGGCCTTTCTTTAGTTGATGGCCATTCCAATAGTGATAAATTAACCTTTGGGCATTTAGAACTTCCAAACTCGAGCCTTGGATATTCCTATGTATCTGACAGGTTAGCCCTCAAAAGCATAAGATTATATTCTAACTTTTTTCATGTTTGTCTTGGGTGAATAACATGTCTTTTGGAGAATAGCTTTAAGTGGCTTAGACACTGATAAAACTCAGTGTGTTATTTTTTGTACACTCATGTCAATATTTTATCTTTAACCATATTTAAATCTAGGATTTAATAGAGTCTACTGGAAGAATTAGTGGAAAGCGTAAATATAAAAACCAATAAGGAAAAGGGGAAAGTTAAAAAAACTATTTAGAAGAAAATGAAACTATTTATAACTAATTTTATTATATTTCTAACATTTCAGAATTTATTAGTTGCTTACAAATTGATGTGGCTGTGTAGTTTATAAATGTTTATGTATTATATTTAATTAGGAGACCGTAGAACATTACAACAGATTGGCTAATGTTACTGTTTTTGTTTTTGTTTTTTTTTTAAACCAGAGTTGCTGTTGTGGAAGAAATTACTTGTTAGATTAATAAAAGAATGTTGGCAAAACATGGTTTTATACCTCAGAATCCAGATGTGCAAGACAAAATATGCTTTCAGATTATGAATACATTTTTTTTAAGGTATTAACATTAATGACAGCAGTTGGTTAGCCTTTTACCATTATCAAAATACAACAGGATTCCAATGATTATTCTTTCTTATTTTGAGTGTTGTTACTTTGGGACCTTGATTGGTTGGCATTTTATCATTGTCATAATTTTAAATAATTCAGATTTTAAAACCAGCCTGCAGAATTTTTAAGCATGATTTGATGATATTCAATACTAAGTAAGGCTTTAAAAACAAATTCTTGAGAGAAATGTGAGGGATTGTAAAGTTTAGGGGCTTACTAACATAGCATTGTGAAAATAAACTTATATTAAGCTGATGTAAAAGGAAGCCCTCTTTTGTGAAATTAAATCTGTGCTAGAGCACTTCACGTGATAACTGTATTTAGGAAATTTTATTTGTAAAAGTCGTTGGTATCAAATAGTATGTTCGCTTTCTAATTACTTCTTAACCAGTGCTAACACATCCCCTCGCCTTCTCAATCTGGCACTCAAGCCTTATTGCTCTTGGACCTTACACTACTTCTCAAGCCTTATGGTCCTCTTGGTGTTGCCGAACTAACAACAGCTCTGGTGTAATTCTGTGCTTGTTTGGAGCAGGGAGCAGCAGTTTACATCATTGTCTGTCCCCAACCTCCAGAATTCCTGAGAAAGTAATACTGACATTCCCAAATCTAGAGAAAAAATAGGAGGAACTTCCCTCTCGACTACATAGAGACAGCAATTTCAGAAGAGAAAACAAAGCTCGGATTTTTTTTTAAAGATTTTATTTATTCATATGAGACAGAAAAAGGAGCAGAAACATAAGCAGAGGGAGAATCACGCTCCCTTAGGAGCCTGATACAGTACTCATCCCGGGATCATGACCTGAACCAAAGGCAGACACTCAGAGTGATCCAGGTGTCCCAAAGCTCAGATATTTTTTAATAATTCAGGTGAGCCTTTTCCTTCACAGACCTTGGCTCTTTTTTCTTAGGCTTCGGAAAAGCCAATAGAGACTCCTATCCAAACTGTATCTTGAAGAAAATTATAAACTGGTCTCAGAGTGGGAAGAGTGATAAGTCACCTACTCTCTATCAAAGCTTATGGAATGTCTTCTGTTGCCTATGTAAGCTTAAGCAAAATAAAAAGAAACATGATAACTACATAAACATCTGCAGCATCAGTTTTAAAACTTTCATGTGCCTAAGAATCATTGGGTCAGATTCCATAGAAATTGTGATTCAGTGGTGTGAGAGGGGATCAAATAATTTGCATTTCAAACAAGCTTCCCGAGTAATACTAGGGCTGTCAAGTCTGTGGTCCATACTGAGAATCACTGTACCTAGAGCAGAATGCAAAAGGCTTAATAACTCATCCCAAGAGAAAATGTAACTCATGGAAAGGAAGAAAATTTTGTCCATTTGCATCACATTTATAGAATGATTTAGTTAAGAATTCAGTAAATTGGGAACTCAAAGAGGAGAGAAACAGAATGAGAGGAGAGGGAGGTTGTTTCTAGAAAAACTTCGGAGGACTTCATTGTCCCAAGTAATCTGTTTTACCAATGTGGCCAATTTGTTTTTTATCGTTTGTTGAGTTCATGTTTTGAGACTTTCTAGTTGGATGTTTTAAAGGTAATGTCAAATCTTTAGATATAAAATCGATTTTAAGTACCAGATTTTCCCAGAGCAAAACAGGCAACATGCCTGTATTCTTATATTAAATAGTGACATCTGACTTGATTTTTACGTAAATCTATTTAAATGCTTATAATTCTGAGTAGAGAAAATGCATACTTTTAGTTTTTGTTGTGGTAACCATAATAGAACCCATAAAATTGCTAGGGTAACCCAATCTGACTTAATTCAGCCCCGTCCCCCACCAAAGCAAAGGACTTAGTAGTTCATGTAACTGAAAAATCCAGTGTAGAGTTGTCCTCGGGGATTCAAATATGATTATCGGAATTCTCCATCTAAGTTGGTCTCACTTCTCCATGAGCCTTCCTCAAAATGGGAAAAGAGTGCTTGGGGCTGGGGAGGATGGGGGAGTAATGAGAGCATGGATAAAGTCTCAGAAAACTACACTGGTGCAAATTGGGTCACATTCCTATCTTTGAATCTTATTTCTCACTCGATAGCCACTCTAAAAATACTGTGTTCTGTTAACCCTTCCTTTCCTCTAATTAGTGACTTTACTCCCTCCACCCAGTCTCCTTCCTATTTAGGATTATAATTATTTAAGACAACCTTATGGCTTTGTGGTTGGTTATAATCTCAGATTAAGTGCTTAACTATTTGGGAATCAATCTGGAATGGATAGAGTCAGCTTTGGATCGCTTGGCCTGGTTAATACAGGTATCAGAACCTGGCTAGCAGATTCCCAAATTCCCTTGGGCCACTGCCTATGCTCATTTACTTTGTGTACTAGCAACTCTCCCTAGAGAGAGAAAAAAAAAAAAAAACAATTACTGCTCTTCGTTTATTGTTACTGTTGAGTTGCTAAGAACACATCTGTTTGCAGGTAAGCGTGCTGATGACATTTTCCCCAAAACTTTTTTTGTTAAGTATTAGAAGATCTGGGTTTCATCTCTTAAGAGCCCATGGAATCTAGAGATGAGACACTCTTAAGGTATTAAAATACATGTTTAAACAAAATAGGTTACCTATTAATGTGATTGTCCTAGTAAAATTCTATAATATATAGATATATAGGAATTTGGTGTTGTGAAAAATTTTGAGATCTACTTCAATACTTGAAAGAAGGGGCAAGAGAGGTTAAGTATCTTGCTGTGGTTCTATAGTTTTGTCAAAAACATGTCGTTTTGTTAAAACTACATCCTTGGTGAGGGTTGGGGAAAGAGCAGTTAACAGCAAAGAGGCCTCATTAGAAAAGACCCCAAGTGGGAAGACTTAAAAAACAAAGCAGACTTAAAGATTTAATCTCAGTTTCACTTGACAACTGTTCATTTACTTTTTTTCTTTTTTAAAGATTTATTTATTTATGATAGACCTAGAGAAAGAGAGAGACAGAGACACAGGAGGAGGGAGAAGCAGGCTCCATGCTGGGAGCCTGATGCGGGACTTGATCCCGGGTCTCCAGGATCATGCCTTGGGCCTAAGGCACTAAACCGCTGAGCCACCCAGGGATCCCCTGTTTATTTACTTTTACTTTAGCTAAGATGGATTGGAATTTTCCAAATCAAACTAAAAGCGAGGGAGTGCAGGAGACAATAGGAGAGAAGGCAAGTTTACATGACAAATTCTTACCCTTACACAAGTAAATGCAAGCTCCAGATTGACTCAGCGTGTTTCCTCATCTGGAAGGACCCTTCCCTAAAATTGGATTTGTGAATTGCAGTTTTCTTAACCACTTATCCTCTTCATTGCTTATGTGAAAATTGCAAAGCATATGGGAGAGATTTCTGTGTACATGTCCTAGGCAAGGAAGTTGCCTCATCCATGAGTTTAAAAACACACCTGCTTCTGAGCTGGAATTTTGGTCGTATGTTCTTGCTAAGTTCTTGAATTTTTAATTCAATGAAGATTCTTCATCACTAGTGTTTCTCAATGTTTCTTCTGAAGCACAGGCCTGCCTAGGGCTGTGGCTCCATGTGATGCATTGCAAAACAATTTTGTTGACGTATTTAAAATCCATACCAAAAAACTCATTTCACTTCAAATTGGTCATGAAGTATTGGTTTTACATAAAAATTACATAAAAATTTTACATAATTTTTATTACATAAAAATTACATAACAATTTTACGTAATTTTTATCACATTGCATAAATTACATAAAAATTTTTATTAATAACTTCCTAAAGCTTCAAGCAAATCCATTCTCAAAAAATTGTGTTTCTCCTGAGACTATAACTTCTGTTCCGTTGCATCTTACTCTCTTTGAGTATGGGGGGAGTGTGCTTGTGTGTACATATCCTAGGAGACAAAGTGATCTACATTATAGATTCTTTTCCTGTAAGCTTATAGGAACTTTCTGTGTAATCTGCAGTAGAACACTATGCTTAAGAATTACTATAGTAACCAAAGGAATGTGTTCCAGGAAACCCAGAAGATGTGTGTGGAAAGATCATATGAGAAGCACAACTAGGAGTTCTAAAATGTTGCATAAAGAGAGTTATAATGCCAAAAAGCTTATTTAAATACTGTACAGAGTAAAGTAATGACAAACATGCTGAAAACATTGGCCCTGAAAGTCTTGAGGAAGGCAAAAATAAGTGCTGCCTATGGATGAGTGAATGGGTTTTGTTAAGGTGGAGGTTCTCATGGGAGTTTTACCCTCTAGAGGATATTGGTGATGAGGTACTTTTGGTTGTCATGACCAAGGCAGGGGTGCGTTGCTCCTGGCAGCTATGAGTAGAGCCTGAGATGCTGCAAAATAGTCTACAATGTCCAAGACAACTCAGCACAACGAATAATCTGGTCTAAAATGTCTATACGGCTGGTGGTGAGAACTCTGGGTTAAGGTTAGGAGAGTTGGAGGGTGCTGGGAAAGCAGAAGAGCAGTCAGGGGACACATGCCTTGGCCTCTTGGAGGCCTTGGATTGGAGCCTCACAACAGCCTCCAGCTGGGACCTGGGAGGGAAGATGCTTTAGCCAGATCTGCCCCCTGGGTTGGGAAAGGGCAGCCCTTCTCTTGGAGCCCAGCCCGAAAGGAATTTGCTATCAGAGGAGGGCCCTAGTGTGCTTTCAGAGCATCTCTTTCGTCTCTTTGAAAGGTTTTTCTCTGTTTATGTTTAAAATTACCTTAACAGAGGAAGCCTTTCATTCCAATAATGAAATAAAGGCTAAATTGAAGGTGACCAATATTTTCGTGGGAAAACGACTGTCAAATGTAATGAGCAACAACAAAGAGAAATGGCTCTTGTTCAATCATTTTCCTTTGAATACGGGAAAATGAGGTGGTAATGGGCCACCTCAGAGGACGGAAGGGGAACAGAAAGAACTGCTTTCTAGAGAAGTTCCTGATTCCTTCGAACGTGTGGGCAAGTGAAGCTGTAATTAGTTAGAAGCAGCTTTGAAATCTATAACTAAAGGCGGGGGGGGGGGAGACGAACTTTGGTGTAGAGTCCCACTGCCCCCCCCCCCGCCCCCGCAGCTTTTTATTAATGAATTGGATGGTAAGATAACATTCCGGACTCCTGGAGTTCAGAAATGTTTCCTAACAAAATAGTCCGTATTTTAATCTTCTGGGCTTCTACCTTTCCTTAGGCTCACTGAGGGGGCGGTAGGGGAAACTAGCTTTGGAATCTACACTGAAAGCCAAGCAAATCCACACTTGTAAGTCAACCCTATTCTTGGAAATTCCCTCCTTCAGAATTATATTTCCGTTTATAGTTTTTTAAGAGCTCTTTTTGGAGGGGTTCCTAGGTGTTTGGTAACGTGGAAGGTAACAGTTGTGAAGATGTATAACACAATTTCTGCATTCAAGGAGCTTAACAGCAGAACGGACAACCACACAAAAACATCAAACACGGCAAAACGTGAAATCCTGGAAAAAGAAGCTTCATAAGATGACTATGGGAACAGAAAGGGATGGGGCATTGGATTTAATCCCTTGCAGATAGAACTTTCAGTAAATGGGTGTGAGGGGAAAGGCACAGAAGGGAAAGCATTTTAGAGATAAGGCGGCGCAGGGTCCTGTGGTAATTCCTGTAGGGGAAAGGGCTGGAGCACGGGTAGGCGGATGGCGAGATGGTGGGAAGTAGGCTGGAAAGATGGGAAAAGATAGGGGAAGAGGATTGAGGACATTGAGAGCTGGGAACTGGACTGCTATGGATGATAGCCACGGAAGGTTTTTGTGCAGATGTGCAGTAAGATGAGCTCTGGGTTTTAAGAAGTGATTCTGTCTGTAGTGCGGGTACGGCGGTGGGAATGGAGGGGAGGCAGCAGGAGGAAAAGAACTATCCAGAGGCTCTAGCAAAAACATTCTGGCATTCTCCTAGTATCTCATTAGACATCTTTGACCTTGGAAATATATACAGTAATTTATTCAATTAAAAAATCACTCAGCTTTTGTGGTCACAGTCCCTTTGTATTCCAGAGTTTTCTTTTACTTTAGGGTTCAGTGTCCTGCTGAGGCTAGACTCCCTCAGAATCCTCCTTAAATCTAAAGTTTCGTGTTTACAATCTAACCTTTAACCCTTGGATATCATTTACATTCCTCTTGGTGTCTATTTTCTGCTCTTTGGCTAAGGAGCTTCCCTTCTTGCTCTTGTATGAAATCCACTGTAATTAAAGTGCCAGTGGTTTAGTGTGATTGTTCTTTCTTGTTTTTCTGAGAAGTCCTCCTTGCCCTTTGTGGCTCAGCCCAGGATATAATCTTGGCTTTAATCTCCAGGGACAGTACATGTCCTGTGAGTACTGATTTCAAGAAGGACACTGAGCCTAAACATTCACTTGGAGTAAATTATTTTTTTTATTAATTCCAAGGAAAATTGATGGAAAGTAAACTGATACCCTCTCGGACTGAATGAGAACTCCCATGTCAGTACAAGTGTGAATAGGACTGGAAGTGTTACTTTGCTGAAATCTGAAATCTTGCTAGAACTGTGCTGGGCTGCCTCATATATATAGGATCCTCACTCCCACCCCAATCAAGAGGGCATAATGTACTTTTTTTTTTTTTTTTTCCATGGAGAATAGCAAGTGGTAACAAGACATCTTAAGTGTCCCTCATGGTGGGGTTGTAACTCTCCATCTTTTCCTCTTCTCGGTGATTTTTGAAAATCATTTAGTTAAAAGATAATAAAACGTGTTGCAAAGGGACTCATGTTTCTGGCCATGATGGGTTAACTGGGACTGAACTAGCCTTCCTGAATAAACTAGAAGTAGATGAAATATGTGAAGTGACTGTTTTCAGAAATTGGACAGCAGATAGTGCAGGACTTTGATCCCTAAGAGGAATATAACAAGGAACTGCATACAGTGGTCCAGGCTTTCTCTTGGAGGCTGTATTGGCTCGGGCTGCTTTAACAAAATACCATAGACTGGGTGGATTAAACAACTGAAGTTTATGTTTTCATAGTTCTGAAAACCAGAAGTCCAAAACCAGGGTGAGATCAGGGTTGGTTACTAGGGAGGCCTTTCTGGCCTGTGGATGACTGTCTTCTTACTGTGTCCTCAACGTGACTTTTTTTCTGTGCCCACGCGGAGAGAGAAAGAACCCTGGTGTCTCTTCTTATAAGGACCCCAGTCCTACCTATGGGATTAGGGCCCCATTCTTCTGAGCTCATTTAGTTACCTTACTAAAGGGCCCATCTCTAAATACAGTCACATTGAGGGTTAGGGCTTCAACATATTGGAGGGAACACAGTTCAGTCCATAACAGGGACGCTTTCCAGACCAAGGTGCAGAGATCTCAGGCAGAGCGTGTCATTTTACCAAGCAGGGCATGCAGATTGGAGTTCAAGGAGGTGGCTAGAATTTTAGGTTAGAAACCACAGAGATCAGAGCTATGTGAAGAAAGACCCCCAGAAGTCTCTGTAGGAGCTCCCTTGAGTGTTGCTGAAACCCCAGAAGGTTGCAAAAAGAACAGGGAGTTGTAGGCTGAACAATTACTAGAGCTCAAAAGGACTGGGAAACATTCATGTTTTGAGCTGCCAGAATGGACTTATAGGGCATTCAGTCAAGACCCCAGAAGGGTCACACCTTGGCAAGAGGGCCAAACTAGCCCAGAGTAAAGACTGCCCTCAGCTCGCACCTATGAGCTTAATAAACCTTAAAAGGCTTAACATTAACCTAACTGCCTCACAAAACACTCTTAACCCCCAGTAAAGAAACAACAAAATTTAACACTCCCCAATATAGAGCTTGCAATGTTGATTTAGTAAGAAATTACTGCACGAGAAAAGAAGCAGGAAAAATGTGGGTCATAGCCAGTTGAAAAACCAATAAATAGTAACCACTCAGAAAGGACTAAAATGATGGAATTAGCAAAGATTTTAATAGTCTTTATACATATGTTCAAATATTTAAAAACGAATACAATAATGAGAGAAGTTGAAGGTCTAAAAAAAAAACAAATGGAATTTCTAGTAGTGAGACAATGCAATATCTTGCATGAGTAATTCACTGGAGGAGCTTAAAAGAAGATTAAACACTGATGGAAAGATTGGTGAACTTGAAAACATGGCAAAAGGAACTAAACTGAAGGAAGAGACCAAAGACTGAAAAAATTAACAGAGCATCAGTGACCTGTGGGACAATATTATGAGACCTAATTTTTGAGTAACTAGGATCTCAGGTAGGGGGAAGAAAAAAATTGAATAGTGGTGAAAAATGTTCCTCCCAAAATTTTAAGTTTTATCGAAATATAATTCAACCTGCCATACAATTCACTCATTTAAACTATACGATTTGGGACACCTGGGTAGCTCAGCGGTTGGGCGCCTGCCTTCAGCTCAGGTTGCGGGCTCAGGTCATGATCCTGGGGTCCAGGATCAAGTTCTGCATCAGGTTCCCTGCAGGGAGCCTGCTTCTCCCTCTGCCTGTGTCTCTGCCTCTCTATCTCAGTCTGTGTCTCTCATGAATAAATAAATAAATCTTTAAAATAAATATATGATTTGTGGTGTATTTACAGGCTTGTGCAACTATCAACTTCAACCTAATTTTGGATCATTTTTTGCCCTCCCTAAAACAAACCCCTGCAATCACAGTCAGTTTTAGAGTATTTTCATTCCTCAACCAAAAAGCCTATGCAAGTTGGCCATCTTCTGCCTTTTCTAGCATCTTCTAGCCCGAGGCAACCACTAATCCGTGTTCTGTCTCTATAGATATGCTAATCTTGGACAATTCATATAAATGAAGTCCTATAATATGTGGTCTTGTGGGACTAGTTTCATTTAGCCTAATATTTTCAAGGTTCATCCATGTTTTAGCATGTGGTCAGTACTTCATTTCTTTGTATTGCTGAATAATATCCCCTTGTATGGATATACCACATTCTGTTGCATCAGTTGACGGACATTTGGGTGCTTCTTTAGGAGTGGAGTTACCAGGCCATTTGGAAGCTTTAGGTTTAGTATTTCGAGGAACTGCCACACTGTTTTCCAAAGACGCTGTACTATTTTACATTCCCAGCATCATTGTGTGAGTATTCCAATTTCTCTACCTCCTTGCCAACCCTTGTTCTCTCATCTCATTTTCTTATTATAGCCATCCTTGTGGTTATGATGTATTTCATTGTGGGCTTTATTTGCGGTTTTTTTTTTTTTTTTTTTCTTGATAGTAAATGATATGGGTCTTTTCAGGTAGTTCTTGGCCTTTTGTATATCTTCCTTGGAGAAATGTCTATTCAGGCCTTTTGCCCATTTTTAATTGGGTTATTTGTCTTATTTATGAGTTGTAAGAGTTCTTTATATATTCTACACACTAGATTTTTGTTACATATATGATTTGCAGATATTTTCTCCCATTCTGCAGGTTGTCTTTTTACTTTCCTGTGTCTTTTGAAGCATACAAATTTTAATATTGATGAGTTGGTGTCACTTTTTCTTTTGGTATCATATCTGAAAAACCATTGCCTAATTCAAGGTCATTGAGATTTATGCTTATGTTTTCTTTTAATGGTTTTATAGTTTTAGTTCTTACAGTTAGGTCTCTGATTCATTTTGCATTAATTTTTATATATGGTAGGAGGAGGGGGGCTCAATTTTGTCTTTTGCATCTGAGTATCCAGTCATCCAAGACCATTTGTTGAAAAGACTATTGTTTCCTTGTTGAATTGTGCTGTCACCTTCTCAAAAATCAATTGAGTATAGATGTGAGGATTTATATATGGATTCTCAATTCTATTCCATTGATCCATATGTCTAGCCTTATGCCAGGATGACACTATCTTGATCACTGTAGTTTTGTAGTAAGTTTTTTTTTTTTTAAGATTTACTTATTTACTTATTTATGCAAGAGCGAGGGGAGGGGTAGAGGGAGAAAGAATCTCCAGCAGACTCCCTGCTGAGCATGGAGCCTGTTGCAGGGCTCTTAGGGGGGGCTTGATCTCTCCACTCTGAGATCATGACCGGAGCAGAAATCAAGAGTTGGACACTTAACTGACTGAGCCACCCAAGTGCCCCTGTAGTAAGTTTTAAAATAGGGATGTATGAATCTTCCAACTTTATTCTGCCTTTTTAAAATTGTTTGGGATATTCTGGGTCCCTGGCATTTCCACATGAATTTTAGGATCAGTGTGCCAATTTCTGCAAAAAACCCAGGATTTGGGTAGAAATTATCTCAATCCAGGGTGCCTGGGTGGCTCAGTGGTTGAGCATCTGCCTTGGGCTCAGGTTGTAATCCTAGGGTCCTGGGATTGAGTCCCAAGTCGGACTCCTTGTGTGGAGCCTGCTTCTCCCTCTGCCTATGTCTCTGCCTCTCTCTCTGTGTCTCTCATGAATAAATAAATAGAATTTTTTTTTAAAAAAGGAAATTATATTAATCTGTGTATCAGTTTGGTGAGTATTGCTGTCCTAACAATATTAAGTCTTCTGATCCCTGAACATGGGTGACATTCCTTTTACTTAGGTCTTTAATTTCTTTAAACAATGTTTTGTAAATTTTGGTGTATGAGTCTTGGCTTCTTTTCTTAAAATTGTAACTAGATATTTTATTTTTTGGTGATATCATAAATGGAACTGTTTCCTTAATTTCATTTCAGAATGTTCATTGCTAGCGTGTAGAGAAATACAACTTATTTTTATACATTAATCCTATGTTCTGTAACTTTGCTGAACTTGTTTATTCATCCTAATATTTGTGTGTATGTGTGGACTACTTTGGGTTTTCTATATGTAAGATCACCCCATCTGCAAACAGAGATAGTTTTACTTTTTTCTTTTTTGATCTGGATGCTTTTTCTTTTTCTTGCCCTGACCAGAACCTCTCATACAATGATAATCAGATCAGAGCAGATATCCTTACCTGTTCTGATCTTGGTGGAAAGCACCCAGTTTTTCACCTTTAAGCCTGATGCTAGATTTGAAGTTTCCAGAAGATGTCCTCTGTAAGGGTGAGGAAGTTCTCTGCTTTTTTCTGCATTTATTGAAATGATCATATTTTCTCCCCTTTACTCTGTATTATTGTCTGTTATACTAATTTTCAGATATTAAGCCAGCCCTACATTTCTGGAACAAATTTCACTTGGTCATGGTGTATAATCTTTTCTATATGCTGTAGCATTTATTGAGAATGTTTACATATCTGTTCACAAGCAATATAGATCTTTAGTTGCTGTTCTTATGCTAGTTTTGTCTGATTTGTTATCGGGTTAATACTGGCCTCATAAAATGGTTTAGGATGTGTCTATTCCTCATCTATTTTCTGGAACAACTTGTGAAGAATTCATAATAATTCTTCTCTGAATGTTTGGCACAAGTCACCAGTGACACTATCTTTTCCTTGGGGTGGAGCTTTTCTTTGTGGAAATTTAAAAATTACCAGTTTTATCTCTTTACTTATTACAGACCAAGTCACATTTTCCATTTCATTTTATGTCTGTTTCAGTATTTTGTGTATTCCTGGCAATTTCTCCATTTCATTTAAATTATCTGATGTGTCAACATACATCTATTCCTCATTTTCCCTTATAATCCTTTTTATTTACATAAGTTTGGTAAACATCCTCTTTTATTCCTGTTTGAAGTGATTTGAGTCTTCTCTCTTTGGCTGTTCTAGCTAAAATTTTGTCAATTTTGTTCATCTTTTCAAAGAACCAAATTTTGGCTTCATTGATTTTTTTTTTTTCTATTGCTTTTCTACCTTCTGGAAACCAGGAAAAAGGGGAAAAATCTTTAAAGCAGCCAGTGAAACACAAGATACATTGCTTATAGAGGCAGACGAAGCCCTGCAATACAGCAGATGATGGAATAGCACTACACTTGAAATGGATGCATTGATTCTTTAAAAACAGTTGATGAAACAAACAAACAAAAACACACACACATTTCCTTTGAGTCTGAAGTTGTCAGCTTGATCTCTGCATGAGGCAGTATGTTTTACCAAAAAGAACCCTTCACTGCCCCTGAGTGCCCAGACGACCACTGTGTTCCAGAGTTCTTCAGAGCAGAGGTGGTGATTTTTCTTTCCAGCAAAAAGGAAAAGAACGCAAGTAATAGGCCCACTGCCACTGGGCTAGTCCCAGTGTAGGCAGGAGTTTGTGCTGATCCTGATGCTTTTAGGGAAATGTGTTTTCTCCCTGATTTTAGCCCTAATCTAGTCTTTATCAACCTTGGCTGCTCTGTAGAATCAGCTGGGAAGCTTTAAAAAAGTACCGAGGCCCATCTACATGCCAGACCAATTTAAATTTAGAGTCTAGTGGTGGAACCAGGCCATCTGATTTTGTGCGTATGTGTGTGTCTCTAAAAAAATGCACATATATTAATATAAAATATATGTACATATATGTTGTATGAGGTGGTTTTTGGTTTTTTTGTTGTTGTTGTTTTTACTTATTATGTGAAACTTTTAAAATATATACCAAAGTGGGAAGAACAATGATCTTCAAACTGGTGGTATGTTAAAGAAGAGCTAGTTCATATATTTTTTTAATGGATAGAGGTGGGTGTCCTATTACATTAAGGTGGGTGGCATTTAGATTCCACTGAATTCATTTTAGAAAGCGATGTTTTATTTCAAAATATCAAGATTCACAGTGCCTTAGAAATAACATTCTTCACAACCACTTAAACTTATTATGAATCCTTATAGATTCAAATGAAAAATATGCAAGAGAGAGCATACATTAAAAACATTTTTTAAGGGCATGAGAAGGGGAAAGTTTGAACGTTACTGGTCTGGGCCTTGTCTTTGTAGTTCAGTGAAGCAGAAACAGATCCATACTCTACAACTTTATCTGTTTTAGGATTGATAAACAATAAGCAAGGCAGCAACTTAAATGAGCACTTTTACAGAATTGTGGGGTATGTGTGATCTAGCACTTTCTATCTGCGATCTGTGGGTAACAGAGAAGCCAATGTGTTTGTATGGTACAAAGTTACTTTCACTATTGTTAATACTTACTGGTACACGTTTTTTTTTTGTTTGTTTTTTGTTTTTTTAAAGATTTTATTTATTCATGACAGACAGAGAGAGAAAATGAGAGGCAGAGGCACAGGCAGAGGGAGAAGCAGGCCCCGTGCAGGAAGCCCGATGTGGGACTCGATCCCGGGACTCCAGGATCGGGCCCCGGGCCAAAGGCGGCACCAAACCGTTGGGCCACCAGGGCTGCCCTTAATATAACTTTTTAAAATAGTAATAATCATTCTCTTCTGAAATTAGCTTTCATTCCTATTAGTACTTTTAAATTACCTAACCTAAGTCTGTGATCTATTTCTAATTCTTTTGGTCCTCGGGAGAGAGGTGAGGTCATTTCCTGGCATGGGAAGGACTGTGTGAATGGGCTGCTGGGATCCACGCACAGACTTTGCTGCGTCTCTGTCTCTGCCTTCACTGAGCACAGCTTGCTGCAGGCGGGACACCCTACCTGTAAATCACTACCTCTGTGTGAAGTCAATTTTATCTTTTTCAGTTTCAGCTGAGAAAACTGAGGCTCTCGGAGGTTAAGTAACTAGACCAACGGCACAGAGCTAGTTGGTGGGGTGGTGGGACTCGCCCCTGGATTGTCTAACTGATGATTTCCACTTTAGCACGTGGTTCTCGGGGCTCTGGCTCTGGGCAAAGAGCTTCCAGGCGAGGAACCAGAAGGAAGAACATTGGATCAGGGCTGAAGACCAGGGCTCACCTTCTATTTCCAGGACCTGGTTAGCTGTGAGACCTAAGTAAGTCACTTAACCATCTTCCAGTCTGTCTGGTTGTTGGGAATTTGCAGGCTTGTGTGAGATTTAAACTGGAATCAATTTATGAGTATGACAGGATTCGTTTATCCGGTTTTCTAGCTCTTATTTTGTAGAATTATTCAAAAACCATCAAATTACCTATTGACCACAGAGGAGTTCATGAAACATCACTTGATTTTATGGAATTAGGAATGAGATTCCCCCTGCCCCATCTCTTTTGAATGCTACGGTGAATAGATTTCAAAGTTTGGAAGTATGGAAGTGTGTAGTATCCCTGCCTATTTTGGCAATGGGGAAAGGAGTCAGTGTGGACACGGGAAAATGTGCACATCTTTTTAGATAGAAAGATATTCCCTTTGTACATTCCAGATAATCGATGAATTGAATGACCCCGAATAGAAAATGTCTAAATTGTTCATGTTAAGCTCTGAATCTGGTCTCTATCTCTGGTGAATTATATAGAGTTAAAAAACAAGAATATCATTTGTATTAAAGGAATTTCACTTATTCCTTGAATGAGGAGAGAAGAAATTTCTAAGTTCTGGCTTACATGGTCTGATTCCCTGCTCTAATTTCAAGAATCCAGTTAAAACTTTTGCTGATTCAAAGAACTGTTGCTTCTCCTAAAAAATTGCTTCAAATGTCTTCTATGTTTGTTCACTTATTTCTGGCTAGCCTTTTAAAAAAGAAAAAAGACTAATTTTGGATATATTTTTTTCTTTTTTTATTTATGATAGTCACACAGAGAGAGAGAGAGAGAGGCAGAGACATAGGCAGAGGGAGAAGCAGGCTCCATGCACCAGGAGCCCGACGTAGGATTCGATCCTGGGTCTCCAGGATCGCGCCCTGGGCCAAAGGCAGGCGCTAAACCGCTGTGCCACCCAGGGATCCCAATTTTGGATATTAACTATATATAAAGAGTAATTAATGAAAGCCCATGAACTTAACACTTTGCTAGAGAGATAATCAACGCTCCTGCATAGCTCTCCCCATCACATATGCCTCCAGTGGTGAGCACCAGCCTGAAACCTGACATGTATCATTCGTATGCCTGTCTTTCTTTTTCTTTCTTTCTTTCTTTCTTTCTTTCTTTCTTTCTTTCTTTCTTTCTTTCTTTCTTCTCTTTCTTTCTTTCTTCTCTTTCTTTCTTCTTTCTTTCTTTCTTTCTTTCTTCTCTTTCTTTCTTCTTTCTCTTTCTTTCTTTTTCTTTCTTTCTCTTTCTTTCTTCTCTTTCTTTCTTTCTCCTTCCTTCCTTCCTTCCTTCTTCTTCTTGTTGTTCTTCTTTCTTTCTTTCTTTCTTTCTTTCTTTCTTTCTTTCTTTCTTTCTTTCTTTCTTTCTCTTTCTTCTTTCTTGATTTTATTTATTTATTCATGAGAGACACAGAGAGAGAGGGAGAGACACAGGCAGAGGGAGAAGCAGGCTCCCCGCAGGGAGTCCACTATGGGACTTGATCCCAGAACCCTGGGACCACGCCCTGACCTGAGCCACCCACGCCTTTATTTATGCTTTTTCTACATAGATGTGTCTAGCTAAATAATAGGTGGGATGGTTTTGCATGTTTTAAGACTTCATATAAATAGAATAATATTAAAGGTATTCCTCTTCCCTCTTTTTTTTTCCTTCAAAGTGAGACTGTTTTGGAGGGTTGTTTATATTGATTCAGATAGTTCTAGTTCATTCATTTTCACTGTTGTATGAAATTCCACTGTGTGGAATTCCACGTCTTAGTTTGGATTGCTGAAACAAAACACCACAGACTTGGGAGCTTATAAACAACATGAATGTATTTCTCAAAGTTCTGGAAGCCCAAAGTCTGTGATCAGGGTGTAGGGTATGTTTGGGTTCTGGTGAAAACCTTCCTCTTGGCTACAGATTGATTTCTCCTTTTATCCTTACATGGAGAAAAGAGCATGAGTTGACTCTGGGTTCTTCTTATCAGGGTACTATTCCCATTCTAAAGGGCTCTGTCTTTATGACCTAATAATCTCCTAAAGACCCCACCTCCAGATACCACCACTTTGGGGATTAGATTTCAACCTGTGCGTTTTGGAGGAACACAAACAGTCCATAATATCCCACGATTTACCTGTTCTTCTGTCGATGGAAAATTTGTTTTGCTATTACAAACAATGCTGCAGTGCCCAAGCTTGTTTTTGTCTCTTTTGTAAATGTGTTTTTCTCTGGGATGTATCTGTGTAGGGTTGAAACTTCCATGTATTGGGTGTACACATCCTCATCTTTCCTAGAGAGTGTAGATCGCTGTCCAAAGTGATGCTGACAATTTACATTTTCTCCAAAGGTATTTGAGCATTCCCATAGCTTTTCATCCTTGCTCTCTCAGCTGTCATTACTGGATGGAACAGAGAAGAAGTGCGCGGTGACTCGCACAGAAGAGGTGCGAGTGGTTGGATCAACTCCGCAGACTGGAAATTGAAGCCCTTTAAGGAAAAGGACAAATGTCTGTGGAATAAAATCCAAATTCCTTACCATGACACACACAGCACTGCCTTACCTGGCTTCCTCTTACCTGGCCAGCTTCTCCAGCCTCACCTCACTTAGGGTGGCCTTCCTTCTATTACTAGAACATGCAAACTCATTCCCACCCCAGAACTGGATGTTGTCTCTGCCTAGAACACTCTCCTCCCAGCTCATTGCATTACTGGTTTCTTCTTGACCATTGTATAGCAGCCCCATCGGAGAGACCTTCTCTGACTACAAAATATCAACTAGTCTTGCTATTTATCTTCCTTTTTTTTTTTTTTTTTATTTTTTATTTTTTATTTATTTATGATAGTCACAGAGAGAGAGAGAGAGAGAGAGAGAGGCAGAGACATAGGCAGAGGGGGAAGCAGGCTCCATGCACCGGGAGCCCGACGTGGGATTCGATCCCGGGTCTCCAGGATCGCGCCCTGGGCCAAAGGCAGGCGCCAAACCGCTGCGCCACCCAGGGATCCCTATCTTCCTGCTTACCCCATAGCTCTCATTTACATTACTGGGTGTTTGTTTTTTTTTTTCATTGTGTTAATTGCAATTTGAAATGATTTACTTTGTTTCGCTCACTGGAATGTAAATCCTATGAGGGTCACATACAACGCCTGACATGTGCCAATTTTTTATTGAGTGAGCGAATGTACACCTCGATGCCTTCTCCACTTGGTAACTTGTTACCCCTTCCTATCGCTTCTCCCACATTTACTGTCCCAGCATTCTGCTGACCAGTAATGTAGAGATGAGGATGAATGTAAAAGAGCTTGATAGAATCCTATACAGACACCCTGTCCAGTGCTACCTATTTCCCTCTGAAATGTCCCAAGATCTCACCCATTGACTCTACCCACAGTTGAACCATTCTCTTTGGACTGAAGTCAGGCCATTCCCCTCTACACACAATGCCCAGAACAGATGACTCCCACTCTTCTCTCTCCATCTTTCTGGAGGTTATTGTGGCTTCCATAAATGTTTGGTAAAGGACGAGGTTTCCCTGACTCATCTCTGCCCCTTTCTTACTAACTGGTGGTGTGGAAGACTCCTCAAGGTGCTGAGTGTATATTCATTTACTCATTGTCTGGGCAGCGGGCAGCGGTGACTTTGTGGGCACCATTGAGTCACCTGTGATTCCTGCATCCAGCTGATTTTACTGAAGGATTACTTGTTGCTTCTGGGAGACAATACCATGATTATTCTGAGATGGATCAGTTGATTTGCTCACCTTTGTGCCCTCCACCCCTCATGACACCTAGCTCCTGGGCTGGGACAGGTGGTCTCTTTTGGGTACTTCCTGTCCTACTTCTAATCACTGCACTCACCTATTGTTTTGTCATGGTCTCTTTCTCCCTGAGGAGAGGGAACTATGATTGTAAGCTTTGTATCACCAGTGCTTGGCACAAAGTAGTCCTTTAATAAATGTGTATTAAGCAGATGGGGTGAATTCTAGACCTGGAATAAAAATCTGGCTTATTAATACATTTGATTTATGCAGAGAGTATCAGCTGTGTCTGACAGAAATTTGTAAGCGGTAGCAACTCAGCTCCAGAGAAAACCAGGTTCTCAAAAAAAAAAAAAAAAAAACCAGGTTCTCCACAAACAGTTGAGGTAAGAACTAGACTTTGCATGGGGCACTGTTAATCTGACCTCCAACCACAACATGAAGCATGGCTGGAGGTAACGCACCCGGAATTCCACTTCATGCCCGTGTCTGTCCCTGGTAGAGATTTCAGTTTGTTCATTCATTCAACATATGTCAGGTGTTTATATGTTTTCACATGAACAAGGGAGCAAGAGGCTGATTATTGTCCCATTGTGTTGTCACCTTGCTTAATAATTTCACACAGAGGGAGTGTCTGGGATATTCAGAAAATGACTCAATGGAGAGTATCATCTCTGAAAGAATCTGGGTGGATGTTACACTATCATTTTCATTTCCCAGTGCTAGCCCTGTAGAGCAGTAGTAGACAGTGGGTGCGAAGAGCAGCGTTGTTGCACACCTGGGCTCCTCTGTGCATTGTCTACCGCTGGGCCACCACAAGGCATAACAGAGAAACTTCAGTGGTTCTCTTGCTGGCTGTGGACACACACATAGTCTTTTTATCACCTGCTTTTGATTCACCAGTTTGGCTCCAATCAGGGTATTCCTAATTCCTGGATCTCACTCTGTGTCATAGGGGAAAAACTGATAAGACACTCCCCATCGCTTCTCAGCCTTTTAGCTAAGATCAAGTGTAATACCTGAAAGACATTCCCTCCAAGGAAATGTGTAACTTGAGGAGAGTTATCTTTTCATTATAGATGTTCTTGTTCCAAGTTTAGCAAGAAAGCGGGGGGGGGGGGGGGTGTTTTTGAAACAATATAACTCATTTCATATTGCCTCAATCATATTTACATGCTTTAAAATTATTTTATTCTTCTCTATTGAGTATATTCCTAAAAGATTCCTTGCATTGTTTCTGGAATAAGGTAGAGCCCAAAATATATACATATGTAATATTTGTTGTCTCATAGGAAAATGAAACAATAGAATGATCATAATAAATTACTTAGTTTGAAGTAAAAAAAATGTTTTTTTCCTTAAGATTTTATTATTTGAGAGAGAGAGAGAGAAAGAGAGAGAGAGCTTGAGCAGCAGAGGGAGAGGGAGAAGCAAACTCCCCACTGAGCAGGGAGCTTGATGTGGGGTTCCATCCCAGGACCCAGAGATCATGACCTGAGCTGAAGGCAGACCCTTAACCAACTGAGCCACCCAGGCACCCCTGAGGTAAAAAACATTTTTAAGTCATCCTTTGTGTATTATCTAACATAGCTGGGGAAAAGCACAGTGCATTTCTGTGTTTTTAAAAAAATTATTATTAAAGTATAGCATTTGCCTCCGAATATGTGATTGGCATCCCAAATGTTATCAATTTTATTTAGTACCTCCGTTAAACCTTAGACTCTAAACGATTTTGCTTTACTTATTCATTCTTTTTTTATAAACTGGTAGTAAATTTACCAGCAAAAATGGAACACTAACAGTTCCAGAAGGTATTTATTTCTTTACTGAGAAATAATGGGCATTTATTTGGCTTATTTGGTAACTTTCTACTTAATAGAGCTTAATTTTCTATGAGTCTCTTTAGGAAGTAGAAATTTAGTTTTCTTCCTAGTTTTCAAAATTCGTGTTGGCAATGACTTATTTCCCTGCTTGGAAAAAAATTCTTTTTCAAAAACATATCCATACACAAATACAGATAAGAGACTAGAAAGAAACAGAGCACAATTAAAGATGGCTAGCTCCCTGGTGGTGGGGGTTATGAGTACTTTTAAAATCTTTATATTTTATACTTTTCTGTAATCTCCTACATTTTCCGCAATGAGTTAGTATTACTTTTGTTAGCAGCAAAGGCCACCAATGAAATGTAGTTTAAAATATTTGGCTCATACACCTTAAAATGTTTGCATAGGCTAATACACTGGATGTGTTTTTGACATCTTGATACCAGCAGGGCTTTGCTGCCAACACTATCTAGAGCAAAGAGTTATACTCTCTTTACTTACCAGTTATATTAAAGTGCATATATGTATGCACTTAATTTTTTTTTGAAGAACTTGTTATTGTGGGGGGAAAAAACAACAATGCATGAATTAACAGAGTGGATTATTCAGAACTGAGATTACCTAAAACAGACATATGGAAAAGCAGACATTAATATATAAAATCTATGGCACACCCGAATCCGCTTTTCATCTATATAGATTTTCAAAATGATAAGACATACCCTTATTGTCACTTTTAACAAGCCAAACTGTTAAGTAAATAAAACTGCCTTGAAATATGACCCTAATAGATTAATAGATATAGATATATTTTTTCACTTGGAAACATTTTTACTTTTAATACATTTTTAAAGAGGCAACATCAATTTCTATATTACATGTAATCATAATTTTTAAAGTAAAGATGGTTTTAAAAGGTGAAAGCTTTATCTGATTATCTAATCCCCTCTGCTGTTTTCCTGCTAGAACTCTGATAATGGACACTTGTGCTGATTTGCTCATTGGCCTCAGTGGGGTGAGCTAAATGCAAAGAGTCCCAGAAGTGAGTTGTTTAGTTTTCTGACTGCGAGTGTATTAAGAAAGCATATTTCTTGGTATTTCCTTGGTCATTACACTTTTCTCTAAATCCCTCACACCCCCTCCCAAAATAACAAAACACATGAAGGCCCCATCATTTGTTAAGTGTTTTCATTTATTATAGCTGATATTGTTTTCACGGTGTCTTTCCTTACACCGGAATTGTGACAAAGGGCAATTAGTTTTAGAGAAAGTGAGGAAAGGTAGGAAGGTTGCTTTAATTTTTCCCAAACCTGGCTGGAGGGGAAATTTGCACATCCTTCAAGTTTATGAAACAGGCGTCGAATCTTGATTAAATTGGCCAGTAGCAGCAGGTCATCCTCATTCAGGTATCGGAGAACTGGAATCTCCTCAGGGTTAGGTAGCTTTTCAGCAAAGAGAAAGAGAAGGGAAGCTCAGAGACCACCTGTGGAAGGTGGGAGGTGGGAGCAGGCTGGTCACATAGAATTTGGATACTTTCAAATGCTTACAATATATTCAAGTCATTTACCAGCATATACTGGGGGGCACCAAGATGCAGCAAACACAGTCCCTCCCCTGGGAGCTGCCCAGTGGGGAGAGCTTGGTCAGGGCTGGCCTAGAGGCTATGAAGGCACCGAGTGGACAGCCTTCCTCACAGAAGGTAGCACCAGAGTTGAGTGTTCAGGAGAGACCGGGATGGCTAAAACTCCTTCCCTTCTAAAATGTGCCCCTACCTCCAGGACGCCTTCCGCACTGACCTCTCCATGACCCTCCCTCGGCCTCTGCTCTTCCCCTTCCTCACAGCCTTTGGTGATTTAGGCTGATGTTTCCTTGCAACTGCAAGAAGGGGAATGGATCTCTCAGGACACTCTTGCCTGTGTTTCCCATATGCAGATGAAGGACCAGCCTAGGAGGGGTGTGTTTGGCCTCAGTGGGCTGAGCTAAATGCAAAGAGAGTAACCACTTACCTGCAAGAGACATAAGAACACACAGCAGTTTCAACTCTCCCTGCATCAGAAGGTAGGTGTGTGTGTAGCAGAGCGGGCATGGGGGGGGGGCGGGTATCAGATGGATGAATCACAAAGAATGGACTGGCATTTTTACCTTCCCTTCAATCCCAAATTCCATAAAATGACAGAAAATATTTTAAGGGAATGAATCAATAATGGTTCTAGGAAATAGGAAAGATTTTGATCAGCAGGCTCAAAAGACCAGAAGCAGGGAGTCTCATTAGAAGCGACTGTAATGATATAAACAAGAGATGGGCCAGGCCCACAAGGCAGACAGGAGGGGTGGTATCAGAGGATGTGAGAAGGGTTGAGATCAGGCATATATGAGGTGAGGCTTGGAGGACTGGCAGGGAACAGATGTGAGGCTGTGACACCGAGAGGGGGAGGACTGCTCCAAAGTGGCCCGAGCTACTGAAAGAATGCAGTTGTCTTTGTCTGAAGTGAAGACTGAGGGTGGAGCAGGCTCTCAGAGGTAATTTTGCTAAACTTTTATCTCCCAAACGGATGTGCAGGATTGGAATCTGAGATGTACAGGTGAAAATTCATGGGAGATAAAATGAAAGGGTTATCAACATTGTAGGAGGTATTTAAAGACAGGAGACTCCATGAGACCCCCCCTAGGGAGTGATTCACCGAGGGAGATGAGCATGAGCCCCCACAGGAGGCCTGGAGCCCCTCAATATTTAGAAAATGGGGAGGTGGGATCCCTGAGTGGCGCAGTGGTTTGGCGCCTGCCTTTGGCCCAGGGCGCGATCCTGGAGACCCGGGATCAAATCCCACGTCGGGCTCCCGGTGCATGGAGCCTGCTTCTCCCTCTGCCTGTGTCTCTGCCTCTCTCTCTCTCTCTCTCTCTCTGTGACTATCATAAATAAATAAAAATTAAAAAATAAAAAAAAATGGGGAGGTAGAAAGAGTCAGCAAAGAAAAATGAGAAGAAACAGTCGCTGAGGTGGAAGGAAAATCAAGGGAGAACAGTGTCCTGGAAGCAAGGCAAGAAATGCTTCCAGGAGGGGGAAGTGGATAACTGGCCAGTGCCACTCGGAGGCCACTCTGTGTAGCATAAATTAACTATAGTGCATATGAAATGTTATGGAGCAATTAAAAATCTAATAGGCGAATATTCTTGGAAATGTGGATGAGGAAAAACCTTTAATAATCCTTAAGTGGAAAACAAAAACAAATAGAATCCTCCCAACAATACAAGCAATACCATCCAATGTTTATTTTAAAAAAGATGTGTGTCAATAATTTATAAATACACTGAAAAGAGAAATACACACCAAATTTTGGGTTGTGATTGCCTTTGAGAAAGAGGTTAGAATAGATGAAAGGATGAAAGAGGAATCTCTATTTTTTACTCTCTCTATTATTTGAATCTTCAAATATGAGAAGGTATTGAACATGTATGTCACTTTTTGTAATTTTTTAAAAACCTAAAGAAAGGGTGATCATGAGGACAGTGAGAAATAAAAAAAAACTTTTTTTTTTAAAGATTTTATTTATTTATTCATGAAAGACATAGAGAGAGAGGCAGAGACACAGGCAGAGACACAGGCAGAGGGAGAAGTAGGGTCCGTGCAGGGAGCCTGACGCGGAACTCGATCCCGGGACTCTAGGATCACACCCTGGGCTGAAGGTGCCGCTAAACTGCTGAGCCAAGCAGGCTGCCCTAGAAAAACTTAACATCAAATTCCTTCTTTTTTTTGCATCAAAATGGCTATCTTTCTGATTAAAATTTGTTTCTAAGGAGGGAGATGGGGAGAGGGAGAACATTTTTTATATTTTTGGTAAGAATGTATTTACCATGAATGTAATGTACCAAAGGAAGCCTAGCTTATAAATTCCTAACAAATAAAGAAGCTTGTCTAGAGCCTGAGCAGCTGACTGCAGTAGCCAGGCTGACCGAGAATGAGATTGGCTGGAATAGCACTGAGCACATTGCAGACCCTCACTCTCTGTTGGCGGACTCTGAAGTGTCCCTTTTATTTACTTATTTATTTTAAGATTTTATTTATTTATTCATGAGAGACACACACAGAGAGAGAGAGAGGCAGAGACACAGGCAGAGAGAGAAGCAGGCTCCCTGCAGGGAGCCTGATGCAGGACTCGATCCTGGGACTCCAGGACCATGCCCTGGGCCCAAGGCAGGCGCCAAATCACTGAGCCACCCAGGTGTCCCTTATTTGGTCTTTATGAGATATTATTCCTGCTTGTGCTAAATATTGAGGTCATATTTCCAATTACCTTAAAAGTGTAGAGTTTTTTGAGATGGACAACACCTTTGAAATCTGGAGCAATCTCTTCCTTCAATGATTGATGAAAACAATTGGCCTCAGTGTTTAAGGGACTTGTTTGGAGCCACACACTAGATATGCTACATGGGCCTTTATTTATATCTATTTCTATATCAATATATATATTTCAACATTGTTGAGATGTAACTGGCAAACTATATGTGGAGCTATCATTTACTGAGTACTTAGTAGCAAGCACCATGCTAAGCACTTTGCATTCTCAGTGAATCTTCACAACAACCTGTTTGCTAGGAATCATTATCCCCATCTTATAGATGAGGGAACTGAAGTTCAAGTTCACCCACTTAGCTAAGTGGCAAAGAAACTACGTCCCTGTAACCTGAAGGCCATGTTCTTAACCATTGCCAGTCACTGAGAGTGTACTCTAGGACATACCCTGGGTGGGCCAGAGGAATCAGAAAGGCAGAGATTTTGTCCTTCTGGAGCTCACTGTCCAGGAGGAAAGGCAGGCATAAAGGCAAGTAGGGCAGCATGGTCCAGCAGCAGGCGTGGGGACAGAGGTGAGTTCATGGACACCCCAGGGAAGACCATGATGGACCCTGATTGGGCAAAGGGCTAGGAGGTTTGGGAAGCATCTGTGAGGAGGTGGGACTTATGCTTGGTCTTGAACATAGTTAGAACCCAGGTCTCCTGACTCAGTCCAGGCCTTTCTGCTATAGGGCAGAGGAAAAACACAATACAAAATCCTAAAATCAAACCCCCAAAGTAGCCTACTTGGTCACCAAGTAAATAGTAAATTTTAGTTAGATCCAAATCTGAACTAAAAGGAATTTCTGAAGAATAAACAACGACGGTTTGCCTCAATTCCACATGACATCTTCACTGTGTGTGTTTTTTTGTTTGTTTGTTTGAATTCTGAAACTTTTCGTGGATGGTACATTACACACAAGGCTAATCTGTCAGTAACAACACTGACCAGAGTCATTTACTCTTATTATTCCAAATGACTTTAACTATTTTCAAAAATGCACCTACCTTCACTTTGGTCCCAACACTGATTCTTGCCTGTTGGCCCATTGCTAGAAAAGTGACTGAAATCTTGTCTTGTTCTAAGATGCGAACTCCAATGTAATGGTTCAAGGCCAGAAAGACAGGTTTAAATGAAACAAAGGGTGAGGAAGCAACAGAACTGGACCAATTCCAAGCCCTTAATCTGTTGCCAGCTTGATCTGAATACTGACCTCCCAAGATATTGATGTATACCCTGGGCAGAAAGGAAATTAAAAATTACCATCATAAAAGTAACATCATAATTCAACCTTGAAATTAGCCCTGTCACTTGCTAGCCAAGGGAAGCAACGGTTCATGCTAGCCAGTTGCGTATGAATAGCGCAAACTATTCCATAGGTGACCTTGGGAGTGGCAATACTGTGAATTTTATACTAGTTTAACATAATGGATCCAAAAAAAAAAAAAAACATAATGGATCCAATTCAAGACCCACCGCTGAACCAAACTGGGTCCAAAAGATGGAACCCAGGATGGTAAAGGAGCCTGGAAAACTGTGTGCTGGGAAGAATGAAGGGGGAGCAGGGAAGTTTTTGGAGAGCAGGAGAGGAGAGCAGACTGTGCCCGAAGAGGGGGGACCAGTGCTTAGATTTTTCCCCAGGAGGAAATGAAGACCAGTGGGTGTAAGTCCTGGAGAAGCTCTAATCAGCCTCAGTACAGGACAACCATGTTCCAACAGCACCCAGCACAACTGGGAGCCAGGAGTCCTAGAAGGGCTCTAGTCAGGGTGGGGTATGGGCAAGAGAGGCTCAGGGAACATCTCTGAAATGGCTCAGTGCCTTGTGATGGAGGGCAAGGTGGAGCTTAGACAAATTGAGCCTTCCCTGTCTCTTCGCTTAGGTGATGCCACATTTTACTACATCACATACATACGAAGCCCAGCACAATCTGAGCTTCAGTGACACAAGTGATGACCATTCTAGTTATCTCCTCCTTGTGCTCTCTCACCTTCTTCCAACTTGGATTGCCCTCCCTTTCTTGAGGAGTGGGAAGAGGTGCAAATGTGGGTATTTAGAAAGTTGACTGCATTTGATAACAAATTATTTTTTTTAAAACTAGACAAATTGGCCACGAGGTGCCCCAGAGGGAGAGAACTAATATCTTATTTCCCCACCATTGATTACTGGCAGTGATCTAATAACAAAAGTACACATGGGAAATTTAGGTGATTATTTTGTCATACGTGAGAGGAGGAGGGTTTCTTTCATCTTGAAATGTGGATGAAAATAATACCTGGCTAAAATGATCTAGGTCACTCCTTATTTAATAAGCATAATCTTGGGATCCCTGGGTGGCGCAGCGGTTTGGCGCCTGTCTTTGGCCCAGGGCGTGATCCTGGAGACCCGGGATCGAATCCCACATCGGGCTCCCGGTGCATGGAGCCTGCTCCTCCCTCTGCCTGTGTCTCTGCCTCTCTCTCTCTCTCTCTGTGTGTGACTATCATAAATAAATAAAAAATTAAAAAAAAATAAGCATAATCTTTGAGTCTATACCATGCACAGATACATGCTTGTAGTGGCAAAGATTCGGAGAGTGCCTGCAAAGAACGTTGGTCCAGCAGGGGAGATGGGCTTGCTATCCAAGAGGCAGCTAGAAAGGGCAATAAGAGTATGCAGAAGTCACATCAGAGGGCCAGGAATTCAGCTAGTGGGGCAGAGGACTTCCCAGACAAGGGTGAAGTCCTAGAAACTAATGAATATCTGGGGACAATTAATACACTGCTCCAACGAATGTGATACAGAACTGCTATTGAATTCTGGAGGATAAGTTGAAATTCTCCGGTTCACATGGGGGTAACGGACTGACTACTACTGCTTTAGACCAAAAAAACACAAACGTCCTAACTCTCTCAAGTATGGGCAGAATGTCCAGACTTTGTCAATCATGGACAGAGTTTCTCAAGATGAGATTGTTATTCCTGTAGAGAATTTAATGGGAGAGTATCTCTTTCTGAAGAGCTTGAAAAGTTGGAACTGCATTTGAAGTTAGAGCCCAAATTTCACTTTCTCGGGTTAAATCAAATAATATGAAGTCAGAGTAGATAAGCTCACAGATCAAAATGAGATCAGGATCTCTAGAGATTCTGTTTGTATGTTATTGTTGGTTATGGCTATAGGAATAGAGGAATAGTTACGGATATAGCTCAAATGATAATAACACACACACAACTATAACAACACGGTGTAGCAGCTATCCATTATAGATTATTTCCATAGCTGAGGCAGTATAACATTATCAGGCAGGCTCTAGAGAGACCATTTGGGTTTCTATCCCAAAGCCCTGGGGTGACCATGTAATTTATTTAAAGCCTCTTTTTTCTAATATTGAAATTATATGTTCATATTTTCTTATTATTTATGGGAAGAATATGATGAGCTTTGTTTTACATAGTTGCCTGGGATTTTTCCATGGAGAAGGTATGGAGTGACATAAATAAAACTTTCACTGAGTTGAATATTACTATCTAAAGAGCACTAACTTAAATAATTCTTTTTTTTTTTAAGATTTTGTTTATTCATGAGAGACAGAGAGAGAGAGAGAGAGAGAGAGAGAGAGGCAGAGGGAGAAGCAGGTTCCATGCAGGGAGCCTGACGTGGGACTAGATCCCGGGTCTCCAGGATCAGGCCCTGGGCTGAAGGCGGTGCTAAACTGCTGAGGCACCCGGGATGCCCAACTTAAATAATTCTTAAAGCCATTTGATCATTTGAAAGGAAGAAGAACACTTGCAGTTATAAGATGAATAAATTCTAGGGATTTAATGTGATGCATAAAGATTCTTGCTAATACTATATATATATTTGAAAGTTGCTGAGAGTATATCTTAAATGTTCTCAAGACAAAAAGGAAGTGGTAATTATGTGACATGGTGGGGAGGTGTTAGCTAATGCAATGTGATAATCATTTTACAATATGCAAGTGTATCAAATCAACACATTTTATGCCTTTAACTTGCACAATGATATATGTCAATTATATCTCAATAAAGTTGGAAAAAACAAAAGAAAAATAAAATTTCACACACACACACCACCACCACCACCACCACCACCACCCCCGTCCCAAATGGCAGTAAAAGAAACTTAGAAACCTACCAGACATTTCCATTGGGATGATAGCAGGAACTTCTGCCAGAAGAATCTAGCAATGCCAAGATTGCAGGGTCAGTGGGCATGTCTTCTTGGACTATACAAGTGAAACCACTGATTTTGTTGGGCACTCGGATGATGGCTAGGTTTCCAGATGGGTAGCTGAGATCAGATAAGGTCATTTGAGCTGTTCTAATGGTCCTTGACTATGCTGGGAATAAATTCAGTTTATGAGAGAGCCTTTGAAACCATTCAGGTATGGGAGCTACTATTACTACAAAAAGGATTTCATGCTTTTCATGAGATCAAAATATGTTTATAAGACACAAAAATCCTCAACAAAATACTAGCAAATGGAATCTAGCAACATTTAAAAGGATTATATACTATGACCCAAAGTGGAGTTTACCCAGGAATGCAGGGTTGGCTTAACACCTAAAAATCAATCAGTGAAGCATATTACACTGATAGAATAAAGAGAGAAAAAAAAAGATCATCTCAATATACACAGAAAAAGCATTTGGCAAAATCCAGTACCTTTTCATGATAACTCAATGAACTAGGAATAAAAGGGAAACTCTTCAACCTGATAGTGTCTAACAAAAACCCACAGCTGACATCATATTTATTGATGAAAGACTGAGTGATTTCCCTCTAAGATCAGGAACCAAACAAAAATGTCCACTTTCCCCGCTTCTATTCATTGCATTTAAAGATCTAACCAGGGAAATTTTCTGAAAGAAAAGGAAATGAAAAGCATTCAGATTGGAAAGGAAAGATGTGAAACTATCTCTATTTGCAGGTGACATGCTCTTATATAAAGAAAATCCTAAGGAATCCACAAAACAACATATTAAAACTAACAAGTTCAGGAGGGATGCAGGCTACCAATATATAAAAATGTTTAAAAATATATAAGAAATATAGAAACTATATATAAACATATATGTAAATATATTTAAAAAGACCAATATATAAAAATAAATTATATTTCTGTATACTGGCAGTGAACATTCTGAAAATGTAGTTAAGAAAATAATTCCATGGGATCCCTGGGTGGCGCAGCGGTTTAGCGCCTGCCTTTGGCCCAGGGCGTGATCCTGGAGACCCTGGATCAAATCCCACGTCGGGCTCCCGGTGCATGGAGCCTGCTTCTCCCTCTGCCTGTGTTGTGTCTCTGCCTCTCTCTCTCTCTCTCTCTCTCTCTCTCTCTGACTATCATAAATAAATAAAAATTTAAAAAAATATATTAAAAAAATAATTCCATTTACAATAGCATCAAAAAGAATAAAGTCTACTGAGGATAATTTACTGCAGTCCTGTCTAAGCTGATTGGAAGCCTAGAGGTGAAGTAAACACAAGACTGACTGAATCATTTTGAAAAGCAGCCATGGCCTTCAAGAGAATTAAGAATTAAAGCCAGGGCATAAATGATAACTAGTAATAAAAAAATGGGAGGAGTTATATAAAATTTATTGATATAATTAAAACAAAACCTACATTTTTTCTCACAGGGCCTAGGGAATGAAATCTTCATTATACTTCCTAGGCCATGAAAGTCATTTTCCTGGCTGATTATTGGTTTGACTAAACTTTTAGGAAACTGTAACTAAACATGACTTTCTCCTATAAACGTGGGGCCTTCATTCACCAAAAAGCTCTCCTCATTTCATAGTTCTGTTTGTTTTTTACTTTCCTTGAGGTAGTAAATGTCCTTTATGTCAAAATAGCAAATGGCCTGGCCATCAGGCGGAAGTTCAAGTGATGAATAACTTAGTGCTCCATAAAGTGGGTATCGGATTTTTGTATTAAAAAATAATGTGCTGCTCGTGGATGTGTAAATTGGTACACATTTTCAGGGGGATAAAATTTATCAAAAGTTTAAAATGTCTGTAATTTCTTACCCACAATTTCTACCCTGTGACATGCATGTTCCATGGATTCAAGGAACTAAGTATGCAGTGAAATCTGCACAAAGCTGTTCATTTAGCTGTGCTACATAATAGCAAAACGTTGTGAAACCACCTTTGTGGATAGGTCAAATGAATTATATAGTATGTAAATTATATAGTACATATGGTTATAAAAATGGTTTTCTTTCTTTCTTCCTTCTTTTTCCTTTCCTTTCCTTTCCTTTCCTTTCCTTTCCTTTCCTTTCCTTTCCTTTCCTTTCCTTTCCTTTCCTATCCTATCCTATCCTATCCTTCTTTTAAAGATTTTATTTATTTATTTGACAGAGAGAGAGAGAAAGAGAGAGCTAGTACCACAAGCAGAGGAAGCAGCAGAAGAAGAGGGAGAAGCAGACTCCCTGCTGAGCAGGGAGCCAGATGCTGGGGCTTGATTACAGGACCCTGAGATCATGACCTGAGCTGAATGCAGAGGCTTAACCAACTGAGCCACCCAGATGCTCCAATGTTGGTGTATTTCTTTGTTGCATATATAATATGCATATATTATTACATATACATCATAACATTATTATATAGTATTATACAAAAAGGGCAATAAAGAGTTGAAAAATTGATTTTTAAAGAATCATATATATGGGCAGCCGGGGTGGCTCAGCGGTTTAACGCCGCCTTCAGCCCAGGGTGTGATCCTGGAAACCCAGGATCGAGTCCCACGTCAGGCTCCCTGCATGGAGCTTGCCTCTCCCTCTGCCTGTGTCTGTGACCCCCACCCCTTCTCTCTGTGTCTCTCATGAGTAAATAAATAAAATCTTTAAAAATAAAAAATTATTAAAAAAGAATGTTTATTAAAAAAATAATGAAAAAATAAAGAATCATATACATATGCTTATAGAAAAAAGTAAGAAAAGATCTATAAAAAAGATGTTAACAGCTTTTCTCTGGGTGGTAGGATTTGGGGTAATATCTATTTTTTCTTTTATAGTTTTCCATATATTTTTTTCTTCATCTGTTCTGAAGAAATAAAGCTAATGAAAACTTGTTGAAAGGATACAATATTTGCGTTGTTCCATCCGGAAATGAAGTCAGAAACTTGCTCCCATGTTTGTAGTGCTTCTCTAAGAGCTCATTCTTCATCATCTATATAGACACCAGAGAAAATGAAAGGACACTTAACCATTAATTGTTCCAGATACAAAGCATTATGATAATAACAGTAAATCTTTGCTTGCTAACAGTGATATAAACCATTTATTAATTTAAATTTTTGTCCCTGCAACAGTGACAGGGAACAATTCTTAGGAATCACTAAAGATTGTTCCTAACCCTGCAGATTACTTGATAAAAATTTCAGGCAGGAATCTAACATTACGTTTCTATTTGAAAGGGTTTAAAAAATTTTTTACCTTAGTCACATATTAGTATAGAAACAAAACAGAAGACTAAATACCAGCCCTAGCACAATGGAAATGTTCTATATGCTGATGATAGTAGTGGTTACATAACTGCCGAATTTCATAGAGCTATACATCTAAAAAAGGTGAATTCTACCGTATATAAATTATAGTTCAATAGACTGACTTTAAACTCAAATATAAGTTGTAGCATCTGGGTCTCTTCGAGGTTGTTCTTAAAGTTATTTGAGCAAAACACTACAGGCATATGAGAAGATGAAGAAAGATCTACAGGGAGCTAATCCTTTTTATGTCTCCAAGTTTAACTATTTTATATGTAATACTCAATAAGGAAATAAATTTGTGCCAAATAATATTTTCTAATGAACTAAAGATTCTATATATTCCTAATCTTGAATTATAGTAAGATAGATTCAAGAATTTCTAGGGCAGGGACACCTGAGTAGTTCAGTGGTTGAGTGTCTGCCTTTGACTCAGGGCATGATCCTGGGGTCCTGGGATTGAGTCCCACATCAGGCTCCCTGCAGGGAGCCTGCTTCTCCTCCTGCCTGTGTCTCTGCCTCCCTCTCTGTGTCTCTCATGAACAAATAAATAAAACCTTAAAGAAAAAAAAAAAAGTTTCTAGGGCTAAACCATGAAACCACCTGAATAGTCATGTAAATGTTGCCATTTATTTTGAAGATAACACATTTTTTTTTCATTTAAAAAATTGTGAAATATGAAATATATTCAGAAAAGTGCTAAAACATACTATTTTATGTATGTTGGGGGAGTATCCCACTCCCCCAAAAGACTATTTTGTTAATGAGCAATTATAAAGTGAATACTCATTGGTGTAGCCATCCAGGTCAAAAACTAGAACAATGCTGATACTCTAGGAGACCCTCTGTGTGTCTATCTCAAAGTTGATACCTTTCTTTCCTAGACACAGCCACTAGTGTGATTTCATAGTAGTTTCTTCGCACTTTTATAATTTCTGAATATACCTTTAATTTTTCTCCTTTTGAATTTTATATAAGTAAACATACATCATATATTTTTAATATTTTGTTTCTTTCTGTCAACTTTATGTTTGTAAGTTTCATGCATGTTCCAGTGTGTAGCTGTGGTCCTCTGACTTTCATTTGTGTATAGTACTTTATGGTATGAATTTATCATTACTTATTTAATGGAGATTTGGGTCATTCCCAGTTTTTGACTATTGTAAATAGTGATATTGTGAACATTCTTATGCATGTATGCTGATACCTAGTTCCTCTTGGATATTATGACCATTTGAGAAAAACGGGCCCAAAAAACCCATGAGCACTTCTCAAAGGAGAAATCTCAAATGGTCAATAAACACGAAAAGGTGCTCAACATCATTAGTAACCTGGGAAAGGAGAATTAAAACCACAACTAGAGAACAGTACACACCTATCATACTGGCAAAGTGATAGTACTGACTATTGGAAAGGATGCAGAACAACAGTCACTATTGTTTGCCTCTAGTGGATCTATGCAATTTGGTCCAACAATTTGGAAATCATTTTGGCTTTGTCTAGTAATGTGAAAGACAAGCATATCTTAGAATTCAGCAATTCCACCTCTGGGTATAATATCTGAGAGAAGGGCAAATATTATAGCTTAACTTCAGACTCGGATAAATTAAGATTACTTGCTGAAATTTCTAGAGTAAGCAGAAAAATAACAGAAGCAGAGAGTATAACTTCCAAACTTGTAGAGGTAGTACAAAAAATAGAATGATATATTTTAAGTATCCCACTCCCCCAAAAGACAAGAAAGGATAAAGGAAAAGAAAAATGCATAACAGAGAACAAATAGAAAATACCAAGGCATGTCAGTAATTATATATAAATAGACTAAGTACTCCAGTTAATAGACAAAGAATGTCAGATTAGCTCTTTTTTTAAAGGAAAAATTCCAATCATATATATATATGATTCTCTATATATCATATATATATATATGATTTTATTTATTTAGTTGACAGAGCAAGAGTGCACAAGCAGACAAGCAGGAGGAATGGGAGAGGGAGAAGCAGGCTCCCTGCTGAGCAGGGAAACCAATGTGGGGGCTTGATCCCAGGATCCTGGGATCATGACTTGAGCTGAAGACAGATGATTAACCGATTAACCGACTAAGCCACTCAGCTGCTCCCGCCTACCAACCATATATTGTTTACAAGAGACACATCTAAAATATAAAGACACAAAAGGATTATAAATAAAAATGATCTAAGAAAATACCAAAGAGTATTACTAGAGATAAAGATTACTTCATAATGATAAAAGTTTTAATCTCCCAGGAAGATATAACATTATAAAATATTCTTCCCATATTAAGATAGGTTCAATATATATAAAGCAAAATTTCACAAAATGAAAGGGAAAATTTTATTTTATTTATTTGTTTTTAAAAGATTTTATTTATTTATTCATGAGAGACAGAGAGAGAGAGAGGCAGGGGCATGGACAGAGGGAGAAGCAGACTCCATGCAGGGAGCCCGATGTGGGACTCGATCCAGGACTCCAGGATCACACCCTGAGCCAAAGGCAGATGCTCATCCACTGAGCCACCCAGGCGTCCCTGAAAGGGAAAATTTTAAATTCCATAATCATAATGGGATATTTTAGCCTACCTCTCTCAAAAATTACAAGGATTATTAGGCCAGAAAAAAAGTAATAATAGAATATTTGAACAACCCATTTAATAAATTCAGCCTAATCTTCATGTTTTGGAAGATTAAGTATTTTAAAAATGACATTCTTCCCAAATTGATTTGTAGATCCAATGCAACTGCAATTCAAATATTAACAAGATTGTATTATTTATGTGTGTTGAAGTAAGGGAGGTCCCGACAAGTTGACTCTAAAATTTACAGGAAATATCAAGAACTTAGGAAAGGCAAGACATTCTTAAAGAAGCCTGAGAGAGAGGAATATGCTCTACCAGATATTAAGATCTATTACCAAATGTATTATTAAGACAATGTAGTGTTGGGGTAGGATAAAGAATTCTGTGGTACAGAATAAAGAGACCAGAATTAGACTCATGCAGTCATAAACATCTGATGTAGGACAGCAGTGCCATTGCATGGTAATGGAGGAAGGAAAATCTTTTCAATACGTGATGCTGAATACAATATATATATATATATATATATATATATATATATATATATAGAGAGAGAGAGAGAGAGAGAGAGAGAGAGAGAGATTTTATTTATTTGAGATAGAGCAAGCATGAATGGGGGGGAGGGGGAGAGGGAGAAGAGGCTCCCCACTGAGCAGGGAGCCCAAGGCAGGGCTCAATCCCAGGACCCTGGGATCATGACCTGAGCTGAAGGCAGACATTTAACCACCTGAGCCAGCCAGGTGCCCTCCATATTTTTAAATGAAATTAGAACCACTATCTCACATTAAATGTAAACATCAATTCCAAGTGGATTAAGGACTCAAATGTGAAATGCAGAACTACAGAGATTTCTTTAACATAGGATAATAGCTTTATTACCTCAGGTCAGGGAAGGATTTCCCAACCAATGAAAAAAAAGCAGTACCCACGAAGGATTTGATAAATCACAATTAAAATTGTGAAAGACAAGCCAAGAAGGGAGAAGCATTTGTGGCAATATGGCATACAAAGGGCTTATATCCTAAATGTTTAAAGAATTTTTCTAAATCAATGTGAAAAAAGAAAGTCTATGTACCACTTTTTCTCTTCATCTTTCTTGAATCTCAGACCATCCAATAACACAAAGTATTCTTTAGAATTTCCTTTAGTGAAGGGCTACTAGTGACAAGTTATCTTTGATACTACTAGACAATGTCCTTTTTGGGCACATTTTCTTGAAAAAAATATTTTAACTGGTTATAGACTTCTTGAGTGACTACTATTTTCTTTAAGCCCACTAAAGACATTCCACTGTCTTCTGGCTTCCATTGTTGCTATTGGGAGGTCATCTGACATAACTCTTCTTTATTTTATTTTTTTAAAAGGTTTTATTTATTTATTCATGAGAGAGAGAGAGAGAGAGAGAAAGAGAGAGAGAGGCAGAGACACAGGCAGAGAAGCAGGCTCCATGCAGGGAGACTGATGTGGGACTCGATCCCAGGACTCCATGATCATGCCTTGAGAGGAAGGGAGCTGCTCAACCACTGAGTCACCCGGGTGTCCCTGTAACTCTTCTTTAAATACAAACAGAATTTTTGTTCTCTGCTGCTTTTAAGATTTTTGTTTTCCCTTTGTGTCCTAAAGTTTTTTTCTGACAAATCTAAGATTCTTTTTTCTTTATTTCATCTTGATTGGGATTCATTGGGCTTCTTAAATCTGTGGGCTATTGACATTTATCAGTTCTATAAAATTATCCATTACCTCTTCAAATACTGCCTTCGCCTCATTATCTTTCTCCTCTCCTTTTGGTATTTTGAATAAATATGTTTTAAACACATCATTTTCATATCATATTCTATATTTTTATTTTTGTTCCCATGGAGAATTTTATAATTTTTTTTTTTTACCTTTTTCTTCCATGTCATTAGTTCTCTCTTTAGTTGGGCCTAACCTGTGTCTAACTGTCCTCTTTTAAGTTTTTAACTTCAACTGTTATATTTTTCATTTCTATAAGTTCCATTTTTTCTTTTAAAACGATTATGACACTATAGTTTTCTGTTCCTTCTATATGTCTTCAGGATGATATTTTATTTTCATAAGCATAGTTTACTTCAATTTCCAAAGTCTTTGCAGGTCTTTTTATTTTTTATTTTTTTTTATTTTTTTTATTTTTTTTTAAATTTTTTTTTATTTATTTATGATAGTCACAGAGAGAGAGAGAGAGAGGCAGAGACACAGGCAGAGGGAGAAGCAGGCTCCATGCACCGGGAGCCCGACGTGGGATTCGATCCCGGGTCTCCAGGATCGCGCCCTGGGCCAAAGGCAGGCGCCAAACCGCTGCGCCACCCAGGGATCCCTGCAGGTCTTTTTAAAATGAGATATTACTCCTCTGGGGTTTGAATTGTGGTGTCACGCTTCCTTGTGTTCTTAATTAGTTTTCACTGTGTGCTAGTAACTGAACCTGAAGGGTAATCTGTAGGAGAAATTTGAGGGCCAGACAGATAACTTTCCTTCAGATATGACTTGGATTTGATTCTGTGGGGTACCTCAGTTCACTGTCACCCCTTAAATTCTATATCACCCAAGAGAAACAAATCTGGTCTCCATAATTTAATTTCTAGAAATCTATCCTGAAGAAATATATAAAAATACATTTATACATAAATATGTTCAAAGCAATGTTATTTAGCATAACAAAAAACCTGTTAACCTATATGTCCAATAACAGGGGAATGGTTAGATAAACTATGTAAAAAAGCACATAGATTAAAATGCTGTCAATGTAAGCTGTATATTAGAGATATTTTTATAATAAATTTTAAAAAGATAAAAATTACATATGTAATATAATTACAAGTATGTTAACCAAAAAAAAACGTGTGAAAAGTCTGGAACAGTGCCGTCTGATAGAACTTTTGGTGACCGTGAAAATGTTCTGTATCTGCACCACAACATGGTAGCCATTCATCACACATAGCTACTTAGCACTCGAAATGTGTGACTAGTGTGACTGAAGAATTACATTTTATTTTTTATTTTTTTAAAGATTTATTTATTCATGAGAGACACAGAGAGAGAGAGAGAGAGAGAGAGAGAGAGAGGGAGAGGGGCAGAGACACAGGTAGAGGGAGAAGCAGGCTCCCCATATGAAATCCGATGCAGGACTCCATCCATGATCTGGGGATCTCTGAGCCAAAGGCATATGCTCAATCACTGAGCCACCCAGGTGTCCCAAGAATTACATTTTAAATTGTATTTAATTGTAGTCATTTTAAATTTAGATAGCCATATGTAGTAGTTGCTACCTTATCGGGTGGTGTGGATCTAGAAAATATTGACATATTAACAATGACTTTTGGGAAGTGCTTGAGCCTTTTGGTGATTTTTCTCCCCCTCTTTCTAGTGTTTTAAGGGTTCCAAATGTTCCTTAATGTATAATGATCACATTTTAAAATAAAAAGGCTTTAACCAGAATAACCCCCTATTAGAAAATGTATGTAAAAGCATTGTTATAAAGTCTAGTAGAGACTAGTAAAGTCTAGTTAAAAAGCCAAGTCTGTACCATTTCTTCCTGACAAAGAGTTAAATGTGTTATGTAGCCAGCCTGTTATATTCATTATGACAGCTTTTACAATTTTAGGTAAAACTGACTTTAAAGAGTCACAAATAAAAAATTACAAGAGAATTACCTTTCCACATGCTATTCTAGCATCACAGCAATCAATGGAAATGTTTCTATCTTCTACTAGGAAATCAAGTAGACTGTCAGTAGTTAGCTCTTTTTCTGGGATATCCACGGAAAGTTGATAAGAAATTGTTTTTAAGTGCTTTGAATCTAATGGGAAAAGAATCACATGAAAGTACATATTTGTTTAAGATGTTCCAAAACCTCTCTTCTAAAATGAAATTTCAAACCCTATTACAAATGCATTGATTCATCACTTTTTTTATTTTTTATTTTTTTTAAATATTTTATTTATTTATTCATGATAGACATAGAGAGCGAGAGAGAGGAGAGAGAGAGGCAGAGACAGGCAGAGGGAGAAACAGGCTCCATGCAGGGAGCCCGACGCGGGACTCGATCCCAGGACTCCAGGACCTCGCCCTGGGCCAAAGGCAGGCGCCAAACCGCTGAGCCACCCAGGGATCCCCATCATCACTTTTTTTTTAATGGAAGAAAAGTGAGGTTCTTCATTAAAGTGAGTGCCTTCTTTTGTTAAGAGAATGAAAATGTTCTTTTGTTAAAAGAAGAAAGGTGATTTTCATTATGTGGAATGCTGTGGCCTTATATTTAGTAGGAAATAGTTGAATATCAAGGAACTTTATACTAGGGATTTAGTTTAAACCAAAACAAACATGTATGTTTTCTAAGTATTTTTTCCATGTCTCTCAGTGGTTGAGGAGCAGCCTGATGCTCAGAAAGATTAACTAATGTACCCCAAACTATAGGGAGCCTATAGGGAGAAAAGCAAGGATACAAACTTCTGATTCTAAAAGTCAGTGCTCCTCCAATATACCCATGCTATAGCAACTCATCAGCTCTTTGCAGCTTTCTGCAAGGTGCTCTACAGATGTTGCTAATTTATTTCGATCAATAACACAGTAAACTGAACACTAAAAACTTCAAAAGGCACATGACTGAAATGCTGGATTTTTTTTTTTTTAAGATTTTATTTATTTATTCATGAGAGACACACAGAAAGAGGCAGAGACATAGGCAGAGGGAGAAGCAGGCTCCCTGCTGGGAGCCCGATGTGGGACTTGATCCCAGGACCCCAGGATCACACCCTGGGCCAAAGGCAGATGCTCAACCACTGAGCTACCCAGACGTCCCTAAAACACCAGATTTTCTGAACCATTTTACTGAGGCATTGACTGGAATAAACATTTTAAGTATTTTAAATATTTTAATTTTAAATATTTAAATATTTTTTATATATATATATATATTTTTTTTTGTCTTGGTCTTGTTCAAACATCTGAGCTTTCTGAGGTACAACTGATCTAGAACATCAGTGTTGAGAGACTCACCTTCTTCAGAAAAATTAACTGGTCCATTTGGTATTATTGCAAATTGTCTGGCAATTTGTCGCTCCTGTTTTCTACAAAATTCAAAAATATGACAAAAAATCTGAAAGGTATTTGAAGCTTAAAACAGAATTTTAGTACAAAATTTAACTGTCTAAATGCCATCCCTTTTTTTAAATTTATTTTTTATTCTTTTCTATCAGGTAGTTAATGTAGTAATCAGTACATATGGGTCTCTACTCTCTTTTGTCAACAAATTTCTCCAACATGGGAATTCTCAATTGCTCCAAGAGTTTGCCGTTGGTAGATTTCTACTTTAAATTGGTGAGTTCACAGACTTTCTGGGACCTTCGGGATCTCTCTAATTTCCTCCCCACCCCCCAAGCTCTCAAGTGGGCCTGCATCTCAATATCAAAGGCTACCTCCGCAGGGCTTTTTCCTTTGCTTTGAGTCTATCAGCTTCACTGCCGTGGGCTGCATGAGGGTCAATACAGATTAATTCAGCTTTAGGGCTTTGGGTTTTTTTTTTTTCCTCATAGATGTAGTCAATCAGATTTTGAGAATAACTGCAACAGCAGGCCTGGAAAACAAAGAGGTCATTTTCATCTCACCAGTCCTGGATGAAGATAACTAGAGGGGAAAAAAAACAAAAATGGCCAAGGAAATTTGGATACCCATCTATCGACTTTTTTCTGGTAACAGTGATCTTGAGATGGAGCTCACAGACTCTACAGTTCATCCATTCGAAGCGTACAAGTCACTGGGTTTTAGTGAATTCACAGACATGTGCGAAACCATCACCGCAGCCAACTTTTAAACATCTGTGTACGTGTTTTTGTGTAGATATATGTTGTCAATCCTCTTGGGCATATACCTAGGATTGTCATTGTTGGGCTATATGTAACTATGTATTTAACTTCTCAGGAAATTGCCAGACGGTTTCTCAAAGGGCCTATGCCATATTATCTTCCCCCTTCGAAGTATAGGAGAGTGCCAGTTTCTCTACATTCTCGCCAGCACTTGTTATTATCCATCTTTTGGATTATGGCCATCATTGTGGGTACGAAACGGTAATCCATTGTGGTTATGATTTGCATTTCCCCAACAGCTAACATGTAACTCTTTTAAGAATTGCAGTGCAGGGAAAGGTGCTGGAGGAAATACTTCCTTTGTTTAAAAATAACATAATTTCCTCTATAAACCTGCTTTAGAACTTACACCTGTGGGTTCCGAGCTATCATCATCAGAGAAAACATCCATGTTGGAAAGAAATGTTCTTAGATCGCCCCCACAAAATTCACACTGCAGTGCTATTTCCTCCTCTTCTTCCTTCAGAGAGGGGAAAATAAAAATGAATTAGGCCCATACAGAGGCCCGAGCCTCTGGGAGCAGTAGGAGTCAGGGCTCAGGGCAGGGCCGGCAAAAGTCCAGTAGGGGAGCAGGGGTGCTGGGGGATGTGCCAAACTGTCAGAATCCCTGGGGGTTCCCAGAAATAGCTGCCAGGGGAACTTTCAGGAGGCTGAGATCCTATATCAGAAGGCACCAAGCCAGGAAGAGCCGTATATTCCAGTAATGAGACATTATTTCTGTTCAAGGGTTGGTGAGGCCTGAGGAGGCCGAGGTGGTATTTTGAGGGCCTCTGTCTGGTGCCTTTCGCCAGAGCACAGCTGAGCCCAAAAGGAGCTCCTGGGTCCTTAGGACGCCTCCTGAGTGCAAGAAGAAAATTGCACGTGTGACTTTATTGTTGACATCAGAGTCCCTTGTGGGGGAGGGGGTTACAGTGTGTCACCAGCTGCAGGCGCCGAAGGATAACACACTTTAGCCCCAGCTGGGGCTCTGAGTTCTTCTGTCTGTGCTGCAAGGGTAATTCAGGAGTGTGGGGGAGACCAGGGGAAGCAATGGGAGACTTGGAGTTGGGGGGCTCACGGCTTGAGGCGCTCTCTATGGTCACGTGGGTGATCTGAGGTCACGGCTGTGACTGTAGGGGCTCCTGGGCAGGCAAGCAGCCGAGCCTCAGCACAGGCCTCCAGGGGAACCCCTCATCACGCACTTGCAGGTCATGAACACCACCAGGCCAGCTGTGTTCGCCAGTCTCTGGGCCCGGCAAAATGGCCACCGTGGGGCCAAAGGGTGGCTGAGGTGGCCAGCGCAGCCAGGCATTCACCACTCTGGAGTGATGGCCCGTATCTTGAGGCTACCGAAACTATCCACAGATAAGTACTGCCCATGGGTGAGAGCAGAACCCTTGGGGTGGGGCGGGGCGGGTAAAGCCCTGTCAGGGAGAGATGGTGGTGACACATCTAGTTTGGCTCCCAAGTGACCTAGCAGGCAGAAAGAGAGCGTGCTGATGCCAGGCCATTTCCATAGTGATTAGCTTCTCAGCCCACAGTCCCTTCCCCTACGGGGTAGCAAGGTGGAGGTGCTTCTAAAGACCACGAATAGGGCGGGGCTGCCACCCGTCAGAGCCCCATCTATGCAGACCTCAAACATCTGCCCAAGATCTGGGTGCCAGCGCGGGGACAACTCCCTGGAAGAAAGGCAACTGGGCTTTCCCCATGTTCAGGACCGTCTCCGGGTGTCAGCTGAAGAAAACTCCAGCAACTTCCTGGGGTACAAGCTTTCATGGTTCAGGAAGAGAAAGGAGCTAGGTTTGAATAAAGATTTTCAGGGCAGCCCAGGTGGCTCAGCGGTTTAGCACCACCTTCAGCCCAGGGCCTGATCCTGGAGACCCGGGATTGAGTCCCACCTGGGGTTCCCTGCGTGGAGCCTGCTTCTCCCTCTGCCTGTGTCTCTGCCTCTCTCGCTCTCTCTCTCTCTCTCTGTGTCTCTCATGAATAAATAAATAAAATCTTAAAAAAAAAAAAAAGAATTTCAGCCTGAAGAGTCCAGAGTTTAGAAACCTGGACCACTATAAACAGGAAAACACTGACTGCTACTACATGACATATTGACTGTGTCACCCCTTCATTAGACTTGCAGAGTGGAATGCACCCCAAGGCGGCAATGAGCCGCACGTCGGTGGGTCCACACAGCACTCCCATTGACCCTGCACACACGTCTGCGGCCTGCTGCCTCACACCATGGCCGGCTCTTATTTCCAGTGAGGGAGCCTGCACCTTTAGCATACCCCAAAGGAAGTAATTCACGGGGCCCCGATCTGGGAGGGGTGCAGCTCTCTCCACACAGCCAGACCATCCGGGTTTGGAAGTAATCATACCAGCAATCAGTCCCTCACTGCTCCAGGGCAGCGGGGCGGTGTGCCATCCCGTGAGAGTTATTACAATGGCCTTTCCCTCGCCCACCAGACAGAGGCACTAATGGGTCACTTGAGATGACTAAGTATGGCAGATGTTCATCTTTGTTTCCAGGCTTGGTGGCCACTGTGATGGGTTGCATCATGTCCCCTGAAAAGATATTTTGAAGTCCTAACCTCTGGTACCTGTGAATGGGGCTTTGTTTAGCTATGGGTCTTTGCAGATGGAACCAAGTGCAGATAAGAGATCATTAGGTCATAATCCAAGAAGACTGGTGTCCTTGGAGAAGAGGGACATTGGGACACAGGCTCGCAGAGAACGCTGGGACAGCCAACACGGGGCTGGAGGAAGGCCAAGGTTGGATGGCCACACTGGGGCCGGGGAGGAGGCAAGGAAGGATGCTCCCCTAGAGGCCGGGCTGGCTGATACCTGGGTTTTGAACTCTTAGCCTTCGGAACCGTGAGACAGTAAGTTGCTGTGGTTTTAACCATCTCATTGGCGGTAGATGGTTCCAGCAATCCTAGCAAAGGAACACAGCTGCCCTAAGTGCTATTCCAGGTAAAAGAGCTCTTTGCCCGATTTGTTTTTTAAAGTAGATTCGCTGTCTTCCAGGCAAATCATCCTGTGGCTTATTACATCATTTATTAATAGGCAAAAATTTTAAAACTTCAAAATAGCATGAATTTAAAAATCACCTTGAAGCTAATGCCTAAATTGGAGCTCTCTCCTTTGAATTGCAGAACGGACGGTGGCCCGATGCTCGGCAAGGTCCTCAGGGAAGGCTCGAACAGGGTTATGAAGTCTTCTTTAAACTAAGTTTTTAAAAAGAGAGAACTGATGTCTGAGTAAGTGACATTTACCATGAAAACTGAGTACTGTTGGACTGATAAACATTTCTTACCTCCAGCTCACATAAAATACTCAGTTTTCGCTCTTTGGGATTAATTACCCATTTTTCTGAAAAGCATCAATTTGGAAGGAAAGTTTAAAACTTTTATAACGGTGTGCTCTACTTTCTCGTCACCCACTACCCCCACCACCCCATCACATACTCACACAGACACAGAGACACACACACACACACACACACAGTTTAAATGCCCTGAAACCTTTTCACCCGGTCCTCGGTCCTCGAGTATATTCTCAGGGGAGGGATTTTCTAGAGGAGGCGGGCGCTGTCCAGTTCAGGCTGGTTCCCCAGGGCCAGTTGGCCTTTGCCCTCAAAGGGAGGGAACTACAAACATCCACTTACCTCTTAACTTAGAAGCCAGATTTTCATGTTCAGTATCCTTAGTTACAGAGGAGGTTTTCTTCCCTGTAAAAATGAGTACACGTTTGTCATCAGTTCTGACAGAGAAGGAAAGCGACGTAACGTAAAACAAGATATGCCTCTTGGAAAAATAAATACCCTTATTTGTGTTTGCTTTACCTTATACTTTTTTTTTTTTTTTTGCCTTTTCCAAATAACCTTTTTATCAACAATGAGGACCAGAGGAAAGTCACCCTTGATGAGCACATTTAAGAGTGTTTCCTTGTTTCTTTCTGGTCCTAGACTACTGCAGAGATGCACATCTTGCTTGATTATAAATGTTGTGTTGCCAACTCTTGTTTTCTGCTTTTCTGAAGTACTGCTTTGTCTACCTTATGTCTGTTACTGTGTAGATTTTTCAGGGGGAGGGGTGCTGAAGGTTCTAGTTTAAGACACTGAACTCAACTATGAGGATTATTTCCTCTGCAGATTCCAGGGCAGTGGTGGAAATGGGGAAGGTACCCATCAGCAACTTTGAATAAACATCTAGAAGATTTAGACTGATAGAATTGGAATAGGAAAACCAATTAGATCTACCTACAACAGGACAGAGGTAGAGGAAGGGAGCTGGCCTAGTTGTTCGCGGAGCCAGTGCCAGCAAGGACTGCGGGTGAAGAAATAAGTGGGCTTCAGAAAATGATGCCCTTCCTATGTGGAGTATCTGAAAACATTTTAAATAAGTTTTAGGCATCTTGTCCAACAGAAATACCAGCACAGTATATAAAAAAAAATGAATGTACAAAGATTTTTATTAAGGTATTCTTTGGGATCCCTGGGTGGCGCAGCGGTTTGGCGCCTGCCTTTGGCCCAGGGCGTGATCCCGGAGACCCGGGATCGAATCCCACATCGGGCTCCCGGTGCATGGAGCCTGCTTCTCCCTCTGCCTGTGTCTCTGCCTCCCTCTCTCTCTCTCTGTAACTATCATAAATAAATAAAAATTTAAAAAAATAAAAAAAAGCAGAAAAAAAAGGCATTCTTTGTTAATGGGGAGAGCTCAAAACATCAAACCAAACCGACTCTGAAATGTCTAGCAATCAGTTTTATTAGGTATAAGCCACAATAACTGTGTATGAGGGAATACTGTGCAGTTGTTCCAGTGAATCAGGTGGACCTTTCATGGCATGGAAAGATGCCCATGATACACTGCTAAGTAAAAAAAAAATTAGAGACAAAGTTGCCTATTGCTCACAGGGAATGTTGTTTCATAGACTTTCACCTTACAAACTATTAGAATTGATAAGAAATTTTTGCAAGGGGGGGCAGATACAAGCTTAATATATAGAAATCAATAATTTTCCTTCGCATTGACAATAATTAAAAAAATAAAACCGGGAAAAAAGTGTCCAATTGTTACATCAGTACAACTACAACTCCTAGGAATAAACTCGTAAGAGCTGTGTGAGTCCTCTATGGGAAAAAGAAAAACTATGAGAGGAGACCTGGAAGAAATGGAGAGGCACATCTAGGTTCACGAGGTTCCTGCTTGGTGCAGACCAATGGCCATGAGACGAGGTGGCCCAAGCACCTTCCTTGGTAGCCTCGGTAAACAAACCGAAATCTGCCATAGTCAATTCCTGTAAATGCCTCAAAGTTAAGAATAGCCAACCTGAAAACAGCCAACCAGGCTTTCCCAAATAACTCAACTCTTTAGACTATACTATAGCCAATCAAAAAATTTCCTTGTTTTGCTCTGGTGTCTTCTCTGTCAAAAGCTCTGGCCTCACTCCTGTCTGGGGAGTGCTTCTATCTCCTGTCTGGCACTGCTCTGTTTCAATCCACATTTGCTCAAACTTAGAAATCTGAAAATGCCTGTTTGTCTTTTAACACTGCTAGGCCAGGGCCACAAAACAACTCGTCAGAGGCCATTGAAAAATCCCATCAGATTTACATTGACTGTGTGGGTTCATCTGGGGATTATTAACAACTTTTTAATATTTGGTTCATTTTTTAGGTTAGATTTTGTCAGTCTTCTGGGCAAACCCTCTAGCATCTTTTCACTTTGTTCCCATTGAATGAGCTTGGTTCTCAGTTGATCCTTTGGCTCTCTCTCTCCTCAGATTCTCCTCCTACTTACCTTGCTGCAGCCACACCCACTGTCCCCTGGTTCTAGGAGGAGATGCTTGCTAGTCCCAATGCCTGCCCCCAGAGATCATCCTGGCTTGTTCACCCACCTCCTTGAAGCCTTTGCTCAAATATTTTAGCTTCTCAGTGAAGATTTCCCTGAGCACCCTATGTAACCTTGAACCCCTCCCACCCAACAAATCCTGTCCCTTTCCTTTGCTTTTTCTTCTCAGCACTTCTATCGCCTAATCTACTATATATTTGCTTATTTTATGTATTATCTATCTCACCATCACCTCTACCTTCCACACTTTAATACCAGATCACTAAGACAGGGGTTTTGTTTTTCTCCATCGCCATTTTCCTAGAACAGGGTTTGGACAATGACAGGCGCTTGGCATGTGCTAAGGTGCTCAACAAGCATCTGATGAATAAGTGACATAATATAAAACAAACAGAAAAGGTAAAAGGAAAGGCTATTCATAATTACTTACCCTGGGATAAATTACAATTTTAATTTTTGTATTGTTTATTTCCTAATGGTTGACATTTAGAAACAGAAGTGCATATCACTTCTTAATAAAAAATGAAGCTATGTATCAAGATATAATGGAGAACATAAATGTTGGCATTTATTACAGACTAGGGGCCAAAGAGTTTAAATATTTAATCTCATTTTGATCTTCATAACAATTCTGTGACTGAGGTATTATTCTTATTACCGACACATGAAGATTCTGAGACTCCTTGGAGCTAAGATTTCATGCCCTGGCATCTCCATGTCAGTTTGCGTTGGGCTGGGATTCAAACCCGGCTCTCCCACCACCTCTTACCACCATGCTCATTCCAATGTGCAAGCCTATCTCCCAGTTAAAGCTAAGAAATCAAACTACTCACTCCTCTGCCTTCTGCCAGAAAGTTCTTGAAGCCAGCTTTCTTCTGTTTGCACTGATGTTGGAATTCCTGGATACAAAGTGTGATACATAGTCCTGAAGTTTAGACAAAGTGTTAGTTTTGAGTATACCTATGTAGTTGTTAGCAGTTCTTCCAAATATAGCACATTTTAACGGTCAACGCACCTACATGAGAAGATCGTGGTTTCTATTTGAAATGTTTTCTTCCATTCTTATCTCTCAGTAAAGTCAGGCACAGTGTGTTTGCATCATAGGGAAAGTACTCCTTCCTAAGCCCCAGAGGCTCCCAGTACCATATTTTTCCCTGTAGGGAATAAATTACTACAACTTTCTCTGTGCATGTGTGTTGGTGGTGGCAGTGACGGTGCGTGTGTTTAAACATTTACTCGAATTTCAATGAGACATTTTGCTCATTTTATGTAAGTAATCTCTATACCCAGTGTGGGGCTCAAATGCACAACCCTGAGATCAAGAGCCATATGCTCCTCTGACTAAGCCAGCCAGGTGCCTCAATTAAATAGTTAAAAAAAAATAATACAACCTTTTTTTTTAAAGGGTTGAAGTTAAATGCATTGTAACCAAACAATTTGTATTCTTTCTACAAGTAGTTCAGTCACTTGCATTATCACTGACATGACAGGAAGGCAGACATGGACTTTCACTAGTTAAAATGACTGTTAATTGGTAACAAGTAAATAATTATTGCTTCAAGTTCCTTTGCCTCTTTGAATTTCAGGTTTTTAAATAATTTGCTGGATCTTATAAAATTATCAAATCCTTTTCAAATGAATGAGTCAGATTTAGGGCTGTGTCCGCCCCGTTTTTTTATTTTTTATTTTTATTTTTTATTTTTTACTATTTTTAGTTTTCTTAGGTCTCCACCTTCCTTTTTTTAATGCTTGGTTCCTTGGCATCTTGCGGCAGTGGGTTGTTTTAATTCTGAGATGACTGTGTCTTTTAATAAGTGAAGAATAGCTCTGCTGAAGCCACCTGTGCAAGTCTCTGGGGGATTCCTATTTATCTAAGCTCCCAGAGAGACAAGTTACAGGGACCAAGCGTTAAGGTGTAGAGCAATCCCTAGACAATGTTTAACGTTTGGCTTTTTTCCCAATTCAATGGTTAGCAACATCGATACTTTATTCATCAAGGTCTTTTTGCCTTCCTCAAACCAACACCAAAGCTTGTTCCTGAAATTCTGTGTAAAGTTGGCAGGTGACTGAGGGTAACAGAATTGACACTGAGAACTTACTATGCAGTAGTACCTTCAGAGTAGTTGCTTTACTCACATTATTTCATTCATATTCACAAAAACTAATCAAGGCATCTATTAATATTCTCTTTCTACCAGCAAGGAAACTGAGGCTCTAGGGAACTTCTGAAAAATTGCATGTGGCAGATACAGATGAGGCCTGGACCTATTCGGCTTCAAAACCTGTGTTTCTCCACATTCATCTCACCACCTACAGTTGATCCCATTTTCAACCAGAAAGGTAATAAACAATAGTAATTAAAGTAATTAAAAAACAGAAAGTGAAACCCTCTTGCACTGTTGCACTGAATGCAAATTGGTGCAGCCACTCTGGAAAATAGTGTGGAGGTTCCTCAAAGAGTTAAAAACAGAACTGCCCTATGACCCACCAATTGCACTACTGGGTATTTACCCCAAAGATACAGATGTAGTGAAACAGTGGGACACCTGCCCCCCAATGTTCACAGCAGCAATGTCCACGGTAGCCAAACTGTGGAAGTAGCCTTGATGTCCTTTGACAGATGACTGGATAAAGAAGATGTGGTCTCTATATACAGTGGAATATTACTCAGCCATCAGAAAGGATGAATACCCGCCATTTGCTTTGATGTGGATGAACTGGAGGGTATTATGCTGAGTGAAGTAAGTCAATCAGAGAAGGACAATCATCATATGGTCTCACTCATACGGGGGATATAATAAATAGTGAAAGGGATTATAAAGGAAAGGAGTGGGAAAAATTAGAGAGGGAGACAAACCATGAAAGGCTCCTAAATCTGGGAAACGAACAAAGGGTTGGGAAGGAGAGGTGGGCACAGGTTGGGGTGAGTGGGTGATGGGCACTGAGGGGGGCACTTGACCAGATGAGCATTGGGTGTTATACTGTATACTGGCAAATCGAACTTCAATAAAAAAAAAAAAAAAAAACCTTTCCAAATTTTTACAGGAAAAAAACTAGGCGAGCCAGTATCGATTGCATTTTTACGGCTTCTTAAGGGCAGACTTCCTTAAAAACACCATCTTACCAAATTCACCAGAGAATGCTTTGAAATATAAAAGAAGCATCTTCTTAACAAGATTTATGAGGAGGAATTAAAAATTTGATCATGTAAAGAGATGTTCCCCTACAATAGGAAGTTCGGGTCAAGATGTCAGTGGAGTACCCAACTCTCCTCCCCTTCCTTTCCAAGGTCTTCCTGAAATAACACAGACAAACAAAACAAATGAAAAAGATAACCCTGGAAAATAAGAAAGGTGTCATCCGTAGACAAATAATACCGAAGTCCTTAAGGAACAAAAAGAAATGGCTTTAGTTTGATGGAAAACCAGAGTGCAGACCACTACAGCTCAAGACAAGAGAGGTAAGCAAAGTTCTTCTGGGAAGTTCCTGGCTCAGGCTCAACCAAATGCAGAGAGGAGGGACCTGGGACTGCCATCGGAGGAGTTCGAGAAGTTAATTCAAAGCAGTGGGCCAGGCAGGCAAACCCCTTCTTCTCCCCTCATACAGGGGCAGTTGTTTTTATTTACAGATGAAGCCCAAAGAACTGCTTTCTACAGAGTGGGCAGCGTCTCTAAGGAGTTTTTAGGTCAGAAAGAGAAGCAGAGCACAGCATGAGGTTACGCAGGACCTGCCTAATAGGCTCGGATGAGAAAGGAGGAAGGCACATGCCACCTAGAAATAAAATTCACAGAGAACTCCAACCACACAGCGACATTCCTCATCCCAACCCCAGTTATAGTCGGTATCTACCTGCCTGCTTCCTGCCGACACTCCACCAGAGGCTGGCTCTGACGTCCCCCATCCACTGGCTCTGACGTCCCCCATCCACTCACTAGGGCTCCCAACCTGCCAGGCCAGCCCTGGGAGGAGCTACTCAGCTGCAGAAATGACTCCATCCCGGCTACCTACTGGATAAACAGGACTAATCCTGGAAAAAAAAAAAAAAAACTTAGAAGAACAAAAAAGAACTTGATTTTTATTTGAGCACTCTGAAAAGAGATTTAAGAGCAACAGTGATTTGAACAGAAACAGAGAACAAGACCTGGCTTCTGGGAAATGACAAATAGGAATACCAAGGTAAGATTTCTTGTTCAAGGGCTGTATATTATCATATAAACACCCAACAGCTTGAAGCCGTCCAAGAGGGGCCACGGCTATCCAGGAGGGGTTCTGAAGGAAAGAACAGAGACAAATGAAGGGAAGGAAGTAATCCCATATCGCTGGTGTCTGGGACTCAGAATGATCAGCAGTACGGAGTACTAGAAGTCAAAGAACCAATGCCCTCTGAGCTCTGAGGAAAGGGGCTTTAAATGTATTCTTTTATGCCAGGTTGTGATTAATTAAGGATGAGGGTAAAGTGAAGAAACCTTCAGACAGGACTACCCACAAGATCTGCATGAGATAATTACCTGAGGAGTTTGTCCAGCAAACAGAGAAGGAATCGAAGCAAGCAAGCACTATGGGAATCAAGGAACGGTGGCCACTGAACCCAGCTCAGGAAAGCTGAAGACACTTAACAACTGAGAGTTGACAAGTTCCCTTTTAGGAGCAAGTTTTACTGACATAGGATTTTGGGTGTTTTTTGTTTTATTATTATTATTTTTTTATATTTTGAGTGTGCACGAATACAATCACATTGTTGGGTTCTCAGCATCAAATTATATTGTTGATAGATTTTCAGTTTTTAGAATCAACCTGTACTGAGTTAACTATGTAAAAACATAATATGAACATAATAAAACTTGGCAAAATAATGACTTTGTGTGAATATATATTACACATTAATATAGTTTGTTATAAAATGTGTATGATTTGTTGTTAATTGGGGGAGAAAGGGGTGAGAGGATAGAAGAAAGTAGAAGTGCATTAGTGTGTTAACTTCATAATGAGTTAGTAGATAGTTGCTAAAGTTGAGAAATCAGATAGTAGAGGTTTAAATAAAGTCCTAAAGGCTAGAAAACCTAAAAAATAACAAATACCAAAAATGAAGAGGGGGGGAATTAGTATGAGTTATATTTCTCATCTTTCATGGGTAGGAAGCCTATAATTATGGCAAAAATTGATAAATCAGGGAATGAAAATGTGCTGTTTAGAATAATATTGGAGGGGTGGCTGGCTTGCCAAAATCAGTAGGGCATGCCACCCTTGACCTCGGAGGTGTGAGTTTGAGCCACTTGGGTGAAGAGATTACTTAAAAATAAAATTATAATAGAAACAAACTGTTAGCAATATGTTAACTGGGGATTGGGGCTGTGGTGATGAAGAAGGGCATGGAGATTTTTAATTTTATGCCTTTGTATCCTTTCATACTTAACCATGTGCATGTTACTTTTTTCTTAAAAAGTTGAATTAAAAGGACAGAACAGCCCTCCTCATGCTTAAGAATTTAAAAGTTGCTTGTGAAAGCAAAGCTTAGGTGAATGGTCATTCAAGATTGTGGACTCAGGTTTGCTGTGAGATTTCAGGGAAGATTCATAAAGATGTTCCAAAAAGTATTTCTCTGGTGTCTTCCTGTGCCTGAGGGCTAATAGCAATAACAATAGTAAGAAAAAGGGAGGGGGAGACCGAAATTTCCAGTGTCCTTCACGGAAGGCGTCTCTGATCATTGTCTCAGCCAGCAGAGCCCTCCACCTCGAATGTTCACAGCCCTTGTTCCTGTACCCCTGGCACAGTGTTATCATTTCATGTTATATTAAGTGGACGGGCCACGTCCGCAGGTAGATGGACAAGGGACCTCGTCTCAATCTCCGAAGTGTCTAACAGCATGGTTTTTCCAAAAAAACCTTTGTGGATAAATAAATTCGTTATAAGAGCCCCGGATCATTTGACTCTACTTGCAGACGTGTTCATCCAAGAGGTAACCAACACCAGCTTCAAAAAAATAATAAGAAAACAAAACATTTTCTTACCGATCTAAATTCATTCCAGGCAGGTCTTTCCGAAATGTCTGAAATATTTTAGGAAAATCTGTTGAAGGAGACATCAAAAGATGTAGCCCCTGCCTCTGAATCAGCGGTTCACAAAAGGCCAAGTTGTGCCCCCCTCCCTAGGCCTCGGGCCCCAGGAGACCTCTGGCAACATCTGAGGACATTTTTTGATGCTTACAAAGCGGATTTGGGGGGGGGGGGGGCTCGGGGCCAGAGGCAGGCCATCTTCCAACCTCGGTCCCGACAGCAATGTCAGTCCTGGGAGGTGGAGAATCCTCGAAACAACTGCGCTAGCGCAGTGGCCAGCGCGGCCTCCCGACCGGGGCGGGCACCGGGCCTGCAGGTGCACCAGGCGCTTCCCTGACGCCCTAACTCGGGAGCGGGCGGGACTGGGGCGGGGCGGGGGATGCGGGGGCGCGGGGGGCGCGGGGCCCCTACTTCTCTGGGACCAGGTGCTGGACCCCGCGCTGCTGCTCGGCGTCTCGCTCCAGGACCCGCTGGGCGACGCGCTGAGCGGAGGCGTCGGGCTCAGGCTGGGGCTGGCGACGCTGGCCAGGCGGGGCAGGAGGGGCTCGGAGCCCTCGACGCTGCTGTCCCCGAAGGCCGCGGCCCCCCAGAGGTACGCATCGCTGAACACCCCGTGCGCCTCCAGCGTCCTCTCTGCAGCCTCCACCAACTCCACCTTCTGCTGCGTCTCCACCTCCTCCACCTCCACCTCCTCCACCTCCACCTCCTCCACCTCTTCCACCTCTTCCACCTCTTCCACCTCCTCCACCTCCACCTCCTCCACCTCCTCCACCTCCACCTCCTCCTCCTCCACCTCCTCCTCCTCCACCTCCACCTCTACATCCTCCACCACCTCCACCTCCTCCTTCTCCTCCTCCTCCACGTCCTCCACCACCTCTACGTCCTCCTCCTCCTCCACCTCCTCTTCCTCCTCCTCCCCCCCCTCCTCCCTCTCCTCCACGTCCTCCTCCACGTCCTCCTCCTCCTCCTCTTCCCCCTCCCGGCCCTCCTCCTCCGGCTTTCTGAAGCCAGGACTCGAGTACAGGTTGGCCATGGCTGCGGGGAGCAGGGCTGCCGCTAGCGCAGTGGCCAGCGCAGCCTCCCGACCTGGGCGGCCCAGAGCGCGCAGGCCGGGTGTGTCTGTCTCCCTGGGCAACGCCCGTCTGCGCCTGAGCCCCCGGTTTTAAAGGGGCAGGACCCCCTCGCCGTGGGCCCCCCGGCTTCTCTCTCCTTCTCTCCCCTTCTCTCCCCTTCTCTCCCGGGCTCCGGGTCCTCGCTGCGCCTCCCAGCGGGTGGGTGTGCAGGCGGGGGCTCCTGGGGATACCCCCCCCAGGCCACCTGCTATTTTGGGTTTTGAGTAGGCACCTGCTGCTGGGAACTCACAATCAAACTTTATTACAAAAGGAGGTCCCGGCCCCGTAGTTTGGCAACTTGATTTTTTAATTGCATTTATCTTGATTAATGAGATTTAAAAAAAAAAAAAGATGTTTTTTATTCATTCATCAGTGACACAGGCAGAGGGAGAAGCAGGCTCCCTGCAGGGAGCCCAACGCAGGATTCGATCCCAGGACCCTGGGGTCACCACCTGAGCCGAAGGCAGATGCTCAACCTCTGAGCCATCCCGGTGCCCCCAATTAATGAGATTTTTTTTTCCAATTAATGAGATTTTTGTACCCTTCCAGTCTTGTGCCTGAGATGGGTGCTTCGCTCTAGTTGCGAGGCCTGGTACCACCTGTGTCTTCCTGGGGGCTTTGCTTTCAGTTCATTGCACTTTTGTAAAATATGTGTACACACACAAAACATTTGTGTACAGAATAATATGTAAGGGACGTCCACTCACTTACCACCCAGATTGGAACACACATCTTCACTGCAGAGTTCAGCTTCCTTTTTTTTTTTCTCTTATGATTTTATTTATTTATTCATGAGAGACAGAGAAAGAGAGAGAGAGAGGAGAGAAAGAGGCAGAAGCAGGCTCCATGCAGGAAACCTGATGTGGGACTTGATCCCTGGACCCCCGGATCATGCCCTGAGCCAAAGGCAGACGCTCAACCGCTGAGCCACCCAGGTGTCCCTCAGCTTCCTTTTAAAGCCTCTCAAGTCTGAGAAATGTTCCTGGTGGGATGAATTGGGCTTTTGCTGTTTGACTTCACTTGTAAGGCAGGGGAACAGGGGAGCGCAAACCGAGATTCCCTGTGGCTGAGGCCATTGGGTGTTGTTCCAAGGGTGGGGCCTGACCCCTGCATTAAGTGAGCAGGGTTAGGCCTAGAAGTCTCCGGATGTGATCTCTGTTAAATCAGTTGACCACGTTCACCGTCAGTTTCTCTGGGGGTAAATTGGTGGGAATAATACTACTTTACCCCTAAAATGTTTGTGGATATCAGTGAATGTGAAATGGGAGCCTATCACCATCTGTGCATTCGGCCAAAGACCACCCTGGGAACACACCCAGAGTTAAATAGGTTGTCACCAATTACAGCCAGGTGTCTTAGGAAGAGCATGGTGGAAAGAACCTATAGGGTGAGGATGGTTAGACTCGGTTAGATGATTTGGGAGAAGGTCTAAACAAGCCAGGTTTTGCTCTGAATCGGACGCTGTCAGACAGTGGGGGTAGTAGTTTGTGGTGGCTCAGTGACCTTATTTTTGTGATTAGACAAAATTACCAAGTGGCTTTGTTTAATTGCAATTTTATCCTGGTGTCAGAGTAGTGTTTTACTTAGTTTGGGCTGCTGTATCAAAATACCATAAACAGGAGGGTTTAGAAGCAACGGAAATTTATTCTCACAGTGCTAGAGGCTGAGAAGAACAAGATCAGGCTGGCTTGATGTGGATCTAGTGAGAAGCTGCTTCCTGGTTCCCACATGTCCCTGCACCTCCGTCCTCAGACGGCAGAAGGAACACGGGAACCCCTAGGGGCCTCTTTTAGAAGAGCCCTAATCCTATTCATGAGGACTCTCCCCTTGTGACCTAATCACCTCCCAAAGGCCTCACCACCAAATACCATCACAATGGAAATTAGGTTTCAGCATAAGAATTTTAAGAGGACAGATTCAGTCCATGGCTTTTTTTTTTTTTTTTTTGGAAGATTGTATTTATTAACTTGAGAGAGAGTGTGAACAGGGGAGAGGGGGAGAGGGAGAGGGAGAAGCAGACTCCCTGTTGAGCGCAGAGCTCAGTGCGAGGATCCCAGGATTGATGCTGGGCCCCATCCGAGGACCCTGGGGTCAGGGCCCGAGCCGAAGGAAGACACTTAACCGACTGAGCCCCCCAGGTGTCCCTCAGTCTACAGCATCTTGTCTGAGGCTGTTATTCTTCCAGAATGTTTCTGTCCAACAGGAAAAACGAAATGGCCTGGCTGTGTCAGACCAGCTTGTGGTAATAACGAGACCTAGCTGTGAATACTGGGTCAGTTCCTGCTGCAGGGACTTCCATTATGAGCTTTCCAGCCCAGAAGACTTGTACTCACAGGGCTCTCAAGGGAGCAGGAAGTGAGAAGTTAGGTATCTGGAATCACTGCGCAATATGACAAATATTTAACAAGCTCTATGAGCTAGCCCTCTGCTGGGGGCTGGGCCATGGTGTTGACAGGACAGCACCTGCACCTTGGGCAGGAGTCTGGCCAGCTATGGGGCACTGGGACAGACCGGGGCAGGTGAAGGCACAAGACCGCCCAAGCACTCCAGAGAATCAGAGAAAAAAAATCCACAGAAAATTGTGAGAAGAAGGAGGGACCTCGTAGGCTAGCAGAGCAGTTGGTACAGATGAGAGAAGATAGTTGAGCTGTTCTGGAAGGAAGGGTAAAATGCGGGTGTTTGGAGAGGAGGTCAAAAACATGCGAAAGCCTGCCAGCAGGCTCAGGGCAGGAAAGAGGGCTGGCACAGGGGAGTGCGGTAGAGAGGTCGAGGCACAAATAGGATAAGTGGTATTTAAAAAAAAAAAAAAGCCCAACCCTTTTCTGGGCAATAAAAGCATTTCGATGCTGGAAGGGACCTTAGAGGTCATGAAATTCGCCAGCTACGGGTACATGGGGAGGTGACTTGTTCCAGGGGAGGCAAGCGGAATGGAAATGAGGACGTGGGGGGCGGGGGAGCTGGGGGAGGAGGAGAGGGCAAGGGTCAAAGTGCTGGTGCTTATTCTGAGTTGCCTGCCTTCAGCTCGGTACACCCACGGTCACAGCGTTTTCTCAGTGGCGTAGTGAATTCATATATTTTTAAAAACATTTTATTTATTTATTTATGAGAGATAAGGAGAGAGGCAGAGGCTCAGGCAGAGGGAGAGGCAGGCCTCCTGCGGGGAGCCCGATTGGGGACTCGATCCCTGGGATCAGGCCCAGAGCCAAAGGCAGAGGCTCAACCACTGAGCCACCCAGGCGCCCCTACTGAATTCATTTTTAAGTCAGCCCTATTTAGAGCCTTTGCGAAGGCCTTTTTGAAAGTCTTAAGACTCTCTTCCCTTGGATCCATTTACTCTGCAAAAAAAAAAAGTTGATTTCCCCTTAATGGAACATCATTCTCTGTTTGGGCTGATCAGAGACAAGACGGCACCGGGCCATGATTGTACCCCCACCCCCGCCCTCTCCAGGTGCTCTCGGAAATTGTGAGCCTGGGCTTGGACAACCAGACACCGTCACCCCTCACTAACGGACTCTGAGCTTGTTCAGCCTCGGCGCCTTGATCTGAGAGTTCTGATCTGCCTAATTCACGGGGCTATCTTGAGATGCAACTGAATTATTATTATTATTATTATTTTAAATTTATTTATTTATTTATGATAGTCACACAGAGAGAGAGAGAGAGAGAGAGGCAGAGACACAGGCAGAGGGAGAAGCAGGCTCCATGCACCCGGAGCCCGACGTGGGATTCGATCCCAGGTCTCCAGGATCGCGCCCTGGGCCAAAGGCAGGCGCTAAACCGCTGCGCCACCCAGGGATCCCCTGAATTATTATTTTTATACGTATGTTATTAACATCTTTTCTTATGGAGGACTAATCTTATATTTTACTCTCCTTTTTTTTTTTATTTTTTATTTTATTTTTAAAAAAGGACTCCGTTATTTACCTGAAAGAGAGCACGTGCACAGGAGAGCGAGGGCGGTGGGGGGAGCTGAGGGCCAGGGAGAGGAGCAGACTCCCCGCTGAGCGTGGAGCTGGATGTGGGGCTCAATCCCAGGACCCTGAGATCACGACCTGAGCCAAAATCAGGAGTCGGTCGCTTAACCGACCGAGCCACCCAGGTGCCCCTTGTACTTTCCTTTTAGAATCACATAGTTTCGTTTAGAAAATAATGTTACTTTTACAATCTGTAAAATGTTTTCATGTGCTTCCAGTGCTAAGTCCACTTAGCTTTTTTCCCCACCAACAGTAGCGTCCTAGGTAGTTGTTGTCATCATCTGGAATATGGTTTCTCTTTCTATGTAGCATTGTCGCTCTGAAAACTGACATGAATGCATCCACTCTGAGAGAGCAAGAGAGGATTTTTTTGCCCAGTGCAAACACTCGCCTGCAGGATATTTTGGTAGGCAGCTCTCAGTCCAGAAAGAAAGCATCGGGGTCCCCTCAGAATGCTTTTTTTAAACTAAGCGTGGCTCTCATTCATGGTGGAGGGACGAGCACAAAGAACCACACAGCCTTGAGGAGGGCTGGCGACGAATGAGCCCGGCTGCGTTAGTGTCTTAGTCCATTCAGGCTGCGATAACCAAATAACCACCCACTGGGTGGCTTAGAAACAGCAGGCCTTTATTTCTCACGGTTCTAGAAACTTGGAAGTCCACCATCCAGGTGGTGGCAGATTTGGTGTCTGGTGAGGGCCTGCTTCCAGGTTCATAGACCTCTGGGTTTTGTTTTTGTTTTTGCTCTCTCTTCGGGGGGTGGAAGGGGAAGAGGGCTCTGTGGGGTCTTTTAGAAGAACAGGAATCCCCTTCACAAGCACCCCCCCCCTCAGGGCCCAAGCACCTCCTCCCAAAGCCCTGACCTCCTGATTCCACCGTGTTGGGCTTGATGTAGTATTTCCCCAGAAGACTTTAGGGGGCACACAAGCGTTCCGACCGTGACAATCAGCTATGAGGGCAATCTCCGTAAATGTCAGGTCCCCCTCCTTTCCTACAAGCTCCTTTTGCAAGATGATTTCTGAGAGCATGTTTAATGCCTCTTAATTGGCAGCGACATCCACTTTATCTTTCCCTTTAATATTTTACATCCAGGGATCCCTGGGTGGCACAGCTGTTTGGCGCCTGCCTTTGGCCCAGGGCGCGATCCTGGAGACCCGGGATCGAATCCCACGTCGGGCTCCCTGGTGCATGGAGCCTGCTTCTCCCTCTGCCTGTGTCTCTGCCTCTCTCTCTCTCTCTGTGACTATCATAAATAAATTAAAAAAAAAATTTTACATCCAGTGCTATCCCTGGTTGCTATGCATGCAGCAGAGCCGGCCTTGGGAAAGGTGCCGCAGCCGACACTTGCCTCTACCCCCAAGTCCCTAAAGCCCCCTGCTCTCTCCTCCCTGGTTTCACATCTTCTCACTAGTTGTTTTGAGCTCAAGCCCGGCTGTACGGCCCTGTTGCCTCCACCCCTTTCAATCTCTAAGGGACAAAGGAAGGCTGACGACCGCCTGTATCGGTGGCCAGGGCTGCCGTCGCCCAACACCACAGACTGGCCGACCGAGACGACAGAAATGCGTCTTCTCGCAGTTGTAGAGGCCAGAAGTCATGACCAAGGAGCCAGTGAATTTGGTTTCTGGGGCGAGCCCTCGTCCCGGCTTGCAGGCGGCTGCTTGGCCTTTCCCGTGAGTCGTGTGAGCACAGTGGAGTCGGGTGGGCTCTCTGGCCTCTCCTCCCCCATCGGACCAGGGCCCCACCTCCACCTGTAAGCAGCCCCAGGATTAGGATGTCAACCTCTGGAATTTGGGGAGGCCACAAACTTTCAGGGCACAGCATGCGCCTTGAAGGAGACACCCGAGGCGCCAAGGTTTCAGGTGCGCCGCTGTGCCACAGGGGGTGGCCGAGGCCTGGGGACACACTAGGGGTTCTTGGTGACTGGACTGGACAGGCCCCTTCAGGCACAGGGTGGACGTGTGCTCATCCTTCAGCGCTTTGTGTTCCTTTGGGTCCTCCAAGAGGAAAAGGCCAAGCTGGGGCAACGCCTGAGAAGAAAAGGCCCAGGAGGGCAGAAGAGGCTGGGCGTCCCACCGGCCTGCGTTGCGGGTCTGCGTGCGGGGCCGGAGAGGGGGAAGGCAGGCCGGCAGGCTCCGGGGAGCGCGTTAGCCAGCAGTCGGGGCCCCCGGAGGTCTGGCAGAGCCGCCGGGAGTGCCCGAGCCAGAGCCAGCGTGCGCCTGCAGGAACGTGCCCGCCCGGGCACCCCCGTCGCCGGCCTTTGGCTGGGGGTGCAGGCTTCGGGGTGGATGTGGAAGTGGGGTCGCCCGGCCGCAGCGGGGCCCCCGTCTCCCGCCCTCCTCCCTGGCCCTGGTGGCGTTAGTAAAACGGGTAAGGGCATGGTTCAAGGAGCGGGGCTCCTTGGGTTTAAATCCTGGCCTGGATCCTGACCAGCCGCCTGACCCGGGACACCTCGCTTCTCCGTGCCTCAGTCTCCCCATCTGTAAAATGGGAGCAGTATGGGATCCTCCTGACATGCCCATGAGGTGGGCGCTGGAATCCTCCCCACCGATCTTACAGGCCAGTCACGAGGGCTCAATGAGTTAACATAGTAAAAACCTGGACCAGCTCCTGGCACATTGTCCCGACTGCATTATCTGTTTACATCTGTGATTGTCCGCTGTCTTGGAATTAGTCGGAATTGCAGGAACAGTTCGTGGATGGGGGCGGCCCTGTGGATGCCTCTTTCAAAGCTTGTCAGTGATCCAAAAAATCAGTGGGATTGAGAAAAAAGGGATTTTTATTTATTTATGACACACACACACAGAGGCAGAGACACAGGCAGAGGGAGAAGCAGGCCTCCCACAAGGAGCCCGATATGGGACTCGAACCTGGATCCCGGGATCACACCCTGAGCCAAAGGCAGACACTCAACCCCTGAGCCACCCAGGCGTCCCCAAAAAAGAGATTTAAAGGTATAGATAAGAAGTACTCAAGTGTATTTATGGCCTGAGAAGGAAGTGGGAGGTTGATTGTAAACTGCTTGTTGGATGGGACTCCCCTCCACTTGTTAGCTCCGTATCATCCCAGTGGCTTTTAGCAAATGAGCAGCTGAGTAAGTGCCAGCTGACCCTATAATAGGAATGATCTATGCAGGGGAAGTGTGGAGGTGCACCTGTGAGCAGACGAGCTACAGCCAGGGTCTCTCTTTGCTTTCTGGATTAGTGTTTCATCCTTCGCCACAAGGAACTGTTGACAATGCATCGGGCCTTGGACTTGCAGGAGGGGCTGGCCATGGGGTGCGAAGTCTTGCTGCATTTCCCAGGGTGAGTTTAATGAGGAGAGGAAGGCCTGTTTGTAGGGAAGAGGCCCTTAGGGTGTGTTTCAGGGCTCTGTCCTGTCAGGGACTTCTGGAGGTGGATGGGTCAGCTGGGGTTTAGGCATAGGCTGACTTAGTAAGCCACGGCCCCTGCCTCTCCAGCTGTGTCTTGTGAGATCTTTACCCACTTCGGTGTTCAGGTTCTACCCAAGGTCTTTGTGCTCCTTGAATGCCCCGTGCCATCTCTCCTCTGAGGACTTGGAGCATGCTGTTCCTGCTCCCGTCTGCCTTTCCCTGTGTTTCACCTGGCTAACGCTCATCTGTCATGATTTCCACCAGGCTCCCCCAACACCCTTTTACCCCTCTGCTGCTCCTCTCAGGAGATGGCACAGATCCCGGGCAGTTTCTGCTTGTTTATTTGTGTCTGTTTTGTAAGTCCCACCAGGGCAGGACACCTATCTATCTTGTCCTCCAACATGTCCTGCAGGCCTAGTAGGTACTTAAAAAAAAAGGAGGTGGATCACAGTAGATTAAGTGGGTTTTAGCTAAATTTATAATCCCTCACTTCACAGGTGAACAACTCTGGCTCAGAGAAGCTCGGCGGTTTATCTCAGGCCGGAACTAGTTAGTGGCAGCATGAGGACTGCAACTCAAGTCACCTGGCTCCAGGTCGGTCTTGTCTTGACAACACCACAAAAAGTCCACGTGTCCTTCACGCGGTTAATATTCAACCTGGGGCAGTTCTTAAAAATACAGACTTTTAATTAAAATAGACAACATAGAAAAGTGTGCAGATTGTTAAGTGAACAGTTTGGCAAATTTCTCAAAGTTAACACATTAGGACACGTTTTGATGATTAGATAACAACTAAAATATGTATAATTAGTATAGACTCTATAGTCTTGGTGTGAAAATAGTCACCTTTTCTTGTCCCACTTAATCAAGTTAGCCCTTAAATTAGCTCACCTGCAGAGGCAGCTGAGCAAGGATAATCCACTCCCTAGTTGTTAAGTGCCCGTCTCTTAGGATCGTAAGATGCAACTCTTTGCCCCTTCTGTTCCCATCTTAGCTGCCCCAGACCAGGTCCCGGGATCCACCACCTCTCAGACCCAGAACTCCTGTCAGCCTTCTCTCCTGAGGTCTTGCTCTTGAGGGAAGACCTTTTCCCTTAAACTTCCAGAGGACAAAGGTCCTGTAAAGGGGTGTGCTTTCCCTCTAGACATTGGAGCTACTTGCCCTTCTGACCAAATGATAGAGCTTCTAGGAGAGACATCCCTAGGAATTCCCAGGTGCCCTGCACATGCCCTCAAGGAGCCTCGTGGCTTAAATAGGCTACAAATTCCCACCCACCCAGTCCATACACTCCTTTGCAATACGATTATCCTCTCCCATCAAGAAGTGAGTCCATTTCTCGACTACTCTAGAATCTGGGCTTGGTCATGTGATTTGTTTTGGCCAATGGGACATTAGCAAATGTGATGTGGGTGGAAGACCAGAGCACTGGTTGGGAAGCTTGGCAGCTTTTGCTGCTAGGAACCCTGAGGTCATCATGTGGCGAGGCTGGGCTAGGCTGCTGGACCACGTAGAGCTGGGACAAGCTGGTACAGCCAAGGGCCCTTACCCCTACCAGCTGCCAACCTGCCATATGTGAATGAGAGCTCCAGCTCACCCACCAACTGGCTACTGGGATGAGCCAGCTGGCCCCGATCAGAACTGCACAGCTGAACTACAGAATCATGAACTAAATGGTGAGTTTTTTGTCTTTGAAGTCACTAAGTTTTGAGGTGGTTTGTTGTATGGCAGTAGATGACAGAGTTAAAAGTGATTTTTCTGTTGTAGCCTAGATAGTGCAGTAACTGGAACTTCTCTAAAGGAATGAGTAAACACACTGTGATATGCCTCGGGTACAGTAGCGTCCTGGGTACAGATGGAGATAAATACACGTGTATATATGTACATACAAGAGAAGGCTGTTGTTGTTGTTAGAAACAAATCCTGTGGGGACTAGGAATGAGTCATGAGTGGGAGTGAAGAGGTCCTTTAATTTTAGCTCTGTATACACCTCTATATAGGTGTTTTTGCAATAAATATATATTTATAACACCACCTGAGTTGGTTTTTTATTTTTGAGAGAGAGAAGAGGAGGAGGGGTGGAAGGAGAGAGAGAGAGAGAGAGAGAGAGAGTTAAGCAGGTTCCACGCCAAGCATGGAGCCCAACACGGAACTTGACTTCACAACCCTGAGATCGTGACCTGAGCCGAAATCAAGAGTCAGATGCTTAATGGACTGAGCCCCCCAGGTGCCCCAGAATGCAAAATATTTGACTACATTTAAAATGTGTGTAGGGGGCAGCCCAGGTGGCTCAGTGGTTTAGTGCCGCCTTCCACCCAGGGCATGATCCTGGAGACCTGGGATCGAGTCCCATGTCGGGCTCCCTGCATGGACCCTGTTTCTCCTTCTGCCTGTGTCTCTGCCCCTCTCTCTCTCCTCTCTGTGTATTCTCATGAATAAATAAATAAAATCTTTAAAAATAAATAATAAAATGTGTGTAGGTTCACATATACTCCACAAATAACTGATTTTACTTGGTGGATCATACCTAATCACTGGGTAAATAACCTTCGACATCATGCTGAGGAGCTTTATGACCCCAACTGGTGGCCTGGGGGACCCAGTCCCCTTTCTTCTCAACCATAGCCCTGTGGGTTTTCCTTCCCTTGGGAGATGGGAGGAGATTGTCTCTGTAAGCCTAAATGGTATAGGCTCACAGCGCGCACCCCTCCCCCCCAAAAGCTCTCTGGTCCCTTTCATGCCTTGTGTCCATTGGTGGGTGTGAGGCAGTAGAGGGAAGGTGAGGGAGAAAGGGGAGGGGAAGGAAGAAGTAGAAATGTGTCCTGTTATTTCCAGAGGTGAGGAAGCAACTTCAGGTCTTTGGATGGGTTTGGGGGGAGCCTAGGGGCTTGTTCCATCAACCCATCTGCTGACTCAGAAGCTCCTTCCACCGGATGACTCAGTGGGAAAGTGGTGGGAGCTTAGGTTTTGAGTGCAGAACCATGAAGAGCAGATGGGGTCTGGGATTTCCAGAGACAAAAACACAGAAAAGCAGGGGCTGTGCAGGGGTATTTGTGGGGGTGGAGGGATGGGGGTGGGAACATGGCCGAGCAAGAAAAAAACATGGCCGAGCATAGAGGAAAATGTAGGTCACAAAAGTTTTTTTTTTTTTTTTTTTTTTTTTTTTTACAAAAGTTCTTTACTAAGGATGCGTTTAATTTGGAAACTTTCTGAAAGTTGACAGGTCCCCTGTTTGGTTGTGTTAGCTATCATCCACTGTCACTGTCATGAAGCCCTCTGGTGGACAGTGACTGTTCTTGGTGGCACAGCATTCCTTCTCTCTACTCTGTCTTGAGGAGAACCCTTTTCATGGGATTTAGATGAGGATGATCTCAAAAACCTCTCTCCATGAGCAGGAGTCAGCCCACAGTTTCCTAATTCTAGAAAATGCCTAATTCTATTTGGAAATTCTAGGAAAAAAAAAAAAGACTCTGTTCTGTCCCTTTTAATATTTTCAGCTCTCCTGTTGACCTTTGGTCTTTGGCACAGTTATTTTTAAGCCTGTGTCCCAAAGCTCCTGTATTCAGAAGCCTCCAGATTTGTTTCTGTTGTTTCTTTCCCTGCTGATTTTGTTGCTGTTTTTGTGCATGTAGTCTTATCTCTTTAAATACCTGGGTTTTTAAAATTTGTTTTATACAGTTCACACATGTTACATTAGTTTCAGGTGTACAACATAGTGATTCAATATACTATACATTATGCTGTGCTCACTACAAGTGTAGCTCCCATCTGTCGCCATGATACCCGGGTATTTATTTATTTTTTATTTTGTGCCAGGCATTGTTATTTGAAAAAAATTGTAGTAGTGATTTGAGGTTTATAAAATATTATCTTTCTCTGGAGAGGAATTATGTTTGCTTTAAGAAGGAACCTAGGAATGCTCTTAATCCAGGATTACCTTAATCCAATTTCGGGTGATTTACAGTGATTGAAAGCTAGATCACATCCCTACCAGGATTATTCCACTTCATCCTTCCACGCAGCCTTCAGCGTCCTGGTCTCAAGTGTGGGGGTTACCAGCACTCCTCTCCCGTAGTTGGTGGGCTCTGATTCTCTTTTTTAAAAAACTTCCTTAGCCAATTCAAGGCTATCAAAAGTCTTGCTCGGCCTCTCAGACACCTCTTTTAGAACTGGCAAATGCCCGGGGAGAAAGCAAGCCCACATGTACCACTTTGGATTTCCCTCTTGTCCATTAGCTTAGCTTAGCTATTTAAATTGCCTTGTTACCTCTTCAGTGACTTTCAGTAGATTTAAAAAAAAAAACATTTAAGTAGAGGTGTCTGGGTTTTATAGAGTTCTTCAGTGGGGAAATTGGTCCAAATGACCAAACCCATTATTTCTAGAAATCCATTATGTAAAGTGGCAACTGTCTTGGATGGGAATATATGTAAAAGGTGGGTTTATGGGAATGAGGCGTGAAATCCCAGCTTTGGAAAGGAAATACGATTGAAACTCTAGAAAGGAAGATTTGACCACGAAAGAAGTACAGGCTAGGTTGTAACAGAGAGAGATAGCAGTTCAAATAAAACCACAGTGTTTCTCTCTCACATAACATTCCAGAAGACTGTAGTTGAGGTTCTTGAGGCAGCTCTGATCTAGAACCATCCAAGGACCCAGGTGTCCTCTGTCTTGCTGCTCCACCAGAGCAAGGTGGTCCTCATTCTTAGAACCAAATGACCATATTAGTATTCCAGTTAGTTGGGGCGGAGGGGGGGGGCGGCGGTGGGACAAAGAGGAGGGTAACCAGGTTGTTTGGGATTTTTTTGAAAGATATAATCTGGAAGTTGAGTGTATCCCTTCCATTCATGGGTTCTTGATCCAGACTAATTATTTGCATAGTTTTATCTAGAGGTAAGAGAGGATTGGTTATGTAATTTCTTGCTAGAAAGCCCTATGATCTGTTAAAAGTTGTGGTGGAATGGGGTGGGCGATGATTGTAATAGTAGGAGGGATAAGGAAAAATGGATCCTGAGGATAACAGTCTCTATCGTGGCCCTAATTAAGAGACGTAGAGAATGAAGTCTCATACCCAGGTGAGCTAATGGGACAAGGAGGAGAGACACCTTCATGACTTCACAAAAAAGTAGGGGCATCTGGTATTTCTGTGTGCTAGGGGAAAATGAATCCTAGTCAAACTTAAGCATGCATCAGAATTACCTGGAAGGTTTGTCAAAATATAGATTGATGAGCCTCACCCCCTAGGCTTTTGATTCTGTGGGTCTGAGATCGTTCTAAGAATTTTTTATTTCAAACAGTTTGCCAGATAATGCTGTTACAGGTCTGGGGACCAAACCTTGAGAGCACCCTGTCTGTGCCGTCATGTTTGGATTGGTTTTATAAGAATTGACAAAGATGGGTGTGTATAGCAATAATACTAAAGTTGAACCCTACATTTCAGTCGTGAAGTTCTGGAATCCTTCACCATTATATTACTGGGGAGATTATTGCAGTTTAGACTAGATCAACTCCTCAACACAAATGAGCATAACCACTTTACTTTTGATTTCCTAATGCTCTGTTTCTTTCTCCAGGCTAATTCCAACAGAATATCTGCAAAGCCATTTAAACTTCTTCACTTGAAACATCTCTGATAAGCAGATTTCACTGTTTACCTCACAAAGATATGTGCAGTGTGTTATTTTTATGGCTGTTTATTCACCTTTTAATGGAACTTTGTTCTTTGGGACAGAATGGAATGTGATTTATTTAGTTGCTTCCTCCCCTTTGGCATCGACTAAGTGAGGTAGTTTAATTTCCATATAGTAATTTATAGAATGAAGTCGAAAACAAAGGCAGATCAATTTGAAAATAATTATGTTGGGACACCTGGGTGGCTCAGTTGGTTAGGCATCCGACTCTTGATTTTGGCTCAGGTCATGATCTCAGGGTCATGAGATTGAGTCCTGTGTGGGGCTCTTCTCTCTCTCCATCTTCTTCTGCTCCTGCCCATATGCTCTGTCTCACTCTCTCTTTTCAAAAGAATGAAAGAAAGAAAGAAGAATTATGTTTCTGGTGGAAATTACCAAAAACTGGAAGGAATCCATTTATAGGCTTCATTTTTGATGATTGATATCTACAACTTAGCTGAATTTGGATGGTTTTATTTCTGATTCCAAGTGGCATTGAGCAGGCAGGTGGGGGAAAGGAAAGGGGAAAATTTTAACCCTGTAGTATCACAATTGGCCCCAAGCAGGGCATTAGGGAACACACTTGGGAAAATGGGGAGGAGCCCAAATATGAAGAGAACAAGAAATGAGGGACAAGTAGGGACAGAAGCAAGGCCCGGTGAGGAGGCCACCACTCAGGTCAAGTCTCAAGCAGCATGTGACTTATCCAGTGCAGTTCTTATTTTCTCAAATCACAGGGAATCCAATATGGTGGAAAGGAGCTGAAGGTATAGTTTCAGAGAAAATTTGGTAAATGTCTTGGTATTAGTTTCAGAGCGAGGTCATGCCAGTCATTCTGTCAGCAGTCCAGGCAAAGGCTCTGAATGGAGAGAAAAATAAGGTCAAGAGACCCAGGCCGGAGAAGGTCAGGTAGGACTATGGCTGCAACTCAGCTTTGTCTTAGAAACTTCCAGGGATTTCGATGTCAGATGAGAAGTGACTGTCAGTCAAAACTCCTAGTTTTCTGGGAAACCATGTGCCAGAGAGAGGATCAACAGTTAGATGCTGGTTCAAACACGCATGTGAGGCTGCCTGGCCGGACCCAGTGGCTCTCCTGAGGCTGAGTCAGGAAGATGCTTCCTTTGAAGCTACCCAACTGGAACGTCCTGAGGAAATGAAAGAACTTAAGTCCTAAGAAAACATAAGAGATTTTTTTATCCCTCTGAGAAATGGTGCCTCTTAAACACCTTTTATAGAGTCTGGGGTCGTTGCCTTTGTGGAAACAACGCAAAAGCCTGTTGTTGCTTTGCATTTCAGAATGTATGCATTTGTTTCACCAACCCGATAAGGAAACTTGAATTTGAAAGAGGACTTTAGAGCGTATCAAGGAGTATATTTTCCAACTATGTCCTTTATTGAATGTTTTCTTCAAAATTATTAAAGTCTATGTTAGCAGCCCTCCAGGAAACTCCCTTTTGTCCAGACCTCCCCCACTTCCAGTCACTACCCACCCCCCAGGGAAATCCCTGTCCTCTTATCTAAGGGTGTCGATTCATTTTGTCTGTTTTTGCCCTTAATACAAATAGCACCATACAGCATATACTCTTGCATCTGGCTTCTTTCATGCGTAGTGCTGTGCGTGGAGGTAGATTGTGTATGCTCGTTGCCATACGGTATTCGTTGTCTGATTATGCTAGTTATTTATTGATTATTCTGTTGATGGGTATTTGAATAGCTTCCAACTTGGAGGCTATTATGAATCATGCTGCTAGAACTTTCTAGTCTATGACTTCTGGTGAGCATATAGTCATGTTTTGTTGGTGCCTTATTTTTAATTGTAGAAACAGTTTATGATCACCTCCAGCCTTTGTTTCAGGAACTGTCTGGTTGTTGCTATCGGATTTTAAATGGGAGCAAATGGGGGTCTCTAAGAGCAAAGCTCAGGTGGCTGGCGAGGGTGGTCAGTGTGGTTCTGGAATCCTGCATTAGCAAAGTGGCTCTTTCCACATCTCACCCCTTTCCGTATGTTGTCTTATTTAACCCTTCCAACAGTAGTCCCATTCCCCACCTCCCCATTTTATTTTATTTTTTTAAAAAAGATTTATTTATTTGAGAGAGAGAGCGAGTGCACATGTGAGCTGGAAGAAGGGGGAGGGTCAGAGGGAGAGAATCTCAAGCAGACTCCCCACTGAGCTTGGAACATAAAGCAGGCTTGATCCCATGACCTCAAGATCATGACCTGAGCAGAAACCAAGAGTTATACACTCAACTGATTGAACCACCCAGATGCCCCTTTTTCCTCCATTTTAGAGATGAGGAAACTGAGGCACAGAGTGGTCAAACATCCTCCTCAAAGCCACATAGGCAGCAGATAGAGGAAATAGAATTGAACCCAGGTGGTCTGGCTCCGGAAACTGAGCTCTTTGTCACTCAGCCTTGTCACTTCTGTACCTCATCCTCCTGTCTCCTTTTTTTTTTTTTTTTTTTGCTTTTTTTAAGGCCTCTCAAAACAACAATTTATTGTCTCGTTAGGGACTGAAAAAAGAGACAAGTTCCCAGGCTGACCCTTCAGCTTTCCTAAGGCCATATGATCACAGATCACGGTTCAAAAGTAGCATGTATTGGGGTGGGGTAGAGGAGGACAGCATCATTCTGGAAGTCCCCACCACTGCAGGTCTCTGTCTCCGGGGGTGTGTCTAGAGCGGGAAGGATCTGGCTAAGAGTCAGCCATGGCAGGTACAGTGTTCTATAGTGCCCTGTTCTCCTGGGGCTGACTAACTCCTTCTGGCTGGTGGGTAATGGCTCCTAAGCAGACAGGTCTAAGTCTGGTTCCAAAGTGTTCTGGGCTCTAGACGATTGTCTGTGTTGAGGGCCGGTCTGGCTCAATAGCCCACACAGGCTAGAAAGCAGTTCCCAGTTGAAATAGATACTGTCCCACTAGGGCTCCCCCAGCTTAGTGTGGAAAGGGAGTGGCCATGGCCCCAAATTTTTTGAGCTCAGAGACAAAGGCAGCTGGGGTTCTAGCATCACCTCTGCAGAATCCCAAGCCTTCTTCACACTTGGCAAAAAGGCTGGTCCGTCCATATTTGAATATGCCTCAGGTTGCCGTCTTAAATGTAACCCTCCCATGACAACACATCTCCTTCTAGCTCTTTCCCCTCTTCCGCCCGTTACCTCCTTAGTTCTTGAAGGAGTTGTTTACTCCTCTCCTCTCAGTTTCTTCACCTCACTGCAGCCTGAATTCAGCCCCTACCACTCAGCACGTTAGATCCTGCTAAGGTCACCGGTGACCTCTCTGTTGCTAAATCCAGTGGTTATCGTGTTGTTTCTAATATTGTTGATCACTCTCTCCTTGAAACTCTTCCCTCTTGACTCAAGTACTTTCCCTGTTCTCATCCTATCTCTTTCATCTCTCCTCAGCCCTTTTGCTGGCAAATGCTCTTCTATGTGACTTTAACTATATTTCAGTGACCCATGCCTCATCACTAGGCTCCTTCTCTTCTAATTCCACACCTTTCCCCTAAATCAGCTCATCTCCACCTAAGACTCTACATTTACCATCTGCACCCTGAGCATCCCATGAGTTCCAAACTTGTATATCAGACTGTCCACCCCACCTCTCTGCTGACTGTTTCCTGGGCACTGAAATTTAGCTTCTCTGGAATGAACTCATGAGTTCCCCCATCCCCAACCTGCTCCTTCCCTTGGGTTCCCATTATCAAGTCTATGGTGCTATTATCTATCCAACTGTAGAGTCATCCTTGACTTCTTCCACTTCCCGGCCCCTGAATCCAATCACTCCCTAAGTTTCTTCAAAATTTCTCCTAGTTGAGATTATCTCTCAAATCTCTCTAGTGTCCCCAATTCTAGATTTAAGTTACTCTTCTCTCTGGCCTGGCTTAGTTAAAATCCCTTCCTGAAAGGTCTACTTACATTCCTTCTTATCTTTGCATTCTTCAAATTGCAGATCGAGTGATCATTGAAAAGTGCAAATCCAATCCCATCATCCAGCTCTCAACTTAAAACCCTTCAAGCAGTGGGGTCTTATTGCTTTTGGGAGAAAGGTCAAAACCCTGAACACAAGTTGCAATATACAATCTTCCTCGTATGATCTGGCTTGTGTCTCTAGCCTCCTTTCCTTGGTGTCTGCATCCCGGCCACACCCACCACCTTTTGATCCCTCCCACTTGCTCAGCTTCCCCACCCCACAGGACCTGCACCACTTCAGCACCCTCTATGCCACCGCCCTCTCTTCTGACCATGAACTCATCCTGCAGATCTCCGCTCAAACTTCACTTACCTAAAAGCCCTCAGACACGTCAGGACCCTCTGTTGTGTCTCAGAGCCTCCACTTCCCTTTCACAGAGTTGTTCGTGGTTGTAATTACTTCATTTTGTAGACTGTTGCTTGGTCAGTGTCCCCTGATAGAATGTCAAACTCCACAAGGGCAGAAACTATTCCTGTGTGGCTGTCTGCCCTATTTCCAGCACCCAAAACAGTCTCTTATCTCCAATAGGGGCTCAGTTGAATGAATTTTTCAACTCCACCCCTTCTGATTGGTCTTTACTCATATTTTATCAATATGTTTAGGCTGTTCATAAAAATCAGATTAGACTATGTGACTTTGGCCCGTGTGGCTACCATATTACCAGTATCAAAAAGAAATGGTTTTATACATTCAACATCATTAGCCATCATACAAAACCACGATGAGCTACTACGGCACGTGCGCTAAGATGGCTGTAGTCAAAAAGACACGTGTTGGGAAGAATGTGAAGAAGTTGGAACTCGTACGCACAGCTGGTGGGAATGCAAAATGGTGCTGTCACTTTGGGAACAATCTGGCAGGTCCTCGATAGCGATGAACGTGGAGTCACCATATGACCCAGCAATTCCCTCCCAGAAATATGCCTCAGAGAAACAGAAACATGTTCACACAGAAGCTCGTTCGTGAATGTTCGGATCGGTGCTATTCAGGGACATCATCCAAATGTTTAGTAACCGGTAGCTTGATCATTAAAATGTGAACTATCCATACAATCAAATATTATTTGGCAGTAAAAAGAAATGAAGTATTTACTCATGCTGTGACGTGGCTAAACCTCGAGAACGGGCTGAGTAAAAGAAGCCGGTCACAAAGGACCATGCATTATGGGATTCCGTTGTTGTAAAATGGAGAATAGGCAAAATTATAGAGACAAAAAGTAGGTGAGTGGTTGTCTAGAATCGGTGGGGTGTGGGGAAATGAGGAATGACTGCTAAAGGACATGTGGGTTTTTTTCAGGGATGATGAAAATGATCTGGAGTTGACTGTGGTGTCACATAGCTCTGTGGACATACTAGAAGCCATTGAGTTGTGCCCTCTAAGTGGGTGAATTGTATGACAAGTGAATTATATCACAGTAAAGCTGTTAAGAAGAAAAAGATCTGCATGTGGCTCCTCATTCCATTACCCTCTGCAGACCACGGGCCCCTTAGCTTCGTTTGCTTCGTTTTGATGTGACATTTCACGTCTGTCTGCTTCCTTGAGTTGTGAGGTGCACCACAAGCGCAGAGCAGCTAATCGTTCTCAGGATTGCTGCGAGCATTAAGTGAGTTAACAAATGCCGTGCATTGTGTCTGGCACGTGGCAAGTGTGCACTAAACATTGCCTATTACTATCCGGACCCAAACTCGAAGGTTGTATATTGTTACAGAAAAAAATAGAGCCATGACTCATATTTTGCAACTCAAGTGGCTCTTATTTGTGTGCTTTTGCCAGGCCTGTCGCCTACGTTTAGTTTTTCCCCTTCTGGGAAGTCAAGGGCCCAGACCTCCCGCTGCTTCATCCTCACCCTATTACTACAGGGTGCAACCATATAGATGAACACGAGGGGGCAACATGTAATTGCAATTAAAAAAAAAAAAAAAAAGGCACTTTTGAAACTCAGACCAGGTCTAACACATCTAGAATACAGGGAAGCAGAAGGTCTTTCTTTACTATAGGGCCTTGTAGTATCCTTCTGGAGGAGGGAAATATTAGATCAGAAAGGTGTTGCTGCTAGAAGGCTGACCACAGCATTGCTCAGATTTTACCCACATAGGCTGCCAAAAAGCAGCTTGTGACCATTTCCTCACATGCGGCCCCTTGGGAACACTTAGCTGTGCCTAAGGGCTGGTCCCTCTGAAGGGAGGCTCTGCTGGGAGGCGCCTGGGAGCCCGCCCTTAGGGCAGTGCTGCCTCAGAGCACGTGGCTGTGGAATCTGACCTTGGGGGTTGGGGGGTGCAGTTGTGCTTCAGGCCCTCGGCTTCCCTGAGGTCGCTGCTGGGTTTCAGTTGAGGTAGCTGTGTTCCCACCTGACATGAGTTCTTCAAGGCCAGGAGCCACTCCGTGCCTTCAACCGTTGTGTCCCCAGGAATGTGCAGGGCTTGGCGTGTCCTGGTGAGGCTGGATAAGTGTCTAGTGGACCAAACGATTCTATGACCTGAGCCTGGAAAAAAGAGGGGAATTCTGACCACCTTGTACACGAGCCATGGGACCTCCCCGAGTAGGCCTGTTCTTTAATTTATTCTTTCTGTAGTAGGAAAGCAGTTCATGCTCAGAATGGAACAAATCAAGCAGAGACAACACTTAACATACACACAATCCCGTCTACCCAAATCTGGGGAATACCGCGGATTCTTTTCACTTTGTGTCGGAGCGTACTATATAAATGTGGCCCTGGGTGTGTGTAAACACGCGGTGTCTACCTTTACAGCAGCGTGGAACATACAACCCCACTGCACGATGGCACTGTCTCCAGCTAATCCCCCTCTTTTGGGAATCGTCGTGGTTTCCACCTTTTCTTTTCAAGAGCAGTCTGCCGGATATCCTCGGAGCTAAACCTCACCCCACATTCTTTATTAGTTCCTTTAGGATAAGTTCCCAGAAGCAGAATTTCTGGGTGATGGGTAATTTACAGTGTCACCGACAGCGACAGCGCCCTTGATCGGATGAAAAGTTTTCCTTAAACATCACGCAGGAATTCGGTAATCTTGTCTGCGGAGTGTCATCACCACTCAAAACGTTTGGCAAACTCTGTGTCTGGTGATCCAGGCGATGATGACTCAGGCGGGAAAGTCAATCTTCCTCTTTCCTCTTGCCTTTGATCTCGGACCCTTCAGGAAAATCCAATTTGTCTCAAAAGGACAAAGAAAGCGACTCTGGGGGAGACTCCGATGAATGTGGCCCCAGAGTCAGAAGGTAAGATAGAGAAATGCAGGGAACGTGGGGCACAAGTGTGAGGTGCCCCAAAGGCCGGCTCTCACTGTATGTGTCCAATGGAATTGTTTCAGAAGTTGAACAAGTAGTGTCAGCGGTGTCCTGACATTTTCCACGTGTCTTCCTCTTGATTCTCTACCATTTTGAAGGGTTTTTTTTTTGTTGTTTGTTTGTTTGTTTGTTTGTTTTTCCTTTTCCTTTCTCCTCTCAGTTCCCCAAACCTTTTTGGAAGTTGGAATGGAACTACTTCCTCAGTAGCTAAAAGACCCTGGTGGCTGGCCACGAGGAAGTCAAGTCGGTCACGACTGGCTTTTTTCTTAAAAGGTTCCCAAGTTCCTCTTTCTTTAGATCTTGAAGATAAACACAAAGAACTAAATATTGAAAAATGTGTTTACAGGGCTTTCCTCCTGGGAGGGGAGAGAGCCAGCAGCACCACCTGGGGCTTAGTATTTCTGTCTTGGAGGCCGGGGTGGGGGAGTGGGGGCTCAGGTGTGGCTGTTGATCGACCGGAGAAGGGGTGCAGCCGTTGTACTCGTTTTTACTAAATCCTAGGTTTGTTTGCAGAGGTCTGGGGAGAGGATAGATTGGTCCGTGGAGGGAGGGAGGGAGGGGACCACAACGAACTCCAGCCACCCCTTGGTGCTGCCGTCCTATGTTCTGCGTGGCACAGAAATTCGCAGTGGTTCTGGGAAACCTACCACGTCCAGCCTTCAGCCTGGTGATCAAGGCTCCTGCAGTATAACCTTCACCCTGCTTTTCCAGCCTTAATGTCTATGCCTTATTTTTTTTTTAAGATTTTATTTATTCATGAGAGACACAGAGAGAGGCAGAGACACAGGCAGAGGGAGAAGCAGGCTCCCTGCAATGCAGGACTTGATCCCAGGACCCGGGGTCACACCCTGGGCAGAAGGTAGATGCTCAACTGCTGAGGCACCTGGGTGTCCCTAAAAATTTTATTTTATTTTATTTTATTTTATTTTATTTTATTTTATTTTATTTTATTTTATTTTATTTTATTTTATTTTATTTTATTTTATTTTATTTTATTTTATTTTATTTTATTTTATTTTATTTTATTTTATTTTATTTTATTTTATTTTATTTTATTTTATTTTATTTTATTTTATTTTTTATTTTATTTTATTTTATTATTTTATTTTTTATTTTATTTTATTATTATTTTATTTATTTTATTTTATTTTATTATTTTGATTTTACTTATTTATTCATGAGGATACACAGAGAGAGGCAGAGACACAGGCAGAGGGAGAAGTGGGCTCCATGCAGGGAGCCCGACGTGGGACTCGATCCCAGGCCTCTAGGATCACGCCCTGGACCACCCAGGCGCCCCAGTGTCTATGCCTTCCAGAAGCCTGCACCGATGATGCTTTGCATCCTTCTGGCCCAGCTGCTCCTAGGCCCCTGCTGTGTGGCGCACGGCCCTCCCCTGAGCTGCGCTGACACTTGCTGTCCGGTGTCTCCCTGCCTCTGCGGTGTGGACACGCTGGTCTCCTCTTGCCCTCTTGTGTGAGGGGCTCCCTGCGCTGTGGGCCCAACTCCGACCAACGGAGGAGGGAGCTGAAGGCCGAAGACCACCCCGACCCCCGTCTGTTCGGTGGGCAGTTCTGAGGCCCTTCGACGTGGCTCCTCGGAAGTCTCAGGGGCAGAGGCCCCAGGTGCCCACGTGGGACCGGCTGGGACGCCCCCGTGCTGCTGTCCCTCCCCCTGCTCCCCTCTCCCCCAGCCACCCTCCTGCTTGCTGCTTTCTGGCTATGTTCCCGGCTCTTCATCTCTCTGTTTCTCTAGTATCATTTGGGGGCCACGGAGCATGTTCCTGGCCTGGGGAAGGGCCCTGAAACATAGCCATGAATGAGCCCCTCGCCTTGTTCTTGAGGAGCTGGTGGCTTAAGAGAGGAGGGGGGTAGCTAGACCTGGCCGTGGGGCGTGGCGAAGACCATTCCAGAGAACCAAGAGGTGGGGGCACAGGCGATAGGACAGTGGATCCAGTTTGGGGTACCTGGGAGGTTTTGTGGAGTGGAAAGTAATTGGCTGGAAGAAAGTGGAGGAAGACCTTTGGGGCTGAGGGAATTCATTCGGGCAGACAGGCAATCAGGAGTGCTTTATGTCTGGAACCTGTGGAATGTTCGGGGAGACGAAACGGGGCACGTGAGGAGTGTACACAGAGGAGTCTATCGGGGTCTGGGTGCTGCTACACGCCCAGAGGTGTGAGAAGGGGCCCGGAGTGACTTATGTGTCTCCTGCCTGGTTTCGTCCCTCTGTCCTGGGTGGCCCTCCCACTCCGGCCCTAGCCACTGACCGGGGTGGGCGTCTGCATGGACGGACTTGGGACAGGCCTGAGCCTGCTGCGGCGCTCCTGAGAAACGGGGCCTTGCCTCACCTAGTTCGTGGTGACGTGCAAGGGTTTTCTGGCATCCGTTTCTTGCTCGCAAGGAGAGCCAGCTGGTTCCAGGGCTTCTGGAACAGTTGGGAGTGGTGAGGTCTATCCTTCACCTGCCAGGAGAAGGCCCGTATCTCTGCCCCGGTGCACGCTGTGCAGACTCTAGCTTGTGCATGTTTCTGACTTCTCTGCTGTGAAACAGTCCTGCAGGGGGCCTTTCCACGGTCTTCCATCGCCTTGTGGGCCAGGCCACTGACTTCCAGGGCAGGGCATCCCGACGGGGCACTGACCCAATCAGGCAGACCCTCTCTTGAGGGCATTGGGTCAGCAGCAGTTGCTGGAGGGTAGAAATGAAAGGACACACGGAGAAGGCCCTGGGCAGAAGCAATGAGGACAAGAGAAGGAGGGCAGAGGGGTGCTGGGGGGCGGGGGGCTCAGCTGATTGGGCTCCCGGTTCTTGGTTTTGGCTCCGGCCACAATCTCAGGGTCCCGAGGAAGGGCCCTACAGTGGGCTCCACATTCAGTGGGGAGTCTGCTGGAGGGTCTCTCTCTCTCTCTCTCCCCCTGCCCTCCCCCATGCACGCTCCCCCTTTCTCTCAAAATAAATAAATAGATAAATAAAATTAAAAAAAAAAAGAGGAAGAGCGGCGAGGAGCAGGGTGCTGGCGACAGGGTGGGCAGGGGCGGCCTGGCTGAGTCACAGTGATGCAGCAGCGCTGGGAGCTGGGAGATAGCCAGGGCTCCTCAGGGGCCGGGAGGAGCCTTCCGTTTCTGGACCCCGCCCCAGACCCCAGATCCATGTGTCTGGCGGGGCCTGTGCTCTCAGGAGCCGATCCAGACCCTGCGCTGCCCGGGCCGGAGGCTGGCCCTGCCACCTACTGCTGTGTGAACTCGGGCAGTTACTTGCCCTCCCTGTGCCTCAGTTTCCTCGTTTGCAAACTGGGCTAATCCTGGTGTCCGCCTCGTGGGATTTTGTGATGACCGTAGGAGTTAGGGAGGAGCTGGGCACGTAGGGAGCGCTCTGCAGCCAGGTAGCCGTCTGGGTGTGGGCAGGACTCTCAGCTGGTAACTGAGGAGACTGTGAGGGACCCTTTGCAAATGTGTGGGTGACAGACGGGAGCCCCTGGGGCTAGGACCTGCAGGGAGGCTTTACCAGTTCCCGGCTTGAGGGGGTGAGGAGGGGCCAGTTAGCAGACACCCAGGGGTCTGGGGGTGGGGACAGGAACCCCAGTTGTGGTCAGGAGTGCAGCTGGGCCAGTCAGCCCTACAGGGAAGAAATGGGGGGGGGGTGACACAGACCCCAAGCCCCACCATCCCTCCCCGCGATCGCCTGCCCATACCACCCAAAGGCCAATCCAGCTGGAGGCGACGGGGGGAGGCTGGCGGGGAGGCTGGCGGGGAGGTGCACAGTCTGCCCGCCCGGGCCCAGGGCGGGGAGGAGGCCCGACAGCCGGCGAGCCCCCCGACACCAATGCCCACTAACTGCTGCCGCTGTCGTGACGTTACAGGAGATGCTGTCCCCTCGGAACCGGACGGGTTTGCGTTCCCTGCCAGCCAAGCAGCCCAGCGCGGAGCAGGGCCAGCGGGGAGCGCGAGGCGAGGCCCGGCCCGGGGGCAATCGGAACACGCTGCTGCCCGCGCTGGCCTGGCAGCTGGGCCGGACCCTGCAGGCAGGGGGCCTGCGGCCTCTGTCCCCGCGCAGGCCGCCCGGGGCTGATGGGCCTGTGACAGGCACAAGCCCTCGGGTCCACCCTGAAGGCCATGCAGAGGGATCGAAACTTCCACAACCAGGGATCACTGTATTCTTTTCTTCAAGATTTTTATCCATTTATTTGACAGAGTGAGACTGAGAGAGAGAGAGAGAGAGAGAGAGCGAGCACTAGCAGGGGAAGGGCAGAGGGAGAGGGAGAAGCAGGCTCCCCGCTCAGCAAGGAGCCATGTGGGGCTCAACCCCAGGACCCCGGATCGTGGCCTGAGCCGAAGGCAGACCCTTAACCGAGGGACTGAGCCAGCCCGCCCCTGCCTGTACGTATCTAGTCACGTTTATTTCGCCTACTCTAACAGCACCCCTAACCCCCACCTAGGGGCCGCGGGGCCCAGTGGTAGAGCGGCTGCCTCCGGCTCGGGGCACCAGCCCAGGGTCCCCGGATCGAGTCCCGCGTCGGGCTCCCTGCAGGGAGCCTGCTTCTCCCTTTGCCTGTCTCTGCCTCTCTGTGTGTCTCACGAATAAATAAATAAAATCTTAAAAAAAAAAAAAAAATCTCCCACCTAGGAAAGTAAAAAACAAAAAACAAAAAACAAAGGATGAGAACATGAAAGTACTTGCAGAGTCCGCAGAGGCGGTGGGAGTTCCTTGTGCTGCTGGGGGCAGCCGGGCCTGAACTCCCGGCCAGCAGGCCCCGGGCGGCAGGACTGCTGAGTCAGGGCCGCAGGGCGCCGGCGGCTGTGCCCAGGCGATTAGGGAGCAAACTGCTGTGTGGGTGGCTGGGGGGGCACGTCACACCTGTCAGGGGCAGGACGTGCCTGCGGCGCCCGCCACAAGTCAGGGTGAAGGCCCCCCCTTGCCCCCCTTCCAGGCCCCTCCGGGATCAGCGGCAGGAGTGCCAGGCCCTGGCTCCCAGTGTCTCCCTGACTCGGGTCCCTGTGGGCAGGCCCGGGGCCCAGGGCTGTAGGCAGGGGTCGTCAGGAATGCCCCAGGGGGCCGGGGTAGCTTCCCAGCCTCTGCCCTTCCCAGCCTCTGGCCCTTCCCAGCCTCTGGCCCTTCCCAGCCTCTGGCCCTCCCAGCCTCTGGCCCTCCCAGCCTCTGGCCTTCCCAGCCTCTGGCCCTTCCCAGCCTCTGGCCCTTCCCAGCCTCTGGCCCTTCCCAGCCTCTGGCCTTCCCAGCCTCTGGCCCTGCCAGCCTCTGCCCTTCCCAGCCTCTGCCCTCCCAGCCTCTGGCCTTCCGCACCGGGTTAGCGCTGCCCAGGGCACGCTCATCGCAGCCTGCGTGTGAATTTATGTCCTTTCCAAGGTCTGTATTAGTTACTGCGTGCTCTTCTTTTGGAAGTGGGTCTTTTTCTTTCTGGTACTTTTTTTTTCTTTTAACAATTTTATTTAGTCATAAGAGATGCAGAGAAAGAGGCAGAAACACAGGCAGAGGGAGAAGCAGGCTCCCTGGGGGGAACCTGCTGCGGGACTCAATCCCAGGACCCCTGGATCACGCCCTGAACCAAAGGCAGATGCTCCACCGCTGAGCCCCCCAGGTGCCCTTTTCTTCCTGGTACTTTAAACAGTTTTTGTTTGAAAATGACACGGTGGCACTTCCATAAATGGACAGCCCGCCTCCCCCTCGATGAGTAACCATCCGCAGCAATGCACTGGAGCGTCTGGCCTCGGGCCTGGCTGACTGATGGGGAGCAGAGGGATTTCCAAATAACTCCATCCCTTTCCGTGGATCGGTGGGCCTGAGGAGCCTCTCCCCCCTCTATCCGTCTGGTCCTTAAGATCCGTAACCAGGGATTTGGAATTGGATTGGAGCCAGAGGGGTGCGGTGGGGGCGGTGAGGGCGTAACAGCCAGCGCTCCGAAAATACACGTAACCACACACACACACACACACACACACACACACACACACACAGTACACATGGCACCCATACCCATGACCTGTCGCACACAAGTCACAAGGAGAAATCCGTAGTACTCCCTGTACTGGGAATTCTCTACGGTCAGTCAGCTCCCGGGGAGCCTCCCACTGCTCTTGGCTGGACTCCCCTCTATACCAACTTGGGCTGAAACCGAGGAACAAGTCTAGGTACCAGGTGGCTGGTACTAGGAAGGCCCAGAGTGAAGATGCAAAGACATTTGTCGGAATTTCACTAGTTTATCAATGTCCTCAATGACGGGAGCCAATGCTTTGCTAAACTGCCTAATGGTTTTCAGGTACTAGAGCAAGATTTCCTCACTGTTTGCTATGTAATGGTTCCTATTATGACACACTTTTTAAAGATGACTTTTTTTTTTTTTTTTTAATTCATGAGAGACCCAGAGAGAGAGAGGCAGAGACACAGGCAGAGGGAGAAGCAGGCCCCATGCAGGGAGCCTGATGTGGGACTCGATCCCGGGACTCCAGGATCATGCCCTGGGCCAAAGGCAGACACTCAACTGCTGAGCCACCCAGGGATCCCATACATTTGATTTTTAATAATAGCTGTGCTTATCAATTGAATCTTCAGATTCCTCAAAAATTTGCTCAAAACTTGTGTCAGCTCCAGTATACCAGTGATTGTAACTTTAGTGATTGTAGCCCTGTCTTGAGAACAGGCAAGCTGGCTATGTGCCCCTCATGGGGCCAGTGTCCAGAATAATCTTCGCTCTTCTTACAGGGGCACTCTCCATTCAGCTCTACCTCAAAAGAGTAGCAGTTTGTCTCTCTCCTTATTTCTCTGACTTTATATACTCTACTTCCCTTCTTACTGACTCTGCTCCCCAAATAGTCCTCGAAAATACCAGGCATGTCTACCCCAGGGCCTTGGCACTTGCTATTTTTCTTGCCTAGAATATTCTTCCTCTAGATGTCAGCCTGATTCACGCCCTCACCTCCTTCAGACTTTTGCTTAAATGTGTCATTCGCTCAGTGAAGCCCTACCCGACCACCCCATTTATAACTGCAACCCCTCCCCTCCGCTATTCCTCCATTGACTGTGATTTATTTTTATTCCTTCCCTGCTTTATTTTCCTCCATAGCATCAATTACTTTCTATATAATACACGATATAAAATCCTCTGGTATATTTTATTTATTTCCTGATTTTGTCCCTGAGAATGAAAGCAACACAAAGGCTAGTTTTTTTGGTATGTTTTGCTGGATCCTCTGTGTATGAAACAGTGCCTGGCACAGGGTACGTAGTCAATACATATATTTGTTGAATAAATGAATGATTCAGGAGTGGATGCCCAGTAAATGTGTATTGAATAAACAGATGAATGAATGAATGAATGTTGTTTTAAATCCTGAAAGCACGAAGTTACCAGGAGGAGATGAAAAAAAAAATCTATCATCTATCTATCTATCTATCTATCTATCTATCTATCTATCTATCTACTTTACTGAGATATTACTCACATGTCATACAATTTCCCATTTGAACTATACAATTCAATGGTTTTTAGTGTACTCAGAGTTGTGCGACCATCACTAATATCAATTTTAAAACATTCTCATCATTCTAAAAAGAACCCCATGCTCATTAGCAGTCTACTCTTCACTGGCTTGCAATATCCCCAGCCCTAGGCAACCATTAATTTACTTGCCATCTCTGTAGATTTGCCTATCCTGTATAGTTCATGTAAATGGAATCGTACAATATGTGACCTTTTATATCTGGTTCTTTCACTTAGCATAACATTTTCAAGGTTCATCTGCCTTACAGCATGTATCAGTGCTTTATTTCTTTATACTGATGAATGATAATCCAGTATATGAATATACCATATTCATTTATCGGTTGGCATACATTTGAGTTTTTCTACTTTTGGCTATAATGAATAATGCTGCTATGAACATTCGTGTACAAGTTTTTGTGTGGGCATATGTTTTTTCATTTCTCTTGGATGTATACCTAGGAATAGAACTGCTGGGTCATATGATATTCTATGTTTAACATTTTGGAGAACTGCCCCCCCCCCCCCCCCCCACGATGTATGGGATTTTGAATTTCTCCGCATCCTCATCAATGCTCATTAGTATCTGTCTTTTTTATTATACCCATCTTAGGAGAGGTGAAATGATACTGCTTTGTGACTTTGATTTGCATTTCCTTGATGGCTGATGACATTGAGCGTCTTTTCATGTGCTTATTGCCCTTTTGCATATCTTTGGAGAAATATCTGTTTAGATTCTTTGCCAGTTTTTGAATTTAGGTTGTCTTTTTGTTGAGTTATAAGAATTATTTATGTATTTTGAATACTAGAGCATTATTAGATGTAAGATTTGTGAAAAAATAATTGTGAGCTGCGTGTCACTCTCTTGATGGTATCCAGTGAAGCACATTTTAAACTTTGATGATGTCCAGTTTACCTCCATTTTCTTTTGTTGCTTGTACTTTTGGTGTCCTAAGAAATAATAACCTCATTCAAACTCATAAAGATTTATACTTAGAGTTTTATAAGAGTTTTATAGCTTCAGCTCTCACATTTAGGTCTCTGATCCATTTTAAGTTAATTTTAACACGTGGTGTGAGGTAGGGACCAACCTCATTCTTTGGAATATAAATATCTAATCATTTCAGCACCATTTGTTGAAAAAAACCTATTCTATCCCTATTGAATTGTCTTGGCATCATTGTCTAAAAACGGGAAAATTTTAAATCAGATCTGTGTGATCTAATTTGCTTCTTTATGATTTATTTCGGTGGCAGCATTGAAAATTCTAGTCAAAGTGTATTTGGCATAAAATCCATTTAAACTAAAAAAAAAAATACATTTAAACTGGTTCAAGAATAGAGAAAATGCTTCTACTGCCTAGATTGCGATTTTTTAACATTTTAGTTTTTAAAAATTATTATTGAGGTATAATTGACATCTAATATTAGTTTTAGGTGCACAATGTAAGATTTTGATATTTGTATATATTGCAAAATGACCATCGGTATGTCTAGTTAATATCTGTCACCACACATAGTTACATATAAATATTTTTACTTGTGATGAGAACGTTTAAGATTTACTCCTTAGTAGTTTTGAAATATGCAATACAGTAGTGTTAACTATAGTCGCCATGCTGTACATTACATTCCCATGACTTGCTTATTTTATAATTGGAAATGCATATCTTTGACCCCTTTCACCCACTTTACCCCCAGCTCTGGCCACCACTGATCTTTTCTCTATTAATGAGCTTGTCCTTTTTTTTTTTTTTTTTTTAAGAGTCTACATATAAATGAGATCATACGGTATTTGTCTTTCTCTGTATGACTCATTTTATTTAGCATAATGCCTTCAAGGTCCATCCATGTTGTTGCAAATGGCAAGATTTTATTCCTTTTTGTGGCTGAATAAATATTCCATTTGTGTGTGTGTGTCTGTGTGTGTATGTGTGTGTGTGTGTGTGTATCGCATTTCCTTTATCCATTCATCCATCGATGGATATTTAGATTGTTCCCATGTTGTAGCTATTGTAAATACAGGCATACCTCATTTTATTGGATTCCTTTTATTGTGTCTTAAAGATATTGTGTTTTTTACAAAATGAAGGCTTGTGGAAACCCTGCGTAGAGTAACTTTCTCAGTGCCATTTTTCCAACAGCATTTCCTTGTTTATGTCCCTGTGTTATGTTTGGTAATTCTTGCAATATTTAAAACTTTTTTCATTGTCATTATTGTATTTGTTATGGTGATCTGTAATCAGTGATTACAACTTGCTGAAAGATCAGATCATGGTTAGCATTTTTTAGCAATGAACTTTTTAAAGTTATGTACATTTTTTTAAACAATGCTATCACATATTTCATAGACTACAGTGTAGTATAAACATTTATATGCACTGGGATACTAAAAAATCATTCTTCTTGCTCTAGTGGGATACTCACTTTATTGTGGTGGTCTGGAACTGAACCTGTAATGTCTCCGAGGTATGCTTATAATGCTGCAGTGAATGTTAGGCTGTGATCTTGAATTATTCTTTCCCATTAAAAGAATCGAAGGTTCCTCAGAGACATAGTTGATGCTAGCTTGAAGGCAGGAAAGAAATGAGATGACTCTGGAACATCAAAGACTATTAAGTCATATTAAAAGAAACCAGGAATCAAGCTCAATCAGCATTTACCAGGCCAACATGGATCGCTGTGATTGTCAATAAGGATAATACCTACAATGGATTGAAATACATTCCAAAAAAAAAAGTTTAAATCCATGATACATAATGATATTTTCAAAATGTTGCTTTATTGGTTACTTTGGAGGATAGAAATTATCTTACTACTTTGTAAACTCATGAAGGAAAATAAGCATGTATCTTACCTTTCCTTTGTAAAATGTACTTTTAAATAGTTGAAAAGGGGAAGTCTCTTTTACTATAGAAGTTTTCTAGCTAATAAAGATGTAGTGATGGATTTGGAAAATATCATTCTGTCATCCCTAGTGAGTGAGTATGGGCTATCACTGGCCTGGTAACATAACCGATAGAGATTGAGGGATTGATTGTTTTTTGTCCTTCCTGTGATGGAAGTACACAATACCCTCACCACCTATGAAGCAGTCTCATTTAAAAAAAGAAAAAACCAAGTCTGACTTGATTAAGCCTCTTGTCTTAATCACTGATTTAAAAGAAATACAAGGTGCAGAAGATTCTGTTAAATGATCATCAGGAGATGCAACGAAACTACAGCAAACTGTGATTGGAAATCCGGGTTCTTGAAAAAAGAGTTTCAGAGAAAGAAAAGAGATGGAGAGGGAATCTATAGGTTAAAAGAGATATAACTGCTTTATCAATGATGATGTAGGATCTCACATGGATTCCCATTCAAACAGAATACATCAACCAGAGAAATAAGAAATCTGACTGGGTATTTGATTACATTAGGGAGTTAATTTTAATAGGTGTGATGACAGTATTGTTATGTATCTAAAAAAAAAAGTATCTATTTTTTTTAAGATACTCTATGCTGAAGTTTTTGGGGATGAAATGATACAAATACCTGGGATTTTATTTTAAAAATCCACATGTGGAGGGCATCTGGGTGGCTCAGTTGAATGTCTTGATTTTGGCTCAGGTCATGATCTCAGGGTGGTGAGATCAAGCCCTGCATTGGGCTCTACACTCAGCGGGGAGTCTGCTGGAAGAGTCTCTCTCTCCCCCTGCCCCTACCTGTGCGCTCTCTCTCTCTCTCTCTTTCTGAAACAAATAAATAAATCTTAAAAAAATCCACATGTGGATGTAGGTGAGAGTATAGATGAGCAGGATTGGCCAAGCATGGATAATTGTTGGAGTTGGTGATGGTACAACAAATTCATTACATGGTCTTCCCTTCCTTATGAAAATTTCATAATAAAAGGTTTTTAAAAACATTATAAATCTTGATCACGATAATCACAGAATAAAAATCAGAGAGAGGAAGTGTGTGTTACTTTCTGTAATGGTGGTGGTGGGAGCCAATACAGTCTAAAACTGAGAAAGGGTAAAGAGTAACAAAGGGGGTTCACTGGGAAGGCATAACAGGCCATCTCCCAGAAAGCTTAGAACAGGAAAGGAGTGTCACTGGGCCTTGTGGGGTGAGGATTGGGACCTGGAAGGGTCGGCAGTGTGGCTGCTCCCTCCACCTCTCAGAGCCCCTTTGCTCCCATGTCTCTGCTTCTCTTGCTGGGCTTACCTTGGCGCAGCCCCACTTCCCAGGACTGTGTGGGTACAGTGTCCACCACAGACAGTCTTCCATTCTCTCAAGAGAATCAGGTTGGTTGCTGATACAATGAATGGGCTGGCCTTGGGTTAGGTCATTACCAACTGAGGCCAGCTTTGTGAGTTTGTGGGGGTATGAGTTATTGGGGTTTGCATAGAGTTTTCCAGAAACTAGGCAAATTCTCTGGAAGGAGTAGGTTTAATCATGGGCTAGCTTTAGCTGTGCAACTTAGCCGGGACAGGGATGGATCAGATAAAGGAGAGGCTAGAATTAGGAGATCAGACAGGGTACTGTTGGACTCAACAAATATTCACTCGATGCCTTCTGTGTAGATAAGCTTGGGTTAGGGGCTGGGGATGTAGGGATAAAGGAAATATGAGAGATGGAAAACTCTGTAAAGGGGATGGGGAGGTGAACAAGGCTGGCCTAGGCACTGAGTGCATTGAGGTTGGTCAGGGAGAGGCTGGTCCTTCTCTTTGCACATCTTCCCAATTGCCTCAACCCTGCAAAATCCTGCCCAGCTCTCAAGGCCCATTGCATACACCACCTCTTCCAGGAAGCATTTCTGATCTCACTTTGAACTCCATAGCAATTTGCACGTCCTCTGACTGTAATTTGCTTGGTAATGACATAGTTTGTGTAGTTGCACATTTTGTGATCTTAATTGGCCTTTTTTTTTTTTTTTAAATCTTCTGCTTTCAGCCTTGAGCCAAACTGTGAGAGTCCCTGTCCTAGCCACCTATACAGGTGGGCGGGCCTGTTGGAAGGGCCCCAGTCCTGGGCTTCAATCCCATTTTCACCACTTGCAAGCTGGGTGAATTTAAATAAACTCCTTAGCCTTTCTGAGCTTCACTTTCTTCACTTGTTAATGGAAATGATATATTCACCTCAACTTGTTTATGAGAACGAAATCATGTCAAGGATGTAAGAGCACAGAACAATTGGTTGGTGTGTACTGAATGAGGAGGACCAAGTTAGGCCTTGCACGGTGAGTAGCATTAGCATAGCTGGAGAGAGGAAAGTGCATACCTCTGGGTATGTATGCCCTCCCGTCCCTTAGGGGACAGGGGCGAAGGGTGGGTTGGCCAGGGAGAAGGGTAGCAAGTGTGCCAGGCTCTGGAGGGGGCATCTCTTCTTGTCAGCAGAAGCCTCTGTAACTCCAGGGCTCGGGTAGCCCGTGTGCTTGTCTGGTGTAATGGAAACTCTGCCTTTGAGCTGCAGTGTGCCTCTTTCTTGGTATCACTGTCCCAGGGACTGGAGCCAGTAACTGGAGCGGTACTTCGGGCTTGTCTCGCAGGAATTAGAGATGGACAGTCTTCTAGCCATGCTCTATAGTGGCCCCTCGGTTCTACTTGAACCCGATATTTTCCGGGGGGGGGGTGACACCAAATCTTGGAGGGTTTCCCCCACCTTGCAGCCACTCTTAGAAGTGGCATTTCTGGGGTCTGGTTCCTCATGTGTCCTCATGTGGCAGTTGTGTGACGTGGCCTGAGTCTCGCTCTCCTCCACCCAGATGATCCCTCCTGATCTTCTCACCATCCATATGGGGCTGACCCCCCAAAACGATACCTCCAGCCTGGCCTCCCCACAGAACTCCAGACTCAAGCAGCTGTCTGGGTGCTGCCTTCGCCCATGTGACTCTAGAGTCTCCCTGAAACCAGCTCTTTCCTCGGGTCTCGTTCATCTCAGCAACTGGAATTCACCTTATTTCTACTAGGAGAAACCTAGGAGTGATCACCTTTGGTTCTTCCCTTTTTCTGAGTCCAGGTCCCCATCTTTCCATCCAGTCCTTTAGCAACTTTTACCAACCCTACTTGTAAAATTCAGCCCAAATCTGAGGCTCAGTCAGTCGAGTGTCCAACTCTTGAGTTTTGGCTCGGATCATGATCTCAGGGCTGTGGGGTTGAGCCCCACATTGAGCTCCATGCTCAGTGGGGAGTCTGCTTAGGATTGTCTCTTTCTCTTGCTCTGCATCCCCTGCCGCGACCCAGTACACATGCTCTCTCTCTCAAATAAATAAATCTTAAAACATAAAACAATAAACACAGAACTCAGCCCAAATCTGCCCACTTCTATTTAGCTCTCCTCCACCCATCCTTGTCCACGCCATAATTCTGTCTCACCTGGACTAATGCGGTATCATCCTAAATGTGCCCACTCTTGCCCATTACTACCATTTTTCTTTGCTGAGCAGCTGGAGCCAGTTTTTAAATTCTGAGTCAGATCCTTCTTAAAATTTTCCAGGGGCTTCCCATTTCACCTGGGAGGAAATCCAAGCCCCTAGCCTTGGACTCACAGGGCAAGGATCTAGCTCCACCGACCTGCCCTCAAATCATCTTCCTCAGGTCTGTTGTGCTTTGGCCTCACTGGCTGGTTCTGCCACAGGACCTCTGTCCTTGCTGTTCTCCTCTTGCCTCCGTGCTTCCCTCCGGGTGCTTTCTCCTTGGCTTTCTGTGGCCACTCAGTCTACCGTAGGCACCTGGTC